>NC_091444.1:98630661-99380661 GCF_964237555.1 Oryctolagus cuniculus | reverse complement strand
CTGTCCACTCTGCCTGTCAAAAAAAAAAAAATCATTCTTAGCTCCTGAGCCATACAAAATCAGGTGACGAACTGGATTGGGCCAGAGGACTGTAGCTGCCCAACAAATCCCACCCCCGCCACCAGCACAGGGTTCCCGCCTGGCGGCTTTGGTCCTTGACCGTGCCGTGGCACTGACCACCAAGCTTCTACTCGGCTTCTTCTCCTTTGCAGGTTCCCGTTTCCCCGATCTTTGTTCATCTTTGCAAGCTAAAACTCAGGAACCTCCTTCCACGGCTGGAGAGCTCTCCTTCTCCACTGTGACACAGGCAAGCACGGACTCTCTCTGTCTCAGCTGCTGTGTCGCGTCTTTGCCAGTGAGAGGGACCAGAGAAACAGCCAGCTGTGTTGTAGAAGGAAGCCTGTCTTCCGTTGGGAAAGCACACAGATGCGACTTCAGCAGCTGCAGAGTGGCCACTTGCTTCAGTCTCCCAGTTCCTTTACTGTCCTTTGTTAACGAATAGTTCACATTGAAGCGTTTCCTGGTTCCAGGGTTGCACTGCGATGAAGAATCTTGCATTTGCACAAAGTCCCCAAACTCAGTGAGAGAGGACAATGGGAAACCTGTGAGGGAGGATAGATGAGGAAACAGAGAGAGGCGCAGAAAAGGGAGGGAGTTGGCTGCTGTCACACAGGGCTAACCCACTTCCTGGATACGGCTGCATCAAGAGGGCTCCTGGGTCAAGGTGTCACTGCAGTAACTCCTTTCCTGGCTTCAGGGGACTGATAAGGAAATGGGCACATGACCCGTGCTCATCCAATCGGTGTCCTTTTCCTAGAATTTTAGGTCCTATTGTGATTCCAATGCAGATCTCCTAGTGGACTTTGGGAGAAATCCTCATTTGCTGTCAAAGAGGAGATCAGCCAAGGCAGAGAGAAAACCAGATGAACCCTCTGAGTCTTGATGTCACTCAAAGCTTAGTTCTGGGTCTACCTGAGGTGCAGCAACACCCCCGAACCTTCCAGAAGCTACATCCCTTCATAAGAGCCCACAGCCTATATTGAATGAATTGCTTTTCTTTTAAACTACTGCTGTAAAAGAACTTTTCTTTCACATTTACACGAGAGGATTCTAATTTCTTTGAGTAAAGCTATTATGATAATGTTAACTGTTGCTTTGATGGCCACTGAAACTTAATAGGTTACAGACTCAGGATAAGTCTTTATGTGGAACAGCCAAGAGAAAGCTCACTTAGCAAACCAAGAAGCTGACTCTGTAAGCCATGGTGGAAAAGTAAGACACACACACACACACACACACACACAACCACTGAAGTCACACAATTTCCTTTGCTAACAATAGACAGTGAAGTTAGCATAATGGATTCTGATCAACAGGAGTAAAACTTTATTTGAAAGATGTATTATTTATTTGGAGAGAGAGACAGAGACCAAGATTGAAATATTCCAACCATTGGTTCACCTGCTAAATGCCTGCAACAGCCAGGGCTGGGGCAGGGCAAAGCCAGGAGCCTGAAATTCCATCCAGATCTCCCATATGGGCGGCAGGGGCCAAAACACTTGGACCATCTTCTGCTGCCTTCCCAGGCGCATGAGCAGGGAGCTGGACTGGGAACAGAGCAACTCGGGACTTGAACCAGTACCTTACAGGATGCCAGTGTTGAAGTCTTGGGCTTACTCCACTGTGTGCCACAGTGCAGTCTCCGAAATACAATGTTGAAACTCTTCCTGTTTTCTGTAACTTCCTCAGTTTTGTGTAAAACACAGAGAAAAGATCAGATAACTGCTTGGCTCCCTACGATCTCTAAAGTTCCTGAGCTCTGCTGTTTAAAACATCAATAATCATCCATACATTGTGAAGCCCTGAAACTACAACAAAGATGATTTTCACATGTGATGTTAACTGACAAAGATGGAGTTGTAAAAGCTCACTTAGTGCCCATGATGTAATCAGACTGAACACTTCAGAATATTCTTCACTGGTTGATTAGTACGTTTGCAATGATGAAAAATTGTTACTGGCTCTCAGGATTGACCTGTGACTCATAACTCAGCCTAAACTTTTTAGATGCTAAAAACGATATAGAACCACTGCATGAAGGCCGGAGAAAGCAAAAGCAGATGCCCGTCATTTATTTCTGTAAGGCTTTCAGTTTAAACTGCAGCTCAGCACAAGACCCAACTCGTATTTATTTTTATTTTAAATTCTAGCTCATTTCACACCAGTAGCTCCGTTACGAATATTTTCTCATTTAGTACAAAATGTATACATACCTAAAATTGGAGCAATGATTACAAAACATGTTTGAAAAGTGTAGAAAATGGTAGTTAATGTCTTCCATCTGCTACATGGTAGCCACCAAAACAACCGTCAGCCACACAGAAGCAGGAGACGTCGAGGCAAGGACATGCCTAATGCATTAATTTTGGTCACTCGTATGTTTTTGTAAACGGTACCATATGTTGCTCGGACGGCCCTGCATCACAATTAGTGCCTGGCTGTTGTCACTTCCAGAGCTTCAGGCTGGAGGGTTGAAAAACTTGTAACCATTCTGATCTATTTGTGGAAAATGTACTGTCAGCAGGGGTGTGAGGCGTGGGGAGAGGGAGGACATCGGTTGCCTTAGGTAACAGGATATTTCTAAAGACCGAAATTTCAAGAATTAAAGTTAATTCTAAAGTCTCTTCCTTTTGTGAGCTTTCCCGGTGCTGTTACAAAGCCACAAACGTTTCTAAGGACCTCCAAGTCCGACTACAAACTGCAGAAAGGGGAGGCAGACACTGTACAATTTCTACCTGCAGGCTGGGAGGGTCCAGCCAACGGGGCCTGGCTTTAGGGAGCTGCTATGGCCCTGCTGCCTGTGTGGCCCATGGGTCCCCGCCCCGCAAGGCCAGTCCGTCCCAGGACCTGTGCTGGAGGGAGAGAGCTGAGCCTCAGGAGCTTTCCAGATCAGTCCATCTCAGCAGCCTGGCACGAAAGTAAAGCACAGAAAGGCTACCAGTGACTAAATTAGTACTTGATTTTGTTTAGAAAACAAGAACTTGCGTTTCCAAAAAGTTTTCACAATGCACCAGGACTGCCCTAAGCTCTTTAATGGCAGGCACTCTCCTCAGCCCGTTTAATTTGTCCAGGGTTGCTGCCAACGTGAGAGCTAAACACTTTCCAGGCTGTGCCCTTCCCTAGTGCATAGAGCAACTTCCAAACTGTGAGGGCTGGAGGGAAAGTGCCAGAAAGTTTGTACCCATCTAATTAGAGCTCTACAGAGAGAACAGAGCAAATGAGCAATGAAAAAAAAAAAAAAAGTAGTGATAACATTTCTAAGAACATCAAAAGATGTGAGTTCAGGTTGAAAGTACTGTTGAAACTTGAGTCAGATGAAGGAAAATCATGAATACATCCTTGTGAAATGTGAACTGATAAAAATGATCTTAAAGACTTCAAAGGAGGAAGATTATCACCCGCAGAGGAAGAATTGGATTGATACTAGATTTTGCTACAGCAAAGCTGGATGCAAGAAGTTGATAGAGCAAGTTTTCAACGTAGCAAGTGAAAATAAATTTGAATCTCAGTTAAATTTGAACCCAAACAACTTCAAAATCCACCAATAGCCCAGTGGTTAGATGAGCTATGGTACAGCCGTGTTACATGATGTTACCCAGCAGTTAGCCATGCCTGCTCTAAGATACACTGTCAGGGAAAAAAGCAAGCGACAGAAATATATGAGGGTGCTTCAAAAATTTA
Source organism: Oryctolagus cuniculus (assembly GCF_964237555.1). NCBI lineage: Eukaryota > Metazoa > Chordata > Mammalia > Lagomorpha > Leporidae > Oryctolagus > Oryctolagus cuniculus. Next base: position 99,376,920 of record NC_091444.1, on the reverse strand, counting down.
TGCAAACTGGAATTAAAAGATAGGTTTATTTTGGTACAAAAAATGTGAAATCCTTGTATAGTTTTTATCCTAACATGCATTTTCCATAATTCTGAAGACCCCATATATATATCAGGTCATGGTTCGATCAGAGAAAAAGAAACAGTAGGAAAAAATATACATATTAAGAGGTATACATATTAGGAGATACTGGGGCCAGCACAGTGGCGGAGCAGGTAAAGCCACTGCCTGCAGCATCCCATGTGGATGCCGATTCAAGACCCGGCTGCTCCACTTCCGATCCAGCTCTCTGCTGTGGCCTGGCGAAGCAGTGGAAGATGGCCCAAGTCCTTGGGCCCTGCACCCGCATGGGAGACCCGGAAGAAGCTCCTGGCTCCTGGCTTTGGATCAGCACAGCTCTGGCCATTGTGGCCATCTGGAGAGTGAACCAGCGGATGGAAGATCTCTCTTTCTCTCTCTCTCTGCCTCTCCCTCTCCCTCTCTCTCTGTGTAACTGTGACTTTCAAGTAAAATAAATAAATCTTTTTAAAAAAATGTGAATTGACAGGGAATTTAGTCACACGTACACAGTGCTGTCACAGCAATAAGGAGATTAGCATTTGATTGATAGGTGGGGCTGTGGCCCCCTAGGCTGACACCCTAAGACTGATCTTTACAATCATATGAATATGTGCATAAATTTGTATCATAGTCCAGAAGCACTCTGTGTGTCTGTCTGTGTATGTGTAGATGGCAGTTAGACCAAGTTTGGGAAGCAGTCAACCAAACTGATAACAACGATTACTATTCAGAAACTGTAAAATTGACAAGGAGTGTGGTATAGGGCAAGAGGAGATCGGTTATTTAATTCTTTTGAGACAGAGACAGAGAAAGTTTCCATCCACTGGATCACTAACAAAATGACTGTAATGACCAGGGCTGAGCTGGAGCCAGACAGGGGGAATTTAATCCAGGTCTCCAGTGTGGGTGGTAGGGACTCAACCACTTGAGCCATCACCTACTTTCTCCCAGGGTCTGCATCAGCAGGAAGCTGGGACTGGGAGCCAGAGCCGGGAACCACACTCCGGCACTCTGAGTGGGATATATGTGTCTTAACTGCTAGACCAAACACGCTCTGCTCTTCTACTTTTTATAGCTCTATTTATAAAAACTTTTACCACCAGGTCATACACATGGATTAACTGTATATAATTTTTAGCATCTATAAAAATGTGTGCACATCTCTTGCCAACAAGGAGATTAAAACAAGTGTTATAATGAAATAAAAACATTGATAATATGCCTGTAAGTAAAAATCAGCACAATCTACTAATTTTGATGCCATCAAATTCTATAATCTTTAGCCTTTCAAATAAATGATTCTGCTCCATGGTAAGAATTAGTCTTCCATACAACTCAAATTATTGTAACTAGCCATTTTAAACATTTTTTCCCATGTATTACCTACTGAAAACAACAGATGTATTGTTCAGTTGCTTGGGGTTAATCTCAAGGATTTTTAGAGAAGTCCAGAGAAACCACCTTTATTATTCTATATTCTAAGAAAAGTCTCCATGTTTCCTTCCTACTGACTCACACTCAATCCATCTTTGGAACAGCATTTAGAGAATCAAAACTTTTTGGTAGATTGCTTTTTCCAAACTCCATGCTCTTACCACTTGAGTAAAGGCAGAGAGGGAATTTCAATAACTGCTCAGTGAAAATGGGCTTCTTTACCACAAATATTCTTTTACCCTGGACTAGAGCTGCTGTGGTTTGAATGTCTGTCCCCTTCCAAGCTCATGCTGCAATGAAATTTGCCACTGTAACAGTGTTGGTATTCAGAGGTGGGAACTCTGAAAGATGATGAAGCCATGAGGGTTCTGGCCCTGGGACCTGAGTCACACCATTAGTATGGGAGTGGTTTCCTTATGGAAGGACAAGGAGAGTCCCCCTTGCCTCTCTCTCCCTCACCCCCACTTTGTCCTGTAACTGTGCCTGACCAGAAAGAAAGCCATCACCAGATGTGGCCCCACAATCTTGGACTTCCCAGCTTCCAGTACCATGGGCCAATGACTATGTGTTCATTATAAATCATCCAGGGGCCAGTGCTGTGGCATAGTGGGTAAAGCCACCTCCTGCAGTGCCAGCATCCCATTTGGGCACTGATTCAAACCCTGGCTGCTCCATTTCAATCCAGCTCTCTGCTATGGCCTGGGAAAGCAGCGGAGGATGGCCCAAAGTCCTTGGGCCCCTGCTCCCACATGGGAGACCCTGGGATTGGATCAGCGCAGCTCCAGCGGTTGTGGCCATTTGGGGAGTGAACCAGTGGATGGAACCTCTCTCTCTCTTTCTCTCTCTCGCTTTGCCTCGCCTCTGCCTCTCTGCCTTTCATATAAATAAATCTTTTTTTTTTAAATAAATAAATCATCCAGTTGGTGGTGTTCTATTGTAGCAGCACAACATAGTCTAAGACGGGAACAAACAACCATTCAGTCCTGACACAAGCATGCAGAGCCAGCCTCTAACTGCACAGGTGTTAGGAATCAGCCCTCACAGGACTACCACCACTTCCCCAGGCCCCCACATTTCTGACCAACTAGCTACAAAACCAGGGGCTCCCATAATCCCTGCAGATTTGATAATTTACTAGAACGACTAAAAGAACTCAAGAAAGTGGCATACTTAACGATTGTAGATTAACTTAACAGCTGCACATGGTGCAGGGTCTGGGAGGGTCCTAGACATGAAGCTCTCTGTCCATGAGTCAGGCCCATCACGCCTCTGGAACATCGCTGTGCGCACCTCCCAGGAAGCTCTCCCAGCCTCGGTGACCAGAGTTCTTATCGGAGCTCCATGACGGTGGCGGGAACAATTGAATCACTGAGCCTGAGATTGAACTGCAAAGCCCAATCCCTCCACAGAGGTTAGGGGCTGCATGTTCCAGCCCTGCAATCACACAGTAGGCTCTCTGGTCATCACCCTCCCTGCAGCTAACGTGGGGCTCTCTAGGGGTGGCCTCAAAGACACGCGTGTCACTCAGGGAACTCCACATGCTTCTGAAGCCCTTCGCAGGGAACATGGACATACTGTTAACTGTCCACACCACAATACAGAATCTTCAGACTACTCACAATTACTTGCACAAAGGGGTCTTTGAAAAATGAACGGGAAATACAAATTTTTTTTTACAATAAATCTCAAATTTATTCATCCCATATGGGCATCTGTTCATGTCTTGGCTGCTCCACTTACAACCAATCTCCCTGTTAATGTGCCTAGGAAAGCAGTTGAAGATGGCCCAAGTGCTTGGGGCCCTGTACCCACATGGGAAACCTGGAAGAAGCTCTTGGCTTCTGCCTCTGGCCCACCCCAGCCCTGGTCGTTGCAGCCATTTGGGGAGTGAATCAATGGATGGACGATCTCTTTCTCTCTCTCTGTCTTATTCCTTTCTCCTTGTAACTCTGCCTTTCAAATACATAGGTAAGTCAAAAAAATACAGTTTAGATGGGGAAATCCAAGGACACCTTGAAAATACTAACAGAACCTCTATGGGCAAAGTTTTCCTAGACAACATGAGTTAACACAGCTGCAAAGAACAAGAAATAAACTCTGTACCATGAAAGAACAACGTGAAATTTGAAAATAACATTAAAATCAACACAAAGTGCTGTCAAAGAGAACATGGCATCTATGCAATAAGAACAGGATATTCTGCAACAAGAATAGACAGATATGAAGGAAAATCACCATAAATCCTGAAAATGGAAAGTAGAGAAACCGAACTTTGTAGAGAGTATAAAAATACAATGGTTAAAAGAATGAAATCTAGGGGCCAGCGCTGTGGCATAGTGGGTAAAGCCACCACCTGCAGTGCCGGCATCCCATATGGGCTCCAGTTCAAGTCTTGGCTGCTCCACTTCTGATTCAGCTCTCTGCTATGGCCTGGGAAAGCAGTAGAAGATGACCCAAGTCCTTGGGCCCCTGCACTGCATGAGAGACCTGGAAGAAGCTCTTGGCTCCTGGCTTCGGATTGGCTCAGCTCCAGCTGTTGTGGCCATCTGGGGAGTGAACCAGTAGATGGAAGACGACCACCCCCTCTCTGCCTCTCTGTAACTCTGCCTTTCCAATAAATAAATAAATCTTTTTTTAAAAAGAAGAAAGAAGGCAATCTAGGGGCTGGCATGGAACAGCATCTTAAGCCAGCTCTTGCAATGACAGCATCACATATCTGCCCATTGGAGTACCAGTTCCTCTGCTTCCAATCCAGTTTCCCGCTAATGTGTGCCTAGACAAGCAACAGAGGAAGGCCCACGTTCTTGGGCTTCTGTCCCCAATGTGGGGGACCTGGATGGAGTTCCAGGCTCCTGGTTTCAGCCTGGCTCAACCCTGGACATTTCAGCTATTCAAGGGAGTGAATCAGGAGGTAGAATATCTCTATCTCTCACGCTCTGTTGTTCTGCCTTTTAAATAAATAAATACACGATTAAAACAAAAGAAATGAGCTCTAGAAAGAGATGTGTTTGAATCCTGGCTTTATTCTACCAGCTGAAATTTTGGCCAAGTTACTTTCTCTGCGCTTTTCTTTCATTTGTAAACTAAGTATGATAATGCTACCTAGTTTCCAAGTTGTTCAGAAGAATAAACTAGTGCTTATAAAATGCTTAGAACGTAAGTCACCTGAAGTTGGTTGACTATCTAAAAATCCCTGGCTGAAGTACCTGGGTCCCTGCCTCCCATGCAGGAGACCTGGGTTGAGTTCCAGGCTCCTGTCTTCAGCTTGGTCTAGCCTTGGCTGCTGTGGGTAAAACGGGAGTCATCCAGCAGACAGAAGATCATTGTTTGTCCGTCTGTCTCTACCTTTCAAGTGTGTATCAACTGTTTAAAAAAAGATAATTCCTTGGGGTCAGCGCTGTGGCATAGTGGGTAAAGCTGCTGCCTGCTGTGCTGGCCTCCCATATGGATGCTGGTTCGAGTCCCGGCTGCTCCACTTCTGATCCAGCTCTCTGCTATGGCCTGGGAAAGCAGTAGAAGATGGTCTGAGTCCTTGGGCCCCTGCACCCACATGGGAGACCCAGAAGAAGCTCCTGGTTCCTTGCTTCGGATCGGCCCACCTCCAGCGGTTGCGGCCAATTGGGGAGTGAACCAGTGGATGGAAAATCTCTCTTCCTCTCTCTCTCTCTCTCTCTCTCTCCCTCCCTCCCCCTCTCTCCGTCTCTCCCTCTCTCCCTCTCCCTGCTTCTCCTCTCTCTGTATAACTCGGACTTTCAAACAAATAGAAGAATTCTTAAAAAAAAAAAAAAAAAAACTCCTCACAACGAATAACTCTATATGTATTCAGCTTACTACATTATTTAAAAATTAGAAATGGGAAGTTCATAGTGAAACATCAGTGTATTCAGAACACAGAGAAAAATACTGAAAGGCTCCATTAAACAATGATAGATTACCTGCAAAAAATGGCTGTTAGTAGCCAAAATAAGAATAGAAATAAGTCAAAAATGTAAATCTGTTGAAATCCAGAAACATAAGCAAAAATAAATGTCAAGAAATAGTGAGGAATGATCTCCAATATACCTGAAGAAAAGAACTCTGACTGGTCAAGAAGAAAGATAAAGAACCTTAAAAATCAAACCAAGATGGAGTGACTTAAGCTAACACTATTAAAAACAAGAAGTCACCTTTGCCCCAAATAAAATTAAAGTTTAAAAATTATAGCCCTAAACTTTTTCCCCCAAAGCTAAAATTAGGTGCAGCTATAAAAATAAGGGACCCTATGCTTAGCTAGCTGCGACACTTGTGCCTGGCTGTGCTAAGACCTAACCCAGTTTGTATACCTCCTAATACTCAAATAACGGTGTGGGAAGCGGAACGCTGCTCTCCCTCCAGGGGAACGAAGGGAGGGAGACGTCGGCCCCCTCAGGGTGAACAAGATGGCGCTGTCAGGGAAAGGAACTGCTGAAGAAGTAAACAACAAAATGGCGACAAGGTGCATGCCGCCCACGTGATCCCGTAGCTGATTGGATAGAAGACGCATGCCTTTCACATGATCAGCTCACGGATTGGACTGCTGTGTGCATGGACTCTATAGTGCTTTCGATTGGTCGCTGCGGGTATATAAACTGTGTGGCTCTGTGCTGGGGGCATCTCTGGACTCCCGAGTTCAGGAGGCCCGTCTGCACAGACGCCGAATAAATCCTCTTGCTTTTGCATCAGCCGGTCTGGAGTCTGAGTCTCTGGCGTGTGCCTCTCGATGTGTTAGCATCCTCATACAGGGGGTCTAACAAAAGCATATCAGATATGAAAAAAGCAAGCATTTACTCCTCACCAACATTGGGAAGAAATTACTGAAGGATGCACACCAGCAGCAATAAAACTGATTCAAGGAGGAAAGAGGGAAACGCAATCATGAGGAAATCAATTTGAAAAATATACTGCTAAACTGGCCTAAGCATTAAGTGTGAAAAACATAAACACAACAATTTTAATGAATGAATTTAAAAATAAGAATGGAATTTAAATTCTAGATAATAACATGGAAGTTCATGGCAGGGTTTCTCAAAAAAAAATAAATAAAAATATAAGTGTTGTTTGTTCCTTTGAGAAGAGAACACAGTTACTAATTAATTTGATAACTTGTTAGAGAAGAGTGAAGCTGACGTTATCTGTTGAAAATTTAAGAGTAACTTCTTCAAGTAAATCATGGGTTTACAGTGGAAAGAACAGGTCTTCAAAGAAGGAGGTACCTTTCTCTGAAGGGAGGAGAGAACCTCCACTTTGACTATGACCTTGTCTAAACAAGATAAGAGTCGGAGAACTCAAAAGGCTTCCATAGCCTTGGAAACTCATGACTGGTGCATAGGGAGATTACTGATGCCATAAACAGGAGTGTCAATTTGTAAAGTCAACAACAGGAGTCACTGTGCACTTACTCCTCATGTAGGATCTCTGTCCTTAATGTGCTGTACATTGAGATTTAATGCTATAATGAGTACTCAAACAGTATATTTCACTTTATGTTTCTATGGGAGTGCAAACTGTTGAAATCTTTACTTAATGTATACTAAACTGATCTTCTGTAAAAAAAAAAAAAAAAAAAAGAAATTATCAATTCCCAACTTGACTCTCACTGGGATTAAACATAACAATAGGTCTGATCTGATTTCATCATCATTTAAAAAATCATCTATTTTTTTCACTTTATGTTTCTGTGTGGGAGCAAACTGTTGAAATCTTTACTTAATGTATGCTAAACTGATCTTCTGTATATAAAGAGAATCGAAAATGAATCTTGATGTGAATGGAAGGGGAGAGGGAGTGGGAAAGAGGAGGGTTGCGGGTGGGAGGGACGTTATGGGGGGGAAGCCATTGTAATCCATAAGCCGTACTTTGGAAATTTATATTCATTAAATAAAAGTTAAAAAAAATCATGGGTTTAAATAAAATACAAATCCAATTAAAGGAGCAAAGAATAACAATAGAGAAAGCAGCTGGAGATAAAAGTATGATAAACAAAAAATAATAGAAATAAGTCAGGCCGGCGCCGCGGCTCACTAGGCTAATCCTCCGCCTAGCGGCGCCGGCACACCAGGTTCTAGTCCCGGTCGGGGCGCCGGATTCTGTCCCGGTTGCCCCTCTTCCAGGCCAGCCCTCTGCTGTGGCCAGGGAGTGCAGTGGAGGATGGCCCAGGTGTTTGGGCCCTGCACCCCATGGGAGACCAAGAAAAGCACCTGGCTCCTGGCTCCTGCCATCGGATCAGCGCGGTGCGCCGGCCGCAGCGCACCGGCCGCGGCAGCCATTGGAGGGTGAACCAACGGCAAAGGAAGACCTTTCTCTCTGTCTCTCTCTCTCACTGTCCACTCTGCCTGTCAAAAAATAAAAAATAAAAAATAAAAAATAAAAAAATAAAAAAAAGAAATAAGTCAAAAAATGTAAATCATGGAAAAACTCAAATGGGTTGAAAACATCTATTAAGAGACAAACTTTTTTTTTAAATCTTGTTATATAATGCTAATGAGACACACCAAAAACGAAACAATACCAAATGCATAAAAATAGAGGCATAGAAATATACGCGAAAATAATAAGAGCTTGATACACTGATTTCTTTTTAAGTGTCAAACATTTAATGAGGTGAAGATATCTGATATTGAAAAAAGGAGCTATCTCCAAAAGGTCATAAACAAAATAGCCAGATATATTTAAGGGATTACAAGAACAAGCTGACAAATCCATAACTATGGTGGGAGATTCTCCTCTCTCTCTCTCTCTCTCTCTCTCCCTCCATTCTTCCCTCCATCCCTTCCTTCCTCCCTCTCTGAAATTGGTAGTAAAATCAGACAAAATTACCAAGATACAGAAATGGATTGCATATATATGGAAAAACATCTTCCTGCTCAAATTTCTATTATATTCAAGTATATACATACTTTTAAAAATGACTGTATATTGAACAAGACGACATCTCAACAAATTCCAAAGAACTGACATCATATAGACCACTTTCTGACAATAATATAGTAAAAATAAAATGTAATCAAGAAACACCAATTGTTTTAGAAATGATTCTACTTTAAAATAATTCATGGGGTACAGAAAAAAACTTATAAAGGAAATTGTTAAAAATTTGAAACTACATCATTAGAACACTACACATCAAAACCTGTAGCATGGAGTTAACACAGTACTCAGTGAAAACTCATTGTTCTAAGTACATTTATTATAAAACAAGAAGCAGTTAGAAAAAAGAACAAAGAAAATTGGAGGAAGGAAATGAAGGCAAATGTAGAAATTAAGAAAGAGAAAGATCAAAACATTTTAAAATAGAGTGAAACTACAAAATCAAAAACTGGTTTTCTTAAAAGACTAGAAAATAGAAAAAGCTTAGCTTAAGGAAAAAAGAGATCACACACAAATCAATGCTAAGAATGGAAAAAATACCATAAAGTACAGATAAAGAACAGAGTTTTTAATCTTACACAACCATGGAAAAGTGACAATTAGTTTGAAAACAAATGATATAACACATTTTTAGAAAAATATAAGTGATCAAAATTGGCTGACGAAATAAAAACCTTGATCCACCTGATACTATCAAAGAAATGGAGTTGGTTGCTAAAGTTTTCCATTTCTTAAAGTCACCAGAACCAGATGATTTCACAGAAGAGATTCAGCAGTCTTCAAGTAACAGGCTATCCTTGTCTTACAAAACTTCCTGCTGGATTTCCCAGCTCCTTGCTCCGGCCTGGCCCAGATGGGTTTGTTGCACAGAACTGGGGAGTAAACCAGCAGATGGAAGATTTCTCTCTCTGTCTCTCCCTTCTCTCTCTGTTACCTTGCCTTTCAAATAAATAAATCTGTAAAAAAAGATTCTTGCAGAGAACATGGGTCCTGCATTGTGGCATAGCAGGTAAGACCACTGCCTGCAATGTCAGCATCACATATGGGTACTGGTTCGAGTGTCGGCTGCTCCACTTCCAATCCAACTCCCTGCTAATGGCCTGAGAAAATCAGCAGAGGATGGCCCAAGTGCTTGGGCCCCTGTACCTATGTGGGAGACCTGGAAGAAGCTCCTGGCTCCTGCTTTAGCCTGGCCCAATGCTGGCCATTGTGGTCATATGGGGAGTGAACCAGCGAATGGAAGCTTGCTCGCTCGCTCTCTCTGTCTCTCACTCTCTTTCTCTGACTTTAAAATAAATAAATGACATTCTTGCAGAACATAGAGAAAGAGAGAAATCTATCCAGTTTTTTACTGAGTTTCATTTAACTTTGATAGCCAAGTTAGACAATAAAAGAAAATTACAGGTCAATCTAAACTATAAAATGGATGAATTTTTTTAACTTTTATTTAGTAAATATAAATTTCCAAAGTACAGCTTACAATGGCTTTCCGCACCCATAACTTCCCTCCCACTCGCACCTCTCTCATGTCCTGCTCTCTCTCCCATTCCATTCACTTCAAGATTGATTTTCAATTATCTTTATATACAGAAGATCGATTTAGTACATATTAAGTAAAGATTTCATTAGTTTGCACCCACACAGAAACACAAAGTGTAAAATACTGTTTCAGAGCCGGCGCCGCGGCTTACTAGGCTAATCCTCCGCCTCGCAGCGCCGGCACACCGGGTTCTAGTCCCGGTCGGGGCCCCGGATTCTGTCCCGGTTGCCCCTCTTTCAGGCCAGCCCTCTGCTGTGGCCAGGGAGTGCAGTGGAGGATGGCCCAGGTGCTTGGGCCCTGCACCCCATGGGAGACCAGGAAAAGCACCTGGCTCCTAGTTCCTGCCATCGGATCAGCGCGGTGCGCCGGCCGCAGCACGCTGGCCACGGCGGCCATTGGAGGGTGAACCAACGGCAAAGGAAGACCTTTCTCTCTGTCTCTCTCTCTCACTGTCCACTCTGACTGTCAAAAAAAAAAAAAAAATACTGTTTCAGTACTAGTTATAGCATTACTTCACATTGGACAACACATGAAGGACAGATCCCACATGAGAAGTAAGTACACAGTGACTCCTGTTGTTGACTTAACAATGTGACACTCTTGTTTATGGCGTCAGTAATCTCCCTAGGCTCTAGTCATGAGTTGCCAAGGCTATGGAAGCCTTTTGAGTTCGCCGACTTCGATCTTATTCTGACAGGGTCATAGTCAAAGTGGAAGTTCTCTCCTCCCTTCAGAGAAAGGTACCTCCTTCTTTGATGGCCCCGTTCTTTAAGATGGGTGAAAATTGGCCGGCGCCGCGGCTCACTAGGCTAATCCTCCGCCTTGCAGCGCCGGCACACCGGGTTCTAGTCCCGGTCGGGGCGCCGGATTCTGTCCCGGTTGCCCCTCTTTCAGGCCAGCCCTCTGCTGTGGCCAGGGAGTGCAGTGGAGGATGGCCCAGGTGCTTGGCCCTGCACCCCATGGGAGACCAGGAAAAGCACCTGGCTCCTGGCTCCTGCCATCGGATCAGCGCGGTGCGCCAGCCGCGGCGGCCATTGGAGGGTGAACCAACGGCAAAAGGAAGACCTTTCTCTCTGTCTCTCTCTCTCTCACTGTCCACTCTGCCTGTCAAAAAATAAAAATAAAAAAAAAAGATGGGTGAAAATTATTAGATAAACTATTAGTAAACTGAATACACATAATATTCTCACATTATAATTTTCTAGCATTTTTTAAGGTTAGAAAACCTAGCAATACGACTTGCTAAATACACAGCTTGAAGAACAATCCACATGTTCTAATGATCTACACACGATGTGATAAACTCTAACTCATGCATGAATAAAAGGAAGAACTTTTTAGCATCTGTAGGAGCCAGCTTTGTCTTGTTTCCACGCAGTCCCCAAATGCTGAGTCCCACCAGACCAAGTGAGTCACATGGCCAAGCCCAGAGTTTCGGGGGCTTGCTGGGGACGGGCAGATCACAAAGATCAGGAATCCTAGGTGCCAAGATTCAAGGGAGGCCATCACGGGTCTACCCTGCACAGCAATAGTTATCTGCACAATAGGAATACATTCCCTTCTCCCTATATTCAGGGGAGATCCTGTTGTTCTTGATTTTGGTCCCTTCTTCACTCTATTTCTCAGTGTTATTCACGTCGTAGTTGTAGAGCTCTTCTCAACATCGGATACAATCTGTTAAATCTTTGAAAGAGAGAGAGAGAGAGAGAGAGAGAGAGAGAGAGAGAGAATGTATCTTCCATCCACTGGTTTGCTCCCCAAATGCCCACAGCAGCTAGGGCTAGGGGAGGCTGAAAGACAGAAGCCAAGAGTTCCCTCAGCTGGGTGGCAGGGACTCACCTACTTACGGCGCTACCTGCTGCCTCCCCAGATTCGCATTAGCAGGAACAGGGGAATGGAGCTGAGCCCATGCACTGCGATGTGAGGTTTGAGTGCCCTGAACAGCATGCGAACCACTACGCCCAATGCCCGCCCCTCTTGAACTTCCTATCTGCAACCCAGAAATAGAAAACTGAGCAACTTGATAATGTTCTATGGCACGTGGTTATAAAAGAGAAACATCAATGCTTTTTAAACTTCCAACAAGGAAGAAAGCAAAGGAAGAAAAGCTGAAATGAGTAGATGAGAGAAGACGGAAATACCATGAAGATGAGCAGGGAGAGGCCCTGAGTTTGTATCTGTTCCACTGTCCGGCTCCTGTGAACACTCTCACTCTGACATTTCATCTTAAATGTTTAGGAGAGGGGCCGGCACTGTGGCACAGCGGGTTAAAGCCCTAGCCTGTAGCACTGGCATCCTATATGGGCACCGGTTCGAGTCCTGGCTGCTCCACTTCCAATCCAGCTCTCTGCTATGGCCTGGGAAAGCAGTAGAAGATGGCCCAAGTCCTTGGGCCCCTGCACCCATGTGGGAGACCTGGAGGAGGCTCCTGGCTCCTGGCTTGGGATCAGCTCAGGTGTGGCTATTGCGGTCATCTGGAGAGTGAACCAACGGATGGAAGACACCTCTCTCTCTCTCTCTCTCTGTAATCCTTTCAAATAAATAAAATAAATCTTAAAAAGGAAAAAAGTTTAGGAGGGCAGCTAAGCCATTCTCTCTCTACTATGGATATGGTTCAACAAATGGAATTCTCAGCTCACTCCATATGTAAGCGTTAAACATGGCATAGGTGACACTCGGCTTACAGCTCATTAGGATAAATTCAGGAATTAGCTATCACCAGGGTTGGAACCCTGCATAAGCCGAAAGACAAAAGGAATCCTCAGGCCACTTTACCTTAGCTTTAAAAACAGAAAACGGGCGCCACCTTGTGGTTACTTTAATAAGATTGCTTTTAGTGGCAAAATTCTGGAATGGCAACATACAAGCAGCTGGCACAGCGGTTAAACTGCCATTTGGGAGGCCTGCATCTCCTATCAGAGTGTTTGGGTTGCAGTGTTATGTACACTTCTGCTACCTGCTAATGTGCACCCTGGGTAGTACATGATGGCTCCAGTACTTGGGGCCCCTGCCACCCACATGGAAGACCCAGATCCTGGCTCCTGCTTTGGCCTGGCCCAGCCCTGGCTTGTTGGAGGCATTCGAGGAAGCGAATCCAGAAGAAAAAGGCCTCTGTCTGCAATTTTAATTTTTACATTTAATTTCAAATTTAATTTCAAAAAAATTAAAGATGTGTGTGTGTGTGTGTGTGTGTGTGTGCGTGTCTAGTAACAGACCTGGGTTGCCAGCACCCCTGGCCTCTGCTCTAACTCCTCAACTTAAAGACAGTGTCACACTGTGCCTGCACGCACCTTCCCATTCTTCAGTCTGGAATACAACTCCGTGAAGAAAGCCAGGCTGCCTACCGCGTTCTCAATCAAGTCTTGTCTTGCAGAAGTCACGAGTGTTCGCTGTGTGTTTTCCAGTTTCTGATGCTTTCTGGCCAGTTGTGTATGGTAAAATCCACTTTCTCCCTATTGCCGCCTCCTCATGGCCGGAAACACAAGTCCCCTGACTGATTGCTTTCCTGCTCAGCTTCGTGACTTCATTATTCAAGTTTGGTTTTCTCCAGTCCATATGGAGAAATATTTGCAAATTCCTCTTTCCCTCTTAATACATTAATAGAAATGTAATACGCTAAATGTTCGTGCGATTGCCTCATTAGGCTCTTAAATCTCCTTAAGTTTTTTTTTTTTTTTCTGTAACAAAGTAAATAGGCTTTCAAGGCAATAACAAAAGAGACAGATATCTACCAGGGCCCTTCAACATGTGGAAAATGGAATGAAAATAAGTTTATTTTTTGAAAGATTTATTTACCACTTGTTTGAAAGGCAGAGTGAGAGAGAGAGAGGAGGTCTCCCATCTACTAGTTTATTCCCTAAATGGTTACAATGGCCAGGGCCTGCTGAGGTGGGTGCCAGGAGCCAGAACCTGCATTTCGCTCTCCCAAGTGGATAGAAGGCCCAAGCACTTGGGCCATCTTCTGCTGCTCTCCCAAGTGCATTGGCAGGGAGCTGGATCAGAAGTGGCACAGCGAAGACCCAAACCAGGGCTCATATAGGCTGCTGGCCTGGAAGGTGGCAGCTTAACCTGCTGTGCCGCAATGCCTGCCCCCAAGTAAGTTTACTTTGGTGCAAAATTTTGTAAAACCTGTGAAGTTTTTTCTTAGTCCACATTTTCATGAATTTTTTTTTTTTTTTTTTGACAGGCAGAGTGGACAGAGAGAGAGAGACAGAGAGAAAGGTCTTCCTTTTGCTGTTGGTTCACCCTCCAATGGCTGCCGCGGCTGGTGCACCGCGCTGATCGGATGGCAGGAGCCAGGTACTTATCCTGGTCTCCCATGGGGTGCAGGGCCCAAGCACTTGGGCCATCCTCCATTGCACTCCCTGGCCACAGCAGAGAGCTGACCTGGAAGAGGGGCAACCGGGACAGAATCCGGTGCCCCGACCGGGACTAGAACCCGGTGTGCCGGCGTCGCAAGGCGGAGTATTAGCCTAGTGAGCCGCGGCGCCGGCTTCATGAATGTTTTGAAGCCCTTTCAGGTACCTAGATTTCTAAATTTTTTTAAAGATTTATTTATTTATTTGAAAGGCAGAGTTACACAGAGAGGGAAGGAGAGGCAGAAAGACAGAGAGGTCTTCCATCCGCTGGTTCACTTCCCAGTAGGCTGCAATGGCCAGAGCTGTGCTGATCTGAAGCCAGGAGCCAGGAGATTCTTCTGGGTCTCCCACGTGGGTGCAGGGGCCCAAGGACTTGGACCATCTTCCACTGCTTTCCCAGGCCACAGCAGAGAGCTGGATCAGAAGTGGAGCAGCTGGGACTCGAACCAGCACCCATATGGGATGTCAGCACTGCAGGCGGTGGCTTTACGCGCTATGCCACAGCGCCAGCCCCTCTAAATTTTTACACAATAAATTTTATAACTCTCCTTTCCACAAACCTTCTGAAGTACATGTGTACTATGTCAACTGGCCAGGAAATTCAGAAATAGTCTTCTAAGTAAGATTTTTGCTCCAAATTTTCAGAGTAAATTACCACTATAAATAGTACCTTTATGCTTTGCATCTGCAAGATGGAGTAACCACTGCCTCCATTCCACAGACACACAGACACACTTTACCCCGCTGTCTTACGCAGTAGATCCTCAAGGTAGATGAGCAATTTAAACACCAATTTGTTGGTTGATGTTTCTCAAAGTATATAGTTATATTTAGAGTTTAAGGATTTGCTGACCATATAAGAACCCAATTATGACCCAGCTTTAGTGAGAACAGGATCACTTAGAATCCTTTTGTGAGCTGATACTCACCCCATAACTGATACCTGCTGTGTATGTGTTGTAAATGAAAATGCTTACTAATGCTTCCCGAGAGGAGCTTGTGTTCTTTATATTTGTAGATTTTGAAGTATTTTCCTTATGCCGGCGCCACGGCTCTCTAGGCTAATACTCCGCCTTGCGGCGCCGGCACACCAGGTTCTAGTCCCGGTCGGGGCGCTGGATTCTGTCCCGGTTGCCCCTCTTCCAGGCCAGCTCTCTGCTGTGGCCAGGGAGTGCAGGGGAGGATGGCCCAGGTGCTTGGGCCCTGTACCCCATGGGAGACCAGGAAAAGCACCTGGCTCCTGGCTCCTGCCACCGGATCAGCGCAGTGCGCCGGCCACAGTGCGCTGGCCGCGGCAGCCATTGGAGGGTGAACCAACGGCAAAGGAAGACCTTTCTCTCTGTCTCTCTCTCTCACTGTCCACTCTGCCTGCCAAAAAAAAAAAAAAAAAAAAACACTATAAAAAATAAAATAAAAAAATAAAGTATTTTCCTTTTAATGTTCTAATATCAATAAAGAATATGAGTTCACTTTCTATTTTTATGTGGATCATGAAAAGGAATACATTCTTTTGTGTGTTAAAAGAAAAATGTTTTGAGAATTCTGAAGTCAAGATTTTCGCAAAGGGGAATGGCCTGACCTGAGGCCTTGGTTGGGATGTTGCTGCAGGTGTCACCATTCTCTCCCCTTATGGGTGATGTTCCGTGCCATAATCCTCCCACCCAGACTTCCTTTTTTTTTAAGATTTATTTTATTTTCTGAAAGGCTTAATGACACACACATACACACACGTAGAGAGAGAGAAAGAGAGGGAGAGGGAGAGGGAGAGGGAGAGAGAGGGAGAGGGAGAGAGAGAGAGAGAGAGAGAGAGAGAGAGAGAGAGAGAAGGTATCCTCCATCCTCCAAATGACTGCAACAGCCAGATCTGGGTCAGACTGACACCAGGAGCCAGAAATTCCATCTGGGCCTCCCATGTGGGTGGCAGGGGCCCAAGCACTTGGATGATTTTCTACTGCTTTCTCGGGTACATTAGCAGGGAGTTGGATCATAAGTGGAGCAACCAGGTCTCAAAAACCGGTGTTCCATCTGTGATGCCAGTGTCACAAGTGGTGTTTAATCTGCTGGAACCTCAACACCGTCCCCTGATTTTGTTTTGTTTTGTTTTCAGATCAAGAAGCAGGGCAGGCACTGACAAGTGAAATTGAATCAAGAATTTGTTAAGGATCTTCCAAGATTGGGTGTCTGGTGGTGCAGTTTCATCAGGCAACTTATTTCCAAGTCCCTCCCCCAGTCCCTCACTAGCTGAGTGCTACAGAGTCAACAATCTTCCCTGCATTTGCTTTAGCTGGTTTGGCTACCGCTCTCGGGCTGCCTGCCTAACAGCTTTCCAGATGCAGCCTAGCTGTTGTGCGAGCTAGCTACTCGTAACTTTCCACACATCAGCAAGTTGTTATGAACCAAATGGTCACTTGCCACATAACAGCAATCACCCTGAAAATCAAGATAAGGCGAGTTCTAGCTAAACGTGTGCATGCAGACACACACAAATGTGTGGGTACAAAGGCAGGACCTGACCCCTACAGTATGTGGCCCAACTGGGGGAAAGTGAAAATGCATTCTTACAAACATTTACCTGGATTAACCTGAAAAGCATGTTAGGGTACAGGAAGCACAGTCCTCCTTCAAATTATCAGTCATAATTAGTATTTCACTCTCTTTTCTGAAATGGCTCAGAGTCAGCATTAACATTCTGGATATTACCAAAGAATCTGATTTGAATGATAAATTATATACTTAATGATCTTAACAGAATTAATTCTATTTAAGTGTTCTGTAAGGATTTTAGTGTTCAGCAAATACAAAACCAATAAAGGAACTGATATTCCAAGGGAGATTTTGTAATTAAAAAAAAACCCTAAATCTCATTATTTTGCCATAACAAAAGTCTTCACTGACCAGGCATTCTAACCAAGCCCTCCAGATCTTAGGCCCACTCTGATGTGTTAAAAAGCGTTGTGCTTGCAGGAGTCATTAAATTTGTTTTATGTAGAACCATCTTTTTCAAAGGATACAGAGGAGAAAAATAAAAGCATTCCATAAGGTGACATCAAAATCCAACCAATGGGACATTTTTCTCACCCCTGATGTGATGTCTGTCCCCTGAGTATTTGTGAAGGATCAGTGTAGTAGACAAAGCACATGGAAGCAGATTAGTTTTTTGAGATATAAAAAAATCCAGAATCTACCGAGAGAGAGATGTGGTACAAGTAGGGGATAATGTTTTGAAGGAAACTTGGTGATTGTGTTTTGTGCAGGTACACCAGATATGCAGAGACCTCCTTAATGGATTCAGAACAGCAGAGTGTGTTTCTTCCTCTGCTGTAATGTTGGTCCAACAAAAGGAAGTGCACCAAAGCTTCAGGACGAATAAGCCCAGGGGACTTCCAAATTATTGGAACAATAACTGCCATCAATAACATGACGACGGAAATCATCAAGGTCATGATTTTAAAAGAACTTGAAAGAAAGAAGAAAGTCTCCTTCCTCCAAAATGAGAACTACATTCCAGGTGTTAAACAGCTATGGAAATCATAAAAGAAATGTTAATAGGAAAAACATACAGCTACTCAATAAAAACCTAAAGCCAACTAAACCTTGAGCCAAGAATCAATTTCAGGCTATGGTGAAGCTGTTGAGGGTTTCGCAAAAATCATTTATTAAAGAAACAGATATTTGTAATAAAACTAGTTGAGCCCAAGACAATTTTAGTAGGTCTGCCTAATTTTTTGGTAGCTGTTACCAATAAAGGTAGCAGATTCACACAAGACACACACACACACATGTACACACACAACACTGCAAAAACGAATTGGATTCTTAAATCTCCCACAACTTCAAGATTTTACTTCTCATTTTTCTCTTTTTCCTGGGTTATTTTTCCAAAAAAATGATCTTCTCTAAATACTTTATTTCTCTGAACTCCCACAAGTAATGAAATCTTACAAATACATGCCCACATAGCAAGCATCAGGCTTTGCCTTCTCAGTTTTTTTTGTTTGTTTGTTTGTTTGTTTTTGACAGGCAGAGTGGACAGTGAGAGAGAGAGACAGAGAGAAAGGTCTTCCTTGCCGTTGGTTCACCCTCCAATGGCCGCCGCGGCCGGCACACCGCGCTGATCCGATGGCAGGAGCCAGCTACTTATCCTGGTCTCCCATGGGGTGCAGGGCCCAAGCACTTGGGCCATCCTCCACTGCACTCCCGGGCCACAGCAGAGAGCTGGCCTGGAAGAGGGGCAACCGGGACAGAATCCGGTGCCCCGACCGGGACTAGAACCCGGTGTGCCAGCGCCGCAAGGTGGAGAATTAGCTTAGTGAGCCGCGGGGCGGGCTTTCAGCTTGTCTTTGAGCCCTGCTGCTGATGTCTCTAAAGTGGCCTGTTACAATGTTATTCAAATAACAGCCACTAGATAGTCTCTCTGAGAGTGCACCTGTGTCTTTCATCAACTTTCACGGAAATGATGTGTGAGTAGACTTGCTGCTCGGGTCAAGAGTCAATGAGCGGACAAAGTCGCGGACAAAGTCTTACAAATTTTTCAGATTGCTGACCTAGAAATATAACTCATCCCCCCGATTAGCAAAGTTATTTAAAGATGAATCCTGATGTTTTGGAAACAGAAATGCAGTAACTTACCAAAAAAAAAAAAAGTTTCCTTTATCTCACATTGTACAGCGGGGGATATGCTAAGAAGAAAAACATTACTGTGATCTTTTGCCAAAAATTTGTTAGTAATGCTATGAATAAGAAGCTAGTGCATTACATAATTTCTTTCCCGGTAAGTACTGGATGAGCATAATCTATAATTTCAATACTCTTTTCAATAATATTTGCAGATTTTCCACCCAACAGATGGCCTACTTCATCCTCACACAAATATTTTGAAATCAAGTCACAGTCCAACCACCTTCTCCTGTTCACTTGCTGGAAGATTCTGAGATGCATATGGTTCCATGTAAATTTCAGGAGTGAAACAAACACACTTTGTTCCTGACCTAAGAAGAGTTTCCATTATTTCCTTCCTGTGAATTCCACCCCCAGTTAATTCTCTCTTGGACCAGCATTCTGAGATCAGGATGTTTTTCTGCTTCCCACCTGTTGTGTTCTGTCCTGATCCTCCCTGGCTAGGAGGAAAGGGTGGTCTCTGAACATTTTCATGAGTCAACAATGGCCATTAGCCTTTGTTTGTACCCCTTTGAAGACTTCATATTTTGGTCTGCTGAGAATGCCTTGTGCTAAGTAGAGATTTCCCTGGCAGCATAGAAGACTCATATTGCTAAGATGTGGTTTTGAGTTTGAAACGTCCTCTGTAACTTACTTATGAACAAGATTATGAGAAGTTCCACTTTATATGGAGCCACTTCTTCTACCCATAATAGAAACAATGCAAAATACAAATCTGATTCCACTTAAAGATTCTGATTTGATGCATTCATTCCAACTTCACTGTCTACGAGTCCCTATTTGAGGAATGGTTGTAATCAAATCTTACCCACTGGTTTATAATCTTGAAAAAAAAATGTTGAAAGGAAAAATGATTATGTACAAACTTTTCAAACGGGAAACTGGTGCCATCTTGTGGTTATGAAGATGTAAAATAATGAGAATAGGTTATTTTTTTTCATATGTTAAAGAATCATTGCCTAAAGCAAGGAAATATTTCCTTCAGTATAATACCTATTTAAAGTTCTTTATTCAGGGGGCTGGTGCTGTGGCACAGTAGGCTAATCCTCCACCTGTGATGCCAGCATCCCATATGGGCATCTGTTTGAGTCTTGGCTGCTTTATTTCCGATCCAGCTCTCTGCTATGGCCTGGGAAAGCATAGACGATGGCCCAAGCATTTTGGACCCTGCACCTGCATGGGAGACCCAGAAGAAGCTCCTGGCTCCTGGCTTAAGATTGGCCCAGCTCTGGTCATTGCAGCCATTTGGGGAGTGAACCAATGGATGAAAGCTATTTTTCTGAAAAAATAGCTTCCAGGAGGCATCCATGAAAGACAGCTCAAAATCCTCTTGTAGGCATTAACATAGTCATCAGCAAATGTCTTTGAAGATGGCTCAGAACCTTAGTTTTGATGTGACCTGACTTTCAAGAGTCTGTCAAAGTGTAGGGTGATTTCTAGAAAGCGTTGTGCTGGCATCAGTGAGGTGCCAAAACACATTCTCCCAAATTGTTGGATCAATCACAGAAATAAGTCAGGATGAGCATTTTGTAAACCAGCTCCTACATCAAGTGCAAATAGGTCTAAACTGAAGGAAAATGCCAGGACTGATTCCTTGCTACAAATGCACAATGACCTAGAAGAGCAGGTGCAGCCTTCCCTCTGTGTCAGAGAGGCAGATCCAAAGGCAGCTCCAGTCATGAGATGAAAGGGATTTCTTCATAATCAATAACATTTGGGAGGGGTCTTGCATATACACTAGCAGACAGGACCTCCCAGGCTAACCTGATACAGTAATGGTAATAATTTACACTGAAACAGTAACATACCTCATCACTTAACTGGTCATTCTTTCTTACTTTCTAACATAGATTTGTAAATTTGAAAGGCAAGAGGTGTAGAGAAAGGGAGAGACAGAGATCTTTCATCCACGGATTCACTTCCCAAATGGCCACAAAGGCTGCGGCTGGGCTAGTAGCCTGAAACTCCATTCAGGTCTTCCATGTGGGTGGCAGGGGCCCAAGTACCAGGCTATCTCCCTCTGCTTTCCTAGGAGCATTAGCAGAGAGCTGGACTGGCAGCAGAGCAGCCAGGACTTGAACTGGCACCCATATGGGATGCTGGCATCTGCAGGTGGTGGCTTAACAGTCCCTTGTCTCCCCATTCTGACTGCGCTGGTGCAGATTTCCAGTGTTGTAATAGGGGAGCCTAATAGGAGAATTTCTAAAGAGTCTTCATAAACTGTGACGTTCATTGAACATTTGTCAAGTCAATAAAATATAAATATGCAGGTACTGAGAGTTTTTGTAACAATTTGATGGCTAATTTTTACCTGGTGATATTTTTTCCTTATTGAGCTGGTAATTGTGATCGCCTTTAATCTGTTAATGTTGGGTTGTACTTACATTTTCTAATTTTTTCCTGAGTAAAGGGACTACTTTCAAGTACTTTATTTACATTTTTTTCTTCTAAGTTTTGTTTATAGTTTTTTTTTCTCCCTGAACTATTTTTATCTGCTCTGGGTATAAATATATTCAACTCATAAAAATAACTGACCTGTTCTCTCTCGTTTTAGAATAGTAATATTGGTACAAAATAAACATTATCTTTTCTTTGCAGATAATGGTCTGTCCAACTGTGCCTGGGATCCTTTGTGCTGTGGGGGGGAGATTTTTGAATAACAACTTAATTTTCTCCAGCAATTTCCATTTTTTTTATTGTGTCAAATGCAGCCATGTTTTCTTCTAGAAAATTCATTTCATCTAGGTTTTTAAATACATTCAGATAATCTTGTTCATCATGTTCTATCTTGACTTCTGCAATTTCTGCAGGTATTTTCTATCCCTAATGTGTTTTATATATTTACCATGTGTTTGTTGATAATGATGAAAATATTATACAATTTTTAGTTTTTTCTAAAATACTAATTTTGGACTTACTGATTCACTCTTTTTTGTTATCTGATTTAATTTAGATGTTTTATCTACTATTTTCTTCTATTGGCACAGGTTTGTTTTTTTTTTCTTTTTTAGGGTTTTTATTTATTTGGGAGGCATGGTTAGAGAGAGAGATGTCTTCCATCCACTGGTTCACTTCCCAAATGATTGCAAAGGCTGAGCTGAGCCAATCTATAGCTGGAGCCAGGAGCTGAGTCTTCCACACGGCTGCAGGGTCCCAAGCACTTAGGCCATCTTCCACTGCTTTTCCAGGCCATCAGCAAAGAGCTGGATGGGAAGTGGAGCAGTCAGGATATGAATTGGCAGCCATATGAGAGGCCAGCAATGCAGGTGGTGGCTTAACGTGCTACATCACGACACTGGCCCCAGAATTTTATTTATTTATTTTTTTACACTTTTACATTTTAATTATTTTTTAAACCAATTCAGTGTGATTTGTAGATACAATTCCAAGAACATAATATTCCCTTCCTCCCTTTTCCCCTTCCCTCCACCTCTATTATTAATATTAAATTAAGCCGGTGCCGCAGCTCACTAGGCTAATCCTCCGCCTAGCGGCGCCGGCACACAGGGTTCTAGTCCCGGTCGGGGCACCGGATTCTGTCCCGGTTGCCCCTCTTCCAGGCCAGCCCTCTGCTGTGGCCAGGGAGTGCAGGGGAGGATGGCCCAGGTGCTTGGGCCCTGCACCCCATGGGAGACCAGGAAAAGCACCTGGCTCCTGGCTCCTGCCATCAGATCAGCACGGTGCGCCGGCCGCAGCGCGCCTGCCGCGGCGGCCATTGGAGGGCGAACCAACGGCAAAGGAAGACCTTTCTCTCTGTCTCTCTCTCTCACTGTCCACTCTGCCTGTCAAAAAATAATAATAATAATAATAAATTAAATTAATATAATTATATTCCCTTCCTCCCTTTGCCCCTTCCCCCCACCTCTATTATTAATATTAAATTAATATAATTATATTCCCTTCCTCCCTTTTCCCTTTCCCTCTCACTTCTATTATTAATATTAATATTAAATCAACACTAATATTATTTATTAATATTAATAATATTAAAGAATAGTAAACTAGTTCGAATAGTACTTTATACTTTGTGTGTCTGTGTAGGTGCAAACTGTTGAAATCTTAATGAAGAATGGGATGGGAGAGGGAGTAGGAGGTGTGATGGGAGTAGGGGTGGGAGGGCGAGTACGAGTGGAAGAACTTCTATATTCCTAAAGCTGTACCTATGAAATTTGTATTTATTAAATAAAAGTTAAAAATTGATTATTGACACATTTGAAATTATTTTCTCCTCTTTGTATTTTGATATTTTGCTTTTCCAATGTATTTCTTTTCTGATTTCCTTGGTTTCTTCTTCCGCTGACTTGAAGTCTATATGTATATGTTTCCAAATGTGTAGGTTTTAGTATATATACATTAACATATCATTACCTCAATAATTTGCTTAGAGTGTATTGATGGTACAAGCTGTTTGGCTTATTGTTTCCTCACTCTTGACGGTAGCTGAGTAAGGTATGAAATCTTACGTGGGCAGTTATCATTATCTCTACTTTTCAAAGATGTATTATTGCCTTTCACCCTTTACTTAGGATTTTAAGTCTGCAATCAATTTCTCAAGCATTTGTACTCATTCTGTACTTGCTTTGGGATAGCTTTAGCTTTGAGTCTTTATTCTTGATGCTGTGTAGTCTAACTACAATGTATTTGATAACTTCCGTGACATCCACATTGGCTGGTTAGACACCCACTGTTTCACCTGAGTTTGGTGATCTTCCATTTCCAATTTACAATACAACTTAGGGAAAGGTGTACCATGTCCTGCTCACTGTGAAGGAGAAGCAACCACTCAATGGCCAGGCAGCTACCTCAAGCTTCAAAGTATGTTTAGCTTTAAGGAATCAAATGTGTTGAGGTGAGGCTCACTGCACTGAAATTCATGGTTTTCATAAACATAGGTTACTATCTTACCATATCCGAACTTGTCCTCAGACTGAAAAGCACCACGGGAGTGTGGGTGTTTGGGTTAGTACCTGCAGGCCATATCCGGTGCCCAAGTTCCCATGCTGGCTCTGTTTCCTATCCAGCTTCCTGCTAATGCACACCCCAGGAGGCAGTATCAGTCTCCCCATTATTCCCACTGATGGCCAAGTACCAGGGTCCCTGATACCCACACATGAAGCATGAGGCATGGCGCCAGCCCCTGAAGTTAAAGATTCTAAGACTGGGGGTCAGCATTGTAGCACAGCCGGGAAATTCCATGAGGGTGCTGGTTCATGTTCTGGCTGCTCCACTTCCAATCCAGCTCCCTTCTGATGGCCTGGGAAAAGCAGTGGAGAATGGCCCAAGTGCTTGGGCCACTGCTACCCATGTGGAAAACCCAGAAGAAACTCTTGTCTCTTGGCTTTGGCCTGGCCCAGATCCAGCTATTGCGGCCATCTGGGAGGTGAGCTGGTGGATGAAAGAGCTCTATCTCTTTCAAATAATTAAATCTTAAAAAAAAAAAAAATGATTCTCGGCTGACACCACGGCTCACTAGGTTAATCCTCCGCCTGCGGCGCCGGTATCCCATATAGGCGCGAGGTTCTAGTCCCGGTTGCTCCTCTTGCAGTCCAGCTCTCTGCTGTAGCCCGGGAAAGCAGTGGAGGATGGCCCAAGTGCTTGGGCCCTGCACCCACATGGGAGACCAGGAAGAAGCACCTGGCTCCTGGCTTCGGATCAGCGCAGTGCCGGCCGTAGCAGCCATTTGGTGGGTGAACCAACGGAAGGAAGATCTTTCTCTCTGTCTCTCTCCCTCACTGTCTAACTCTGTCAAATTAAAAAAAAATGATTCTAGCATTGTTTCTATGTGCTACTGAGTTAGAGAGAGGCAGAGGGAGAGAGAGAGAGTCTTCCGTATAGTGGTTCACTCCCCAGATGGCAGCAACAGCCAGAGCTAAGCTAATCCAAAGCCAGGAGCCAGGAGATTCCTCTGGATCTCCCACATGAGTGCAGGGGCCCACGGACTTGGGCCATCTTCCACTGCTTTCTCAGGACATAGCAGAGAGCTGGATCGGAAACGGAGCAGCTGGGACTGGAACTGGCACCCATATGGGATGCCAGCAATGCAAGCAGCAGCTTTATCCACTAAGCACAGCACCGGCCTCTCTATATTTGTTTCTAAAAGTTTTACAGTTTTACATTTTACAATCAGATCTATGATCCATTTTAATTTAATCTTTGTATAGAGCATGAGGTTTAGGAGAAAACTCATTTTTTAAAACTATGGGTGGGGGCCGGCATGGTGGCGTAGCAGGTGAAGCTGCCGCCTGCAGTGTCGAGATCCCATATGTGCGCCAGCTGCTCCACCTCTGATCCAGCTCTCTGCTATGGCCTGGGAAAGCAGTGGAAAATGGCCTGAGTTCTTGGGCCCTGGAGCCCACATGGGAAGACCTGGAGGAAGCTCCTGGCTCCTGGCTTCAGATCGGCGCAGCTCCGGCCAGCTGCGGTCAACTTGGGGGTGAAACAGCGGATGAAAGGCCTCTCTCTCTCTCTCTCTGACTCTCCTTTTCTCTCTGTGTAACTCTGCCTTTCAAATAAATACACAAATCTTCAAAAAAAAAAATAAAACTATGGATGAACAACTGTTTCAACACCACTTACTGAAAAGACTATCCTTTCTCCACCAAATTGTTTTCACATCTTGTCAAAGATCAAATAGGCACTGTTGTGTGGGTCTGTACCGTACCCTCTGTTCTGCTCCACTGTCTATCTCTTTGCTTAGTGTCTTGATTTCTGCAGCTTTATGTTTCCAAATCAGGTGGGATGATTCCTCCAACTTTAGAATATCCTTATTTTAAGAATTTTTTATTTCAGAAGTAGAATGTGCTTCCCTGGGGGTGGCAGAGTAAGACAGAGCCACCAAGACTGCACTCCAGTTGAAATCACTAGGTGGCAGCAAGTTCTTTGCAATTAGATAACTGTAGGAAAACCCCAAACAGAAAATCTTTCATATCAAATCCAACTTCTCAAATATTAATTATTGATTTTGAGAAAGAGAGGCAGACAGACAGCTCCCATCTGCCAGTTCACCCCCCAAATACTCCCAGTGGCAGGGGCTCGGGCAGGTGAGGACAGGCCAAAGCTAGGAGCCAGAAACTCAATCCAGATCTCCGACATCGGCAGCAGGAGCCCCAACCACTGGTCTATTCCCTGCTGCCTACCAGGGTGTGCTTCAGCAGGAAACTGGAATTGCATGCCAGAGATGGAACTCAAGCCTAGGTACTCCAACACGGGATGGGAACATCCCAACCACCAGGCAAGATACACACCCACAAATATAATATTTGAACAGACATCCTTTCTCAGCCTCTACATACATATATATTGTCATGCATTGCTAGAAGCACCATTTTATAAATATTCTTTCTCCTCACATCTCTTTTTCATCAGGCTTTCATTAATTTTACAACAAAGTGTCTGATGATACAGAATGAGGAAAATGCAAGGGCTAGAACGCAGAACAGATCAACGTCAATCCAATCCACTCCTGAGCTAAGATAGCCAATGTTAAGAGACGTATTTAGGCTTCTTCTGGAACTTTCCTGGCCTAGTCTAGATTTGTCTGGTGTTTGTCTGAGCAGAGAGCAATTGTACCAAGTTGACCAGAAAATTATCTTAAGAGTCCCAGTCCCGCATCAGGATCCCTCTGCTGACACAGCATGTCCTCAGAACAGCTCCTTCACCCACTACAATTCTCCCTTCCCAGGCGACATAGCACTGAGGCCAGCAGATGAGTGTGGGTGAGCAGGAATCCCAAGTCCCAAAGGAACACCACCACCACAGTGAGCAACATGTGGTGCAGGAGAATGTGCCTAAGATGTGACAAAACGGAAAGAGGCCACGGAAGACACACAAATGAGAACCTGTGGGAAGCTGACAACTCTAAACTGAGCCGGCGATCATATCATTTTTCCTGGTTTGTTAAGGATTATTTAGTAGAATCAACAAAACATAGTTCTCTCTTCCCAGAAGTAAGCAAACCCACAGTTCATTAGCTTATATGGATGGCATTTAGTCTTAGATTTCAGTCAGCGAACTGATCGGCATTATGTTCATTAAAAATAGCTCTGATTTTATTAAATGTAAATGATGTTTAAAAATTACTAATGGGAGGAAAGCCTTTTCTTTAATACACAAATGTGTATACATGCTTGGCATTTCATACTACTATGGAAATCCTAGCCCATAAAGCCTGAAGCACATCACTACCCTCTACTGACTAGAAAATGAAGGTCAAAGGTAAGAACCAATTGAGGCTGGTGCCGCGGCTCAATAGGCTAATCCTCCGCCTTGCGGTGCCGGCACACCAGGTTCTAGTCCCAGTCAGGGCGCCGGATTCTGTCCCGGTTGCCCCTCTTCCAGGCCAGCTCTCTGCTGTGGCCAGGGAGTGCAGTGGAGGATGGCCCAGGTACTTGGGCCCTGCACCCCATGGGAGACCAGGAGAAACACCTGGCTCCTGGCTTTGGATCAGCGCCGTGCGCCGGCCACGGCGGCCATTGCAGGGTGAACCAACGGCAAAAAGGAAGACCTTTCTGTCTGTCTCTCTCTCTCACTGTCCACTCTGCCTGTCAAAAAAAAAAAAAAAAAAAAAAGAACCAATTGATAGCCCTCTCTTCTATCTCCTTCAAGCTCTCTCAAGAATCATTACCTTAGTAATAAGTGACAGAGAAATCTTCCAAATAATGAGTTTCTCTTTGCAGGCCAGACAAGCCCATCCACCTTCATCGACATGAACACTCAGATGATCATCAACTAAAGAAAAACAAGAGGGGTTTAAAGTGTGAATAGGTCAAGCTGTTAAAATTTCTTTATATCAAAATCTTTTTTTTTAATTTATTTACTAATTTGAAAGGCAGAATTACAGAGAGAGAGAAGGAGAGACAGCAAGATCTTCATCCACTGGTTCACTCCAGAAATGGCCACAAAGCCCAGGGCTGCGCTGGGCTGAAGCCTGGAACCAAGTGTTTCTTCCAAGTTTCCCATGTGGGTGGTAGGAGCCCAGGAACTTGGGCCACCTTCTGCTGCCTTCCCAGGTACATTGGCAGGGAGCTGGATTGAAAGTGGAGCATATGGGACGTTCGTGCTATGGGCCGCAACTTCACCCACTACACCATAGCACCGGTCCCATACGCCAACATCTTTATTATCATGTGCTTCACCAAAAATGTAACTGTCTCTGCCACGACTGGGATAGCAGTGGAGGATGGCCCAAGCCTTTGGGCCCCTGCACCCGTGTGGGAGACCTGGAGGAAGCTCCTGGCTTCGGATCTGCACAGCTCTGGCTGTTGCAGCCATCTTGGAAGTGAACCAGCAGATGGAAGCACTCTCTGTAACTCTTTCAAATAAATAAAGTAAAAACTCTATAAACAAACAAACAAAAAAGGTAACTGTCATACACTGCAAATATTATTCACAACAAAAACTACTTTTGAAAATTAAAAAAAATACCAAAACAGATAACAAGTTATCTACTTATTTATTTATTTATTTTTTTGACAGGAAGAGTGGACAGTGAGAGAGAGAGACAGAGAGAAAGGTCTTCCTTTTGCCGTTGGTTCACCCTCCAATGGCCGCCGCAGCCGGCGCACTGCGGCCGGCGCACCGCGCTGATCCGATGGCAGGAGCCAGGTGCTTTTCCTGGTCTCCCATGGGTTGCAGGGCCCAAGCACTTGGGCCATCCTCCACTGCACTCCCGGGACACAGCAGAGAGCTGGCCTGGAAGAGGGGCAACCGGGACAGAATCTGACGCCCCGACCGGGACTAGAACCCGTTGTGCCGGTGCCGCAAGGCGGAGGATTAGCCTAGTGAGCCACAGCGCCGGCCTCTACTTAATTTTAATAGCCACTTTAGAAATATACCTAGCCAGTGCTGTGGCTCACTAGGCTAATCCTCCGCCTTGCGGTGCCAGCACACCGGGTTCTAGTCCCGGTCAGGGTGCCAGATTCTGTCCCGGTTGCCCCTCTTCCAGGCCAGCTCTCTGCTGTGGCCAGGGAGTGCAGTGGAGGATGGCCCAAGTGCTTGGGCCCTGCACCCCATGGGAGACCAGGAGAAGCACCTGGCTCCTGCCCTTGGATCAGTGCAATGCGCCGGCCGCAGCGGCCATTGGAGGGTGAACCAACAGCAAAAAAAGGAAGACATTTCTCTCTCTCTCTCTCTCTTTCACACTGTCCACTCTGCCTGTCAAAAAAAAAAAAAAAAAAAAAAAGAAAGAAAGAAAAGAAAAGAAATATACCTAGGGGCTGGCGCTGTGGCTCAGCGGGTTAACGCCCTGGCCTGAAGCACCAGCATCCCATATGAGCGCTGGTTCTAGTCCCGGATGCTCCTCTTGCGATCCAGCTCTCTGCTGTAGCCTGGGAAAGCAGTAGAAGAAGGCCCAATTGCTTGGGCCCCTGCACCTGCATGGGAGACTTGGAAGAAGCTCCTGGATCCTGGCTTTGGATCAGCACAGCTCCAGCCATCTGGGGAGAGAATGATTGGATGGAAGACCTCTCTCTCTCTCTCTGCCTCTCCTCTCTCTGTATAACTCTGACTTTCAAACAAATAAATAACTCTTAAAAAAAAAGAAATATTTCTAAAGGCAAAAAATGTATCTTGGGCTTAGGTTTAGCAGTTCTGACTTTCAGTTCTGACTCATAAATCACAGCCTCCGCCATCCTCTCTCTGGGCAGGAGGCCTGTGGCAGTGCCTGGGGAGTCTCAAGCCCACCTCCTTACAGGGTCACCAAGGGTGCCACCACACTTTCTGTTCAATTTCAATTCCCTTTGTGGGGAAGCAAGCATGAGTATCATGGCAAACTAAGTTATATTTGTTCTTCCTCTGGGAAATTGGTTCATTTTTTTTCTCTATACATGGGGAAATTAGTATTTCAATTTCATATAATCAGATAACGTTCTGTGTCTCTTTAGACTACGATTTGCTAATTATCATTTCTTTTTAGATTACTGATTCTTGATGTTTATCTCTAATAACATCATAAATATCATTAAAACATTACTTTTCCCAGTATTATAGGCTGCTTTATAGTGACATTCTAAGTTTGTTATAGCAATATAAGCTGTTTATATAAGTAATAAATGACACATCTGAAAAAAATTCTTTCATTTTTATTATAAACAGATTATCTTGCCCTCTATAAGAAACTTAGCAATGTGCATAATTTTTTAACCAAGGAACACAAATAACTTCTCACTTTCATTAAACATTTCAAAGAAAAATCATGTTCCTAAAAAGAACTTCGTTTTCAAAAGGAGTTGCTTAAAGGTACAATAAATTACTTCACTATGTAGATATACAAAATACATTCTCTATTAAGACTATTTTTTTTTTTTTTTGGACAGGCAGAGTGGACAGTGAGAGAGAGAGACAGAGAGAAAGGTCTTCCTTTGCCGTTGGTTCACCCTCCAATGGCCGCTGCAGCCGGTGCGCTGCGGCCGGTGCACCGCGCTGATCCGATGGCAGGAGCCAGGTACTAATCCTGGTCTCCCATGGGGTGCAGGGCCCAAGCACCTGGGCCATCCTCCACTGCACTCCCCGGCCACAGCAGAGAGCTGGCCTGGAAGAGGAGCAACCGGGACAGAATCCGGTGCCCCGACCGGGACTAGAACCCGGTGTGCCGGCGCCACAAGGTGGAGGATTAGCCTAGTGAGCCGCGGCGCCAGCCGAGATTCAGTTAATTTAAGATTGCTCTCTGCTTAAAGGCAGAATGGCAGGGAAGAGGGAGTACAAAACAGAAGAAATCAGTAATGTACAAGCTAAAAAAATATCAAATCGTGTCAACATGTCAAGGCTTTTAGCGAACTGGAACATCTACGCAGTAATTTCATTTTCCTGAAAGCACTGCAGTAGCTCTAGATCCCTGAAGGGAGAGTCTTTAAGGGCTTGACTTACACAGAGCTTGGTAGTTTTCCCATGCAGGGAAGAAGTCTTAGGTTCACACGCCTGTTCAGTTTACACATTCTTATTTTTAAAGAGACTTGCAGCCGGTGCCGTGGCTCACTAGGCTAATCCTCTGCCTGCGGCGCCGGCATACCAGGTTCTAGTCCCGGTCGGGGTGCCAGATTCTGTCCTGGTTGCTCCTCTTCCAGGCCAGCTCTCTGCTGTGTCCCGGGAGTCAGTGGAGGATGGCCCAAGTCCTTGGGCCCTGCACCCCATGGGAGACCAGGAGAAGCACCTGGCTCCTGCCATCGGATCAGCACGGTGCGCCGGCCGCGGCGGCCATTGGAGGGTGAACCAGCGGCAAAGGAAGACCTTTCTCTCTGTCTCTCTCTCTCACTGTCCACTCTGCCTGTCAAAAAAATAAAATAAAAAAAATAAAGAGACTTGCTCCTCTGAATTTCTAGATTTGAGTCTATGTATGTATTATTTGTTACTAACATAGTCTGATGGCATGGACCAGGAGTAGGTTAAAAGGTTTAATCATGTAAAAAAATAAAAAAAAGATTTATTTATTTATTCAAAAGGTAGAGTAAGAGAGAGAGAGAGGAAATACAGAAAAATCTTCCATCTGCTGGTTCACTCCCCAAATGGTCGCTACGACCAAAGCCAGGAGCCAAGAGCTTCTTCTGGTCTCCTACGTGGGTGCAGGGTTCCAGATCTGGGCCATCTTCCACTGCTTTCCCAGGTGCATTAGCAGGGAGCTGGATCGGAAGTGGAGCATCAGTGCCCATATGGGATGCCTGCACTGCAGGCCATGGCTTAACCTGCTATGTCACAGCGCCAGCCCCTTAATCACATTTTAAATTGAAATTTTAATCACATTTTAAACTGACACACACACACACATATAATCTTTATTTATTTATTTAAAACAATGCATGACAGAGGTTAGCAGTTTAGTTGTCTGGAAACAAAAGCCCCAAGGACTTACGGGCAAAGATGTAAAAGTTCAAGTTGGTGAGAAATATTCCTTCCTTTAGAACAAAGTATTTTAAACTTTTTCAAAACTGTTCTTCATGGTATAAATAGTATTACTGGAGATTGACTCTGATATTTTGCGTTTTATTCCATTTATTATTTTTTTAAATGCTGGCCATGAACCGCTAAACTACTTTTTAGTCACCACAGTGAAAAACACTGTTCTAGAAAAACACAAAGATCTGGAATGGATTCCTTAATAGAAATGACTTAGGCAGATGCTGAGGACACTGAATTTTGTTGTTACTCTGTCGCCCAACTCCTGATCCTTCAAGTTGTCTTTCTTTATCTGCAAGGCAGAGTGACAGAGATGGAAAGAGAGCAAAATGCTCCATCAGCAGGTTCACTCCCTAAATGGTCCAGAACAGTTGAGTGTGGACCAGGCAGGAGCCAGGAGCCAGGAGCCCCATCTGGGTCTTTTGACATGGAGAGCAGGAATGCAAGCACTTGGGTCCTCTTTCACCGCCTTCCCCGGTCACTTAGCAGGGAGCAGACAGGAAGTGGAGTAGCCAGGACTCACAATCTGATACTGGATGCCAGTGCTGCAAGTGTTGGCTTACCCCACTTTGCCACTATTGGCCCCTTAATGTTAATTTTCTAAGGTTACATTCTTTGCATCTTCCAACTGCCACATTAATTCTCTGCCAACAGAACCTTCTAAAGGTACATCACAGTGGTAACCTCATGAATTTGTGTACACAGCCTCTTGGGTACTACACAGGATCCAGAAATGGAGGTAGGACTTGACTGTACTGCCAAGTGACACATGGCACTCCTTTTTTTTTAAAACTAAACTTCATATACCCAATCAACTTTTCAAATTGGACTAACTATTCATATACGGTACCTAAAGCCACTTAAGACTGAATGTGACTGTGCTACAATGAACTCATACTGTTTCTCAAATTCATTACGTATCTCAATTACAGTTGAAACACTAGACAGCTAGCCATTTCTATTGGCTTAAGTGTAGGTATTCCAGAGGAAGCACGAATGCCCATCTCCATGGCAGATCTGGGCTCCAATCAGAACTGCTAACAGAGGCGAGTGGAAAGACGATGCCTACCTTCAGCTGTTAGGGCTTCCATGACTTTGACAGCGAGAGAAGATCCAAATGTCTTGACATCGTAGTTCACAGTCTCAGATATGGAGTGCTGTGGGAATATATGTGTAGGCGTTCCTCTAAGGAAAGAAACCATACTATTTCATTTATCACGTACAATGGATCATTATCCTAATTTTTATCTATATTTACACGATAGAGGTATCTTGATAAACAACACGAAGTGTAACCGTGAAAAAAAACCATTGGATTGGGGCCGGTGTTGTGGTGGTAAAGTTTCCGTCTGTGACCCTGCCATCCCATACGGGTGGTGGTTCAAGTTCCGGCTGTTCCACTTCCAATCCAGCTCCCTGTTAATGTGTCTGGGAAAGCAGCAGAGGATGGCCCATATGAGCCCCTGCACCCATGTGGGAGACCTGGAAGAAACTCTGGTTCATGGCTTTGAAGCAGCCCAGCTCTGGCCGTTGTGGCCATTTTGGGGAGTGAATCGGTGAATGGAAGATCTCTTTCTCTCCATCCCTCCCTAACTCTGCTTTTCAAATAAATCAATATTTAACACCACTGGCTCATGGATACTGTGTATTTAAATGTATTTTCTATTTAAAAAAAAGATTTTCAGGACTTAGGAAACTGGACATCAGATCCTTAAGCTTCTCTCAGCTTCTACATTTAAGAAAAGTGTGTCTTCTTCTTATGCGTAAAGTTTCTGTTCACAGTCATGAAAGGCAAAATATATTTGCCTTTAAAATCTTTCATCATCTTGCTAAAACAGACCACTAAGATCATATCTAATTAAATGTTTTAAA
Source organism: Oryctolagus cuniculus (assembly GCF_964237555.1). Taxonomy (NCBI): domain Eukaryota; kingdom Metazoa; phylum Chordata; class Mammalia; order Lagomorpha; family Leporidae; genus Oryctolagus; species Oryctolagus cuniculus. Next base: position 99,343,209 of record NC_091444.1, on the reverse strand, counting down.
TTTTCTAACATTTTTGACAAGCATGCCCAAATAAAACTCCAACTGGGGTCTTTTTGATTTTGACCTTGAATTTGGGATTTTCCAGTTGGATCTCTGGAAAGTCACAAGGGATGTACTTGTATGTTAAATTACATTAGAAGCATTACCAAACAGTAAGTACTGCTAAACTTTAAGCTATATTTATGATGCCCTATTGACGTGAGTATTCCAAAAATTATATGAGATTCCTATAAATCTAATGTTATCAGTCTGAATTCGTTTTTATGAATGTCACAGGAAGAACTACATTTTGTCAATGGCTGGTTATAATGAACTGCCCTATTTCCAGTCATGGCTGTTCTAAGTATTTGTCATAGACAGACAGTGGTTTTGAAGCATCTACAAAGAGCCACAGTCCAGGGTTACTTTTTCTTTAAAGAGATTTACAAAAGAACTCTAATGTCAATTTCTGGAACTACGATCATACCACTGGGCTGGGTAAGAAATTCTAGAACTTTAATGAACAAACTAATGGCTTCCTGAACTGCTATGTCAAGATCACACAGAATGGGGCCAGCACGGAGGCACAGTAGGCTAAGCCTCGGCCTGCAGTGCCAGCATCCTATAGGGCAAAGGTTCGAGTCCTGGCTGCTCCTCTTCTGATCCAGCTCTCTGCTACGGCCTGGGAAAGCAGTACATGCCCCAAAATCTCCCTGGAAGAAGCTCCTGGCTTTGGATTGGCCCAGCTCTGGCCGTCGTGGCCATGGAAGACCTTTCTCTGTCTCTCCCTCTCTGTAACTCTCAAATAAGTAAAAAGCTTAAAAAAAAAAAGTGTAATCATGAGGAATTGTAATGTACGCATGATATGTTAAGACTGGAAAGCCAGAACTACAGTAACAGGGAGTAGCGCTAATGCCTTTAGCATTAAGTAGAAATTGTTATATGAAAATTACGGGAGCCATGGTTTCGGACTTACCGCCTGAGCGGGCCCTCAACACACAGACAAACCAGAATGGGGCCATTTATGCTGAATATCATACAAACTGTAACTTTATGGAAGCCAACAAACTCCAGTTTTCCCCGACCGTAGGAAGTTAATCAAGCGAAGCTGAAATACGCCGCAAGAGGCGTGTAATCCGCCCCGACCCCAGCCAGCGGGCCCCTTCGGGACCCAGGACCCGGGGTCCGCCGAGAAGGACCGGCCGGCAACAGGACCCGAGGAAGTTCCAGTCGTGGAACACAAGCAAGACTGGCGGGTGAAAATGGAACAGCCGAGAGGCGGGGCGGGCGCCTAGTGATGACGTCACAAGCGCGGCGGGGCTGACGTCACAGTAGAGCCGAGCCGGCGTCTTGCCAAGTCTGTAGAGGCGGAGGACCAGCGACAGGGACTGGCAGCCCAGAAGCCAGTATTAGAAAAGAAAACATAGTGATCAAATTCAATTTTGTGGGCCGGCGCCGCGGCTCACTAGGCTAATCCTCCGCCTAGCGGCGCTGGCACACCGGGTTCTAGTCCCGGTCGGGGCGCCGATTCTGTCCCGGTTGCCCCTCTTCCAGGCCAGCTCTCTGCTGTGGCCAGGGAGTGCAGTGGAGGATGGCCCAGGTGCTTGGGCCCTGCACCCCATGGGAGACCAGGAAAAGCACCTGGCTCCTGGCTCCTGCCATCGGATCAGCGCGGTGCGCCGGCCGCGGCGGCCATTGGAGGGTGAACCAACGGCAAAAGGAAGACCTTTCTCTCTGTCTCTCTCTCTGTCCACTCTGCCTGTCAAAATAAATAAATAAATAAATAATTCAATTTTGTAAATATTTCTATGGCACAGGGCTTTCCTTCAGATTCAACCTTGTAATGCGTTGTTTGGCTTTTGAGAACCACACTGTACTGCAAATTCTACAAAAAGCATATGAAAAGTCTCATAAAATCATTACAGATGCAGATGTGTTGTAAGTCAAAGGTCACTACATTTATTGATTTGAGTCCATTTCATTCATTAATAAATTCCCTAAGGAGAATGAAATACAACAACTTCCTGTGTTGCATGAAGTAGCAGGTTTATTCCAGTTTAATCAGGACTAGTGAGCACTTCACATATGGAGAAACTCCCACTTTAATTACCCAGCATAATCACTTCAAGGTTTGGGTGCTTTCTTGAGGCAGCAGCAGATTAACAGGAGTCATACGAAGTATGGCAAATTCAGGGGTTGGTCACATGGCTTTAGGAGCCTCTAGACATTTCAGTGACTAAAACTCTAAGCATAAGTAAAAGAAAAGGGATTATTAATGTCTTCTTTTCAGGACAGTGATACATTCTGAAGCTTTCTTGTTATTCTGCAGAATAACAAGGAATTCCAAGATTTCTTCAGATATTTGTGTCTGACTATTACATCATTCAGATAGAAACTTTGTCAAATTCATTTTGGCTATCTTTCTTGATAATACAAGGCAGTTCCTGCCTTATTTCCCAAAAGCATTCATAGAAAGAAATATGTGAATAAAGAAAATAGAAATTTTCGGCCGGCGCCGCGGCTCACTAGGCTAATCCTCCGCCTAGCGGCGCCGGCACACCGGATTCTAGTCCCGGTTGGGGCACCGGATTCTGTCCCGGTTGCCCCTCTTCCAGGCCAGCCCTCTGCTGTGGCCCGGGAGTGCAGTGGAGGATGGCCCAGGTGCTTGGGCCCTGCACCCCATGGGAGACCAGGAAAAGCACCTGGCCCCTGGCTCCTGCCATCGGATCAGCGCGGTGCGCCGGCCGCAGCGCGCCGGCCGCGGCGGCCATTGGAGGGTGAACCAACGGCAAAGGAAGACCTTTCTCACTGTCTCTCTCTCTCTCTCACTGTCCACTCTGCCTGTCAAAAAAAAAAAAAAAAAAAAGAAAATAGAAATTTTCCTGTTCAGGGTAGTAAACATTCTTCCCTTTATAAAACTCATCAGGATTTCATGTCTCAAAATGTTGAAAACTCCCTCTTTCCAATACTGGCACATCCCATGGGAACACATATTCCTCCACCCTCACACCTCTGAGGACTCGGAGTGCAGGTAATACCAGTGTTCTCTCTTCTCCCTGTCACTGTGGCTATGTGTAAGGCAGGTCCATTTAATGAGATTATCAGGGTAAAATAAAGCATTAGCTCTTCATTTTCACCACCTACCTACTGACCCAAAGTGGATGGGTCACAATGAATAGTAAACTGGCCTAAAATAAGTAGGCCTTTTATTTATAATTCCCTTTAAAAGTTGTCATTTGACAATAGCTATAGTATATGACAGCAGGCAAAAGAAAATGGGGTGCCATGCCACATTAATTATAACTTTCCAAGATGAAACAAAGTATAAAACCCAAAAATACCTTCAGTGCTATAGACATTTTGAAAGGTATAATTATTAAAACTCTGAATAAAAAAGGCCTCGAGAACAGGTACATCTGGAAACATATTTTACACACTTTGGAAAAAATAGGCATATCTCAAATAACTTGAAGTATAATTCACAGATTTCATGTAGTCTGTAAGTATTTTCTTTCTGCAACACTCTTTTGTGTTAAGTCTCTCGCATTCAGTTGACCAGTGATTGCTTCTTTATGCAGAAATAAAACTTTGCTTGTCCATTAGTTTTCTGAATATCCCATCTGGCTTTGAAAGTAGTTCTTCATGTGTCCCATATTCGGAAATTTTCCCTTGGTCGAGAACAGCAACCATGTTAGCATTCTTAATGGTGGACAGCCGGTGGGCAATGATTAGCACTGTTCTCCCTTCCATCAGCCGGTCTAGAGCTTCTTGGACAAGGTGCTCATTTTCCGCATCCAGGGCACTGGCACAGAGACACGCGTGGGAGGAGGCAAAGATGTCAGTGCTGTGAGATTATATCATTCATGTGCTTCCTGGAGCGCGCATGGCGGCCCTTCAATATCAGGGAGCTGTTACTGTGATCAGAACACCACTACTAGGCTGGCGTGTGGTGCAGTGAACTAAGCCACCTGCAACGCCAGATTCCCACGTGGCAGCCACAACTAGTCCCGCTGCTCTGCTTCTGCCTCAGCTCCCTGCTGACGCAACTGAGAAAGCAGTGAAGGATGACCCACGTGCTCGGGCTCCTGCACCCCTACGGGAACCCGGATGGAGTCCCAGGCTTCTGGTTTCTGCCTGGCCCAGCCTCAGCCACTGCAGCCATCTGGGGGAGAGAACCAGCAAACGGAAGATCTCTCTGTCTCTCCCTCTCTCTATAACTCTACCTTTCAAATAAATAAATAAATCCTTTTTTTTCTTTTTTTTTTTAAAGTCAGAGTTACACAGAGAGAGGAAGAGAGGCCTTCCATCCTCTGGTCCACTCCTGAATTGGCCGAAACAGCCAGAGCTGTGCTGATCCGAAGCCAGGAGCCAGGAGCTTCTTCCAGGTCTCCCACGTGGGTGCAGGGGCCCAAAGACTTGGGCCATCCTCTACTGCTTTCCCAGGCACATTAGCAGAGAGCTGGAATAGAAGTGGAGGAGCCAGGACTTGAACCAGTGCCCATAAGGGATGCCTGCACTGCAGACAGTGGCTTTACCTGCTACGCCACAGTGCTGGCCCCAGTAAATACATTTTTTTTTTTTTTTTTTGACAGGCAGAGTGGACAGTGAGAGAGAGAGACAGTGAGAAAGATCTTCCTTTTGCCGTTGGTTCACCCTCCAATGGCCGCCGCGGCCGGCGCGCTGCGGCCAGCGCACCGCGCTGATCCGATGGCAGGAGCCAGGAGCCAGGTGCTTTTCCTGGTCTCCCATGGGGTGCAGGGCCCAAGCACCTGGGCCATCCTCCACTGCACTCCCTGGCCACAGCAGAGAGCTGGCCTGGAAGAGGGGCAACCGGGACAGAATCCGGCACCCCGACCGGGACTAGAACCCGGTGTGCCGGCGCCACAAGGCGGAGGATTAGCCTAGTGAGCCGCGGCGCCGGCCTAAACACATTTTTAAAAAGAAATTTCCGGGCCGGCGCCGTGGCTCACTAGGCTAATCCTCTGCCTGAAGCTCTGGCACACCGGGTTCTAGTCCCGGTCGGGGCGCCAGATTCTGTCCGGTTGCCCCTCTTCCAGTCCAGCTCTCTGCTGTGGCCCAGGAGTGCAGTGGAGGATGGCCCAGGTGCTTGGGCCCTGCACCCCATGGGAGACCAGGAGAAGCACCTGGCTCCTGGCTTCGGAACAGCGTGGTGTGCCGGCTGCAGCGGCCATTGGAGAGTGAACCAACGGTAAAGGAAGACCTTTCTCTCTGTCTCGCTCTCTCACTGTCTACTCTGTCAAAAAAAAAAAAAAAGAAAAAAGAAAAAAGAAAAGAAATTTCCACTCTTGGGCTAAAAGATATGGTAAGAAAGAAGCCTGGGACTTGATTCCCCATAAAACTATACTGTGATGAAAGCAGAAGAGCATTCTGCACAGCTCCTGCTAGCCAGGGACTGGGGATGCGACCCACGTGTGGCGGTACTAGAACCCCAGCCGTACGACTCAGTCTGCCAGGGACTGGGGGTGCGTCCCACGTGAGACGGTACTAGAACCCCAGCCGTACGACTCAGTCTGCCAGGGACTGGGGATGCGTCCCACGTGTGATGGTACTAGAACCCCAGCTGTACGACTCAGTCTGCCCTTGGCCTCTCAGCTGTCGATTTCCATTCAGTCTCTACCGCTTTAAAGGACAAGGGGGAAGAGCATTTTCAATTGTTCACTCTGTAATTTGCAGTACAGAATGAGAAGGTTTCATAGACCCAGGATTTGGCTGAATACAATTAATCACATATTTGATTAAGATATTCTCACCTGGTTGCTTCATCTAGGAGAAGGATTTTGGGGTTCTGAAGAAGGAAAAAAAATTAGAAAAACTTTCAGCAACACAAAGAAATGAAATTCTGCACATCTGCAATGTACATGAACCTTGGAAACAAGCTAAGAGGAAGAAGGCCGACACAAGGGGCCACATAGTACGTTTCACTTATGCGAAATGTTTGCAATAGGCAAGAGGGTATGTGTGGCTGCTGAAGGGCAGAGGGACTCTGGGGGTGATTGAGATGTAATAAAATTATTAATGATGGTGATAGACATACAACTCTGAATATGCTAAACCATGCTGAGTTGTATGTTTTTTTTTTAAAGATTTATTTATTGGGAGCTGGTACTGTGACCCAGCAGGTTAATGCTCTGGCCTGAAGCGCCAGCATCCCTTATGGGTGCCAGTTCGAGACCTGCTGCTCCACTTCCGATCCAGCTCTCTGCTATGGCCTAGGAAAGCAGTGGAAGATTGCCCAGGTCCTTGGGCCCCTGCACCCATGTGGGAGACCAGGAAGAAGCATGGGAGACCTGGAGGAAGCTCCTGGCTCCTAGCTTTGGATCAGTGCAGATCTAGCCGTTGCAGTCAATTGGGAGTGAACCAGCAGATGGAAGACCTCTCCCTCTCTCTGCCTCTCGTCTCTGTAATTTTGACTTTCAAATAAGTAAAAATTTTTTTTTAAAAAAGGTATTTATTAATGTGAAAGAATTACAGAGAGAGGAAAGGGAGAGACAGAGAGAAAGACATCTTCCATCCACTCATTCAGCCCCCAAATGGCTGCAACAGCTGGAGCTAAGCTGATCCAAAACAAGGAGCCAGGAGTTTCTTCCAGGTATCCCATGTGGGTGCAGGGGCCCAAGGACCTGGGCCATCCTCTGCTGCTTTCCCAGGCCATAGCAGAGAGCTGGGTCAGAGTGGAGCAGCCGGGACTCAAATTGGCGCTGAGTATGGGATGCTGGCACTGTGGATGGTGACTTTACCCAGTACACCAGATTGCCAGCCCCATGTTATTTTTACTTTAAATAAGTAAGTGATATAGTGTGTGAATTATATCTCAGTAAAACTACTACTACAAAAAAAGAAGAGGCACTGTGGCACAATAGGTTAAACTGCTTCTTGGGATGCCATCGTCCCATATCCAGACTGCCAATTCAAGTCCCAGCTACTCTGCTTCCAATCCGGCCCCCTGCTAATGTGCCAGGGAGTCAGCAGATGATGGCTCAAGTATGTGAGCTCCTGCAACCCATGTGGGAGATCAGGATGGATTTCAACCTGGCCCAGCCCTGGCTGTGTGGTCATTTGGGGAGTGAACCACAGGATGGAAGAGTTAAGAGTGAGCTGGTATATATAACACCTTAAATTCTTGCTTTGCACAGAATATGTCTATAGGAAATGAAAACACACATCCCCACAAAAAGGTGAAGACATTTCTTTCCTATATTATTCACAACAGCCCAAACCTGGAAACAACCCAAATGTGCATCACCAGTGACTGGATAAACAGGAGTACACTAACACATCTCAGCCATATAGAGAAAGAAGAGCTGCTGCAGGCTAGGAAGCAGAGGTATGTGAAAACACAATAATATGTAACAGAAGCCAGATGCCAAAGACCATATATTATCTGAAACGCTCAGAACAGCAAGTCTAGATAAACAGAAAGCAGTTTCATGGCCTCCTGGGACCAGGGATGTGAGCCAGGAAGGACGGCAAGGGAGCATGAGGGATCTTTTTGAGATGACAGAAATACTCTGAAATTGTGTATAAGCCAGCTCTGTAAATTTGCTAAAGTCACTGAAAAATACATTTAAAATGAGTGAATATTATGGTGTATAAACTATGCTTCAACAGTGTTACTTATATATTTATTTATTTATTTTTATTTGAAAGGCAGGGTGACAGGCAGAGAGAGAGAGAAGGAAGGAGGGAGGGAGGGAATTGATCTTCCATCCACTGGTTCAACTCCCCAGATGGCCACAATGGCTGGAGCTGGGCCAATTTGAAGCCAGGAGCCAGAAGCTTTTTCTGAGTCTTCCACGTGGGTGCAGGGGCCCAAGGACTTGGGGCCATCTTCCACTGCTTTCCCAGGCTATAGCAGAGAGCTGGATCGGAAGTGGAGCAGCCAGGACTGGAACCGGTGCCCATATGGGATGCCGGCACTGCAGGTGGCAGCTTTACTTGCTACACCATGGCTCAGGCCCCAACAGTGTTTCTTATTTTTAAATAATCTACAACCCAAAAGAGACAAGGGGAAGCCTTTCATTTCTTTAAAAATAGGTAACTTTCAGCTAAAATGGCTCTTCCCTCCCTTAGGAGCCCGGCTTAGATGTTAAGTCTGTCCTAGTCATTCAACTGAGCAGCTGACTGCAGACGATACAGACATGGCACTGGTTTGCTATTTTGAATCGACAGTCACTGTTTCCGTAGGTTGTATGCTTCCTGATGGGAGGCCCTGCGTTACACTTCCTTCCCTCTGCAGCTCTAGCACATTCCGGGGCTCATGATTCCTAACAAACACTCGCTGGGGCCAGCACTGTGGTGCAGCAGGCTGTGGTGCAGCAGGCTATGCTGCAGCCTGCAAAGTTAGCACCCCACATGCCTACCAGGTGGAGTCCTTGTACTCTGCTTCTGACTCAGCTCCCTGCTAGTGCACCTGGGAAAACAGCAGAGATGGCCAAGTGCTTAGGCCCCTGCCACCCACGTGGGAGACCTGGATGCAGTTCCAGGCTCCTGGCTTTGGCCTTGCCTGGCCATTTGGGGAATGAACCTGTGGATGGAAGATCTCTCTCCCTCTGCAACTCTGCCTTTCAAATAAATAAATCTCAAAAAAGAAGAGAGAGAGAAAGGAAAGAAAAAGAATAAAGGAAGAAAGAAAAAAAATTTGTTAAATTTGGAGAACATGTACCCAAGGGAACTGCCAACTTCTCTTTCACCATAACTGTCAACCAGATCTTTACCATCCCCATCCAAAGAAAGAAGAAAAATAGTAAATTACAAATTACAAGGTTCCTAATTTAAAACAATACAAACAAAGCAAAACAAAAACAACCTCAACCCAGCCAACTAGCTTAGGCTTACCTTAAGCAGAGCACGGGCAATTGCAATCCGCTGTTTCTGCCCACCTGAGAAAAACAAAAGAAAAGAAGGCCTTAACAAAACTGACTGGTAAGAGGCTTTGCTAATAAGCCATGTGGCTACTTAAGGGGAAATTCTCCTAGTTAGTCTTAGTTGAGCTAGGTGGTGAAACAGTAACCTACTTTTCAAATATATTGTCTCCTCATCAATCTCAAAATTGGTAATAATTATCATAGCTCTCATTTATTGACATTTTCTAAATGCATCACATGCATTATTCATTTGATCTTGACAGAAATCCTATGAGGAAGACCCTACGATCATTCCCCCTTTGAGGATGAACAACTGAAGCACAAAATAACACGTCCAGGGTCTCCCAGCAAGCAAGCAGCAGAGCCCAGATCTGGACCTACACAGCACGAGGGCTACCCTTTCAACCACACACACACTTCCTCGCTAATGGAACAGCCAGCGTCGCGAGGAAACCAGAAGCTCAAGGACCTGAAGTTCACACACTGGTGCTTGAGCGCCTGGGAGCAAGGCGCGCCAGCGATGCCGGGATGTGCCACTGCACTGCTGTACTTCCCTCCCCTAGAGGCACAAACAGCGTGTTGTGTGTGACATGAGGTCGCAGAGAGGCCCTCTACTTCCCCCTCAAATTCTACGAGAAGCAAGGGAACAAACTGGAGGTGGCAGGGCAGCTGGCAGGACAGGGGACAGCGAAGGCTGTGCTGCTGCCCCTGCCAGCTCTGTCTCACACTGCCCCCTTCCCTTTCCTCCACGGGACACGAGTCACCCTCAGAAAGTCTCTGAGGGCCCGCTCCTCCCGACTTAGGCTGTTTTATAAAACCCAAGAGCCACTCTGGGTGATGAAAAGCCTTCCTTTTTGGGTGACCTTATTGGCTGACCCTGCTTCTTGGCTGAAGTTCCCATTTCGCCAGCGCTGTGCAGCTCTCGGGAGGCAGCCCTTTCCTTCTGGCCCTCTGGCAGGTCAGCAGATGGCTGTGCTGTGCTGTGCGCCTGCCCAGACCAAGCAGCACACAGGGCCTCTGCTGTTCTGTGTCCTCGCTTCCTCTCAGAAAGCAAGCACAGGCGGGAGCTTTGCTTCTCTGGTTCTGAAATGCAGCTGCAGAGTCCCCTACAGGGCAGGGCACACAGAATGTGAGCTCTCGCTTGGGAGACCACCCCCCCTCAGGCAGGGCTCAGCAGTTTTGCCACAAGCAGCTTCAACTGGCTTTCTGCCCTGTTTCAGAGATACAGCAGGTGAGAACGCTGGGCCTGAACCCCCGGACCTGATGAAACGGGGTGCAGGTAGATAATGTAAGGGCTGCTGGAATGTTGCTGGCGCAGGGAAGCCCCTCTCCTGGGGACATTCCAAACTGCTAAGCCAGTGCACTGTAAGAGCCCTTCTGCACGCCCCCGCACCCACCTTATCAGGGTCCCTGTGGCGCTCTGCACCGCCACAACAAGCAGCTTAGGGAGGGACTCTGCCTGCTGCTCAGACGGAATGAAGCCTGGCTTCAAACCCCTGCCCTCTGTCCAGGCAGGCTCTCTTTACCCTCCAATTCTGTGCCCCCAAAATAAAGTGTTCCCTAACTAGCCGCCTCTTCTTCTTTGAACCCTAAAATCCTAAAACCTAACACAGTAGCTGTTCATTTTTACCTAGCAATGCGTAGTTCTACTCACAGAATGTCCCAAAATGACCAAAACCAAAACCATAACCATCTATTCATCTACTGCCTGTAGTTAAAAAAATGCACACAATAAACTCAAAACCTTTTTGGTTTACGTTTTCCTGTGGTCTAACTTCAAGCAAAAAGTTCGGAGTTGGAAAGTACTCTTACCCTAGTCCACCCTGGCAACCTTCACTCTGCTCAAACACTTCCAGACACATGGGGCTTGACAGCTCACGAGTGTTAAAAGTAAACCAATAGTGTGTTTTTATAAGAACTTAGCTTAGCCTAAGTACAGCCATGACGCCAGGGTCTAGTCTCCAACAGCAAAGTTAAAAACACAAAACACTGGGGCCAGAGCTGTCGTGTAGCAGGGAAAGCTACTGCCTGCAGTGCCGGCATCCCATGTGGGTGCTGGTTCGAGTCCTGGCTGCTCCACTTTTTTTTTTTTTTTTTTTTACAGGCAGAGTGGACAGTGAGAGAGAGAGACAGAGAGAAAGGTCTTCCTTTGCCGTTGGTTCACCCTCCAATGGCCGCCGCGGCCGGCACGCTGCGGTCGGTACGCTGCGGCCCGTGCACCGCACTGATCCGATGGCAGGAGCCAGGTACTTATCCTGGTCTCCCATGGGGTGCAGGGCCCAAGCACTTTGGGCCATCCTCCACTGCACTCCCGGGCCACAGCAGAGAGCTGGCCTGGAAGAGGGGCAACTGGGATAGAATCCGGCGCCCCAACCGGGACTAGAACCCGGTGTGCCGGCGCCGCAAGGCAGAGGATTAGCCTAGTGAGCCACGGCGCCGGCCTGCTCCACTTCTAATCCAGCTCTCTGCTATGGTGTGGAAAAGCAGTAGAAGATGACCCAAGTCCTTGGGCCCCTGCACCCATGTGGGAGACCCAGAAGTTCCTGGCTCCTGGCTTTGGATTAGCAGCTCCAGCCGTTGTGACCATTTGGGAAGTGAACCAGCAGATGGAAGACCTCTCTCTCTTTCTGCCTCTCCTTCCCTCTCTGTGTAACTCTTACTTTCAAATAAATCAATAAATCTTTCAAAAAAAAAAAAAAAACCCACAAAACAAAACAACTGGTGAGCTCACTTAGCAGAGATGAGAGAAATGGGTTCTTGTCTTCATGCAAGAAAGAATTCTGATGTGAGACAGAGATGAGTGGTAAACAAGGCAGCTAGGTTTAATGGGTGGGGTGCCCGTCTGAACGGACCTGAGAGGATAGCCTAGGTACACTTAGACTGGGTTTCTAAGGCGATGGGTCGGTTCCTCAGCATTTCTCCTTCCCTATCTTCCCTCTTCCTGGAGAGAGGATTTGCTGAGTGTGAATTAGGGAAAATTCCTTCCAGGGTTTTACTACCTAGTGTTATCAGACTGGGCAGCCCCATCTGGCACCTGGGCAGATGCTACCCCCTCCTTGGAAGAAGGCTGAGAAAATTTGATTGCCCAGTGTTGTGCAGCAGAAGCTGGGGTTTTCTTGGGGAATCCCACACCCAGGAGTACCGGGGAATGGGCAGGGCTTTGTAGTGTAAGGTACTGGACGGCTTCTGAGTGCTTGCTTCCAAGGCTGTTAATTTCCTTTTGGAAGAAACTTTTGGTTTCAGGCCCTCACTCACACATAGGCTGATTTCTAACTTCCTAACAGTTTCAACTAAGTAACCACAGTGTAACCTCCCCCTCCCCTTTTTACCTGCCCAGCTATACTCAAGCCTCATTAACTCCCCCTCCCCTTGCACTGTTGTGTGTGTTCAGGTTGTGCCTCCAGGAGTTGCTCAAACTAGGGGAGGGGAAATTTTGCATGACAGATGTAAAGGACTGGCGAGTCACCACTCGCTTTTTGCTTCCTTCATGTTTCTGAGTCTATCCTGTGGTGGGTAGGTGGTCTCAGGTAGGCTTATTTCCCACAGAAGTAAACACATTTTAATACTTGTAATGAAAAAAAAAATATGTCTTCAACCAAAAGTTTCTCTTCCTTGAAGTTCTACTCATTGGTCTCCCATCTGTTCTCTACAGCAATACAAACTCAGTCTTCTCTTTTCCTCCTGAAACAAGGTCCCTGGGGGCCGGCGTTGTGGTGCAGTGGGTTTAGCTGCCGCTTGCAATGCTAGCATCCCATAGGAGCACCGGTTGGAGTCTCAGGTGCTCTGCTTCTGATCCAGCTCCCTGCTAATATGCCTTGGAAAGTAACTGGGCCCCTGAGATCCAAATGGGAGACTCAGATAAGTGTCTCAAGTTCCTGGCTTCCTTGGGATCAATTTGGGAGCAAAACAGTGATGGAAGATCTCTCTGTCACTCTGCCTTTCTGATGAAAAACAAGTGGCACCCGTATGTGATACTGTCTGCCAGATTCTGTCCGCTATCACAGGGATGCTTGTCGCTCCCCCTCTTCGTGGAGGAATGACACTAAACCCTGCCTAGGCTTCATATCCGAGTCACGGCACCATTATGTCGCTCCCCCTCTTCGTGGAGGAAGGACACAGGACCCTGCGCTGTTCTTTTGTCTGCTCGGCCCTCCCCGGGTTTGCTGCTGGTCCTTCCCGGGTTGGCTACCGACCCTTCCACCTCCGTGGAAGGGCGGTTCCCCCTGCCACTTTCCCCACTTCCGCGGGGGAGCGGCACACCGCCGGCCGGCTCTCTCGGGGGCTGCACAGGTGTTCCTCAGGTGTTCCTGGTGCATATTGTCTCTCTCCTCCTTTATAGTCCTCTTCCACCAATCCCAACTCGGCTGCCCACACGCCGAGTACGCTGCTCTCCTCCAATCAGGAGCAGGTCCTACAGTTTGTCAAGTTGGTGAGAGGCAGCTGGGTAGAAGCTGTTTTCTCCTCTCCCAGCGCCATATTGTGGGAGAGCAGATGTATAGAATAAGTCTTAATTCAAGTAACATAGTCTAGTCCGAGTTGCTCCCAGTTGCTCCCCACAGATGCTGACTCCCCTCGAAGCTGTAGGTCCCATCCAAGGACTATGCCTGCAGGCCAGATCCCAAGCACAGCCTGTTTGTGCACAGCCCTCAGGCTAGAGTTGTTACACACAAACACACACACACACAGAATAATATGTGACAGATATTATATGACCTATAAAACGTAGTACAGAAAAAGTTTGTCAACCTCTGACTTAATACATTATATACAAATGGAGGAATAAAGAATTCTTTCAGCTTCAGTTTTGTTTCGGATGCACAATCCCTGCCTCCTTGGACAACATGTAACTGTCTTATTTTCTAGATCATGGGTTGCAACACATACCTTCTCTCAGAGAGGAAAAACTTGGAGGCTGTTTGGCCCCGTGTCTAGGACACCTGTGTCCCACATTTGAGTACCTGAGTTGAACACCTGGCTCTGGCTCCTCATTCTAGCTCCTGCTAAAGCAGAACCTGGCTTTAAGGAACAGGACTCCTGCCACCCAGGTGGGAGACCTGGATTGAGTTCCAGGTTCCCGGCTGAGCCTGGCCCCGTGTTAGCAGTTATGAGCATTTGGGAAGTGAACCAGTGGATGGAAGTGGTAGGCAGGAAGTTAGAAATTAGTCTCTGTGTGCGAGGACAGTCCCGAAATCATTAACTTCCTGGAGGCCCAGTGTGCTTTCTCCTTGGCTGCCCAGTAGCCACATCCTGCTATGAAGTAAAGAGTATTAGTTAAATGCCCAAGACAAGAGTCTTCAGGTTGGGGAACAGATAAGCAAGTCCTCCACAAGCCCAAAATGGGTGCAGAATGACTCTGAAACCCTGTGCAGAACTGTCCAAGTTAGCTGCTACTTTATTCCCCGTTTGCTAATGCATTTAAAGGCAAAGAGGAACAGGAGGTGGTTTTAGGCTTAATAGTAATCAGGTGGGCTTTAAGGCCTGGCCAAGTATGTGTGAGGCCTAAAACCAGAGTTTTGGGCATTTAACACCCTTAACAGCATGTGGCTACTGGGCATCCAAGGAGAAAGCACAGCTAGTGCTCCAAGAAGTTGATTATTTCGGGACTGTCCTCACCCCTGGGGAGAGAAGACTAGCTCTAGAGAGGATACAGGCCACAGAGCAAATTCCTACTCCTACAGCCCTTCAGACAGTTCCAGCATTTCTCAGATTATTGGGCTGTAGATCCCTAGATATTAGAGAGAGAGAGCGAAGCTCCTGGATCAGGTTCTGCATTAGGCTCTCAAGAGCAAGCCAGAGCAGGGCCCCTCCTTTGGGAGAAAACCAAACACAGCCTTTGCCCAGTTAAAAGCTGTCACAACGAGGGCCCCTGTGCTAGGGTGGCTAAAGTCAGCCCTGCAAAACAGGCAGACCCTAGACATGCTAACTGCTGCCCATGGGGTGTCTGTGCCACGCTCCAGGAAGAATGCTGCCTTCAAGTGAATCAGACTGCACAGGTACATGGCCATCCTTTCTTGGGGAAGGCCACGTAATTCCAGGACCAGGCTGATCAAAGCTGGGATTTTTCACCTAACATCCGGTCATGGGAATACTGGCTGTTGCCCTTCCTTGGCACTAAAGCTTCCATGCCCTTACTGCTGCTCTTTGGGTCATGTGTCTTTCAATGCTCTTGTTGGTTTTGCCTCCAACAGAATGCAAGCCATTCGGCTCCAGATGGTCATGGGATAGGGCTTCCAGCCTACCCCACTGGATGATATGACAAGTCCTCTGGGCCATGCAGGACGATCTTTACCAGAGCCAACCTCAAACAGCATAGGACAGAGAGCAACAGCAGATCATCCATAAGCAGCAGTACCTCCTTTTAGAAGATACACAAATTAGACCTTCACCTACTCTAGCCCCTAAGATTACGGGTAACTTCTCTTGAGGGAGGAATGTTAGCTTAGGAAGTTGGAAATTAGCCTTTGTGTGTAAGAGGGGCCTAAGGAAAACAAAGCACCTGTGGATAGGAATGTAGCAGGCTTGGAAACACGCCTTGGAAGCTGAGCAGTATTTTTTTTTAAGATATTTTTATTTATTTGAAAGCCAGAGTTACAGAGAGAGAGGAGGAAAGGCAGAGAGAGAGAGAGAGAGAGAGAGAGAGAGAGAGGTCTTCCATCTGCTGGTTCACTTCCCAATTGGCTTCAATGGCTGGAGCTGTGCCAATCTGAAGCCGGGAGCCAGGAGCTTCCACTAGGTCTCCCATGCAGGGTGCAGGAGCCCAAGGACTTTGGCCATTTTCTACTGCTTTCCCAGGCCATAGCAGAGAGCCAGATTGGAAGTGGAGCAGCTGGGACTCAAACTGGCACCCATATGGGATGTCAGCACTGTAGACGGTAGCTTTACCTGCTGTGCCACAGTGCCAGCCTCACCTAGTACTTTATACTACAAAGTCCTGTCCATACCCCATAACTTTACAGGTGGTCACAGTCTTCCCCTAAAGAAGGTACCCCAGGGGAACCTCCTCTGCATGGGGACAGGTGGGCTAACCAGGCTGGGAACAATGGGCAATAAAGCCTTGAGAGGAATTTTACCTATTTCACACCCAGCAAACTCTGTTCAGGAGAAGGAGAGGGAGAAGGACAAAGGCAGAAGAACTGGACCTGGACCTCGTTCCCTTGTAAGCCCCAGACTGAATACAGACTGACTCTCAGTATCTCCTCAGATGCCCACCTGCCTGCCTGGCCTGGCAGGTGTATTCTCTCCATTAAAGTATGTGACCTTCACGGGCCAGCTCTGAGGCGTAGTGGGTAAAGCCACCGCCTGCAGTGCTGGCATCCCATGTGGGCACCGATTTGAGTCTTGGCTGCTCCACTTCCAATCCAGCTCTGCTATGGCCTGGAAAAGCAGTGGAAGATGGTCCGGGTGCTTGGGCCCTTGCACCGACATGGGAGACCTGGAGGAAGCTTCTGGCACCTGGCTTCAGACTGCTGCAGCTCCAGCCATTGTGGCCATCTAGGGAGTGAACCAGTGGATGGAAGATCTCTCTCTCTCTCTGCCTCTCTACAACTCTGCCTTTCAAATAAATAAATCTTTTTTTAAAAAAAGATAAAAGATGTAACCTTGCTTACCCCAGTGTGCGTGGCTAGTCACCCTCTCTGATTCCTTCTGCAGAGTGCCCATCCATTCTGATGCATGCCCTTCCCCACTACAGCTGCTTCCTTGCTTACAGCTACTCCTCTGTCTCATGCCTGAATTCTTTCTTGAACGAAGACAAGAACCTCTGCTCTCTTCATCTTGGTTAACAGAAGCAACCTGCATGTTTTTTCTCTCTGCCTCTCAAATGAACAAATAAATAAATCATTTTTAAAAAGGAAAACAAGCCTGCTGAGGTTAAGTACTACTCAGTGGAATTTCTGGAACACCTTTGAAGCAGGAAATAAAACTGAAATTATCCACACGTCAGACATTTCAGAAAGTGGTGAGGCTCTTTTCATAAACTGTAATGGCAAATCCTACTTAGCAAATATTAATGCAGTCTGGAAATCCTTGGAGAGTTTCTTGGGGCCCAGAAATTTGCTACAGAACAGTAGGCGAACCCACCTGAAAGGAGAACACCCTTTTCTCCGACCACAGTGTCGAACCCCTGGGGGAAATTCTGAATGAACGAGGCTGCGTTGGCCAGTGCAGCCACTCTCTCCACCTGCGCAGCAGTCACTGAGGATGGGCTGTCAGCACCATAAGCAATGTTCTCGGCGATGGAGCAAGAAAACAAAATTGGCTCCTAAAATTGGAGAAAATCAATTACCATGAAATTCAAAAGAGATTTCAGGGGTGAGCGTTTGGCCCAGCGGTATCACCACTTTCCCAGGTACGTGAATACCCACATTAGACCCACATTCCGCATCAGAGTGCCCTGGGTTCGAGTTCCGGCTCTGCTCCCAATTCAAGCTTCCTACTAATGCAGGTGATCACCCAAGTACCTGGATCCCAGCACACACACAGATTGCGTTCCCAGGTCCTCGCTTTGGCCTGGCCTAGTCCTAGCTGTTGTGGGCATTTGGGGAGTGAAAGAGCAGATGATATCTTTCTGTCTTTCAAATAAGTAAGAATGAAAATTGAAGGAAAAAGAAACAGACTTCAGACAGGCCTCATCGGGTCCAGCGTTGGGGAATGGCAGACTGAGCTGCCACCTACAACACCAACATGTCACCTGCAACACTCCACGTGCGAGTGCTGGTTTGAGTCCCGGCTGCTCCGCTTTCAGACCAGCTCCTGCTAATGTGCCTGGGAAGGCAGAGGATGTCAGCCCAAGTATTTGGGTCCTTCCGATCCATGTGGAGACCCAGATGGAGATTCGGGCTGCTAGCTTTGCCTAGTGTAAACCTGGCTGCTGTGGGCATTTGGGAAGTAAACCAGTGGATGGAAGATCTCTGTCTCTCCCTGTCACTCTGTTGCTCTGCCTTTCAAATTAAAAAACCAAACACACCTAATAAGTGCAATGGGGCTTAGCATAATACTTACATCTACAGAATTACTCAGGAGCTTCCAAAGAAAAGAGATTTTCTTTCCTTTTTTTTTAGATTTATTTATTTGAAAGAGTTACACAGAGAGAGGACAGGCAGAGAGATCTTCCATCTGATGGTTCACTTCTCTAACTGGCCGAAATGGCCAGAGCTGCACTAATCCAAAGCCAGGAGCTTCTTCTGGGTCTCTCAGGGGCCCAAGGACTTGGGCCATCCTCTGCTTTCCCAGGCCACAGCAGAGAGCTGGATCGGAAGTGGAGCAGCTGGGTCTCGAACCAGCGTCCATATGGGATGCCAGTGCTTCAGGGCCAGGGCTTTACCCACTGTGCCACAGCGCTGGCCCCGAAAAGAGATTTTCTTGGTTCTAATTCCTCACTCTCTATAAATTCATCCAGTATACTTTTTTTTTTTTTTTTTTTTTTTGACAGGCAGAGTGGACAGTGAGAGAGAGAGAGACAGCAGAGAAAGGTCTTCGTTATGCCGTTGGTTCACCCTCCAATGGCCACCGCAGCTGGTGTGCTGTGGCCGGCACACCGCACTGATCCGAAGACAGGAGCCAGGTGCTTCTCCTGGTCTCCCATGTGGGTACAGGGCCCAAGCACTTGGGCCATCCTCCACTGCACTCCCGAGCCACAGCAGAGAGCTGGCCTGGAAGAGAGGCAACCGGAACAGAATCTGGCACCCCGACCGAGACTAGAACCCGGTGTGCCGGCGCCACAGGTGGAAGATTAGCCTAGTGAGCCGCTGCGCCAGCCATAAATAAATCTTAAAAAAAAGTATACCGGGTTCTAGTCCCGGTCAGGGTGCCGGATTCTGTCCCGGTTGCCCCTCTTCCAGGCCAGCTCTCTGCTGTGGCCCAGGAGTGCAGTGGAGGATGGCCCAAGTCCTTGGGCCCTGCACCCCATGGGAGACCAGGAGAAGTACCTGGCTCCTGCCTTCGGATCAGTGCGGTGTGCCGGCCGCGGTGGCCATTGGAGGGTGAACCAACGGCAAAGGAAGACCTTTCTCTCTGTCTCTCTCACTGTCCACTCTGCCTGTCCAAAAAAAAAAAAAAAAAAAGATTTATTTATTTATTTGAAAGTCAGAATTACAGAGACAGAGGAGAGGCAGAGAGAGAGAGAGAGAGGTCTTGCGTCTGATGGTTCACTCCTGAGATAGCCGCAATGGCTGGAGCTGTGCTGATCTGAAGCCAGGAGCCAGGAGCTTCTTCCGGGTCTCCCACATGGGTTAGGGGCCTAAGCACCCGGGCCATCTTCTACTGCTTTCCCAGGCCATAACAGAGAGCTGGATTGGAAGAGGAGCAGCCGGGACTCAAACCGGCACCCATGTGGGATGCTGATGCTTCAGGCCAGGGCATTAACGCACTGTGCCACAGTGCCGGCCCCAACCCAGTATACTTTTTAAAAGCTCCAATTTTGAGGCCAGTATTGTGGTGCTGTAGGTTAAGGCAACACCCGTGATACAGGCATCCCCTATGGGCATTGGTCTAGCTGCTCCACTTCTGATCCAGCTCCTTGCTAATACACCTGGGAAAGCAGCAGAAGATGGCCCAAGTGCTTGAGTTCCTGCCACCCAAGTGGGACGGCTGGGCTCCTGACTTCAGCCTAGCCCAGCACTGGCCATGTGACCATCTGGGGAATGAACCACTGGATGGAAGATCTCTCTTTCTCTAATTCTGCCTTTCAAATAAATAATCTTAAAAAAAAAAAAAAAAAAAAGGGCGGGGCCAGTGCTGTGGCAAAGCAAGTAAAGTCACCGCCTGCGATGCTGGCATTCCATATGGGTGCTGGTTCCTGTCCTGGTTGCTCCACTTCTGATCCAGCTTCTTGCTAATGCACCTGGGAAAGCAGTGATGGACAGCCCAAGTGCTTGGGCCCCTGCACCCACATGGGAGATCTGGAAGAAGCTCCTGGCCCAGCCCTGTATATTGCTGCCATGTGGCAAATGAACCAGCAGATAAAAGACCTCTCTCTCTCTGTCTCTCCCTTTCTCCCTCTGTAACTCTGCCTTTCAAATAATAATAATAATAATAAGGCTCAAATATTATCATAAACAGGAGAAATGAGACCCTGTGGCAAATGCCCACGTGGCACCCTCCAGGGAGGACCATCACAGTAAATGTGAGAACTGCCTTCCACTAAGGACAAAGGAGGAATGCATCTTCATCCATTACTTTTTGAAACACACACAAACCAGATGGGAGCACATTTTTACAGAGCTCTGTGGAGTAGCCCTCAAAAGAAGGCAAACTTCCCACTTCTTTTCCCCATCCATAATCATATGACCTGATCTTACATGGCTGAGTACTCCCACCACAGCCCCGTCTGGGGAGTGAGAGTCAGGAGGAGGGTAGGGGTAGGGCTTGGGGGAGGGGAGCTCATTACAGGGAGAGGCTCACAGGGAGGTGCGGTTCAGGTTTGTGTGCTGTGCACATAGCTTGGGAATAGCAGTAAAAACAGGTATGGCAAATGTTCCTGCTCCAAATGGCCTTATGAAAACGCTCATTAATGAGAGCACATTACATTCATATTCCACTTTGCAATCTGCAGTTTCCTCCCAAGGGGACTCTGGTTCGCGCCATCGTCCTGGCTTGTTTATCCCTGAGACAGTAGACTGGGGCTGGTAATGAAGATGGGAGCTGAGCATGAGCCAACAGAAGCTTCTACCATTTCCTCTGCATTACAAGGTAATGTCAGCCCCAGGGTTTGGATACAAAGTCAGTGCTTCAACTGGTTAAGTGCTTAAAGTCTTCAGGAACTCATAGCCCATTACAAGCCTAAACAACCTGCCATGTGAAATTAGTTAAATATATCTGGAAAGCTTCCATTTCTTCTCTCTCAAGAGATTCAAAGCCAAGGAAATAGCAAATGACAAAAGCTAATTTTTTAAAAAAAGTGAAACAAAAATAAAGACTTCTTTTCTTACCTGACTCACTGTCCCAATCTTGGACCTCAGCCAGCCTGGATTTAGCTGACGGATGTCATGGCCATCGAGACTGATAGCTCCTTGTAGAGAGGAAAGGAAAGAGTCACGGGGTGTCACAGGGCCGGTGATCAGGGTAAACACAGGAAGAATCCAGTGGGAAAACTCCGGACTCAGCTTTTAAAGATTGGTCCCACCTGCTTTTAAAGAATCATACGCTAAGGCCGGCGCCGCAGCTCACTAGGCTAATCCTCCGCCTTGCAGCGCCGGCACACCGGGTTCTAGTCCCAGTCGGGGAGCCGGATTCTGTCCCGGTTACCCCTCTTCCAGGCCAGCTCTCTGCTGTGGCCAGGGAGTGCAGTGGAGGATGGCCCAAGTACTTGGGCCCTGCACCCACATGGGAGACCAGGAGAAGCACCTGGCTCCTGGCATCGGATCAGCGCGGTGCATCGGCTGCATCGTGCCGGCCGTGGCGGCCATTGGGGGGTGAACCAATGGCAAAAGGAAGACCTTTCTCTCTGTCTCTCTCTCTCACTGTCCACTCTGCCTGTCAAAAAATAAATTAATTAAAAAAAAGAATCATACGCTAACTCTCTGACGTCACTGGCAGGTTTGGTTCCATACAATGAAGGTGTTCAACAGTGCTTAGTGAGGAAAACAGTGACAGCATAAGAAATGTCTTGCCTTCCTGGTGCTGTGGAATCATACAACCCAGCGGGGCACTTCTGTAAACTGGCAAAAACTTGAACTCTTTGATTAAAAGCACAAGTGCTCCACAGAGTACACACGGCAGAAATACAAGTACAAGTATAAGCTCCATTCTTGATGTAGGCAACGTGATGAAGGAATTCCAGACTCAATATTTTGATTTCATTCGCATCCACCTGACTAGAATTTTCTTTTACCTCAGATTTCCTGACAAATAAACAGTGAATTGAGACAGTGCTTCCAGAGGGAAACACCAATAAATGACATTTTAAGACAGGTGATGACTCCATGCGTCTGGATTTGCACAGGTGGAGGAAAGTGGCTCTGCCCACCCCTGGGTGAACCACTTACCAGAAATGGGGTCATACAGCCTCAGTAGGAGGGAAACCACTGTGGATTTGCCAGAGCCACTTGAGCCAACCAGGGCTGTGACAGATCCTGCTGGGATGGACAGGCTGAAATCCTGAAATATGGGCACCTCTGGGCGAGCCGGGTAGGCAAAATGCACATTCTTAAACTCCAAAGCACCCTGGAAGCTTTTCTCTTTTAAAACGACGCCCTCTGAAACACAAGATGGAATACGAATTACTTAAAGCAAACTACCAAACCCACAGCTCAACTCGGTTCTCCTGCTCCTCCAACCGTGGATGGAGGAATCCAGCAGAGTGAGTCCTGGGGCGGGAGCTCTAAGTGGCACGCCAGGAAGCAAGCACAGGCCTGAATACTCACAGTGTGCCTACTCTGCCCCTGCCGTGTACAAGGTACCACACACACCTGGGGCACTTGATCCTTACAGCCCTGAGGAGCAGACATTAAGACTCCCATTTTATAATAAAGACCACAGAAAACTTGCCCCCAGCTCACACGTAGTTAAGATCCTCCCTTGAAGCACAGTGGTCCAGTTTCAAACCCAAAGGTCTCCTCCCCATCCTACTGTTTCCGCATAGTTCTCTTCGTCCAGAGTTTAAGTTTTCTACACTAAACAAATGTTTTGAAAGAATGTGGCCCGCCGTCTCGGGGCGCCTGGCACGTGGCAGCTCCAAGAGGTAGGTCCTTCATTCCTCCCATTTCGCAAAGAACACCGCAGGCCGGGGTGGCTCAGTCGGCTCCTGCCAAGTTGCGCGGTTGGTTCAGGCCGAGTCCTGACTGCGAGAGGGACGCACATGGCCCATGCAGACCGAGCCTCAGAGGGACCCAGGCTTGAGGACCCGTCGGCCCTCTACCCCCCTGGAAAGTGCACCCTGGCTTAGCCATGGCGAAGCTCGAGACACTGCCTGTGCGTGCTGACCATGGCCGGGATCCCCTCCTGGCCTTTGCCCCACGGACCTCTGAGCTTGGGCCCCCAGACCCCTACCTGGCATGAGTAGTGTAGTGTGGGCAGTGGGGTGGCCCATGCCCAGGAATTCACCCTGCAGAGCGCAGGTACCCGCACGGGGTGGCAGCAGCCAGGGCGGTTTCCCTGCATTAGCAGGGCCGGCAGGGAGAGGCCAGGCCGCTTCCCCTCAGAAGACAAGGCTCTTGCCACCTCCCTCTACCTCAATGGCGACTGAGGGGCAGTGACCACACTGATGTCTAGGGCAATGTGGTGGGCAGCAGCGGTGGCAGCGACAAGGCCCCGTCACAGTACCGTGAACCCAGCCACCCACCCAAGCTTCTGGCCACCTCTGGCAAGCTAGACCAGTGCTCAGAGCCGCCAGTTCGGCCATCCACCTTGAAGCCTGTTGTGCCCGGGAGCGCCAGGTGCCAGCTTCGCCGAGGAGCACCACGTGTGGCCGGAGGAGAAGGAAGAGGTCTGCGAGCACCAGAAGCAGCTGCAGCTGACCTACGTGGGGACGTAGCAGTGCAACCAATAGCTGGAGCAGCTGCTGCGCGAGCGCAGGGCCGCAGTGGGTGCCAGCACTCCCACCCCGCAACAAGGCGATGAGAAGAAAGCCTGGACCCCATCCGCCTCGAGCGTGGCCTCTTCGTCATGCACAGCCCCTGCTGGGTGGTCCTCACCACATCTCTGGGCTGGGGAGGAGGCCGCCCTGGCGGCTACTGCCTGTTCCCTTCACCCTTCACTGCATTTGCCCCAGAGCCTGGGCCTGGGCCACAGGGCCTGGAAGGAGAGAAGGCATTGGTAGGACAACAAAATAGAAAATATGACAGTCTCAGCTTTGAGATGTCCACCAAAGAAATTATGTAAATATATATATATATATAAATATATATCTCTACCATATGTGACAGAAAGACTTCATGTTCCTTTCCCAAAGAAATAAAATGGAGAAGGCCTCTTGGCAAAAAAAGAAAGAAAGGAAGAAAGAATGTGATGAGCAGCGGAGTGCTGCTCCCTAGCCATGGGAGCAGAAGGGCGTCAGAGGTCTGTTCTGGCCTGGTGTTAACCTGCTGCGGACGTGGGGGATGCTGCTGAGCCTTTCTCAGCTGGCTTCTTCCTACAGTCTGTCAGGCTTTCACTTACTGACCTGGAGCTAACAATGTCCTGGGAGTCAGTGAGTAATTGGGAGTGGTTCACTCCTCACAGCCACTTCTCATGAACCTCAGCTGGCTGGCCCTGGGCCCACCATGCCAGGGGAGTCATTGATAAGAAAGGAGAAGGTTCTAGACATTTAGTATCAGCATCCTCCACCTATCCCCAAATGCCACTTACTTTTATACGTATGATCCCTCCTTCCTCTCACCTGGTACCCCAGAGGACTATCAGAATCTCTATGGAATGTTAGTCTGGTGGACTGGCCAAAGCCCTTCTTGTTTGTACCCTTGGCCATACTTGCTTTTATCCTACTATTGGTGACAGTCAACGGGTAGGGAAGTGAACAGCGGGCAGATACAATGTGGTCAGCCACCATGCTTCCAGGGACATCTCGGGCCTGTGGTAGCACCCTGGAAGCTGCCCTACCCCCTCACCACTTTCCCATAGGAAGGCAGACCCTTCCTTGCCCTGCACAGGGACCATGTACCTGCGGCTCATCCTTTAAGGCAGGGCAAGGAACTGGTCTCACTGTGCAAAGCCAGATTAATTTAGTCCGCGTAGAGAAGAATCATCGCATCTCAGACTTACCATTAAAAGGCAGCTTGGGCTCTCTCTCCATGAGCTCCCAGAGGCGCCCCCCTGCGCCCAGTCCTTTCATCAGCTCCGAGTAGAAAGAGCTCAGACCTGAGGAAGAGAAGCAGCATCCACACACAGGCCCATCACCTGCTCCAAGGAGCAGCTGTTGGCCCCTCTCAGTTCCCTGGGAGTAGTGACAAAAATGTGAATTCAATAGAAAATCTGTTATTTTTTAAAAAGCAGTTTAGGAAGTTGCCTGGGAATTCATTTTCACAATGTCCTCTGTCTCATTCTCTAGTTTCCTTTTCACATCTCCTCTTTCAAGTTTATTGGTTTCTAATAAGGATTGAATGCTTGATCAAGGAATTTGGAAATACATAGAGTCACACTACTTAATCACTGAATGAAAATTATAATGCTATAGAGGAAGTCTTCCTAGTTAAAAAATGGCAATATTAATGAAATATAACACTTATCCCATAATTAAAGGGAACATAAAATACTTCAGTATTTATTTTATTTTATTATTTTATTTATTTATTTTATTTTATTATTCAGTATTTAATTTTAGGTACTCAATGAAAATAACTCTTTCTTTTCAGATTTATTTATTTATTTGAAAGGCAGAGTTAAAGAGAGACAGAGACAGAGACAGAGACAGAGACAGAGGCAGAGAGAGAGAGGGAGGGAGGAAGGGAGGGAGGGAGGTCTTCTATCTGCTGGTTCACTCTAGATGGCCACAACGGCCAGACTGTACCTATCTGAAGCCAGGAGCTTCTTTCAGGTCCCTCACAGGGATGCAAGGGCTCAAGGACTTGTGCCATCTTCTACTGCTTTCCCAGGCCATAGTAGAGAGCTGGATCAGAAGTGGAGCAGCTGGACTCTAACCAGCGCCCATATGGGATACCGGCCCTGCATGCTGCAGCTTTACCCGCTGCGCCGTAGTGCCATCCCCTGAATATAACTTTCACATAGGCTAAAAACCAAAAAGGAAATTGCACTGGTAATTATTCTACCAATCTCTTTTCTGAGAAAAATCAAAAATATTTGAGAGAGAGAGAGAACTCCCATCTGGTAGTTCACTCACCAAATGCCTACAACAACTAAGGCTGGGACAGGCCAGAGGCAGGCGCCAGGAAGTTAATCCAGGCCTCCTATATGGGTGACAGGAACTCAGTTCCCTGAGCCCTTGTCTCTTCCTCTCAGGGTCTGCGTTATCAGTAAGCTGGAGGCAGGAGCAGAGAAAGGCTCTGAACCCAGCACTCCAGTGTGGGATGAAGACATCTGAACCAGCATCTTGACCACCAGGGCAAGTGCCTGCCCTGTGAGTCACTTCTGAACTATGACTTAATTACTGACTGACAGTCCAAGTACAATGATCTATGTCAAATATGAGGATAAATATTCGTAACATTTCCTCAGTTAAGGATGCTGAAAAACTGCAATTCAAATGTTCTTTCTATGGTCTATGGATATATGCAAGATATACAACTAAAACCTCAGCTTGGAATTAAAAAATGCATTAGTGAAAATCAGACCTACACAAATATAGTTAACGATCTTTGACAAAGAAGCAAAGACAAGGCAATGCAGGTACAATGACAATACATTTGTTGTCTTTCCAACAAATGTTTCTGTTAACAATCAATATCCACATGCAAAAAAGTAAATCTAGACAGACTTTACACCTTTCACAAAAATTAAATTACAAAGAGTCAGACCTACATGTAAAATGTATAACTATGGACTCCTAGAAGATAATACAGGAGAAAATGTAGTTGACCTGGAATTTGGCAATGACTTCTTAGATGCAACACCAAAGGCATAGTCAATGAAAGAGAGAAGTGATAAGCTAGACTTCATTAAAATTAACCATTTCAGCTCTGCAAAAGACATTTTCAAGAGAATGACAAGACGAGATACACACTGGGAAACGATATTCATAAGACGCATCTGGTAAACAACCAGCATCCAAAATACACATTCTGTGACATGGTTTGAGCTAGATTTTTTTTTTTAACTTTGTGATGGTATGAAAACAATATCCTTTCATTAGAAACCATATATTGAATTTTGAGTGTTGGCCTCTTCCTGGGCTAGTGATTTGCACTATGTTACCCTCTCACTGGGCAACGGCAGGAGCCTCAAGTCCCAGTCACATGATCAGCAGGAGACATAACCAATATCTACAACGTGCTGTATTGCTGAGTTATGACATTTGGTAGATTAAGTGTATTAAATGCATTTCACCTGATGACATTTTCCACTTACTAATGATTCATCAGGACATAACCCCATCACACATCAAGAAGAACCTTTGAACAAAGAATTCTTAAAACTTAACAGCAGGGCCAGCGCCGTGGTTCAACAGGCTAATCCTCCGCCTTGCGGCGCCGGCACACTGGGTTCTGGTCCCAGCCAGGGCACCGGATTCTGTCCCGGTTGCCCCTCTTCCAGGCCAGCTCTCTGCTGTGGCCAGGGAGTGCATTGGAGGATGGCCCAAGTGCTTGGGCCCTGCACCCCATGGGAGACCAGGAGAAGTACCTGGCTCCTGCCTTCGGATCAGTGCGGTGCACCGGCCGCAGCGCTCCAGCCATTGGAGGGTGAACCAATGGCAAAAGGAAGACCTTTCTCCCTTTCTCTCTGTCTCTCTCTCTCACTGTCCACTCTGCCTGTCAAAAAACAAAACAAAACAAAACAAAACAAAAACACCACACACAAAAAAACTTAACAACAGGAAACAAACAAAACACAATAAAAACCTCACCAAACAAGATAGAAAGATGGGGGCCAGTGTTGTGGCATAGTAGGTGAAGCTGCCATCTGTGATGCTGGTGTCCCATGTGAGTGCTGGTTTGTGGCCTGGCTGCTCCACTTCCAATCCAGCTCCCTGCTAATGGCCTGGGAAAGTAGTGGAAGGATGACCCAAGTGTTGGACCCCTGTCTCCCACACGGGAGACTCAGAAGAAGCTCCTGGCATGGGCCTGGCCCAGTCATGGGCCAGGGGAGCGTATCATCAGATGGAAGATTGATCGATCGATCTCTCTTCTCTTCTCTCTAACTCTAGATTTCAAATAAATACATCTTTTATTAAAAAAAATGCTAAAAAAAAAAGAAGATAAAAAGATGGCAAATAACTCTGAAAAGATGCTCAACATCATGTCATCAGAGAAATGCAAATTAATACAACAATGAGATGCTACCACACACACAACAATCAGGCTAAGATTCAGAACACTGACAACACCACAGCTGGCAAGGCTGTGGAACAACAAAAACTGTCATTTGCTGCTGGTGGAACGCATGATGGTGCAGTCACTTTGGAAGACAGTGTAGCAGTTCCTTACAAAATTAAACTCACTCCTGTTATCTGACCCAGCAGTTGTGCTTGTTCATATTTACTGAAATGAACTGCACATGTACATCCAGGCAAAAACCAGCACAAAATTATTTACAGCAGCTTTATTCACACTTGCCAAAATTTGGAAGCACTCCAGATGCCCTTAGTAGGTGAGTGGAAAACTGAATAACAGATATAATAACCGATAACGGAATATTATTAGGTACTAAAAAGAAATGACCTACCCAGCCATGAAAAGATATGGAGGACCTTAAGTGTATATTACTAGATTAAGTAAGCCAACCAGAATAGGCCACATACAAAACAGACCCTGGGAGGCAGCAGATGATGGCTGAGTAGCTTGATTCCTGCCACCCATGTGGGAGACCTGGATGGAGTTCCCAGCTCCTGGCTTTGGCCTGGCCCAGCCCTAGTTGTTGGCAGGCGTGGAGAGTGAACCAGTGGATGATAGATCTCTCTCTCTCTCTCTCTCAAATAAATAAAGTTTAAAAATAAAAGTCTAGTTGGAATGATATTCTAGGAAATTTTTTTCAGAGGAAGTTAATTAGCAAGAGGTAGAATCATGTAGAAGTTCAGTTTTTGTTACAGAAACTAGAATCTAGAGGCTGGCATTACAGCACACAAGGCTAAGCTGCCGCTTACAGTGCTGGCATCCCACATCAGGGCACTGGTTTGAGTCCCAGCTACTCCACTTCTGATCCAGCTCTCTGCTAGCATGCCTGGGAAAGTAGCGGAAGATGGGCCCTTGCAACCAACATGGGAGACCCAGATGGACTTTCGGGCTCCTGGGACAGCCCGGGCCATGGTGGCCTTTTGGGGAATGAATCAGAGAATGGAAATCACTTTATCTGCCTCTGTCATTCTGCCTTTCAAATAAATAAATAAAACCTAAAAAAATTATCTAAAAAAAAAGTAGACTCTGATTTGTAATTTGCAACCCCCCAAGCCTTTTTAAATTATATACCTCCAATGCTTAGTCCAACCCAGAAAGCGTACATTAGGAAGGAAGAGAGTTCACCGACTGTCATGTGGGCACTGCCCATCAGCAGCCCCCCTTTGTACAGGACGGAAAGCACAATCAGGTTCCCAGAGAGCCCGGTCTGTAGGATGAAGGAGACAGAGTCAGGTGGGAACAAAGACCCACAATCCAACAAACATTCGAAAGGCCTATGCTTCCTGTGGCACTGAACTATCACCACAAGAGATTTCTCCAAAATGCAAAGCATCAAATAAAACACACTTTTTGGATATTTTCAGTATTGAAAGAAATAATTTCCTCACCATGCAAACCTAGATATTAAGTCACCCATTACATTCCTATTTTACTCAATTTACTTGCTTTGCAAAGGAAACAATGACATTAAATTTCTTAGGAAAGGACTAGATAGCCACTGTGTGTGTCTGAATATTTTAATGAAGTGTTCTGGGCTGGGACACGGCACTTAGAGGCTGGCACCCCGTATCTGTGACCTGCTTGGAGGTCTGCAAGGAATGTGGTCTTGGGGCAGGGCAGCCTCCTTGCTGTTTCTTTTCGCTGTTAATCATGGCAGTGACTGAGTGACCTCGGGAGTTCCTGCCAGTTTGAACAGAGCATGAATTTGCTTCCGGGTCCGACGTGTATTTCACATCGTGACACCATGGGGATCAATTTTTGATCCTTCCTTTCTGCAATCCACTGAGCTCATTTTGGTCAATCCTTGGGAAGTCTCACCTTCACTTGCTCAGAGTGACCTGGATGACCCTGTTAAGACTCACGGCCCCACCCTGAGAGAGTTGGATTTGGTGGGTCCGGGTGGGGCTCAGAACTGCAGCGCCAGGCAGCTCCTAGGTAAAGCTCATCCGGACCATGCTTTTCTATACCTACATTCACTTGTTTCCTCTTTTTTCACAAATGTATCTCAAGGATGAACTCAGCCTTGACATAAAGTAATTTTCTGCTCTGTCAAGAGCCACAGAACAAAAATCTCTCCCAGTCGTAACCTCTGCCCTTTCGAACCCTGTGAAATGATCTGCTTACTGCGCCGAAGAAGCCGGCCCGAGCAAAAGCCTCTTTCCTTGACAGCTGCATCACATGGTCGACTTTGCTGGTGTATTTCTCCATCTCAGTCATCTCCTTCCCAAAAGCTCGGACAGTTCTTATATTTCCAATACGTTCCTCAGCTAGCTGGGAAAATAAGCAGCACATTTTAGGGGGAGGAGGGTCACACTTTTAAGAATTTCTAGAATAAAAATTAAAATGCAATTCTCATTTAAGCCACTATCAATGGGAAACGAATTAGGACACAGAACAATCCTATTTTTGGAAAAACAAATCTGTATCTATACACATTAGACAGATAGGTAGATAGGAAGGAAAACAGCAGGGTAGTAGATACAGAAATATATGTTTGCAGACAAAAAGATGAGTAGAAAGGCTAGACTCCAAAATGCTCATGACGTTAATTCTGAAATCAGGTTAAGTATACTTTTGACTTTTGTTTATGTTTTCAAATTTTTCAATGATAAACATGCATGTTTTCTGTAACATGAAAATATAAATTGTTTTTATTGCTTTTCAAAAGTAATGTTGGGGCCAGTGCCGCGGCTCATTAGGCTAATCCTCCGCCTTGCAGCGCCGCAACACTGGGTTCTAGTCCCGGTCGGGGCGCCGGATTCTGTCCCGGTTGCCCCTCTTCCAGGCCAGCTCTCTGCTGTGGCCAGGGAGTGCAGTGGAGGATGGCCCAAGTGCTTGGGCCCTGCAACCCATGGGAGACCAGGAGAAGCACCTGGCTCCCACAGCACACTGGCCGCGGCGGCCATTGGAAGGTGAACCAACAGCAAAGGAAGACCTTCCTCTCTGTCTCTCTCTGTCCACTCTGCCTGTCAAAAAAAAAGTAATGTTGGGCTGTGGTGTGGCAGGTTAATGCCCTGGCCTGAAGCACCGGCATCCCATGTGGGCGCCAGTTTGAGACCTGTCTGCTTCATTTCCTATGTGGCTCTCTGCTATGGCCTGGGAAAGCAGTGGAGGATGGCCCAGGTCCTTGGGTCCCTGCACCCACGTGGGAGACCCAGAAGAAGCTCCTGGCTCCTGGCTTCTGATCGTCACAGCTCCGGTCATTGTGGCCAATTGGGGAGTGAACCATCAGATGGAAAACCTCTCTCTCTCTCTCTCTCTCTCTCTGCCTCTTCTCTCTCTGTGTATCTCTGACTTTCAAATAAATAAAAAATCTTTAAAAAGAAAGTAATGTTGCACAGCACTGAAAAGCTAGTTTTATTAAATTAACAAAGGATACAGTATCACCCAGAAACTATTTTCTTATTAAGATTTATTAATTTGTTTGTAAAGCAGAATGACAGTGATGCATGAGGGAGAGGAAGAATGAGAATTCTTCCATCTACTCTTTTATCCTCTCTCTTTTTTAAGATTTATTTTATTCATTTGAAAGACACAGTTACAGAAAGAGATTGAGCCAGAGAGAAAGAGACCTTCCACCCACTGTTCACTCCCCAGATGACCACAACGGCCAGAGCTGAACTGATCCGAGGCCAGGAGCCAGGAGTCTCCCCCGGGTCTCCCACATGGGTGCAGGGGCCCAAGGACTTGGGCCATCCTCCACTGCTTTCCCAGGCCATAGCAGAGAGCTGGATTGGAAGTGGAGCAGCCGGGACTCAAACTGGCACCTCTGTGAGATATCGGTGCTGCAGGCCAGGGCTTTAACCCGTGCACCACAGCACCGGCCCCACACTCTTTCATTCTCTAAATGGTTACAACAGCCAGGTCTGCAGCAGACTGAAACCATGAGCCAGCTCTCCCTCTGGTAGGGGACCAAGGACTTGAGCCCTCTTCTGTTGCCTTCCCAGGCACATTAGCAGGGAGCTGCCTTGTCAGGTGAATTACTAGGGAGCTAGAGCAGCCAGGAATCGAAGTGGCACTTCAGTATGGGTTGCCAGTGTCACAACAGTGACTTAAGTTACTGTGCCACAACACTAGCCCTCAGAAACAAATTTTATAACATGATTAGCTTTTTTTTTGCTTGTTTACAAGAAATATTGATGTTAAGAAATTAGATGTTCATACAAGGTTCAGTCACATTAGATACAGTGTGAGACATGGGTAGAGATCTACTCCAGAAGCCAGAGTACTTTGGATTTCCAGGGTCTTGGGCTCGAAACTAATGAAAGGAGGGTACATTGTTCAGAAACCTAAGCACATCCCACAGGGTCTGCCCTCAAGAACCATGAGTCTGCACCCATTCTACAGGAAATGGTGAGCATGGGAAGGGGCCTGTACCTGAGTGGCTTGTGCCAGGGAGTCCTGCCTGGCTTTGGTCAGTCTCCGTAGATATCGTCCATAAATCACTGCAAGAATAGAGATTGGAGGCACCACACTCAAAACAAAGGTGGCCAGGCTAGGCGAGACAAAAAACTGTCAAAAACAAAAGTCAAGAGGTGCTTGTTACACAAGATGGCAAGACATTCACATTTCCTACTGAAGGCATGAGTGTGTTTAATGAACCGGTGGGATTGAAGGTGCTGTCTCCAAATTGTGTATCTTGCTTTAGTGGAGTTCACCAGCTCTCTTTAATCTTCATAAAACCCATGAGTATTCCACATAGCACACAGAAGTAATGTGACAGAAAGCTACTCAAGGAAGGATGGGAATATTTTGTCCTCAGACTGATAACTACATCAGACCAAGTCTTCCAACAACAGGGAGAAAGGAGTGAACGGGAGTCCAGCGGGGAGACTCATTCAGCTTCACACTGGCCAGATCATACAGGAGTTTGGCACTCAAGTCTGGATCACCTCCAGGCACTAAACAATTACAATAACATGTGCCACTGAAATGACCAAGATGGCAAACACATGAAAAAAAAAGACTTTATGTCATATGACAAAGAATCAAAAGATGATGACTTGGCAGACACAACTAAAAAGTGGAAGAAGGGTTAGAGCTGTTTTTGCAGTTCAGTGACTTGACGTCAACAGGACAGATGAGGACTCAACAGACGGAAGAGCTTCCAACAACTGGAGGTGCCTAAGGAACAACCAACTTCTACAGGTAGTCGGCTCTCCTGTCAGCCTCGGAATACGGTGATTCTTTTAAATGGCACTAGCATCTCTTTAACAAATCACTAAAATCTACTTAATCTCATTTGCATGGATAATCAGTACAAACATCTCTTAAAATGCCAAGGAAACGACGCAGACTGAAACATAAAGCAATGTCAGATCCAGCAACCATTCACCTACTCATTCAACCTATCACTGCTGTCTCCATGTGGCAAGCACTATTCCAGGCACCTGGTAGATGACTGTCCCTCACAGGGTCTTCAGGCAAGGGAACAGAGCAAGGTGGGAGCTCGATAATAATCAAGTAAGAGAGGCAGACAGAACATAAGTTCAAGGGCTAACAGGAATGAGACACTCGGAACAGGGAAGTCCATTAGGATACTTGGACTGAGCCTCAGGGAGCATGGCCATGTCTCTGATGTCAGGACTTGTGAGGCTACCAGGGTGGACATGACCACAATTCTGGGGTCTGAACACAACTGATCTTGAGTGAATGTCCAGATGCTTATCAACCCTCTGTGGTGGGACAGGCACAATCTGTCAGGTTGCTCCATGACTAAGGGTAACTGTCCCATTCCCTTTCCCCTCGCTTTGCTGTGGTTCCATGCTTAATGGGCAATCTGGAACCTGAGAGGAGACTTTGTGTGTGTTTTTTTTTTTAGATTTTATTCAAGTTATACAAGTTTCAAATATTTTATATATATAAACTTAGGGAAAGGAGGCTTTGAATAGCGGAACCATGCAGCTTAGGACGGAAGATCCACAGCATAAACTAACAAGTCGGCAGCATGCTATAGACAATGTTAGGTTTTCCCTATTTGGCTCACCTTGTCAGGTCTAAGGAGTTTGTGTAGGAGAAACAGAGTCACATTTCTGTTCCTGCAGAGCTAAAGACCAGGGCCTGGGGAGTGGAAGGCCTGTGATGGACTGAATGTTTGCGTCTCCCTCGAATTCATGTGTTGGAGCCCTACCCCTAGGATGACTGTATTTGGAGATATATACGGTGCCTCTAGGGACATAACCAGGATGAAGTGAGGTCGTAAGGGTGGGGGCCTGATCTGATAGGATAAATGTCCTTATAAGAAGAGACACCAGAGAGCTCATCCTCTCTCCATGTGCACACACAGGAGAGTCACTGCCTACAAGTCAACAGAAGAGGCTGCAGAATGAACGTACTTCCTGCCATTGAGATCTCAGACTGCTGGCCTCCAGAACTGTGACAAACGCGTTTCTACTGCTTACGTCCCCCAGTCTGTGGTATTTGGTGACACATGGCAGCCCAAACAGACTAAAGTGGCCCTCTCTGAATTGGCCATTTGACCTGCACTGGATTCTCTTTCACTGGTAGAAGAAAAGGTTCCCCAAGTGTGTGTGCATTTTTTCCTGGCTTGAACTCTTCCTGAACTGCAGAACTATTTATATTTGGAAATGGCATGTGAGTGCTGACAGGTAGGGTCTTCTTCCAGGGATCTGCTTCCCTCTTAGCTGGGAAGACGTGAGATGTCAAAGCTGTTTTCCATTCCACAGTCACAGCTAACTGGGGGACTCTGGGAACACCCTTTTCATTCTGGACTTAATGCTACCTGGGGCACTGGAAGGACAAAACCCAAGCTTTTCTACTTGGGAGAAAAGAGTGATTACAGTCCTCAGTCCACTGGTCTGGAACTGCGCTATCTGGAACAACAGCCTCACATGGCTACTGGGAAGTTTATTTAGTTTTAATAATTGGAATTTAAATTTAAAAACAACCCATACTCCAATGAGTTACTGGCAAGCTCACCTCAAGCTCACCTCACACTTCAGAGGCCTGCCACAGACCCAGCCCAGACCAGAAGGTGCCAAGAGGAACCGGGCCAACGCACCATCATGCCGATGCCGACAGAAGCCTGGGCTCCAGCCCTGAGCCCGTCGGAAAGGTTTTCAGTCACCGAGTGTCCCAGGAGCGCGGTGTCTGAGGACAGGCGGTTAATCAGTTCTCCTGTGCGAGTCTTGTCGAAGAAAGCGACCTCCTGCCTCAGGATGGAGGAGAACAACGAAGTTCTCAGCCTATTCACAATGCGCTGACCT
This sequence comes from Oryctolagus cuniculus, assembly GCF_964237555.1. Classification (NCBI taxonomy): domain Eukaryota; kingdom Metazoa; phylum Chordata; class Mammalia; order Lagomorpha; family Leporidae; genus Oryctolagus; species Oryctolagus cuniculus. The sequence goes on along the minus strand of NC_091444.1, from coordinate 99,308,184 downwards.
GCAAAAGCAAGCAATGAGGCAGGCCACCTGTTCCCTTGCAGGTGCAGCCTCCCAACAGCCAGCAGCTGGGCCTGGTGCAAGCCCTGTGAGCGCTGAGCTGCTGAGCTTCTGCACTACGTCGCGCTGGTGAGAGCAAACTCGCCCAGGCCCTGGAGTAGCAACAGCCGTGACGGCAGTGCACACTCATTTTCTCTGTGCACCAACAGCTGGGGCACTCATGAGAGGATACAGAGATAAGATAAATATTACATGACACACACAGTTTTTTAAAGTATTATTTACAAAGGAGTTTGACTATATCGACACCCAAAAGCTAATTGTATTCCCTCCTGGAAACCCTCTTCTGCACCGAGCCTTCAAATGGCAAGAACAGGTTAATTATCTACAGAGTATCTTATTAGCTAGCTAAATGGGGAGCTATAGACTTTGACTCCCTGTCCTGGGCTCTGTTGGTATTGTGGTTGTTACCTGCCTGTTAATAATGAGCTCTCCAGGCAGAAATACCAAAAATGTTATCATCCAGAGAGCTACTCGACAGGAAATGCAGGCATGGGACAGATACACAGGTTTCGCAGCTCCACAAAGGTGGCCCAGAATTCCCACTTCACAGCTGAGGGCCTCGTTCTCAACGCTCCCACGAGACGAGGGAGGCGACTTCCCACACTGCTCAACTCCAACAAGCAGCAGAGTTCAGAAGAGGGCACTCTGTCTCAAGTCATCCACACTTCTACACGTGCCCTGACACTGGGGTCTGTCCTCACTGGACGTGAAACCAGGGGGAGACTGTGGCCTGCACACACACAACTCAAGGCTCAAGTGGACCAGAGAACGCACCGCGTCTTCCTTAGGATGGCGTGCGGAGGAGCGACTCCTACCTGAGGTTTGCATGAGGTAGACACGGACGGCATTGGCAGCAGCACCACACAGAAACACACAGGTGAGGCCAAGGCAGAGGCGAGTCAGCTTGTCACTGTAGTCCACTGTGGGATTGGTATAGATGATGTCAATGATCTTCCCCAGGAAGAAAGGGGCGGACATGGTGATGACACTGGACACGGCCAGAAACCCCACGGCAGCTGGAAAACATGAGTTTGTACGCTTCAGCAAAAGGGCTGCGGTGCTGAGTCCATGAGGCTCTCCTCCCAGATAAACTGTGTCCAGAGCAGGTGTTGTGTTAACATCAGTCCTTGGAGTTTCTTCCCTGGAGCCCTGGTTAACGGGAAGAGCCGGAGGGTTCCAGAGAAGGAGCAGTGCGACTGTGAGGAAGTGCAGGATCATCCCTAAGCCAGGACAAACACATCTTGCTGACTCCGTCATCCCTTCCGCAGCAGGAAGAACTGAGAGTCAACCCATTCTGGCCTCCCTCCCTGCCTCCTGATCTTTGAGTTCATCTCAGATCATGGTTTTCCTATACTTACTGTTATTCCTTGGTCTAACTACCTTAGCTTGAAGACCCAACTATTCATGTAAACCTCTTGACTATGTCTGGTATTTCAAAAACACATCCCACAGGGCAGGCCTTGTCCTGGTGGTTAAGATGCTGGTGAAGATACACATTCCACATCTGAGGGCTTGGTTTCCAGTCTCATCTCTGGCTCTGGACTCCAGTTTCCTGCTAATGCAGACCCTGGCAGGGTCTTGGGTCCCCACTACCCACATGGGAGACCCTGACTGAGGTCCTGGCTCCCAGTTTGAGCCCCAGCCCAGTCCCACTGCTGTGGGTATTTGGGGGAGTGAACCTGTGCATGAACACTCTCTCAAATGAAAACTAAACACACACACACACATGTCTCTGCCTCTCACTAAATGATCTTCACAAACTAGCTTCAGGGTATTAGGTTTGCAATAGCTCAGTTTTGGTCTTTTGTATCCGTAGGGATGAGACAGAAGGGAGATGGAACCAATCTCAACAAAGACAGGTTACTTTATTAAGAGCAAAGAGGGGTGGCAATCCGTTCTTACCAATACTGTGCCCAGGGCACATTTAGAACTGGGTTTTTATCCAGTTAAGGAGGGGGTTTGCTATTATGGGGTTGGAGGAGGGGGAGGTAGAAAGCAGATGGCAGGAGAGTTGGGCGCTCTTTGAAGCCTCTGGGAACTTCCTCTTATCTGTTTCACAAGCTGCCCCGTGCAGCTTATCTGTCTGCCAGGTGCTTTGCAAGGAGTCTGGAAGGGTCTGATTTAGCACCAAGGGTCTCACTAAAGGGAGAAATGGGGTGGGGGGAGGGGGGGAAGGATTAGGGAAGGGGCAAAATATCCTTTACAGGGATCCATTACACACGCGATATATTCCTTCTTAAAATTACAGCTTTGGGGAATAAAGCACTAGAACGTAAGTATGATAGGAAAATAAAGAAAAACAAAATTATACATTACCTGAAGAAATAAAGGGGATAGAGCCTCATCAGAAAATATCCAGAAATTCAATTAAGAACTACACATATCACAAATGACCACATTCACAATAAGAGGGATGCACATTTAAACTACAAAGACATACTATTTTTTATGTATTGGATGAACAGAGATCAAACAATTTGGCCACTGTGTTGGTAAAGATCTAAAAAAGGAGTAGGGCTACGCTGTGGCGTGGTGGATAAAGCTGCCGCCTGCAGTGCCAGCATCCCATATGGGTGCCAGTTCAAGTCCTGGTTGCTCCACTTCTGATCCAGCTCTCTCTATGGCCTGGGAAAGCAGTAGCAAATGGCCCAAGTCCTTGGGGCCCTGGACCCGTGAGGCAGATCTGAAAGAAGTTCCTAGCTCCTGGCTTCGGATTGGTGCAGCTCCAGCAGTTGTGGCCAACTGGGGAGTGAACCAGTGGATGGAAGACCTCTCTCTCTCTCTCTCTCTCTCTGTGCCTCTCCTTCTCTCTCTCTATGTAACTCTGACTTTCAAATAAATAAACCTTTAAAAAAACAAATAAATATACCCTGTTATTGTGGGCCTTATCTGCTTGTGGGTTTTTCAAGTTTATTTACAAACATTCTAGAAGAGAAATCACAAGCAGGTGAAACAGATCCTTCTAAGAATGCCATTGGGTGAGTCGGGCAGGATGGGAGGGAGGCTTCCTCTTCCCTGGGTCACATTTGAGTCTGGTACTATGTGGACACCTTACCCAGAGGAAACCTGTTCCCACAGCACAGTCCATGGCGAGGCTCTGAGAGGGACACGATGTGGATTGAGCCCTGGGAAACACTCTCCCAACACTCGACACACAGCAATCACTTTGCTCTCTGTGCTATGGCTACTGCTACTGCTTCAGTTGCTAGTATTAATTTTATATAACCTTAATGAAGACTGTATCACATACTCAGCGCCAACTGGTTATGTAGCTGGCAAACACGGCTCTAGGAGAAGCGTGAGTCTTTTAAGTAGTGAACATTCTGTATGAGGTTCTCACCCTTCCCTGAGGTCACTGTTCCAATAATCCTCTCTCCAAGACGGCTGCTCGGACAGCCTCACTTAAAGACGCAGGACACAGCTTGCCTCTCTCCCTCTTCACTTTTCTCCTCGCACTTCCCACCTTCTGGCATTCTAAACGCTTCACTTGTTGTAATCTATCTCTTCACTAGGACATAAGATTTTGGTCAGGGGCTGATTCTGTGGTGCAGTGGGTTAAAGCCCTGGCCTGCTGTGCTGGTGTCCCATATGAGCGTTGGCTTGAGTCCCAGCTGCTCCACTTGCAATCCAGCTCCCTCCTAATGCACCTGGGAAATGGTCCAAGTCCTTGGGACCCTGCACCTACATGGGAAACCCAGAAAAATTTCTGGCTCCTGGTTTCTGCTTGGTTCAGCGCCAGATGTCGCGGCCAGCTGTCGCGGCCAGCTGGGGAGTGAACAGCGGATAAAGACCTCTCACTCTCCTTCTCCCTCTGTAACTCTTTCAATAAGTAAAATAGATCTTTAAAAAAGATTTATTTATTTGAAAGGCAGAATTACAGAGAGGTAAAGGCAAAGAGAGACAGAGTGAGAGAGAGAAAGAGAGAGAGAGAGTTCTTTTATCTGCTTTTATCTTTTATCCTCAGATAGCCCCAAAGGCCAGAGCTGAGCCAATCTGTAGCCAGGAGCCAGGAGTTTCTTCTGGGTCTCCCATGCAGGTGCAGGGGCCCAAGCACTTGGGCTATCTTCTACTGCTTTCCCAGGCCATAGCAGAGAGCTGGATCAGAAGTGGAGCAGCTGGGAATTAAACCGATGCCCATATGGGATGCCGGGGCCACAAGCAGTGGCTTTACCTGCTATACCACAGCTCCAGTCCCATAAAACAGATCTTTAAAAAAAGATTTGATGTTTTGTTCATTATTATATCCCCTCTGCCTATGGTGACAGGCACATAGGAAAAGCTCAATATTTGTTGAATGAATGAATGAAACTTTGGCAACGGAGGTAACAGTCTTTAATAGCCTAAGCAGGAATGTAAAATCTCGTAGTTCACAATGTCCATGCGGCTGCCTTAAAAACCCATAATCACAATCCACCTGTGTAATATGAACCTGGGCAAAGGCAACTTCATTTTGTTGGTTCAGGGTCTTTTTTTTTTTTTTTTTTTTAAGATTTATTTACCTGAGAGGCAGAGTTACAGAGAAAGAGAGAGAGGTCTTGCATCCACTTGTTCACTCCCCAAATGGCTGCAAAGGCCAGAGCTAAGCTGATCAGAAACCAGGAACCAGGAGCTTCTTCCAGGTTTCCCATGTGGGTGAAGGGGCCCAAGGACTTGGGCCATCCTCCGCTGCTTTCCCAGGTGTATCAGCAGGGAGCTGGATCAGAAGTGGAGCAGCCAGAGCTGGATCCGGTGGCCACATGGGATGCAGGCACCACAGGCGGATGCTTAACCTACTCTGCCACAGCGCCAGAGCCTTGTCCAGGGTCTTGTTTCAAAGCACCACACTCCTGGGTACAGTGCCCAAGTGAGACTGAAAGTGCATAGGGCAGGGAGAGCCTCTACCTCGGGTTCCACACAGCTCAGCCTAGAAGAACTGGCAGCTCGGGAAGCAGCCGTCCTGGTGAGTGGAGGGTTCAGCACAAAACTCCTTGTTTCATCTTACAGAAGCAGTTTATCTTTCTGGTTTGCAAATACTCCCCAAAGTACAATGTAGGTGAATGAAGTAAAGGTCCATCTTTCCCCTCCTGTTCGAGTTTTCTGAACTATAGTTACGATTGCACAGTAAGAGTCTGTATTTTATGAATGCAATAATACCCTGAGGTTCTGACTCTGAGCTTGGTTCTTTCATAGCAATAATGCTGATTACAAAGATCAAAGAACTTAGCTGAATCCAAGCTCACTTCAGGATATGCCTTCTTAGTTCTGCTTTTTATTTAAAAAGATTATCAGCATGTTTTATTACCATTTGTCTACTGTAGCAATGTAGGCTGAAAGGGGCTTTATGTTGGGCAAAGATGGGTCAGAACTGGATGCTACACAATGTAATGACCGGAGGGATTTGGGTAGCAGGTCAGAAGAGCCAGTTCTGGGGGGCTGGCGTTGTGACACAGCGGTTTAAACAGCAGCCTGCGATGCCAGCATCCCATATGGGTCCTGGTTCAAGCTCTGGCTGCTTTGTTTCCGATCCAGCTCCCTGCTAATGCACTTGGGAAGGCAGAAGATGGTCCAAGTGCTTGGGCCCCTGCCACACATGTCAGAGACCTGGATGAAGCTCCTGGCTCTTGGCTTCAACCTGTCTCAGGGCTGGCCATTGTAGCCATTTGGGGGAATGAATGGAAGATCTCCCTCTTTGTCTCTCCCTCTAACTTCTGTCTTTCCAATGAATAATTATTTAAATCTTTTGTTGTTGTTAAAGGGCCAGTTCTGAAGACGGGACAGACAGGTTCAGAACCGTAGCTCTGCCACGCAGCTGCCTTTGTGTGAGTCACTCAGCTTCTCTATGCCTCAGTCTCTTTATCTGTAAAATGGCAATAAGAATAACACCCTCTTCATGGAGTTGTTGGGAGAGATAAATCAGACACATATGTAAATCATCTGGCACAGGGCCAGGGACTAGGAAGTAAGAAATAAAAGCTATTGCCTATTACTACCACTGTCATTACAAAACCCCAAGTCTCTGGCTGGGGCCAAGGGATTCACAGAGGAGTCCTCCGCCATAGACAAGGGGTGGAGGGGGAAAGGGCTTTGGAGGGAGAAGGTAACTCTGGTTTTTAGACATGCTGGGTTTGGGGAGTCTAGAGACACATTCCATGGATACTACAGCGAAAATATCCACTCACCCAAGCTGTGCTGTGACACGTGGCTGATGGAGACTGCACTGTACAAAACATGTCAGGTTCTATGAGGACAGTGGAAAAAATGTAAAGTATCTCATTAACTTGTTCTGTTGTTCTATAGGAACCCCAGGGGTGGATCTGTGGCAGGTGCAGGCTGAATAAAGGGACCTGGCTGAAGTAAAGGGAAGGAAGCAAAGCCATGAGGGCTGACAGATAGGGAGGAAACGGGGTTTAGGAGACTCTCAGGTCATTTCATGGGGTGAAGCCTCGCACCAAGATCTGAGCCCCAGCATCTCTAGTGCCTCCATCTGACTGTCAGTGAGCCCTCTAGAGCTGGGGCAGCTGCCCACTAACACAGGGCGCTCACCTTGGCCTGGTACCCTCAACAGAAACACGGCGGGAGCCACCTAGGTAGCTTCAGTGTTTCTAGTTGCCACATTAAAAAAAGGAATAGGCAAAATTAATTTTGCTAACAGTTTATCTGATCCAATATGTCCAAAATATTGTTTGCATATAACATAAAAAAAGACAATTTATATTTACAGTCCTTTTAGAACCCCACATCTATTTTATGCCTCAGTCAATCCTGATCAGCCACTTGTCACAGCCTAGGTGGAGCATGCTAACACAATCCCTGAAGTAAGATATTTCAGGGGCACCCCAGCACCCCTGGCTCTCTGGAACGGCCCCAGTTTCACAGGCTCGTCCTCCTGATCCACAGTGCCCTGGTCTTGGCAGGCCACTGTCCTGACTGGCTTCAGGAGGCAGCACCTCTGAGCGTTCCTCACCTCCACCTTGCTTACTGTGCCCCCTGTACTGTTCACTGTGGGCACTTCACAAACGATAACTACAGACTCACAAAGCTACAAGCAGGCGACAGGTTCCAGGAAGGGACCCAATCTCCAGCCACACAATCCCTTGTCAGTAATTTGGGGGGCAGGCAGGGTCGAAGTCTGCTGTCCCCAGTCCATCTGGGAAGCTGACCCTGCTGACCGAGCCCCCCCCCCCCAAACCTCCATGCTGGCAGCGTTCTCCTATGGGAACCCTCTCTGGGGGCCCTCTTGCTGCTCACTCCTAAGACCCTGCCCCAAGCACGCTGCAGGGCCTCTATCTGCCAGGCACAGCAAGAAGGCTCTGATGAAATGCCTCTTATCTCACCGGCCCACGCTCTGCCCCTCCTGCAGCTTTCAGGACTCCTTCTGGCCAAAGTGCTAAGATGAAGAATTACTAGGTCCAAACGGACTCCGGGGCAGTTCCGTGGATGCAAGGTTGGGAAAACAGCTGCAGGTTCCCACACGAAGTGAGAATGGGGCAGCAGGGGTTAAGGGGCAGCTCGTTTGGAAGAGGAATGGAAGTCATGCGTATGAGGCATCGGGAAACTTCCCATGGGAACACCCTGCCTGCAAAGTTTCTGACACAAACCACTTCACATCAAGGGTCTCTTACTGCACAGCTCAGAGGGCACAGTCAGCACACTGAAGATGGATGAAAGTATCAGTATTTGAATATACAGCACATTTTTGGAAACTGATTCTTATTTGTTTTCCAAAAGATTAACATTCAACTCAACATTGCTTTAATTTTGTTTTATTTTTTGGTCTTCTGACTTTAAAATGTGCACACAATACCACTTTTTTTTTTTTTTTTTTTTTTTTTTTTTTACAGGCAGAGTGGACAGTGAGAGAGAGAAAGAAAGGTCTTCCTTGGGGTTCACCCTCCAATGGCCGCCGCGGCTGGCGCGCTGTGGCCGGCGCACCACACTGATCCGAAGCCAAGAGCCAGGTGCTTCTCCTGGTCTCCCATGGGGTGCAGGGCCCAAGGACCTGGGCCATCCTCCACTGCACTCCCTGGCCACAGCACAGAGAGCTGGCCTGGAAGAGGGGCAACCGGGACAGAATCCGGTGCCCTGACCGGGACCAGAACCCGGTGTGCCGGCTGTGGGCATTTCAAAGATATGTATCAACTTCTGAGGATGCTCTGAGGACAAGTTACAAATTAACAAAGACCTCCCACTTCCTCTTATTGCTACAAATGCCAACATCCAGACAGACTTTACCTATCCAGACAATCTCTAGATATCTATCTATCTATCTATCTGTCTATCTATCTATATCTATCTGGTCATACAAATATTTTCTTAGTGTTTCTTTCTGTTATGCTGGAAGCCCCAGGCAGATCAGGGACCACGTTTCTTTTCAGTTCTAAGTGTAAACCCAGGAGCAAGCATGTAACAAAGGCTCAACACATTTCTATGAAGTGAAGATTTTTTTTAAAAGTTTTAATACTAGGAGGCTCTTGCATTTAAATATTCTTTCAATCGTGGCTAACAGAATTACTGGTTAGTTTCACTTGAAAGCATTCAATTTTTTTAAAAAAAGATTTGTTTGAGAGGCAGTTACACAGAGAGAATGAGATCTTCCATCCACTGGTTCACTCCCCAAATGGCCACAAAGGCTGGGGCCGGGCCAGGCTGAAGCCAGGAGTCAGGAACTCCATTCAAGTCTCCCATGAGGCTGGCGGGGACCCAGGCACTGGGCCACCTTCCACTGCTTTTCCAGGCAAATTATCAGAGAGCTGGATAGGAAGTGGAGAAGCTGAGACTCCAGATGGCAGCTTAGCTCACTGCACCACAATTTGGGCCCCTCTTTAAAAAAAAGAAAAAAACAAAACACCAAACCAAACAAAAAACAATTATTTATTTGAAAGACAGAGTTGCAGAGAGACAGAGGCAGCAGTGGTATTGGGTGAGGTGGGGTGGGAGGGTGCAGGTCTTCCATCCGCTGGTTCACTTTCCACATGGCTGTGCCGATCTGAAGCCAGGAGCCAGGAACTTCTTCAGGGTCTCCCACACGGATGCAGTGGCCCAAGCACTTGAGCCATCTGCTGCTGCTTTCTCAGGTTATAACAGAGAACTGGAGTGGCAGTGGAGCAGCCGGGACTCGAACCAAGGCCCACATGGGATGCTGGCCCTGCAGGCGGCAGCTTTACCTGCTATGCCACAGCACCAGCCCCTCCCTTGTTTTGATTTCTTAAAACAATGAATTTCAGGGGCCGGTGTTGTGGCACAGCAACTTGAGCATGAGCTGTGGCCTGCAGCACCAGCGTCCCCAAAGAGCACAGGTTCGAGTCCTGGCTGCTCCCGCTCTGATCCAGCTCCCTGCTAACATGCCTGGGAAAGCAGCAGAAGACGGCTCAAGTACTTGGGTCCCTGCCACCTTTACAGGAGACCCAGAAGTAGTTCTGGGCTCCTGGCTTCAGCCTGGCCCAGCCCCAGTCATTGTGGCTCTTTGGGGAGTAAACCAGAAAACGGAAGATCTCTTTTTCTCTGTCTCTCCCTCTCTGTGTAACTCTATCAAATTAGTAAAAAAAAAAAAAAATTTAAAGCCAGCATCCCATAACGGGCTGCAGTTCAGATTCCAGTTGCTCCACTTGGGATCCAACTCCCTGCTGCTGGCCTGGGAAAAGCAGTGCACGATGGCCCAATGCTTGCACCCCTGCACTCACGTGGGAGACGTGAATGAAACTCCTGGCTCCTGTGGGCATTGCAGCCTTCTGGGGAGTGAACCAGGAGTGAACCTGGAAGACTCTCTGCCTCTCTCTCTCTCTGAAACTCTGCCTTTTTAACAAATAAATCTTTGGAAGATAAGTTAATTTTAAAAATGTAAAAAATGAATTGCGGTTTAGCTGGGATATCATCTACAATCCCATGGCCAATGTGGACTGCCCTGAACAGAGCGCTGTAACTTTCTCCTGGCCACTCAGGGAGACAACAGCACAAAACTCTTGAGCGTTTAGACCGTTTTCCTTCACACCCTACAGTAATGTGGACTGCTTGATACACTTGCGTAATGAAAATAATTTTGAAACCCCAGCATAAAGGCATACCTCGGGCCAGAATTCCTGTTTGTAAAAAGAGGAAAACACGGTCCCAGCTCAGCCCGAGAATGCTTGTCAAAGCCAGAACGGATTTTCCTACTAAGCTGTGGCCGAACAGACCTCAAGGTTCCAGCACCCATCCCGTCTCCTCCCGGGCTGCGGGAGGCCCAGCACAGGCCGGGGGACAGCTCTCTCCGCTGCCTGGGCACCTGCAGGTGGAGCCGCCCCAGCAGCGCGCCGGGCGGGGGACCCTACCTGCCAGTCTCCGGCGCTCGGGATACGCCAGCTCCAGGAGCTTCCGGGCCTCCGAGCGCCCGGCCGCCGCCGCGGGGCGCAGCCGCGAGTCCTCTTCTGCCGTCGCCGCCGATCCGCGCCGCCAGGCCTCGCCTCCCGCCCGGGCAGCGGCCGCGGGGCCGCCGGGGAGCCCAGTGCGCAGGAGCCGGGGAGCACCCGGCCGGATAAGCGCTCCGCACCTGCAGGCGCCGAGGGGCCGAGCCCACAGCCCCAGAAGGCGCACGGCTGCCGCGCTGCCGCCCGGGCCCCTGAGACCCCAACCCGGGCGGCCGCTCCTGCAGCGGCGCGCGGCCCCGGCGCCCGCGACAAGCCCCGGCCCTGCGCCCCAGGGCCGCGCCGGGCTCAGGCCCGGCAGCGGCGGCAGAGACCCTGGGGCACGGGTGGCCGCGGTCCACATGCCGGCAGCCGGCAGGAGCCGCCCCGGCCCCGCCGGGCTCCGCCGCACGAGCAGCAGAAGCGGCCAGGCCGCGGGGCCGCGCATGGCGCCGCTAGCGACCCGTGCACCTCAGCCTGCCGGCCCGGCGCACACCAAGCCCGGGACCCTCTCTAGCCCGGCCCGGAGCGTGAGGCGTGGACGCGGCGCTGCCCGCCCCTCCCCGCCCGCTGTCACCCGCCTTATCGGGTCCGCGCCCCCGGGTGGCGCCCCGAGCCGCTCCCGCCCCATCCCCATCGCACTTCGCGGCACTCCCGGGCCAGCCCACGACCCACCCCTTAGAGCGGCGACCCATACCCTACACCCGTCTCCAAGAAGCCCAACCCTCCCAACCCGCCTCCGGCGCCCTCCAGCAGCGCCCCCCACCGGACAGCGATTCGCCCGGCAGGTCACCAGCACCACCAGGGACCAGGCCGCGGACAGCGAGGATCTCGGTCGCGCCTGCGCACTGCCGCTCGGGGAGCTTTTTCGCGCTTCTCTGTCCTGGGTCCTAGGTACTCGGGAGCGGCGCGAGCCTTTTCTCACGCCGGCCGAGGGGCGGAGTGCGCAGACGCGAGCGCAAGATGGCTGGAGCGAGGACGGGCCTTTAGCGCTTGGGCGCTGGAGAGGCCGAGGGGCGTGTCGGCTGGCGGCGTACTGCGGTGGAGCAGTGGGCTGCGACGCGGGAAGACTGCCATAGAGCGCGGCTGCGGGTCGGCTCAGCTGCGGGAAGGCGCTGCGGAGGGGGCGGTTGGTGAACCGGGACACCTGGATTGAACTCTAACCCCTGGCTTTGACCTGGCCCAGACTGAGCTATCCAAGGTTTTTACAGCGTGAACCAGTGGATGGAAACTCACTTGCGCGCGCTCTCTGTGTCAGCTTTTCAAATGAAATGGAAAAAATGCATATTTTAAAAAAGCAGGGGTGATTAGTGAAGTCGTTCTCAGTGAGCAGAGCCCAGATGTGAGGAAGGAACCTTCCCCTCGGGGTGACATTTCCAAATGGCCACAGGGCTTTCCTCCTCCCCTTTTTCTAAGAGAAATGTTTGTAGCATTGTCTTCTCCTTGTATGGTCTCTTCCTTTATTTATTTGAAAGGCAGAGTGATAAAGAGAAATCTCCCATCCACTGGTTCACTCCCCAAATGGCCACAAGTGCTGAAGCCAGGGGCCTGAACCCCAAGGGCGGCAGGAACTCAAGTTCTTGGGCCAACACCTGCTGCTTTCCCAGGTGCGTTTGTGGGGAACTGGAGTGGAAGTGGAGCAGCCAAGTCTCAGACGGGATGCAGGAGTGGCCAGCGGCAGCTTCCCGCTCTGCGCCACGATGCCCGGCCCTGTCCTGTGTGTCTTCTCCCTGCATCCCGCACTCTGTGTTGGGCACATACAGGGACCCTAACCCGTCTATTAGCACAGGTCTCTGAGTTCACACGGAGACACTTTGAAACCTTGGTTTTCAGCCCAGTGCTGTGAGATTGAGTGAGGCTGGGATCAAGTGTTGCGTCTGGGAAGCATGGATAATTGGGGTCGGGGGACCACTGTTGTCATCTGAATGACTAGCCTGGAATCCTCACCCCTCCTATATCCACACCACTTCCACAGCCGTTTCATGGAAGGTGTGCACTTCCCGCCTCCAGACTTTGGACGTGGTCGTGTGACCTCCCTGGGCCAGCGGAAACCAATGGGGCAGGCGACGGACCCGCTCTGAGCCCCGTCGGTGGAGGCTGCACGGGCTTGAACTTGCCCTCTCGCCCGTCTGCCCTGCCGGAGGAGGGACAGAAGCAACACCGATCCTTCCGGGCTGCAGATGTTCAACCAGAAGCACGGGTCTTCCTGCTGCCCAGGCCTGAAACAGGGTCATGTGGCTGAGGCCAGCCTGCATCAGCCAGCCACAAGCAACACTGAGATCCACAAGAACCCGGCACTGCTGTTTTCCGACACTGGGTTTCCAGGGGCTCGCTCATTCCCACCGCCGCCTGTGAAGTGCCCCTTGCAACTGGCTCCTCACTTCCTAGCTGGGTCTCCCAAGTCCCTCCTCTCTTCTTGTTTTACTCCATCTGCCTTTGTGCCATCTCTCGCCTGGCTAACCCCACACCCTGCCACCCTGCGTACTGGACTCCCCTAGTCGGTCCTCCTCAAAGCAATTTTCCTGCCATGCAAGACTATCATCAGTTGTCAGCGTCAATCCGCCATTGGAGGCTCACGGCTCCGGTTTCATCTACAGGGTCTCTCCCTTTGCGACATTTGACCGTGAAAGAGAGGGCAAGGTCTCTAGGTCGGAGCAACTGCCTGCACCCCTGATTGTTGTCCCCTCGGTCTACTTCCTCCCAGGATTGTATAAGAATCTTTGGTCCCTACAAGTACGTACGTAAGCACATAACCAAGTGTGATACGTGAGGCGGCTTTAAACAGCAACAGCTTTATGCCTGGAATATTTGGCTGGAAGCCCCAAATCAAGCTGTCGCCAGGACCAGGCTTTTCCGAGACTCTTGGTGGAATCCTGCCTCGCTCTTCCCAGCTTTGTCCCCGATGGCCTTCTCCTCTCCCCACAGGGACACCAGCCCTACCGGAGCAGGGCGCACTCTGAGGATGCCATCTGCACTTGCTCCTGTCTGCAAAGACAAAGCAGTGTCCCCCACAGAGGCCGGGACGCAACGTATCTTTCTGGGAGACACCGTTGAGCTGCTGGCTTGCAGGATGACGTACGACGTCCTTGGCCCAGCACGTACAGACCTGCTCAGTCTGTCCTCCAGCCGGGTCTCCACCCTGATCTCCGTCATGCAACTCTGTTCCTCGCTTGTCTTGGAAGGAGAGAGCCACTGCCCGCCTCGGCGGCTTTCCTGGTGCCTCCCTTCCACACGGAAACCTTTCCTTCCGCCTCTCAGTTCAAAGCCACCTGGAAGACGTATTCACCTCTTCCTGGACCAGCAGAGCAATCGGGTTTCTCTTAGTCCTTTGGAGAACGAGTTACAACTTCTCGTGTTACTCCAAGTCCAGAAGAGAGCTCTGCGTGCCTTAGCACAACCTCCTAACAGTATCCGGAATCTTCCATCAGAGTCCCTTGTCCTCACAGTGCCAAGGACATAGAGCTGGACCAGGATGAGTTCCACCCAATTTCTTTGGGAGAACATTTACCATGAACATGTCAAAGGTTTATTTTTAAGATACTTTTTTTTTTTTTTTTTTTTTGACAGGCAGAGTGGACAGTGAGAGAGAGAGACAGAGAGAAAGGTCTTCCTTTGCCGTTGGTTCACCCTCCAATGGCCGCCGCTGCAGCCGGCGCACCGCGCTGATCCGATGGCAGGAGCCAGGATCCAGGTGCTTTTCCTGGTCTCCCATGGGATGCAGGGCCCAAGCACCTGGGCCATCCTCCACTGCACTCCCTGGCCATAGCAGAGAGCTGGCCTGGAAGAGGGGCAACCGGGACAGAATCCGGCGCCCTGACCGGGACTAGAACCCGGTGTGCCGGCGCCGCAAGGTGGAGGATTAGCCTATTGAGCCACGGTGCCGGCCCGTCAAAGGTTTATTTTTGAAAAAGATTTATTTATTTACCTGAAAAGCAGTGACAGAGAAGAGAGAAATTGAGAAAGAAAGAGAGAGAGAGAGAGAGAGAGAGAGAGAGAGAGAGTCTTCTATCCACTGGTTCAATCCCCAAACAGCCACAACAGTCAGGGTTGAGCCAGGCCAAAACTAGAAGCCTGGGACTCCATCCGTCTCCCAGTGGGTGGCAGGGGCCCAAGGACTTGGGCCATCTTCCACTACTTTCCCAGGCACATTCGCAGAGTCTATTTCTGAATGATGCCGTTGTCAGCTGCTCAACCACATTTCAGAGTCCTGGGTCCTCTACTGTATACTCTGGGTTCTTTCTACTTGGAAAACGTAAGGTCTGCCTTCCAGGGAGAGTCATCTAATTAAATAAATTACACGGAGCAATTGCAGCATTTAGCTAAAACTTCTTGTTTACCCTGTGATGTGATCATGAGAAGATCCAAGGTAAAGGTAGGTTTTTTTTTTTTTTTTTGGACAGGCAGAGTGGACAGTGAGAGAGAGAGACAGACAGAAAGGTCTTCCTTTGCCGTTGGTTCACCCTCCAATGGCCGCCGGCGCACCGCGCTGATCCGATGGCAGGAGCCAGGTACTTCTCCTGGTCTCCCATGGGGTGCAGGGCCCAAGCACTTGGGCCATCCTCCACTGCACTCCCTGGCCACAGCAGAGAGCTGGCCTGGAACAGGGGCAACCGGGACAGAATCCAGCCCCCCAACCGGGACTAGAACCTGGTGTGCCGGCGCCACAAGGCGGAGGATTAGCCTATTGAGCCGCGGCGCCGGCCCAAGGTAAAGGTAGTTAATGTCAGGTCCCTCTGCAGTTCCTGACCTGTTTAATAAATTCCTGTTGCTAAGTATCTAAATCAGTTTTGAAAATTCCAGCAGGAGGCAGGCATTTGGCATAGCAGTTACGATGCTGTCTGGACCACCTGCATCCCACCAGCAGAGCACCTGGGGTTGAAACCCAGCTCTGCTTCCAACCAGCTTCCTGCTAATTTGCTCCCTGGGGAGGGGGGGTAGCAGATGATGGCCCAAGTGCTTGGGGCCCTGCCACCCATGTGGGAGACCCAGATGGGTTTCAGCCTGGTCCAGCCCCAGCTATTGTGGGCATTTGGGAACTAAATCAGCTAATGGAAGATTCCCTCTCTCTCTCTTTCTTTCTCTCTCTCTCTCCCTCTCTCTCTCTGCCTCTCAAATAAAATAAATGTAAATCTACAAATTAAAACAAAAGTTCCGGCTGAAAATTCTCAGAATCACTCTTTGGCCAAATGTCTAAACACTTGCCCCCAAAGGGACAAGGGTGAGAGAGAATGCGCATGCGGGTCCTCTTTGCAAAGATTCCAGCAGGAAGAAGAGGAAGTGACGCACCCACACAGCAGGTGGCAAGAGCCAGAAGCCACTGTCAGCGCTGGACCGAAGAAGAAGAGCAAGGGCGAGTCCCAGGGCTGGAGCCAGGACTGGGCCCCTGACCAGAAGTGTGCAAAGTAAGAAGGGCAGCCCCACACTCTGGCGGCCCGAGAGGACATGATGGCCATAGGATGGCGATGGCCAGGGAGTAGAAACTTGGACCTCTCCCTCCCTCCTCCCTCCGTCCGATCTCCTGCCGGTGCCTCCCAGGGTTAAACTCAAGCAAAACCAGAGGCAATGGAGCCCAGCACGCAGCCCTCTGAAAGCTCAGCTCTGGAATAAAGAAGATGGAAAAAAAAAAAAAGGTGGAATCAGATCTGAGGGCCTTGCAGAGAAACCCAGGACACGCATTTTAATCCCAAAGCCTTGCTTCTCATTAGACGGTCGGGCTCAACAGCCCTGTCCCTGCCCCTGAAGAGGAAGAGAGGTTAGAGATTTACAGATTGTGAGAGCTGTAACAGGTGACCTTCCACTGCTTTTCCCAGGCCATTAGCAGGAAGCTGGGTCTGAAGTGGAGCAGCCAGGACTTGAACCAGTGCTCATATGGGATGCCAGCACCACAGGCGGAGGCTTAACCTACCATGCCACAGTGCTGGCCCCCCTAATCCCAGATTCTATGGAGAGAAAATACAGTTGGCTCAGCTGCCCCCACCCCATCACCCATGATGAGGGATGGGGTGCAGGGGGCGGGGCATAGCTGCCAGGCTCTGTCCCCACCAGGGGGCAGGGATTCCCTGGAGAAGAGGCAAGGGCACTTTACCGGATAGGCACACACTGTGCCCTGACTTTTCAGTCCCCACTGAATAGGACTTCATGTCCTGCTCTGTGGAAGCCTTCACCGCTTTTTACAGTCAAATCAAGACCCAGGCACTGAGGCCAAAGGTCATGGTGGTGACCGGCAATCTGTCTCCTCCACTCGGCGCCCAGACCACTGCCCTTGTCCCTGCTGGCTTCAGCCTGGCGTTGCCCTACGGCTCTTCCCTGGGCTTGCCTTGTCCCTGTCTGAAGTGCACCTCTTGACCTCAACTCATTGCAGAGAGCAAATGCACTTGCCACGTTGGGGAGTGCCAGTGAGCAGCCCACTGTCCCTGGCTCAGACCAGAGAGTAGGGCGAGCGGGAGGGAAGCAGGCATGGGAGCTCTGCACCCCGTCCTGATGAACTTGGACAAGCGCTTCACTTTCCTGGTGGCGCTCAGGCCATAAAGATCCTTTGGTCAGTTTAGGACGCACACTGTGTTTAAGGTCATCGGTTTATACTCAAAGGTCACGACTGTGATCCACGCTTCAAGCAGCATAGGCCTACCCCAACTTTGCAGCCGGGCTCCCGATGCCAACGTTCCCCGGGCCATAAAGAGGAAAGGGCTCCTCCTCTCCCCCAACCCTCAGATGTCCTCCAAGCTCCTGTGCAATGCGAGGGAAAAGACTCTAGGTGTTAAGTAGGAAGTCAGTTATGAGCTTATGTGTGTGCGACATAAAGGCCTAGAGAGAAGACATCTATGTCCAGCATGTGCTGCATCTCAAAGTCATCCTGATGGTGTTTCAGGGGCAGCCCAGTATTCACATCCTGCCCTGCCCTGCCCCCTTCTACCTGATATCTCCCAGGTGCAGCCCAGTATCTGCATTTCAAATACCCTGCTCCAGATCCCAATTCTCTAGGGGGTCCTGCCCACCCTTCCTCCTGTCTGATAACATTTGCCTCCATAAAGTCCTTTGTTTCAGACCTTCAAGAGAAAACTCAGATATAAGTTTTTCTATTTACATCCAAAAAGCCCTTTGTTCCAAGAGGAGCAGAGGTGGGGAAGCAAGACCCATCTCCTTAAAAACCCCCGGCCTCAACCGGACTGCGCACTCAGCCCTCTGCCTCTCTGCTGAGCCGCCCGCCTGCCTGTCCAGGTGTAATCTTTCCACTCATTCATGTAACCTTGCTCCCTCCACCCCACCCCCACCCCCCACCCCTGTCCGAGTGATGGCACTCTTTCCCAGGTCCTGTCTGGAGAGGTGCCCATCCATCCTTATGGATGTCCCTGCCCTAATAAACCTTGCTATTTTACCTCCCAATACTCTCTGTCTCACGCCTGAATTCTTTCTTGCACAAAGACAAGAACCCTGCAATTTTCCGGTAACATAGAGACAGCGTGTTCATGCCGCCTGGAGCTGTGGCCAGGACAGTTTGCCCCCTGAGCCTGGCCAGTGACTACAGCTAGCACGTCCCTGCTCCTGGGGGAATGTCTGATGTCCCTAGAGACCTGCACTTGGAACATCTGAGTGTCCCTGTCAGGATCTGGGCCAGGCCTTGCAGCTTCTGGTGCTGTTAGTTGCTTCATGCAGATTGCTCTGTTGGTGGAGAGGTGAGGCATGGCCCTGTGTTCCTCTGGGGCAGGATTTCAACATTTGTGGACAGTGCTACTAACCAGTGTGTCTTTTCTGGTCTCAGGGAATATCCAGCCACACTCTACCCCATCTGCAGAGGCACAGATGATTCCGTGCCTTAGATATTCCCTTTCGCCACCCTCCTGCCTACTGCTGCTCAAACCAGTGTCCTCAGCCTTTCAACCCTCTGCATGACTACTGCTCAAACCAGTGTCTTCACCTCTCCGCCCTCTCCTTGTCCAGTCAAGGTCAGACCCTCCAAATGCTAGAGTTCACTCATCCAGCTGCCCTCCTATTCCTGTGTTTTTGTTTTTGTTTTTGTTTTTTTTAAGATGCATTGATTTGAAAGGCAGTTACAGAGAGGGAGAGAGAAAGAGAGAGGTCTTCCACCCCCTGGTTCACTCCCAAAATGGCTGGGTCTCCCATTTGAGTGCAGGGGCCCAAGGACTTGGGCCATCTTCTGCTGCTTTCCCAGGCCACAGCAGAGAGCTGGATTGGAAGTGGAGCAGCCAGGAATTTGAACCAGTGCCCATAAGGTGATGCAGACAGCGGCTTAACCTCTCACACTACAATGCCAGCCCCGCCCCAGTTTAAATGATCAGTATGTGGCAGAGCTAGGAATCAATCCTGTCTCTGCCCCATGTCCAAGCCAAAATGCTTAGCTACTACCCGAAATCCTGCAGATAAGCTCTCTTTATAGAAACGTGTTTTAAATGCTTTGTTTGCACTGAACTATGACTGTAAGCTATTACTTGTTTTTGGAGGCATTTCGGCGTTTAGCTGTGGAGATACGGAAGATAAACACCTGCTTTCCTGAAAAACTCGGAGAGATATTGGGTGCATTTTGTGCGATGTCAGAGCTCTGGTGAGTGCATCCCTTGGAGTTTCCTGGTACAACCCTGGCTGTATGGGCATTTGGGGCGTGAGCAGCAGATGCGAGCTCTCTCCCTCCCTCTGGAGTGTGTGTGTGTGTGTGTGTGTGTGTCTTCCCTTCCTGCCACTCTGCCTTTCAAATACAAGTAAAGAAATACACTTAGAAAAAGAGAGAGAACTTCCTTAAAGAGAAAGGTCTCCTCGCCCATCCCTCTACGTCTCCGATGCGTGCATGAACTCACTGCTCTCTCTCACTGCTCCCTGGCTGTGACGACCTGTCACACAGATGACCGCCGAGGACTGTGTGTGTCAGTGGGCGTGAGAATGCACGAAAAGTTTCTGAAGTCTGTGGACGTCTCTTATTTCATTCAGACAATCCCATTTTAATTATCTGCAGTTTTCTTTCCAGTGGGCACTGCCACCCAAAGGCCTGTAGCACATAAATCAGGACGGCGGAATAAAAGGACCCCTGAACAGAGTGCAGCTGCTGGGCCACCTGCCACCATCTGTGGCACCTGCCAAGCCAGAGGGCGCTGGTTCAGGCACTCTATAAATAGTCGCCGGGTTGAAAGGCGTTGATAAGGTAAAGAAACCGACACTTCTCCAGATGGCGACTGGTAGCCCTGCAGGTCCAGTCCTTAAGACGACAAGCAAAAGGGTCCAGGACGGTGAGACACTTTTCCTGATGGTGCTGTGACAGCCACCATGAGGGCAGAGGCTAGTGGAGCAGACAATGGATCCCTTCCCCAGCGTCAACTTTGGCCATGCATTTTTTTTAAAGGTGCCTGTCCACGGCATAGTTTTGCTGTGACCAGGCCTTCAGTTCCCTAAACTTCACCTGATCCACTGCTCCCACCGGCAAAGCAGAGTAGCGAGAGGTGGAGGGGTCGTGTGACAGGTCTGGGTCAGTGCCCGCAGGTTCACACGGGGCTTGCGAATCCCAGCTCCCAGGCTCTCTCTGCTGCCAGCTCCCATGGAAGAGGGAACTCACTCCAGCTTTCAGCTGCAGGAAGGCCAGGGCTCAGTGCATGGCGAGGTCCTGCGATGCCCGCAGTGTGGACACATTCCTCCCCGGGTCAGCAGCCTTTACTTGGGCAAAGAACCCATGTGACCAGCTGCATGCACTGAGAAATACCAACAGGCATCTTTGCAGGGAAACCAGATGGCTGCAAGCCTGGGGTAAAAATAGCTCATCATACAGCACAGCCCACACTGGGCACCGTCTCTCAGCTTCTCAGGTTCTGACTTCAACTTGCCACAGAGGTAAAAAAAAAAAATTTCACTCAATTGTGGGAAGCTGCTTTGGAAAGAGAGCTTAAAAATATGAATATTCCACCTTCTACCGAATGTATTCAAAACTCATTTTGACTGACATCAGCAAAAGAATGAAGAAGATTTGCAGCTGGGGAAAGAAAATATTTGTCTTTTTTCTTGTTTGACCATAAGAGAGGAGACACTGGCCGACCGGCATAGCAACGTGGTGAAGAACTTCCACACGCACAGGCTAAACGGAAGGGTGTCAGAGAGAGAAAGGGAAGCCTGCGATTTGTTTTATTTTTATGGGTGATTTTTAAAGACCCAAATTCACAGACTCGTCTGCGTTCTGATTTGTTGATCCCATCACTTATTTCATGGACACCATCCCCCCACTTTTCCATTGTTCCAGCAAGTGTTCTGTTTTTGCCGCTGGGAGTGAAGCTTTGCACAGGTGGTCTAGGGACACAGTTAGAACACGCGTCAAGTCGAGAACCAGGTGAAACTCGGATTTGCGAGCGACAGTCTTGAGGCGGGACACACCAGCGGCCCTTGTGCTCTGACAGCGTGTTCGCGTGCGTTTCACTGATGGTGTGACACAGAACGGGGGTGACTGCAAGGGTTCCACGGACCAAAATTAGCTGAGATAATGATGCCTTACAAGAGACAAGAAAAGAAATGGCATTTAGCATGGGGTTCCCCCAGTCCACGGAGCTGGGGAATGAGAAAATGCTTTTGTATCTTTCAGTTGTAGAAACTGATTCAGTCTTCAATCCACATTCAATCAGCAAAGAAGTTCTCATGGACAAAGTTGTTCTGTCCTGAGAATCATGAATACTTTTCTTGTTTTGATTTGATCTTCTAGTTCTTTATTAATATCATAAAGTCTTGGTGGATGGCTAACACAAAACTTCAGCCTTTGGATTTAATTTTGAATTTTGCAAGAAAAAATGAATTAAAATCGAATCTATTTAGAACTGACTTTTACCTACATGCAAAGGTGCAGTGTTCAAATTCACATTTAAAAGGCAGAGTGACAGAAAAAGAGAGAGATAGAGAAAGATCTTCCATCCACTGGTTCATTCTCTAAATGCCTGCAACAGCCAGAACTGGGCCAGGATGAAGCCAGCAGCCAGGAGCTTCCTCTGGGTCTCCCACGTGGGTGGCAGGCACCCAAGCACTTGGGTCATCTTTCGCTGCTTTCGCAGGTGCACTAGCAGGGAGCCGGATCAGAAGAGCAGCCAGGACTCGAACTGGTGCTCAGATGTGGGAAACCAGTGGCACAGGCAACAGCCTAACCCTCTGTGCCACAGCAGTGGCCCCAAATTCATAAGTTTCAGGAATAAACTATGGTAGAAATCTGAGCTTTTCTGCTCACAGTTCAGACAAAAAAAAATGCATCTGCCTTGAGACTTTTCCCTACAAGCAACCGTTTATTGATTAGCAGTTGATTTCTGGTGCCCAGAGGCCAGAAAGCCTAACCTTTTCCTGACCTCAGACTGCAGCAACACTCACAAACGCCACTTTCCCTGCTCACACAGGGGTGTGCAGAAAGAGGTCATCTCCCCTGTCTTCCCAGGTGCTGGGGCAGAAGTACAACACCCACGCCAGGCCACGTGCAAGGACGAGGTCCCGGTGACTCGGCGACGCCACAAAGGCCAGCAAACCAGCACGGTTGCTCAGGGGCACAGAGAGACAGACGCCATGTACGTGGAGCAGGTGCAGCAAGAGAAAGTTCAGGGCCCAACCATCTGGCTGGACACTCACCTGAACAAGGAGGTCGCCGCCTGGCTACAGCTGGACAAAGGCTGGGAAAGAGTTCTTGAGTGCAGAACCGGGGTGGGCACTCGCGCCGGGAAGGAGAAAAGCACGGATGGGGAAGAACTCACGGAGCACACGCAGGACTGAATGAACACCCGTGTGCAGCCAGGCTTCATGGCAGCTTTCAAGCCTGGAAGTGTGTGCTTGCCGCCGCTTCTCAGGGTGGCCCAGAGCACTCGCTGTCCCTGCTGCTCGGTCACTGGTGTGCAGCTCTGGAATCCACCTCCACAATTCCTGATGAATGATTTCGTGAATCAGACTCGGGGGCGTTTCCAAATTACAACAAGAACAAGTGGATCTCTTTTCCAAAGAGATAAACTTCGTATTCCTGATCTCATTTTCTGCCTCAGAGAGGAAAGGCTGATGTACTTTTCTGCTACATTAGAAAGACTTTACTGGCCTGAAGCGCCGGCATCCCATATGGGCGCCGGTTTGAGACCCAGCTTTTCCACTTCCCATCCAGCTCTCTGCTGTGGCCTGGGAAAGCAGTGGAAGATGCTCAAGTCCTTGGGCCCCTGCACCCGCGTGGGAGACCTGGAAGAAGCTCCTGGCTCCTGGCTTCAGATCGGCACAGCTCTGGCCGTTGCAGCCATCTAGGGAATGAATCATCGAATGGAAGACCTCTCTCTCTCTCTCTCTCTCTCTCTCTGTGCCTCTTCTCTCTCTGTGTGACTCTGACTCTCAAATAAATAAATAAAATAAAAAATAATAATTTAAAAAATTAGCATGTACCATAGGGGTTAGTGGTGTGGTGTGGTGGGTTAAACACAGCTTATGAGGCTGCCATCTCATATCTGGGTGCTGGTTTGAGTCCCAGCTGCTCTGCTTCCTTTACAGCTCCCTACTGATGTACCTGGGAAGGCAACAGATGATGGCTCAAGTACTTAGATGCCTGCCACCCGGGTAGGAGACCTGGATGGCGTTCCTCACTCCTGGCTCTGCCCTGGCCCAGACCTGGCTGTTGCAGGCATTTGGGGAGTGAACCAGCAGTTGGAAGAAATTAGTCTCTCTCTCTCCCTTTCTCCCTGTCACTCTACCTTTCAAATAAATACAGTTTTTAAAAAAATGTACTATAAAAGGTACTGCTTTGTTTTATTGTTTTCCAGAAAATCTAGGCTATTTTTTGAAGCTCAAGTCACCCTGCCTGCTTCCTCTCCTCTGATTGGAACATCTTTGTTGATTTATTTATTAACTAAAAGACTATTATTACTTGAAATCATTGCTTACTCTAAAACAAAAACAAATTCCATATTCCTGGAATACTGCTTTACTAGTTCCTAATGATTATGCACTTTCTAAAAAGATTTATTTATTTTAAAGGCAGAGTTAGAGATAGATCTTTCACCCACTTGTTCCCCAAAATGGCAGCAAGAGGCCAGTGCTGGGCCAGGCTGAAGCCAGGAGTCTGGAACTCCACCGGTTCTCCCGCGGGGATGACAGGAGCCCAAACACTTGGGCCACTTTCTGCTGCCTTCCCAGGAACATTAGAAGGGAGCTGGACTGGAAGTGGAACAGCCAGGACTCGAACCGGTGCTCATACGGGATGCCAGCATCACAGGTGAAGGTTTAACCTGCTGCGCCACAAGCCAGCCCTGATTTTGTGGTTCTCGTTTGTGGGTGACTGAGTGAATGCTGTCTCTCTTCCTTGATGTTTTCATTGTGTATTTTGTTTAGAAAGCAGTGATTTTTGCATGTTATCTTAGAAGCCAACTGCTTTACTAATGCTTTTGACATTTCTATTAGTTCCTCAGTTGAGAAACTTTTCCTTAATAAAGCAAAATTGAGTATCACTTGTAATTTAAATTAAATTATCAAGACGTAAATCTGAACGAGGTTCTTCTACGGCTGAAGATAGACACACATTTCTGTGAGCCTTACTAGCGTACAATGACACGGGGCGGGCATTTTTGGCACAGTGGGATGCCCTCCTGCCCTATCAGTGTGCCTGGGATTGAGTCCTGTCTGTGCTTCCAACTGCAGCTTCCTAATAATGCACGCTGGGGAGGCGGCAGCTGATGGCCCCTGCCACCCACGGGGAGACCTGGATGGAGCTCCTGGCTCCTGGCTGTTACAGGCATTTGGAGAGTGAACCAGCGGGCGGAAGACCTCTCTCCTAGCTCTCTCTCTGCCTTTCAACATTTTATAAGATGCTTTACCACTCTCATCTTGTCCAATAGGAGCAGTACAAATATGAAGGTGTGAAGGCCACTCCCAGCTCCTTAGCTAAATCTCTTTGACCGTGAGCACTTTTCTCCTCTTCTCTTTGTTCAGGGCAGACTGCCTTTTCCCTCCTTCTTTGAGGGGATGTGAGGAGGAAGGAGACTATGACGGGAGATGCTCTTCCTAGCTTACCAGTGGAGATACCACATAGCATCTACCAAACACATTTCTGCTAATAGTCACCAACAAGAACACGTCTCACCGAGTGTCAGGACTGGCAACAGTGCGGTAGCTTGTTACTGGGCTAGCCTTTCTGTAAGCCACAACTTAGACTGGGGAACAGATTTTCAAATGAGTTGGAGGCACTGGAGAATGACTCAGCGGCAGAAATCGGGAGAGAGCGTCAGCGACGCGGCTTTTCCTCTTGGGACAGTCCTGGCCCCGCAGGATGGGGTGGCTGGAACTCAAGCAGAAAGCCATCATCGTGCTGGTTTGGGGCTCAGAGATGACACATGGGGTTGCTTGGGCAGCTGGATAGTGAGGGTGGAGAGCCTGCAGTAGAGGGAACCAAATGTGGATCTCAGCTCTCTCCAAAGCCTCTGCTGACTTGAGTTGTTCATACTTGGGGCGAACTCCAAGGAGCCCAGCAGGAATCTGTATCTGAAAGGCTAAAGAGCTCCCATGGATTACAGCTGCTGCTACCGCAGAGCAGACAAAGCTGCGATTTGGAAACCTGCAAGTTAGAAGGGCTTGGTAAACACATCCGGAGTGTCTTTGCAATCCAAGGGCCTCATTTTACAAGCAAAAACTATGTTCCAGGACTAAGGGGTTAACTCCAGGATTAAGGGTAAAACCAAAATAAACCTTTTCCTAAAACCAGGTAGCACCAGGCTCCCACAAATGGATCAGCAATGACTTATCTGATTGTTGAAACTGAAGTCAGTATTCTTCAAGAAATATAAGAGATTCCAAAGTGTCTAGAATGTATCAGTCACATTGTCTTATATACAATAAAAAATTACTATGAAGATAAAGAAACAGGGATATGTAATGCACAAGTAAAAGAAAAACCAGCCAACAGAAATACATTCTGAGGTGACTCAAGGGTTGCAATTAGCAGACATGAACATTGAAGCAGCTAATAAAGATACAAACATGTTCAAGAGATTAAAGGGAAAGCTGGTCTTAAAAGGTGAACAGATGGGAAAAATCTTAGTAGCAGGAAGGAAGCTATTTAAGGAAAAATCAGATGGAAAATTTAGAGCCAACAAGTTTAACATCTAAAATTTTAAAAATCCCTGGTTGGTCTTCATAGTAGATTGGAAAGGTAGAAAAAAAGAGCCTATGAATTTGAACACAAACAGAAATTATCCATTCTGGAAAAAAACAGAAAATATTAGAAGAAGAAACAGAAAAAATGAGGGGTGAGGGCAAAGACCCAGGGAAGTCGAGGGAAAAGACAGAGCTGCATGGCTTGTGAGGACTCCACTCAAACACAGGATCTGAGCAACCAAGTTTAAAGACTCCCCAGTTGGCAAACCACCTCCCACGCTGTCAATCAGCTCTCTTAGAGCTGTGTCCAAAAGACCTTGCTTCCTGGAGAGTCGGCTTAATTTAGGCCGTCTCTTCACTTCCCTCCCCATCTGAGCTCAACCCTGTATCTTGGACATTGCAACTGAAACTATCATGAATGAAAGGGACAGTGCCATGGAAGCACAGATAATTTTTTACAGAGGTGGCTCCAGGTTTTATCAATAAAACTATGCTTCCCCAACAAATAGGGCATCCCATTTTTTTTTAAATGAAGGGATGACTCTGAAGGAAAAAGAAACACGGGGAGTTGAGAGTGCTGCTGAGTACGTGGCCCACGTCGCTGAGCACAGGTTCAGTGTAAGGTAGCACAAAGGCCAGTGAGAAGAGGACTGCTAGGGCTTAGGAAAGTGGAGATTTCAAGAAGATGAGAGAGCAGAGATGGCTGGGATGAGGAAGTGAAGGACCTAGGGGAGAAAGATGTGGCTGCAAGAACACAAGTTTGAGAGGTGGTGTCCTTGCAGGGGGTGGCAAGGTGCAGTCTGTCCCAGCCCTAGTCCCTTCAAATGCGACCACACGTCCAGGCAGACACAGGGCCATGGCCTTTGGTCCTTCACTTTCCCCAAAACCAAACTCTTTAAGATTTCATTTTATTTCCTTGAGAGGCAGATGGACACACACACACACACACACACACACACACAATATTCCAGCCACGGGTTCACTCCTCAAATGCCAGGGCTGGACCAGTGGAAGCCAGGAGCCTAGAACTCCATCCAGGACTCTCAGGTGGGCGGCAGGAACCCAAGTACCTGAGCCATCAGGGTGCACATAAGCAGAAAGCTGGACTAGGAAGCAGGACTTGAACACGGACACTTCAGTATGCGATGCAGGTGTCCCAGGTAAGGACTTAACCACTAAGCCAAACACCTGCCCCCATCACCAGGCTCATGACTCCCCATCCTAGCCAGGGGTAGCCCACTCACGACTTAACAGAAACCTGGGAGTCATCTGTGCTTCCTCCTTCTCCCTCACCCCCACAGTCAACCCAGCAGGAACTGTGCCTCTTCCCTCTCCTCTGCCATCACTCTCCTCTGGGCTGCCACCATCCCTCTCTGGAGTTGTGCGAATGGCTCCTCCTGCGCTCTCTCTGCTCCCCACTCTTGTCTGCCTTCCCCTCTCTCCACACATCAACCACAGATCTCACTTCCCTGCTTACCACAACAGCGCCCATCACACCCCAAAGCAAAATCTGTATTTTTCACTGCCCAACTAGCACTGTCTCTGTGTCTCTCACCTCCTCTCTTACAAGTCTTCACCTTGTCTATCGTATTCCATCTACACCAAAATGCTGTGGACTAAGATGTTATGGGGACCCCTTCCTCTTCCCCCTGGGAGCCTTCACAGAAGAGGTACTCTGTCCTGTGGGGGTGATCCTCCCCCACTATTTTCACAGGGCTGACTCCTCCTCTTCCTGTTCTCAGCTTGGATCGCTACTTCCTTGGGCAGGCCTTCCTCACCCTCCATGTCTGAAGCTGACCTCCCTGAGTCTCCAATGCAGCCTACTAGTCACTGGGTAGCACAGGGGACAGTCTGAAGTCCTGCGTGTTCACTGGAAGTTCAGTGAGCACTCAGGATGCAGCACAGAGTAGGTGCTCAGCAAGCACCTGATAAAGGACTGAAGCTCAGTTAGGTCTTCTGCCACTTCCCAGCTCCGTGGCTCCTCACTGAGTGGACCCTGCCTTCCTCCCTATGCTAATGGCTCTGAGGGGAGGGGCCTCCCATAAGTGAGACAGCACTTCAACATTTCATAGGAAATGGAAAGATGAGTTTACTTTGGTGCAAAAAAATGTTTAAAAGATTTATTTTTATTTATTTGAAAGACAGATTTACAGAGAGAGGTAGAGACAGAGAGAGAGAGGTCTTCCATCTGCTGGTTCCCTCCCAAGATGGCCGCAATGGCCAGAGCTGTGCTGATCCGAAGCCAGGAGCTTCCTCTGGGTCTCCCATGTGGGTGCAGGGGACCAAGCACTAGGGCCATCTTCTACTGCTTTCCCAGGCCATAGCAGAGAGCTGGATCGGAAGAGGAGCAGCTGGGGCTAGAACTGGCACCCATATGGGATGCCGGCGCTTTAGGCCAGAGCTTTAACCCACTGTGCCACAGTGCTGGCTCCAGTGCAAAAAATTTTTAAATCCTTGCATACAAAGCATCTTCAAAATATTCATGGAAGAGATGTATTATATGTGAATGTCAAAATATTTGTATACTAAGAAAAACCTCTTTTAGTCCTATTCTTGTTTTTTTTTTTTTTAATGATTTATTTATTTGAAAGAGTTACAGAGAGAGAGAGAGAGAGAGAGGTCTTTCATCGGCTGGGTCACTCCCCAATTGGCCACAATGGCTGGGGTTTGTGCCCATCCGAAGCCAGGAGCCAGGAGCTTCTTCCAGGTCTCCTACATGGGTGCAGGGGCCCAAGGACTTGAACCATCTTCTACTGCTTTCCCAGGCCATATCAGAGAGCTGGATTGGAAGTGGAGCAGCTGGAACTAGAACTGGCACCCATATGGGATGCTGGTGCTTCAGGCCAGGGCGTTAACCTGCTGTGCCACAGCGCCAGCCCCCTATTCTTGTTTAATTAATTAAAGTTTTTAGTCTATGTATTTGAAAGGCAGAGCAAGGGGGTGGGGCAGAAAGACACAGAGAGACAAAAAGAGAAATCTTCCATCTCTACTTCTATCCATTTCCCAAATGGCTGCAATAGCGAGGGCTGGGTCAGGCCAAAGCCAGGAGCCAAAAACTCCATCTGGGTCTCCCACACGGGTGGCAGGGGCCCAAGGACTTGGGCCATCTTATGTTGCCTTCCCAAGTGCATTAGCAGGGAGCTGGATCAGAAGTGGATCACCCAGGATTCGAACTGGCACTCTGATAAGGGATGCCACAAGCAGTGGCTTAATTCACTGTGCCACAATGCTGGTGCCCAGTTCTGTTTTCCCATTAACTGTTTAAAGCACCATCATACACCTCTAAGGGCAAGTTCCTACATAAAATGCAAGGGAAAGACTCTGGGAACTACTGAAAATAACTTCAAATAAATTATAGCATGAATTGTAAGGCAATAACTATGCACTCAATCTCATCGTACAATATTTAACTCCAATACTTGGTCTCACTCACTTATATTTTAGCCAGTCAGCTTGCAATGGAAATTTTAATACAAGCTAAAGAGGATATTTAGAAAAGTAATTTTAATTTGTATGGTATTTATTTTGCTTTTTGTTTTTGGAAAGGCAGAGAGACAGAGAGAGATGGGGGATGGTAAGTGGGGGGGGGGAGAGGGAGAGACAGAGAATACCTTCCATCTGCTGGCTCTCTCCCCAAATGCCCACAACAGCTGCGGCTGGGCCGGGCCAGAGCCAGGAGCCCAGAGCTCAATCTAGCTCTCCCACATGGATAGCAAGGGCCCAGATACTTGAGTGATCACCTGCTGTCTCCCAGGCCACCGCACATTAACAGGAAGCTGAAATTGCAATGGAGCCAGATCCCAAATCCAGATGCTTGGATATGGGACGTGGGCATCCCAAGCAGTGTCATAACTGCCAGGCCAAATGCTCGCTTCTATAAAAAATATTATCTTTACTCAGAAAATGAGGACTTTTATTCCCACATTTCCTCTCTTGGGATTGCTAAAGTCACAGGTGTTAATTCCAGGTTTTCGACATTGAGAAGTGATACGTTCCACCCTATAGTGTACAAGGGGATGTGGTGCCGCTAAGTCGCAGCTCAGTGAGCAGGCGCCTGCTCTGTTTATGCAGCTGCAGTCCTGGTGTGGGTTACTCCACCTGCCCTCTCCACTGGTCCCTCTTCCAACCGCCAGAAGACGCCGGGGAGGTTTTATTCTTGCAGAAAGGGAGCGATCTACAGATCTTTGCTTCACTAACAGTACGCTTTAAGCAACCTGGGTAGTAACTGAGACAAATGCATTGTCAGCTGTCAAGCGTGTGTGTATGTGTGTTTGTGTGTGTAG
Organism: Oryctolagus cuniculus; assembly: GCF_964237555.1. NCBI lineage: Eukaryota > Metazoa > Chordata > Mammalia > Lagomorpha > Leporidae > Oryctolagus > Oryctolagus cuniculus. The sequence goes on along the minus strand of NC_091444.1, from coordinate 99,278,408 downwards.
TGAATGATTTGCCAAAGGCTTACCTTGGATGTGGTGTTTCTATTTCCCAGCCGTCTCCCTTAGTGATTGCCTAACTATATTCCACCCTCACTCCGTTTAATAATAAATGACACAAATTAAAGCTGAAGGGGTGTGATTTACAATTTTTTGAAGCATGGAAGTTTTAAAGTTACTGCTTCACAGTTAGCAGTTTATATGCATTTTATGATCTTAATGGTGATTTAGAATAGGAGTAGTATCAGCTGTTGGGAACCCTTACACCAGAGAGGTGGGTGTTCTATGGGATGCGAAGCTGTCGTCGTAGATGCTTGCATCCCTTGTCAGAGTGCCTGTGTCTGAGTCATGATGGGCTCCGAGTTCCAGCTTCCTGCTAACACACACCCTGGGAGGCAGCAGGTGATGGCTCAAATGGTCCCTGCTACCCACGTGGGCAACCCAGACGGTTCCCAGGTCCTGACTTTTGCCTGGCTCAGCCTTGGCTGCTGTGGGGATAGGGGGAGTGAATCAGTGGGTGGGAAATCTCTCTCCCTCTCCCCACCCCACACTTTTAAAATAAATAACAATAGATAAATTTAAAAATTCTTATAGCTGGAAAAGCTTGTTCCATTCTTTGTGTATGTGTGTGTACAAAATCAACGTTTTATTTTTAAAAATGTGGTACATACTCTGCAGTATGGCACCACACTTAACCCTCGCAGAACTCTGCAGAGTGGATACTACATCTGCTTTGTATGCAGAGGAAACAGAGGGCACACGGAGCACGCCGAGTGTCCAGCAGCTGACACTCACGTCGAGTGGGACACATCTGTGTCCGGGCTGCAGTCTTTCGTTATGACACTGTGAGATCCACCTGATTGAACAAAATGTGCTGAAATGCTAGCGTTCTCGAATTCCCTGCTCAGATTCCTGAGGTCTGTAATTACAGGGGCCATAAATTTTCAGCTGAAATGAAACACTCAAATAACAGGAAAAGGTTGCAGGCAGTTCTGTGATGTTCCATTAGGCAACATCACACACTGGTGAAGCTGTAACAACACAGGAAATAATGTAACTGACGTCTGCTCAAAACTTGGCAGTGCAAACAACTTTAATCTCATTTCTTAGAACGTTAATTCTGTTCCAAAGGTTTTTTTGAAGAAACAGTTTGCATGTGACGAGAGGCATGGGCGGATGCATTTTTCAGAGAGAACAAGTGCAATGTGGCTGGGATCAATACTTAGATCTGGAAACAGAAGAAATGTAGAGCACTCTCACGAACATCTAAACTGTCGTGTACAAGTGACATTTGGGCTGCGAGAAATTTTGTGTTAGGTGAGGAGTGGGGCATGAGAGGGCAAGAGAGGGGCTTGGAGAGAGAATCAATGAGGTGGGGAAAAAAGAAGTTAAAGAGGAGAACTCCTAAGATAGAGTTTTAAAACAACTAAAGGAGAGGAATTAACACTGAATGTGCTGAAGCAAAATATTGAACCTTCAGTAAAACTTGATCCAGACCTACAACAAGGACGCATCCACAGACAAGCCCCTGCCGCCTCCAGGGAACAGTCAACCCCACACAGCAACTCTGTCCTGGGGGAGAAGGTGGCTCCAGGGTCTGATCCAAGCAGCTGTTTCATCTCTTTTTTTTTTTTTTTTTTTTTCGTTGCCAAGCGACAGTTTCACCTCCTTGCTCTCTTCCATTTGCCCCAGTGTTCAGGTTTATTTGTTTTGATGCAAATGATTTTCTGCCTTACGACACATATACACTGATGGGGGTTAAAATGTTCTGTGGAATTTCATATTTAAAATTTTTCCTTTCTGGACCTCTACTTCTAAACCTTATTTTTTTTTAACTTTATAAGTGTTTTTTGTTCAAATGACTGGGTTCTGGTTCAAGATGACAGATCAAGTGCATACATTTTCTTTCCCTTCCAAATACCTGTTGCAATGAGATAAAATGCGTTTTAAAATTATATTCATTGCCTATTGTTGTATAACAAACAACTCCAAAACTTGGGGTTTAACATAACATTTTTTGAATCTCAGTTGTAGGGGAGAGGGTCAGAAATTGGGGAGCAGATTAGTTAAAATTTTCTGGTTTAGGGTGGCTCCCAAGGTTGCAATCTCAATGTAGGCTGGTGGGCAGATGTGTGGTGCAGCTGTTAAGATGCCCCGTGGGCCACCCACATCCTATATTGGAGTGCCTGGGTTCAAGTCCCTGCTTGGCTCCTGAGTCCAGCTCCCTGCAATGCAAACCCCAAGAGGCAGCAGTGATAGCCCAAGCAGCTGGGTCCCTGCTACCTACGTGGGAGACCCTGGTTGAGTTCCTGGCACCTAGCTTCAGTCTGGCTCATTCCTTGCCTTTGTGGGCATTTGGAGAGTGAACCAGCATATGGCAAAAACCTTCTCTTTTTCTCTCCCATTTACATAAAAATAAATATATAAAAATTCACAAAGCTGTCAACTGGGGCAGCAGTCATCTGAAGCTTTGGCCGGGCTCCAGGTCTCCGTGTCCCATCAGGCTTCCGTGGCTGCGGGCAGGGACTCTGTGGTGACCGCTGCCAGACCGGCACCTGGCACACAAGGCTGGTGTTTGATAAACATGTACTGTCGAACTGAACAGTCTTCCCTAAAGCACTGGATGCACGTCTCTTTCCTGCAGGTAGTGTTGGGGCCACTTTCCCTGACTGCTTCTATAGCTGTTCACTTCCTATTAATTTTCAAAAATCATTATTTATTTGAGAGGGAGAGAGAAAGAAGGGGGGGGGAGAGAAAGAGACTCTTCGACTTACTTGTTCAATACCCAAATGCCCATTGTAATGGCCCAGAGCTGGGCCAGGCCACAGCCAGGATGGGAGCCAGGTGTGCAGGGAGATCTGTGGAGAGCAGTGGTTGCACTGGGATGTACTTGAGGAGGAGAGAAAAGAGCATCAGTCCCCACAATGAGCTCTCCCCTCTCCCCTATCAAAACGGCTGTTACCCAATCGACAGAGGGCAACAGATGCTGACAAGGAAGTGGACAGCGGGGAACTTTTTAAACTTTTATTTATTTTTTATTTGACAGGTAGAGTTATAGACAGTGAGAGACAGAGAGAAAGGTCTTCCTTCCGTGGGTTCACCCTCCAAATGGCTGCTACAGCTGGTGCTGCGCTGATCCGAAGCCAGGAGCCAGGTGCTTCCTCCTGGTCTCCCATGTGGGTGCAGGGCCCAAGCATTTGGGCCATCCTTCACAGCCCTCCCAGGCCAGAGCAGAGAGCTTGACTGGAAGAGGAGCAACCGGGAAGAACCCGGTGCTCCTATGGGATGCCGGTGCCACAGGCAGAGAATTAACCAAGTGAGCCACAGCGCCGGCCCCGGAACTTACTTTCTTTCTTTCTTTCTTTCTTTCTTTTTTTTTTTTTTTTTTTTTGAAGATTTATTTATTTTACTTGAAAGTCAGAGTTACACACAGAGAGAAGGAGAGGCAGAGAGAGAAAGGTAGAGAGAGAGAGAGAGGTCTTCCATCCAATGGTTCACTCCCTAGTTGGCCACAGTGGCCAGAGCTGTGCTAATCTAAAGCCAGGAGCGTCTTCCAGGTCTCCCATGAAGATCCAAAGGGCCCAAGGACTTGAGCCATCCTCTACTGCTTTCCCAGGCCATAGCAGAGAGCTGGATTGGAAGTGGAGCAGCCAGGACTCGAACCAGCGCCCATAAGTGATGCAGACACTGCGGGCAGTGGCTTTACCCGCTATGCCACAGCGTTGGCCCCAGCGGGGAACAGTTATATGCTGTTGGTTGGAATGTAAGTTAGTGCAGCCACTGTGGAAAACAGGGTGGAGATTTCTTTAAGAACTAGAACTAGACTTGCCATGTGCTCCAGTAAGCCCACTACTGGGTATATACTCAAAAGACTTGAACACAGTGAATCAGAGAGATAGCTGCACCACCATATTCACAGCAGCACTGCTCACAGCAGCCAAAATGTGGAACCAACCCAGGTGTCCATCATCAGATGAATGGACAGGGGCCAGCGCTGTGGTATATGGGGTAAAGCTGCCACCTGCTATGCTGGCATCCTGTATGGGCGCCAGTTCAAGACTGGGCTGCTCCACTTCCGATCCAGCTCTCTGTTATGGCCTGGAAAAGCAGTGGAAGTGCTTGGGGCCCTGAACCCATGCGGGAGACCCAGAAGAAGCTCCTGGCTTTGGATAGGCACAGCTCCAGCCATTGTGGCCAACTGGGGAGTGAACCAATGGATGGAAGACCTCTCTCTCTCTCTCTCTCTCTCTCTCTGCTTCTCTTGCTTTCTGTGTGTAACTCTGACTTTCAAATAAATAATAAAAATAAAATCTTAAAAAACAGGTGAATGGATAGAGAAAATGTGGTATTTGTACACAGTGGAATATTATTCATCTGTAAAGAAGAGTGAAATTCTACCATTTGTGGCAAAATGTTTGCAACTGGAGGGCATCATGTTGAGTGAAATAAGCTGGACCCAGAAAGACAAACAACACATGTTCTCTCCCATATGTGGGAGCTAATTTTGTTTGTTTGTTTTTACAGGCAGAGTGGACAGTGAGAGAGAGAGACAGAGAGAAAGGTCTTCTTTGCCGTTGGTTCACCCTCCAATGGCCGCCGCGGCCAGCGCGCTGCGGCCGGCGAATCACACTGATCCAATGGCAGGAGCCAGGTGCTTCTCCTGGTCTCCCATGGGGTGCAGGGCCCTAGTACTTGGGCCATCCTCCACTGCACTCCCTGGCCATAGCAGAGAGCTGGCCTGGAAGAGGGGCAACCGGGACAGAATCCAGCGCCCCGACCAGGACTAGAACCTGGTGTGCTGGCGCTGCAGGCGGAGGATTAGCCTAGCGAGCCACGGCGCCGGCGGGAGCTAATTTTTTTAATGAAATAAATGCAGGAAGAAAGAAATGCCGGTGTGTACTGCTAGGCTGCAAGTACAGCTGAAGTGACGCCCTGACTGACAGCAGGGACTCCAGGTTAGAGCACCCGAGACTCCACCCTGAGAAAGCACCCCCACCTGAGACTATGGTCTGGACTAACTAGGGTCTAAAACTAAGACCATGGCAGTGCTCTGCATCCTGCTTGGCAAAACACAGACATCCTCTAGCATGACTGCTCAAGCTTCAGACAGGCTGTGCCTGGATTAACATCACGATTGTAATTGGTCTATGTCCCACGTAGGATTTAGGTCGGTACCTGGACTAATGTCAAGACTGTAATTGGTATTATCAAGACTGCAACTGATATTAGATTTGCATATGCTTTTAGGTCAGCTTGACCCTAGCAACCATGCATTTCCACTCCCCTCCTTGTGGTTTCTGCCTTTTTAAACCCTGTTGCTTTGAGCTTTGGGATTGAGAGTTCTTTAGGGCATGAGCCTGTTCTTGACTTCTGGCAAATAAAGGAGTGTCAAATTTTATCAATGTGGGCCGGCACCGCGGCTCACTAGGCTAATCCTCTGCCTAGCGGCGCCGGCACACCAGGTTCTAGTCCCGGTCGGGGCGCCGGATTCTGTCCCGGTTGCCCCTCTTCCAGGCCAGCTCTCTGCTGTGGCCAGGGAGTGCAGTGGAGGATGGCCCAGGTGCTTGGGCCCTGCACCCCATGGGAGACCAGGAAAAGCACCTGGCTCCTGGCTCCTGGCTCCTGCCATCGGATCAGCGCGGTGCACCGGCCGCAGCGCGCCGGCCGCGGCGGCCATTGGAGGGTGAACCAACGGCAAAGGAAGACCTTTCTCTCTGTCTCTCTCTCTCACTGTCCACTCTGCCTGTCAAAAAAAAAAAAAAAAAAATTTTATCAATGTGTGGTTCTCCTCTGTTTGTACTTGCTCAGGCACAATGCAGCGTTCTGTCAATTTGTTTTAAATTTCTGTCAAATTGTTAAAAATTATATTCTACTATTGTTTTAATGCTTTTATGACATTTTAGAGTGTACTTATATGAATGAAGTTGAACACGTTTTCATTTGATTATTGTTTACAGCCCTCACCTATTTTCCTACTGGACTATAGGGTCTTTTTACTTTTTATTTGTTGATCTCTTTACTTAATGGAGCATTAAGCCTTTGACAATGTAAATTAAAGATATGCTGTCTCAAAAGAAAAAAAGAATAGATAATAAAAAACAAAACAAAACAAAGAAGAGGAACACATGAAAAAAGAACAAAAATTCACAATAGCAACAAGAGCTGTTTACATAAAAACTTCTTGGGGCCTGCATTGTGGCACAGGGTGGGTAAGCCACCACCTAGGATGCCATCATCTCCACTTCTGCATAGCTCTCTGCAAATGTGCCTGGGAAAGCAGTAGAAAGTGGCCCAAGTACTTGGACCCTAGCGCCCATGTGGGAGACCTCGATAAAGCTCCTGGTTCCTGGCTTTGTCCTGTCCTAGCCTAGGCTGTTGTGGCCACTTGGGAAGTGAACCAGCAAATGGAAGATTCTCTCTTTTCTCTTTCTCTCTCTCTCTGTAACTCTGCCTTTCAAGTAAATAAATCTCAAACAAAAAAAGTTCATGAAAAAATAGAATTAACAGATAAATTTTTTTTAAAAAAAGGGATGAGTTTAAGAGAAGACATGAATAAGTGAAGAGACATACTACGTTCCTGCATATGCATGTTAATAATAACATTAATATTTCCAAAAGTCCACATTCTTTCCCCAGGTAATCTAGACGGTCATTGCAAACCTTAATGAAAATCCTAATGGGATCTGATGTGTGTGTCGGCCAGCTGATTCTGAGGGTCACTGACAGGGCCCGCTGTGCACACGATTTCTAAGAGGACTGCTCTTCTAGATATAGAAATGTTCCCAGGTGATTGAGATGGTGAGATTCTCGTGCACGAATGAGCACGTGTGTGGATGAGACCGAGAGTCATCGTGCTTCACATGCTACAGAAATGCTGTGGTTCATGGAAAAAGAGAAAACTCAACAGCAGTGGAGAAGAGAAGGCGCCATAAATGGTGTTCAGAGAATTGGGGTACATTTGTAACAAACGCTCAAACAACTGTCTCTTGCTGAAACGACATCCAACCATTCACATCCGACTTGTATTCTTTTCTTGATTTATGGGTCTTCTAATTTAACAACAAGCTAAAAACTTCCTGTCTCACAACACACAAAAGCATCAGTTCCAGATATCTTAAAAAAGTAAATGTTAAAGAAAGAAATGACTTTAAGGAAACACAGGAAGCTATTTTTGTAACCTTGTTGTGGTGAAAGGTTTCCTTAGCAGGCCACAAACCCCAAAAGCAGTGAAGAAATTTATGGGCAGATTCTTAAAAAAATGTACAACTTTTGCATATCAGGGGGATTTGTGACTCAAGGTAAAAGTTAGCTACAGAACTGAAGAGAAATATTTGCTATACATATTGTTATAAAAAGATACATATTGATATATCAAGAGCCACCATAAGGCAATAACATAATCAACTCAATTAAAATTAAAATTGGGGGTGGGCCAGTGATATGGTGACATCAGCATCCCATATCAGAGTTCCAGTTCAAGTTCCCACTGTTCTGCTTCCAATCCAGTGTCCTGCTAATGTGCAGGCAATGGAAGATGACCCAGGCACTTGGGCCTCTGCAACCGATGCAGGAGACCTGGATAGAGTTCCTGGCTCCTGCCTTTGGCCGCACCCAGACCGGACTGTTGTGAGCATTTGGGACCTGAACCAGTGGATAGAAGATCTGTGTGTGTGTGTGTGTGTGTGTGTGTATGTGCCTGTCTCATACTCTCGCTGTGTCACTCTGCCCTTCAAATAAATAAACTTTTGAAAAAATTATAGTTTAAGCCACCTCTGTCCAACAGTGCACGGCTTCACAAAGTCTGAGCAATGTCCCGGTGTAGGTCCATCAAGGAAGAATGCTTACAGGACTTTGAGTTTAGACTCAAATTGTTTAATTTGATTTAAATCTGAGTTTAGACATAAATGGTTTCATCTGGTTTGGATGGCGCCAAGTTCAGGACTTAACTAATTGAGGGCAGGTGCACCTAGCAAGGTGGCGCTTTTGCCATGGGTCTTCCTAAGTAACCATAGCTGAAGGTGACTGTTACTGTAACAGATTCACGTGGAAAACTTCCCAAAGCAACAGGGAAGCTACTCGCTGGTTACAATCTTTGCCATGGGCAGGGTCTTCCCAGCACCAACAGCTAAGTCCTGGTGAACTGGATATTTCTATATGCAGTCTTTGACCTCAAATCCTCTAAGCCAGTAGTTGACACAGGTGGTCTGAGCTCTTAGCTCTACCGTGTATGCTGGTGTGAGTGGCTGCAGGTTTTAATAACGAGCAGGAGAAATCTGGCTCCATTAAAACTTCCCTAACAGCTCAACAAGCGCAGGACTGTCCACTCCCAGATTTCTTGTAAAGTGTGAGAAAAACTTGGTTAAGCCCGTGCCATCGGGTGTGTGTAACAGGCAGCAAAATCCAACTCCTAACCCATGCACATGAGGAGGATGAATTATCACATGTCCAGGAGCCCCAAGCTCTTAAGGGATCTTCTAAAATGAGAAAAGAAGTGAACATGAAGCCGAGGCTAAGGAGACTGGGTTTTCTCTGGGGTGTGAAGAGAGCTTCATCAGGCTTCATGAAAAAAAACACGACTTGAAGCGTACAGCTGGTTAAGTCACCACTTGTAACTCTTGTAACTCCAGCATCCCATATTGGAGCAGTCCTGATCTGCACCTGTCGAAGAGCAGGTGATAACCCAAACGCTTGGGCCCCTGCCACCCACATGGGAGATGCGATTCCTGGCTCCTAGCTTTGGCCTAGTCCAGCCTTGGCTATTTCAACCATCTGGGGACTGAACCAGCAGATGGCTGATCCTGCTCACCCCTCCTCATCCCCACCCAATTCTTCCCTCCCTCTCTCTCTGTCTTTCAAAGAAATAAACAAAGCTTTTTTTTTAGAAGAATTATTTTATTTATTTGAAAGTCAGAGTTACACAGAGAGAGGAGAGGCAGAGAGAGAGAGGTCTTCCATCGATGGTTCATTCCCCAGGTGGCCACAACGGCTGGAGCTGTGCCGATCTGAAGCCAGGAGCCAGGAGCTTCTTCTGGATCTCCCATGCGGGTGCAGGGACCCAAGGGTTTGGGCCATCTTGTACTGCTTTCTCAGGCCATAGCAGAGAGCTGGATGGGGAGAGGAGCTGCCGGGACTCATACTGGCACCCATATGGGATGCCGGCGCTGCAGGCCAGGGCGTTAACCTGCTGCGCCACAGCGACGGCTCCCAAAGCTTTTTTTTCTTTAAATGACATGATCAGATTTGTGGTTTAGAAAACTCTGATGGCATTTGGGAAGACAAAGCCTGTTCTGTAATACTTTAGTGCATGGCTCATGGAAAGTATTAAATACCTCAATCCACAGAACGCTAGCAACACAGCCGGCTGCAGAGCGGTGACGGCTCCCGCGATCACGTGACTCACTAGGAGCACCTGCACCCCTCACGCACAGTGCTAGCCCAGGAAAGGGTGGCAACGCAAACTGCGGAGGCTGCTATGGAACCAGTACACATGGCTTCTGCACCAGTGCAAGGCACAGAGTGTAAGGTGGTGCCCACCGGCCGTGGTGTCCAGCTACTGTCCCCACAGGGTACTCGGCAAAGCCCAGGCAGCTCCATTTCAAGCTCAGCCCCAGGGTGTTGCTGCCCCAGCTTATGCCCTTAAAGTCATAACTTTTTTGAATCCAGCAGATCCCAAGTTTGGGTATTTCATGATGAGTTCTTTTTTTAAGATTTATTTTACTGTATTTGAAAGGCAGGGTTAGAGAGAGAGAGAGCCGGCGCCGTGGCTCAATAGGCTAATTCTCCACCTTGCGGCGCCGGCACACCGGGTTCTAGTCCCAGTCAGGGCGCCGGATTCTGTCCCGGTTGCCCCTCTTCCAGGCCAGCTCTCTGCTATGGCCAGGGAGTGCAGTGGAGGATGGCCCAGGTGCTTGGGCCCTGCACCCCATGGGAGACCAGGAAAAGCACCTGGATCCTGGCTCCTGCCATCGGATCAGCGCGGTGCGCCGGCTGCAGCGGCGGCCATTGGAGGGTGAACCAACGGCAAAGGAAGACCTTTCTCTCTGTCTCTCTCTCACTGTCCACTCTGCCTGTCAAAAATAAAAAAAAAAAAAAAAATAAAATAAAAATAAAGATTGATTTATTAAAAAAAAAAAAAAGAGAGAGAGAGAGAGAGAGATCTTCCATCTGATGGTTCATTCCCCACATGGCCACAACTGAAGCCAGGAGCCAGGAGTTACATGGGTCTCCCATGAGTGGGAGGCAGAGGTCCAAGCACTTGGGCCATCTCCCACTGCTTTTTCCAGGCCATCAGCAGGGAGCTGGGTCAGAGGTGGAGCAGCCGGGACGTGGACTGGTGCTCATATGAGACGCTAGCATCACGGGCAGCGGCTTACCCACAACACTGGCCCCTGTGATGAGGTCTTCTTGCTGTATTCTCTAGCAAGGTAGCTTCTGGCAGCTTTAAATTCTTTCTCTCTAAAATGAGGGTACGTTTTGGAATCATCACACAGGCAAGGGAGAGCCCACACGGAATAGGAGACACAAGGCTGAGATGAGAGTTTAGGGAAGCGTAGGGCAAGTGTTAAAGATGTCCACTTCCCCCACTGTTGCTCCTGGTGTCAGGTTCTAACTCCAGCTTCCTGCTAATGCAGACCCAAGGAAGCAGCCATGCGCCACCCACGTTTGAAACCTGGACTGAACAGCTGCTGCTGGTTCACACTTGGCCCAGCTCTAGCTGTTGAGGGAGTGAACCAGCAGACAGGAATGCTCTCTTTTTCTCTCAAATACACACATTTAAGCCAAAAAGAATTTAGGGGATGCAGGAAATCAAAGGAAGAGACAGAAGGGAAAAGTGTGAGGCCACTGAGAATCCCCAGTTATATAATAGATGTTGATTAGGGGGCTGGGGCTGTGGCGCAGTGGGTTAATGCCCTAGCCTGAAGCGCCAGCATCCCATATGGGCGCTGGTTCGAGACCCAGCTGCTCCACTTCTGATCCAGCTCTCTGCTTTGGCCTGGGAAAGCAGTAGAAGATGGCCCAGGTCCTTGGGCCCCTGCACCCATGTGGGAGACCCCAAGGAAGCTCCTGGCTCCTGGCTTTGGATGGGTGCAGCTCCCGCCATTGTGGCCAACTGGGGAGTGAACCACCGGATGGAAGACCTCTCTCTCTCTCTCTCTCTCTCTCTCTCTGCCTCTCCTCTCTCTGTGTAACTCTGACTTGCAAATAAATAAATAAATCTTTAAAAAATAATTTTAAAAATGCTGATTAGATTATTATTATTATTATTTTGGACAGGCAGAGTGGACAGTGAGAGAGAGAGACAGAGAGAAAGGTCTTCCTTTGCCATTGGTTCACCCTCCAATGGCCACTGTGGCCGGCACACCGCGCTGATCCAATGGCAGGAGCCACGTGCTTCTCCTGGTCTCCCATGGGGTGCAGGGCCCAAAGACCTGGGCCATCCTCCACTGCATTCCCGGGCCACAGCAGAGAGCTGGCCTGGAAGAGGGGCAACCGGGACAGAATCCGGCGCCCCGACCGGGACTAGAACTCGGTGTGCAGGCGCCGCAAGGCGGAGGATTAGCCTAGTGAGCCGTGGCGCCGGCCCGATTATTTTAAAACAAATCCCAAACCTCAATCTGTATTAGCAAACATTTCTCCAAGATGAAGCCTCTCAATAATTTAATCGATGATAACTTTTAATTAAGTCTTCCATTTTCTTATTGAAGTGGAAAAACCCAAAACTTGTAAATTAAAGAATAAAAACAGAGCATTGGGGTGGGCACTGTGGTGTAACAGGCAAAAGCTGCTGCTTGCAGTGCCAGCATCCCATATGGGTGCCGGTTCGAGTTCCAGCTGCCCCACTTCTGATCCAGCTCTCTGCTTTCTCTGGGAAAGCAGTAGAAGATGGCCCAATTTCTTGGGCCCCTGCACCTGCATGCGAGACCTGGAAGAAGCTCCTGGCTCCTGGCTTCAGATCGGCATAGCTCCAGTGCCTGTGGCCAACTGGGGAGTGAACCAGCGGGTTTAAGACCTCTCTCTCTCGCTCTCTGTCTCTCTGCCTCTCCTTCTCTTTCTGTGTAACTCTTTCAAATAAATAAATAAATCTTTAAAAAATAAAATAAAAACAGAGCATAATCAAGCAGGTAGATAAGTAGAATGCAACAGAACCCAAAAGTAAACCCACATATATACAGTCAACTGATCTTCAACAAAACACATGGGAAATTGCATGATAAAAAGAAAGGTTGTTTTTTTTTTTTCAAAAATAGTGCAGGAATAATTTAATAAACATACGCAGAAAAATGAGCTTTGATTCACACCATGTGACATATGCAAAAATTCCTTCAGAACAGCTCTTATAACCAGATACAGCATAAAACAGAAACTCCTCAAAGAAAATTTCTAGGAGAAAATATTTATGACCTTAGATTGGGCAGGATATCTTAGATATGATCCATAAAGAGAAAAAATTGATAAATAGAAATTCATCAAAATGAATAACTTACACTTTTTGAATTACACTGTTATCTTTTTTTTTTTTTTGACAGGCAGAGTGGACAGTGAGAGAGAGAGACAGAGAGAAAGGTCTTCCTTTGCCGTTGGTTCACCCTCCAATGGCCGCCGCGGTCGGCGCGCTGCGGCCGGCGCACCGCGCTGATCCGATGGCAGGAGCCAGGAGCCAGGTGCTTTTCCTGGTCTCCCATGGAGTGCAGGGCCCAAGCACCTGGGCCATCCTCCACTGCACTCCCTGGCCACAGCAGAGGGCTGGCCTGGAAGAGGGGCAACCGGGACAGAATCCGGCGCCCCGACCGGGACTAGAACCCGGTGTGCCGGCGCCGCTAGGCGTGAATTACACTGTTATCTTAACAAAAAAAAAAAAAAAAAAAAAACACAAATCTGATAAAGGTTTTGTGTCTAGAATTTACAAGGGCCCTTTCCAAAGCAAAAAAAGGCATATAATCAAATAGTGGATTTCAAAAATATTTTCCACCAAAACAAATTTATCATTTAATTCCATTTTTCCATGAGGTTTTTGAAGTATCCTCACATAAGGACCTCTTAAAGCTCAATCATAAGAAAATTAACAATTTTATTTTTAAAACAGCAAAATAATTGAACATTCACTTCACCAAAGAAAATATATAGTGGCTGGCATGGTGGCACAGTGGGTTAAAGCCATCCCCATATGGCTTTGAGTCCCCGCTGCTCCACTTCCCATCCAGCTCCCTGTTAACGTGCCTGGGAAAGCAGTGAAGGATGGCCCAAGTGCTTGGGCCCCTGCCACCTGCATGGGAAACCTGGATGGAGTTCCTGGCTCCTGGTTTCAGCCTGGCCCAGTCCCAGCCATTGAGGCCATTTGGCAGAGTGAACCCTGGATGGAATCTGTTGCTCTCTCCACCCCACCCCACCCCACCCCCCCGAAACTCTGCTTTTTAAAACATAAATAAATCTTCAAAAATAAATAAATAAATAAGAAAGATACACAGATGGCAAAAAGTCCATGAAAAGATTCAGTATCATCAGTCATTGACAAAGTACAGGTTAAAACCCCAATGTGATGCCCACTAGACTGGCTAAAATTTAACTTACTGATCCACCAAGTGTTAGAGAGGATGTGGGGCAAGTGAGATTCTCAGACCCAGCTGGTAAGAATGAAAAATGGTAAAACTACACTGGAAAGCATGCTACACCAACAATAAATATGTAACTGCTTTCTCAAGAACAATACACACACACACACACACACACACACACAGAGAGAGAGAGATGGAGGGAGGGAGGGAGGGAGGGAATCTTCCTTCTGCTGATTCTCTCCCCAAATGCCCTCATCAATCAGGGCTGGGCCAGGCCAAAACCAGGAGCCTGGAACTCCATGCAGGTCTCCTGCAGGGGTGGCAGAGACCTAACAGCTACTTGAGCCATCGTCTGCTGCCTGTCAGGACATGTAACAGCAGGAAGTTGGATTGCAAGCAGAGTGGTGAGGACTTGAACCCAGGCATTCTGATATGAGATGCAGGTGTACCAAGCTGTGGTTTAACCTGCTGTGATACAGCGCCTGCCTCTGGAATGACTTTGTTCCTGGAAACAAACCAAATGTCCAAACAGATAAATGGAGAAACACACTGCAGTGCAGTTACCCAATGGAACAGCAGGCGTGCATTTAAAATGAGTGGAGTATTGACACACACAGCAGCACTGTATTACACTGAGTGAAAAACCCAGACAAAGAAGAGGCCATTCTGTATATGTACATAAATTCTAGGAGATGCAAAACAATCAAGAGTGACAAAAAGCAGTTCAGAGGTTTCCTGGGCCTGGGGAGAGAGTGGACAGGGTGAGAGGGAGGAATTACAAAACATGAGGGCTATCTTTCAAGGGTGATGAACACATCCATTATCTGACATACTGATGGCTTCAAGGGTGTCTACCTGTATCAAGAATCATACATTGTGCATTTTAAAATGCATGAAGTTTATTGTACGGCGAGTGGACTTCAATGGAACTATTAGAGAAAGAAAAGGAGGCTGGCATGGTGGCACAGCAGATTAAGCTGCTGCCTGCAATGCCAGAAGCCCATATTGGAATGCTGGTTTGAGTCCTGGCTGCTCTGCTTCTGATCCAGCTCCCTGTTAATGCACCTGGGAGTCAACAGAAGATGGCCCAAGCGGGAGACCCAGATGGAGTTCCAGGCTCTGGCTTTGGTGTAGCTCAGCCTTGGCTGTTGTGAGCATCTGGAGAGTGAATCAGAGGTTACAAGGTCTCTTTCTCTCTGTCTCTCCCTCCCTCTCTGTTGCTCTGCCTTTGAAATGAATCAGTAAACCTTAAAAAAAAAAAAGTGAAGCACTTTTGAATATATCTTGTCATTTAATCTATCTGAAAAAAATGTTTGCTGTTGCATACTTCAGATTTGTGATTCATTTAATATTCTTTAGTGAAGGTTCATATGTTGATGATATTTTGACTTTACTTAATTATTTGTTCCAAATACAGTAAATAGCAAGTCTTAAATTACCATTAAATTAATTTAATTCTTAAGTTTTACTCTTTCGGCTTAGTCTCTCTATCATTATTGCATTTCTAGAATGTCATTGGAACCTACTTGCTGTATTCTGTGCACTCATTCAACATTTATAAGGAGCTCATTACATGTCCCGTGCATACGGTGCTGAGTCCACTCAGGATTCAAGTGTTTGCTGTCGGCATCATGTAGAGCAGACATCTGAAAAGTTCAAGCGAACCTCTATTTCCATCTTGTCTTTGGAAGATGACACTGTGTGTTGCTTGACTCACACGTTTTCCATGCTCTGGAGGCATTCCTATGGAGAAGAGAAATGAGTCAGAACCTCCCTTCGGGGCAAAAGGGTGACTGTGCAGGCAATACTGGGTACCCTCACCTGGGACCCACCACACTGATGGGGTCCAGAACTCCCAAGGAGCCATCGTGAGCACCCTGCACCCCATTGGTGGGGGCCTCATCTAGTCCACTGGCAGGAATGGGGCCAAGTGGATCTCAGATCCAGGCCATGCTATGACAGGTTGTCAACAAGACATGGGCACGGGGCTACTCAGCAAGGGCTGTGGCAACACAGGGGATATTGCGCTTGGGACCGGCATTTCCTGCAGGGTTCTGGAATTCACACCAGGGCTGTCTGTGATACAATTCATAAAATATTCCAAAAAGACATCTGTTAAAAACTCAACCTCATCAAATAATTGCTTCAACAACCTGAGTGATTAGTCACCTTTGCAACTAAAACGGTGAAACCTTATATCCTGGGTACTATGATAATTGGCTATGATGTACGATGTCAGCTATTCTGAAAAACCTTTTGAAATATAAAAAATTATAAATAACATCAATTTACCTCATATATGAATCAACCACATATCTTAGCCAAGTTTTAAAAATCATGCAGAAATATCTATAAGCTCCAAGTCCTTAAATTATATTTATCTCAAATGAGTATAATAACAGTGCCATTTTTTAAAGACTTATTTATTTACTTGAAAGTCATAGCTACAGAGAAGGAGAGATAGAAATAGAAAGATCTTCCATCTGCTGGTTCAGTCCCCATATGGCCACAATAGCCAAGGTTGAGCCAGGCCCAAGCCAGGAACCAGGGACTTCTTCCAGGTCTCCGATGTGGGTGGCAGGGTCCCAAGCACTTGGGCCATCTTTCATTGCTTTCCTAGATGGATTAATAGGGAGCTGGATTGGAAGTGAACATCCAGGACTCAAACTGGCACCCATATGTGATGCCAGCATCGCAGGCTGGGGCACAATGTAGCTACACCCCAACGCTGACCACAATGGTGCCATTTTTAATACTCCTCTAATTCCAGCAGACAATGCAGAGAACACAGAAGAGGTTTTACCCTAAGCACTTCCTTGATCAAGTTCCTGTAAATGTTTAAAAGACAGTTGCTGCCGTCGTGTGAATGAATTTGACTTAAAATCCTTTTCCAATCTCAGATGGTGAGGACTTTAGATCCAGAACTCTTTACTGCCTGCTGTAGACGACAGAAATTAAGGAGGAAGGAGAGGCTAAGAGAGAAAACAAGGAAAGAGAATAAGAAAACAGAAACCTGGGGCAGGATTTTGTCTTCGTGGTTAAGACCCTACTTGTAATGCTGGCATCCCACCCTGAAGTGTCTGGTTCAAGTCCCAGCCCTGTTTCTGATCCAATTTTCTGGACTGCACACTGCGGGAGGCAGCAGTGATGGCTCAAGTTCTTGGGTCCCTGTCACCCACATGGGAGCCCCAGATGGGGTTCTCAGCTCCTAGCTCTGGCCTGGCTGTTGTGAGTATTTGGGGAGTGAACAAACAGATGGAAGATTTGTGTGTGTGTGCGTGTGTGTGTCATTCTGTCTTTAAAATAAAAAGAAAAATGAATGAATTTTAAAATACAGCAAACAGAGGGGCTGGCACTGTGGTGTAGTGGGTAAAGCCACCGCCTGCAATGCCAGCATCCCAGATGGCACCAGTTCCTGTCCCAGCTGCTCCACTTCAATCCAGCTGCCTGCTAATGGCCTGGGAAAGCAGTGGATAATGGCCTAACTACTTGAGCCCCTGCCTCCCACATAGGAGACCTGGAAGAAGCTCCTGGCTCCTGCCTAACCCAGCGCTGGCTGTTGTGGCTATCTGGGGAGTGAACCAGCAGATGGGAAGATCTCTCTCTCTCTCTCTCTCTCTCTCTCTCTCTCTCTGCAACTCTGACTCCCAAAATAAATAAATTTCAAAAAAAAAAAAAAAAGAGAGACAGAGAGAGAACACAAGAAGGAGTTGAAAAAAAGTGGAAAAAATGAAACAGGCTGAGAACAACAGGAGGAGAGAAAGAAAGGATGAAGAAGGGGGAGTGATGTACACTCAGTGAAAGGGAAGTGGCCGGGGCAGCTTTGCAGACGGTGTTTACACAGAGCATGCTCTGTCTTTGCAGACTGGGGCCTGCAGCCCGGGGGGTTTCCTGTTTTGCTGTCCTTCACACTGTGGGAAAAGCTAGACATTCTTGTAAATGCCCTTTGGTCCTCTCCCAGCCTCAGCTTGTGCACCACACGACCTTGACCTTGGCTTGGGCAGAGCAGACACCAGCGATTTGCTGATGGAAATTTGCCCCTGGTCACACATGGCTGCAAAGTTGCAGAGAGCACCTGCCAGGGACCACTGGCCCCTGATGCCCTGTTGTGACGGCAGCAGCCTGGACGCCATCTCACCAATCGAATGCCCTCACACGCCCTCTGCAGGGCTCCCTGGGGGGCCTCCTCTCTGGGTGGCCACAACTTAGCTGTTCTCATTCTTTGGACGCTCAGACCTCTTGCCAAACCATCTTTCAACCTGAACCACGTCCCTCTAATTGACAGGAAAAGGAGGAAGACATAAATCCCACCTATCCTCTTCTGAGCTGATTAATTTTTCCATTCGGAATTAGTGAACTTCCCACCGTGTTCAGATGGCGAACTTGTCTGTCTCAGAGGCCCGCAATGCAGCCATGTGGGGACAAAGCCCTTGGGATGGCGATAGTTACTGTCTTCCCGGAAAGCACTCGCACTTCAGTTTCTCTCCAGATTTTTCTGCCTGTCACTGACAGAGGACCCTACCAGTCAGACGTTCAGCATTCCCTCGGGACACTGCAAACGTGAGTCTGTGGTGTCTGAGTGGCCGCCGCTGAACCGGCGAGGGAAGGGGGTGGTGGCTTTGGGTCAGGTGTCTGCCTGCATGCTATGTTAAACAGATGCCAATCTCCCAGGGAAAGCCACTCAGCGCCATGGAGTTCCTGTCAAGGAACACACACTGAAAAGACTCACTGCTTACGAGGAGTCGAGGACAGCAAAAACTATACGGTGCACGTCTCTGTGGCCACGGCTCCCTCTCTAGCAGATTTCCAGGTGACGCTGAGGGGCAGGGAGGAGATGGCTCACGTAGAATATTACGATTTTAGGCAGATGTCTCATGTTGTGAGTTTCCTCATTCTGCCACATCCTAGAAAACCGACACGGCAAGACAGGGCCAGAGCACTCGTCACTCTCACCTCCCCGTCACTTCCATGATGTCAAGGAGCACGAACTGACCACTCCACTCCGTGTGCTCGCTCGCTCTCTCTCTCTTTCTCTCTCTCTCACACACACACTATGAAACATGCAAAAGTGCTGCTGTGGAAGGCAGGTTAACTATGGGGTGGGCGTTGCGGCGCAGCAGGTAAGCCAACTGCTTGGGATGTCCCCGTCCCATACTGGAGTGCCGGGGTTTCAGTCCAGCCTCCTCTTCTCTTCTCTTCTTTTCTTTTCTTTCTTAATTTGACAGGCAGAGTTAGATAGTGAGAGAGAGAGAGACAGCGAGAAAGGTCTTCCTTCCATTGGTTCACCCCCCAAATGGCTGCTACAGCCGGTGCTGCATTGATCTGAAGCCAGGAGCCAGGTGCTTCTCCTGGTCTCCCATGCGGGTGCAGGGGCCCAAGCATCTGGCCCATCCTCCACTGCCTTCCCGGGCCACAGCAGAGAGCTGGACTGGAAGAGGAGCAACCCAGACTAGAACTCGGTGCCCATAATGGATGCCGGTGCCACAGGCAGAAGATTAACCAAGCAGCCTCCACTTCTGATCCAGCTCCCTGCTAATGCACACCCAGGGAGGCAGCAGGTGACAGCTCAAGTACTTGGATCCCTGCCACCCAGGTGGGAGACCTGAGCTGAGTTCTGGGTTCCTGGATTCAGCCTGGCCCAGCCCTGGCTGTTGTGAGCATTTAGGGAGAGCACCAATAGATGGAAGATCTGAATGTGAGCATGTGTGTGTGTGCGCGCGCACCTGCCTTTCAAATAAATGAAAATGAATTAATTAGTTTAAAAAATAAGAAATGCCAATGCATTCAGCAACTATTTCTTTCCTTCTTCTTCTTCTTCTTCTTCTTCTTCTTCTTCTTCTTCTTCTTCTTCTTCTTCTTCTTCTTCTTCTTCTTTTTGACAGGCAGAGTGGACAGTGAGAGAGAGAGAGAGAAAGGTCTTCCTTTTCCGTTGGTTCACCCTCCAATGGCCACTGCAGCTGGCGTGCTGTGGCCAGTGCACTGCGCTGATCCTAAGCCAGGAGCCAGGTGCTTCTCCGGGTCTCCCATGCGGGTGCAGGGCCCAAGCACCTGGGCCATCCTCCACTGCCTTCCCGGGCCACAGCAGAGAGCTGGACTGGAAGAGGAGCAACCGGGACAGAATCTGGCGCCCCAACCGGGACTAGAACCTGTTGTGCCAGGGCCGCAGGCGGAGGATTAGCCTAGTGAGCTGTGGCGCCGGCCAGCAAGTATTTCTTGAACAGCTCCTATGTGCTCAGGCAAGGGGGTACTGGGGGATGCTATAATGGCGCATGAAACAGTGTTCTGGACTTTGATTCCCATGGGGCAATGTTAGTGAGAAGAAATAGGAAGACAATTGAGTGGAGTGAGGGAAGAAAGCACAGGGTGATGCCACTGAGTAGGGTGACTGATGAACGGAGTTTTGTCTGACTAGATGCCCTTCCAGTGGCTTAGCAGGGAGGTAAGAAGGAGGAGGACACAGTGAGTGCAAAGGCCCTGAGGCAGGAGGTGCATGCCTGAGGAACAGCGAGGGGAAGGCCAGCAGGCTGGAATAAGGTTAGTGAGTTCATCTCATCTGGAGTCTCCTTCTTCATCAAAGGAACTGAAGGCCCAAGAGGTGCATTATTTAATCAATTATAGCTGCCATCCAAACTGGTAACTGGAACAGTTTACACCCAGTGGTCCTGGGTGGAACCATGATCAGTGTTCTAGCACGCTGCTAGTCCATCTGGGGCCTTTGGGCAAACGAGAAAAAGGTGTCCCCTCCTCTGGGCAAATGCCTCTCCTGGCTCGGGGATGTGACTTGGCCTGGACTTAGCTCTCGCTTGTGCCCTTGGCCAGGCACACTTGGGCAGCCCAAGTCAAGGGTTTCACGAACAAACTCTGCACTGACTGTGAGCAAGAGCTCTCTCTGCAACACGTGCACAGCACCACGTGCCCTGGATCTGTGTTTGAAATCATGCACACGTGGGAGCAGAGCGGGGAAGAAGAGCTGGCCTGACCACGGAGGGAGCAGGAACTGTGTGTTAGCTTCCTGTGACTGATGGAACAGGTCACCACAGACACAGTGGCTGAGAACAACGCCAGTGTGTTCTCTCTCAGCCTGGGAGGCCAGATGTCCTGGACCCAAGGTGTCCTCAGAAAGTCTGGGGCGTGGGTCATTTCCTTTCATTCCCAGCTTCTAGACACTGCCTGATGTCGCCGGCTTGCAGCTCCTTCCTCCATCTTCAGAGGCAGCAGTGGTGCTCCGAGGCTGCCAGCTGTCTTCTTGCTTGAACCGGGTGCTGCTAACATCCCACCCCCTTCCATGCCGGTTCTGCACAGCCATGCTCCCATAATGCACCTGAGCCTCACTCCCCCTCAGGCAGAAGACACCGTGATGAACACGTATATGTGAGCTCTGCGTGCAGACGGCATGAGACCTCCCCAGAGATCACCACGCACAGTGAACCCTGCCAAATCCATCCCAGCTGTGGATTCAGTTAGGACACCACCCCGCCCCCTCCAGCTGATAAGGACGTAACTGAGCCAGTTCTCCCCCAGGAGGTTGCCTTGTTTATCTCTGAGGGTGTGCTCTTTTTAGTACCTTTAAACAGATCTCACTCCCAGTCTTGCACTTTAGCTGTGCCTCTGCTTTGAACTTGTCTCTCGCACCAAAACACACTGGGAACCAACCCAGCTGGGAACACCCCCAGATCCCACAACACCTTCAACCCCCCCTCCCCCCCCCCATTTCTCTCTCTCTATCTCTCCATCTCCTCCTGACTCTGACCCACCGATGACTGCAGAGTCTGCCTGGGAGAGGCTGAAGGCACCGCCACATCTCATGTGCCACCCTTTCCCCTGTGGGGCAAGATGGCAGCTTCCAAGGATTAGGACGCCGTTATTCTGTCCACCACAGGCGGTGATAAAAGGTGCACTCCCTGCGAAGGCCCCTTGCTCAGCATTGCCGGCCTACACTTTCCTTTAGACACCCATTCCTCGCCCCTCGAGGGCTTTCTGGTGTTTAAACAAATGCACTGGAGGTGGGTGTCTGGTCAGTGGTGAAGACGCAGCTGGACTGCCCACGTCTCACAACAGAAGGTGTGGGTTCCAGCTCCGTCTCTGCTCCAGGCCCCGCTCCCTGCCAATGCACACCTTGGGGAGCAGCAGCGGTGGCTCAAGTCTTTGGGCTCCTGCCGCCCACGTGGGAGGCCAGATGGAGGTCCTGACTCCTGGCTTTGGCCTGGCCCAACCCTGGCTGCTGCAGGTGTCTGGGGAGTGAACCATCCTATGGGAAATAACCCTCTGTCTGTCAAATAAATAATATATATTTTTTTTTACAAAAACAAATCACTGATAAAGTACAAATGCCAGAGGAGGGTGACATGTTAAGCTCCACCTGTGAAGGTTTTAGTGTGAGGACGAAGGCTCCAGGATGCAGTGAGCAAATGTGAGGAGGGGACATCAGGCACTGCATGAAAAAGTGGTTATATCCTGGTTTTTGCTGAGAACCAACTTAACCTGTTAGAAACAGCCAAGGCTGGGAGTGAAGAGTCTGAAGTTGCAATCACCACCTCGTTCATGGAAACTGCATTTAATATCTTTGTGTCTCAATGAGATACCACCTCACTCCGGTTAGATTGGCTTACATACAGAAATCAACCAACAACAGATGCTGGCGAGGATGTGGAGAAAAGGGGACACTAATCCACTGTTGGTGGGAATGCAAGCTGGTAAAGCCACTATGGAAGACAGTCTGGAGAGTCCTCAGAAACCTGAATATAGCACTACCACAGGACCCAGCCATCCCACTCCTTGGAATATACCCAAATGGAATTAAAGGGGTAAAAAAAGCCATTTGCACCTCAGTATTTGTTGCAGCTCAATTCACAATAGCTAAGACATGGAATCAACCTAAATGTCCATCAACGGATGACTGGATAAAGAAACTATGGGATATGTACTCTATGGAACACTATACAGCAGTAAAAAACAATGAAATCCGGGCATTCACAACAAAATGGAGGAAGCTGGAAAACATCATGCTGAGTGAAATAAGCCAGTCCAAAAGGGATAAATATCACATGTTCTCCCTGATCAATGGCAACTAAACAAGCACCGAAAATGATACCCAGTGAAGTGAAATGGACACTATGAGAGACAAGGACATGAGCAGCCCTTGTCTAGACTGTTGAGGAACAACTTACTATTTTGTTCCTTTAGTATTTTTGTTGTTGTTGTTGTTGCTCGGTATGCTCTACACAAGACCACTGGTTGAACTCTGCAATCAATGCACAACCATTCTTAAGCGTTTAAAAATTAACAGAAAATTGATCTCTGTGGAACATGGGAGTGGGAATAAGAGAGGGAGGAGATATATAGGACGGCACATACTCAATCAGACCTACCTCCAATGGTGGAACTGGAAATGTGCCAGGGGATTTCAACTCAACCTTACCAAGGAGGCAGGTACCAATGCCAGCACACTTGGTAAAGAGACAAATATAAATACACAACTGATCAAAAAGATAGGGTAAGTGGCAAAGAGATTACACAAATAAGACCAGTGTAAGCAAATAATGAAAGATAGAATCAAAAGGGAGAGAATGATCCTGCGGGGGAAGCAGAACACACAGCAGACTCATAGAACGGCAAATGCCCAAAACAGCACTCCTGCCTCAGAATCAACCCTTGGGACATTCGGATCTGACTAAAAGGTCCATGAGAGTCTTGCAGGCATGGAAAGCCATGACACGGTGGCAAAAAACAATCTAAATGAAGGATCCTGGAGAACAACACCCCAGCAGAAGGATCAGGCCATCAAGGAGAGAGGCGCCTTTCTCTGAAGGGAGGAAGGAACCTCCACTGGGATACGGCCTTGACTAAACAAATTCAGAGTTGCTGAACTCAAGGGGCTTCCATAGCCTAGACAGCTCATAGCAAGAGTCTCGGGTGATTGCTGACGTCATAAATAAGAGTGCCAATTGTTAAATCAACAAAGGGAGTCACTGGGTTCATGCTCCCCACACAGGATCTCTGTCCTTAATATGTTTAACTATGAAACTCAAAAACAACACTACTAGTCGAACGATACCCTATACCTGGTTCGGTTGTGTGAGTGCAACCTGTTGAAATCCCTGCTTAGTATATACTAAGTTGATCTTCAATATATGAAGGTAATTGAAAATGAAACATGATGAAGGGCAGGATGGGAGAGGGAGTGGGTGAGGGGAGGGCCATGGGAGGGAGGGAGGTCGGGGGGAAGCCACAACAATACAAAAAATGCATTTTATATTCTACTTAAAACTATTGGTTGAGCTCTGTAATTAATACACAATTACTCTTAGGTGTTTAATTAATGCTATAACTAGTACTCAAATAGTATTTTACACTTTGTGTTTCTGTGTGGGAGCAAAATGTGGAAATCTTTACTTAACATATGCTAAATTGATCTTCTGTATATAAAGATAATTGAAAATTAATCGTGATGTGAAGGGGAGAGGGGAGCGTTGTGGGTGGGAGGGAAGATACGGGGGGGGGGGGGGGGAGGAAGCTATTGTGGTCCTTAAGCTGTACTTTGGAAATTTATGCTCATTAAATAAAAAAAAAAAATCTTTGTGTCTCGAATCATAGCTGAGCCTCAGGATGCTGGGTAAGTGACATTTAAAACCTGGGTGTGAGACCCCTTCGGGAAAAGTAACACACTTGTGTGGGGAGCAACTCGGACTAGACTAAGTTACTGGAATTAAGACTTATTCTATGCATCTGCTCTCCCACAATATGGCGCTGGGAGAGGAGGAAACAGCTTCTACGCAGCTGCCTCCAGTTCAACCAGTAACCTGCAGGAGCTGATCCCACTCCTGATTGGAGGAGAGCAGCGTACTCGGCGTGTGGGTAGCAGAGTTGGGATTGGTGGAGGAGGACTATAAAGGAGGAGAGAGACAACATGCACCAGGAACATCTAAGGGGAACATCTATCTGAAGGAACACCCGTGCAGCCCCCGAGAGAGCCGGCCGGCGGTGTGCCGCTCCCCTGCGGAAGTGGGGAAAGTGACAGGGGGCCCGCCCCTCCACGGAGGTGGAAGGATCGGCAGCCAACCCGGGAAGAACCAGCAGCAAACCAGGGAAGGGCCCAGCAGACAAAAGAACAGCGCAGGGTCCTGTGTCGTTCCTCCACGAAGAAGGGGAGCGACACACTTGCTTAGCCCAGCTTCCATCCTGAGAAGCCTTGGATGGACTTTTTCTGCTAATGCCTACAGCTGTTCTCCGAGGCAGTGTTATCGTGACACCCATTTCTTAGTAAAATGCCCAACACATAGAGATACTATATGCCAGATGCTAAAGCTTTCTAAATGTTAACTCATTTAAGTGTCCCAACCATTCTGATATCATTACCACGGTTACTACCATTTTATTTTTTTGTTGTTGTTTTTTTTTTTTGTTTTGTTTTTTTGTTTGTTTTTGACTGGCAGAGTTAGACAGTGAGAGAGAGAGAGAGAGAGAGAGAGAGAAAGGTCTTCCTTCCATTGGTTCAACCCCCAAATGGCTGTCATGGCAAGCACTGTGCTGATCCGAAGGCAGGAGCCAGGCGCTTCTTCCTGGTCTCCCATGGAGGTGCAGGAGCCCAAGCACTTGGGCCATCCTCCACTGCACTCCCGGGCCACAGCAGAGAGCTGGCCTGGAAGAGGGGCAACTGGGACAGAATCCGGCGACCCAACCGGGACTAGAACCCAGGGTGCTGGCGCCACAGGCAGAGGTTTAGCTTAGTGAGCCGTGGCGCCGGCCTTTTTTTTTTTTTTTTTTTTTTGTTACTACCATTTTATAATGGAGAGACTGAGGTACAGAGAGGCTATTACCCAGGTGGCTGATGGCAGGTGTTGGATTTGAACTTGGGCAGTCTGGTTCTGGGGTCTATACTCTTAACCACTACAAGTTCTCACTAGACAATAAGCCTGTGTAAAGTGAAAAACTGATACAAAATTGTATTCTTTTTTTTTTTTTTTTTTTTTTTTTTGACAGGCAGAGTGGACAGTGAGAGAGAGAGACAGACAGAAAGGTCTTCCTTTGCCGTTGGTTCACCCTCCAATGGCCCCCGCGGCTGGCGCACTGCGCTGATCCGATGGCAGGAGCCAGGTACTTACCCTGGTCTCCCATGGGGTGCAGGGCCCAAGCACCTGGGCCATCCTCCACTGCACTCCCTGGCCACAGCAGAGAGCTGGCCTGGAAGAGGGGCAACTGGGACAGAATCCGGCGCCCTGACCGGGACTAGAACCTGGTGTGCCGGCGCCGCAAGGCGGAGGATTAGCCTAGTGAGCCACGGCGCCGGCCCACAAAATTGTATTCTTTTTAAAATTTTATTTATTGGAAAGACATAGCCAGAGAGAGCGAAGAGAGCGCACGCACGTGCGCGAGAATCTTCCATCTGCTGGTTCACTCCCCAAAAGCCAGGGTGAGACCAGGAGCCAGGAGCTTCCTCTGGGTCTCCCATGTGGGTTTAGGAGCTTCCTCTGGGTCTCCCATGTGGGTGCAGGGGCCCAGGGACTGGGCCACCTTTGCTGCTTTCCCAGGTGCATCAGCATGGAGCTGGATTGGAAGTAGAGCAGCCAGAACTTGAACTGGCACACATATGGGATGCCAGCGCCACAGGTGGAGTTTAACTCTCTGTTCCACAGCGTCAGGCCCCCAAAATTGCATTCATAACAATCACAACTATGTGAGGAAAACAAGAAAACAATGTATATAACTAGGTATAGTAAACACAGGGTGGGGAGGGCAGCGTTGTAGCATAGCAGGTAAAGCCATCGACTGCCACACCAGCATCCCATACGGGTGCCGGTTCGAGTCCTGACTGCTTCACTTCCCATCCAGCTTCCTGCTGATGTGTCTGGGAAAGCAGCAGCAGATGGCCCAAGAGCTTGGACCACTGAACCCATTGGGAGACCTAAATGAAACTCCTGGCTTCTGGCTTCAGCCTGCCTCAGCCCTGGCCATTGCGGCCATCTGGAGAGTAAACCAGCGGATGGAAGATCTCTCTCTCTCTCTCTCTCTCTCTAACTCTGACTTTCAAACAAATAAATCGTAAAAAGAAAAAAAAAAAAAAAGACTTAGGGGCCGGCGCTGTGATGCAGCAGGTTAAAGCCTCAGCCTGCAGTGCTGGCATCCCACAGGGACGCCGGTTCAAATCTTGGCTGCTCCACTTTCGATCCAGCTCTCTGCTAATGTGCCTGGAAAAGCAGAAGAGGATGGTCTAAGTCCTTGAGCCCCTGCACCCACGTGGGAGACTTGGATGAAGCTCCTGGCTTTGGATTGGCTCAGCTCCGGCTATTGTGACCATTTGGGGAGTGAACCAGCAGATGAAGACCTTTCTCTCTATCTCTACCTCTCTCTGTAACTCTGTCTTTAAAATAAATAAAATAAATTTTAAAGAAAAAATTAGGCAAACCACATTAAAAGTGACACTTTAAAAAAAAGACTTAGAGGAAATATACTAAAATATCAGTGGTGGTTATCCTGGTGCAGGAAAAACTGAGGGGAATATCATTTTCTTTTTTTTTTTATTTGTTTATTTTTTGACAGGCAGAGTGGACAGTGAGAGAGAGAGACAGAGAGAAAGGTCTTCCTTTGCTGTTGGTTCACCCTCCAATGGCCGCCGCGGCTGGTGCGCCGCGGCTGGCACACCGCGCTGATCCGATGGCAGGAGCCAGGTGCTTCTCCTGGTCTCCCATGGGGTGCAGGGCCCAAGCACCTGGGCCATCCTCCACTGCACTCCCTGGCCACAGCAGAGAGCTGGCCTGGAAGAGGGGCAACTGGGACAGAATCCGGCGCCCTGACCGGGACTAGAACCCGGTGTGCCGGCACTGCAAGGCGGAGGATTAGCCTAGTGAGCTGCGGCGCCAGCTGGGAATATCATTTTCTAACCTCTATTTTTATCTCTCAAGTTTCCTAGGATGAGTATAATATTTATAATGAAAAATGAATACATTTGCATTTCACTTATAAATGACTGCAATAAATTAAAACACGGAAAACAACTGCAACACACTTCACTCTCTCCAACGAAAAATAACTTATACACCTGAATCCTCCATTCATTTCTCCCATGAATTCTGTTACTATCACCAGTCTACTTACTGATTCTTATATGAGGGGAATTCCAGAAGTTTGTGGAAAATGGAATTAAAAGATAAATTTGTTTGGTGCCATAGAAAAGCTGAAACCCACATATAGAGGGATCTTCAGGAAATTTAAGGAAAAGGGTAGGTGTGAGGCCACAGTGGGCTAGCTCTGCACTTGGGATGCCGCATCCTATACAGGAGTGCCTGGTACAGAATCCCAGCTCTGCTTTCAATTCAGCTTCCCAGTAACGCGCACCCTGGGAGGTGTCAGGTGATGGCTCAAATACTTGGATCCCCGCCACTTACTTGAGAGACCAAGATGGAGTTCCAGTCTCCTGCCTTAGGCCTGGCCTAACCCTGGCTGTCGCAAGCATCTTCCAGTGGGTGGAAGTCAGTTTCTCTCTTTCTCTCTCTCTGCCTTGCAAATGAATAATAAACCTCAAAAAGAAAGTTTAAGGAAAATGCTTACTTGAAAAAGCAATGCATGGCCGGCGCCGCAGCTCACTAGGCTAATTCTCCGCCTTGCGGCGCTGGCACACCAGGTTCTAGCCCCGGTCGGGGCGCCGGATTCTGTCCCGGTTGCCCCTCTTCCAGGCCAGCTCTCTGCTGTGGCCTGGGAAGGCAGTGGAGGATGGCCCAAGTGCTTGGGCCTTGCACCCCATGGGAGACCAGGAGAAGCAACTGGTTCCTGCCTTCTGATCAGCGCGGTGCGCTGGTCGCAGCGCACCAGCCGTGGTGGCCATTGGAGGGTGAACCAACAGCAAAGGAAGACCTTTCTCTCTGTCTCTCTCTCTCACTATCCACTCTGCCTGTCAAAAAAAAAAAAAAAAAAAGCAATGCATGGATTTAAAATTCTTTTGCACCAAAAGAAACATCTTTTAATTCCATTTTCCACTAATTTTTAAATGTATTCTCATATAACCACCTTATATACCAGATTAATTTTTAAAAGCTTTTTTTTTAATTTATTTTTACTTGAAAGGCAGAGTTATGGAGAGAAGGGGAGGGAGGGGAGAGGGAGAGAGAGAGGGAGAGAGAGAAAGAGAAAGAGAGAGAGCGCGTGCTAGCTTCCATGTGCTGGCCCACTCCCCAAATGGCCACAAAGGCCAGGGCTGGGCCAGGCCAAAGCCAGGAGCCAGGAGCTTCTTCCAGGTCTCCCACATGGGTGCAGGGGCCCAAGAATCTGGGCCATCTCCCCCTGCTTTGCCAGGCACAATAGCAAGAAGCTCCATTATAAGTGGAGCAGCCAGGACTGAAACTGGCACCCATATGAGATGCCGGCACTGCAGACTGTGGTGTAACCCCGGGTGCCACAGTGCCGGCCCCTGGTAATATTTTAAAGGCTTTTTTCCCCTTATTTTTAAAAATTATTACTTTATTAGAAAGGCAGAGAGAGAGAAAGAGGGAGACTGCTCGATCTTCTATCCAATGGTTCACTTCCCAAATGCCTGCCACAGCTGGGTCTGGGCCAAGCTGAAGCCAGAAGCAGGAACTCAGTCTCCCGAGTGGGTGAATCCACACTTGAGTCACCACCTACTACCTTCCAGAGTGTGCACTAGCAGGAAGCTGCAATCAGGAGCTGAGGAGCTGGGACTTGAACCCATGCCTCTGATGTCGGATGTGGGCATCCCAAGAGGCATCCAAACACTTGCCCTGGCAGGTTCTTACGGCAGTTATGCCATTTCCCTGTTCTGGAGTTTTCTGCCTTGGCATTCGAGCCATACTCTTCACCCTGGCACTAAACTTGTCCAGTCTGACCCTAAAGTTCCTGGCAGCCTTTTCTGCCACATCCTCCCTGTTTCCTGTGATCCCAGCACCTTCTTCCGTCTTTGCTAACTCCATGCGGCTCCCCAGGTACCAAGCTAATCCTATCAACAGCCATTCAGCAGCCCGGGCCCAGCATCTGGGGTGGTTTGGAGTCAGTTCCTGCACCCTGGGGACCCATGGCCACTGGCCTGGTCAGATCTCCTAGGCCCTGAGCACTGCCCTGAGACTTTCACTGTCAGTGGCTGCTGAGAGCCCAGGCGCCAGGAGGAAGGCTCCCAGGGCACTGGCAGCACTGCGGCAGGAGAGCTAGCGAGTGCTGGCTCTGCTCGCTTTCCCTCTGTGCTTCTTACTTCCCCAAACAAACGACACTCTGGGGCCTCCCCAGCTCTGGCCAGACATGCCCGGTGCTGCTCCTGGCCCCTTGCTGTCTGCGTGGGATCTACAATCACGTTTCCCAGCAGGCTCTCTGCTTGGTGAGTGGGACCTCCCTGGAGGTCTCGGCCTGGGCCTGGAGCCAGCGGGACTCGAGCTGCTGCCCACACCCACTCTTTCAGACCTGCCCAGGGCCCCAGCAGCCTCGTGCGGCCATGACTGCAAATCAGGTACCCGTGGGGCTCTGTTTCTGCCAGAACTGAGCTTCCTCCATTTGTCCTGTCCCCGCAGTCTTTGCTGTCGCTGTAGCTTTTGCTCAGAGCATCCCAGTGGACACTCACAAGCTCTGTCTGTCTTTCCTTTTATAAAGCACTTTTTTTTATTGCGGTAAAGTATACAGAACATCAAACTTACTGTTTATTTTTAAGAATATTATTCAGTGTCATAAGAACATTCCTAGTGCTGCCAACCACCACCATATCCATTTCCAGAATGCTTTCTACTACACAGTAACTCTCCATTGCCCTTCCCTCAGCTGCTGGGACCCTGGAATCCACTGGGTTTTAAACATTTCTATTTATTTGTTCTCTTTTTCTTTGAAAGGTAGAGAGATAGAGATATCTTCCATCTGCTGGTTCTCTCCCCAAATGCCCACAACAGCCAAGTGCTGGGCCAGGTCAAAGTCAGGAGCTGGAAGCCCCATCCGGGTCCCCTATGTGGATAGCAAGGACCCGAGTACTTGAACCATCACCCACTGCTTCCCAGGGGGCACACTGGCAGGAAGCTGGACTGGAAGCACAACAGCCAGGACTCAGATCAGGTATCCCATGTAGGAGGCAGGTATCCCCAGTGGTGACTTAAGGTGCTGCACAAAGTCAGCCCCAGTCTTCTGTTTGCATGAATTCACCAATTCTAGATACTTCATGCGAGTAGAAGCATAAAATAGTGGTCGTTTTGCATCTAATTGTATTTGCATTCCCCCAGAGAAACAGAGCCAATGGGTTATATGAGAGAAACCTAAAAATTTCATGGAAAACGGGGAATTAAAAGATCATGTGCATTTTTGAGGCACTCATGTACCATTTATGTATATATATGTGTGCATATATGTGAAGGAATTTATTATGAGCAATTGGCTCATACAATTGTAGGGAGTGTGACGTCAGCTGTCTGTAAACTGCAGACTCAGGAGAGCCAAGGTGTATCCCACAGAGCACCAGGGGAGTCGATGGTGGGTACCCCAGGCTAGACACAGACTCCTGTCCCTGGTACAAGAGCAAACAAAAGCAGGGGGTGCTGGGGGCGGCACGGAGAATTCCTCTTTCTGCTACCATTTGTTCTATTTAAGACCTCAGTGCCCAAGGAATGAACACGTGTCTAGGACACAGCCACCCACTTTACCGGATCCAACCATTCACATGTAAAGTCCTCCAGAAACAGCCCCCCGGACACACACAGAAATACTGTTGATCTGGGTACCACTTGGTCCAGTCAGGTCACACCCAGAATGAACTGTCACTCTGGCTACTTCCCGTGGTATGACGTGTCCAAGGCTTGCTCATCTGGGGCCTGAGACTTCCCTTCTTGTGACGGCTGAGTAACATTTCATTTACATATCTATTCATCTACAGATGCATCTGTCTTTTCAGGACCATCTCAAATGCCACATCCCTCCGCGCTCTAAGATTCTGAGTAGGCAGGCCGATGTTGTGGCATAGCAGATAAGTAACTGCGACACTGGTGTCCCATATGGGCACTAGTTCACATCTCAGCTGTTCCCCTTCCGATCTAGCTCCCTGCTAATGGCCTGGGAAAAGCAGTGGAAGATGGCCCAAGTGCTTGAGCCCCTGCACCCACGTGGGAGACTTGGAAGACAGTCCCGGCTCCTGGCTTCAGGCTGGCCTAACCCAGGCCGTTGTGGCCATCTGGAGAGTGAACCAGTGGAAGGAAGATCTCCCTGTGTCTCTCCCTCTTTCTGTAACTCTAACTTTCAAATAAATAAGTAAATCTTAAAAGATTCTGAGAGAGCCGGCGCCGTGGCTCAATAGGCTAATCCTCCACCTTGCGGCGCCGGCACACCGGGTTCTAGTCCCGGTTGGGGCGCCGGATTCTGTCCCGGTTGCCCCTCTTCCAGGCCAGCTCTCTGCTATGGCCAGGGAGTGCAGTGGAGGATGGCCCAGGTGCTTGGGCCCTGCACCCCATGGGAGACCAGGAAAAGCACCTGGCTCCTGGCTCCTGCCAGGATCAGCGCGGTGCGCCGGCTGCAGCGGCGGCCATTGGAGGGTGAACCAACGGCAAAGGAAGACCTTTCTCTCTCTGTCTCTCTCTCTCACTGTCCACTCTGCCTGTAAAAAAAAAAAAAAAAAAAAAAAAAAAAAAAAAAAAAAAAGATTCTGAGAAAGGACCATCTTCCTATGTCCATGAACCAGCAAAGGCCTCTTACAGACAAGATATCCAGTAAATATATCTTTAAAAAATCACCTATTTTTTTCATTTTGTGTGAAAGGCAGAGATCTTCCATTCACTGGCTCACTCCCCAAATGCCTGCAACAACCAGGGCTGGGCCAGGCTGAAGCCAGGAGCCTGAAACTGTGGGGAGCAACTGGGAGCAACTCGGACTAGACTAAGTTACTGGAATTAAGACTTATTCTATGCATCTGCTCTCCCACAATATGGTGCTGGGAGAGGAGGAAACAGCTTCTACACAGCTGCCTCCAGTTCAACCAGTAACCTGCAGGAGCTGATCCTGCTCCTGATTGGAGGAGAGCAGCGTACTCGGCCTGTGGGTAGCAGAGTTGGGATTGGTGGAAGAGGACTATAAAGGAGGAGAGAGACAACATGCACCAGGAACACCTGAGGAACATCTGAGCAGCCCCCGAGAGAGCCGGCCGGCGGTGTGCCGCTCCCCCGCGGAAGTGGGGAAAGCGGCAGGGGGAACCGCCCTTCCACGGAGGTGGAAGGGTCGGTAGCCAACCCAGGAAGAACCAGCAGCAAACCCGGGGAGGGCCGAGCAGACAAAAGAACAGCGCAGGGTCCTGTGTCGTTCCTCCACGAAGAGGGGGAGCGACATGAAACTCAATCTGGGTATCCCTGGGTGGCAGGGGCCCAAGCACTTGAGCCATCGTCTGCTGCCTCTCAGGGTGTGCATTAGCAGGAAGCTGGATCAGCAGCAGAGAAGCTGGGATCTGAACCAGGCACTCTGACATGGGAGGCAGGCATGTTAATCAGTAACTCAACCACCTTCCCAAACATGGCCCCCAGCAAATAGTTAATGTAGTAAATATGGGAATGAGAAGTCCGCAAGTGAACATAATGATAGACATGATTCAGAATCCTTTATTGTTATACCTTTTATTTCAAGTAACTAATTTTCACAATGTTTAAAAAACTAACATCTGTTAGCTTAGGCAAAAAAATAATGATCCACTATAATCATCCAATTGTCTAAATGCTATCTAACCCTCCTGTTAGGCTGAAGTAAGTTGACACTTTTTGCTAGAAGCAAAAACTGACCCACGTGATGGTTTATTACTGTTACTTAACTGTGTCATCAGAGATGTGATTTTGGTATCTGCAGGATTTGGTTCTCCCTCAGAGATGCCACACTCTGTGCAAAGTTATTTGATTATGGAAATATTTACTGGGAATTCTAAGCCTTTTCTTAAGCAAAGATTGCTTAAGAAGGTTCAGATTTCGCAAATGAGGACTCCTTAGTAACACCCAACTACGTAAGACAAGCATTTTTTAAAAACTTTGCCAGAAAAGGGCTGGCATCGTTGCACAGTGGGGAAAGCTACCATCGCAATCTGGCATCCCACCTGAGGTGCCGGTTCAAGCCCAGGCTGCTCCACTTCCAAGTCAGCTGCCTGCTAATGTCCCTGAAAGGCAGCAGAGGATGGCCCGAAGTGCTTGAGCCCCTGCCACCCATGTGGGAGACCCGGACGAGGACCAGGCCCCTGACTTCAGCCTGGCCCAGCCCTGGCTGTTGTGAACACTGGGGAGTGAACCAGCAGGTAGATCTCTATCTATTTTTCTCTGTGTGTGGGTCCCCCCTCCGTAATTCTGCCTTTCAAACAGATTTTAAAATCTTCAAAGAAAATACAAGACTTTTTAAAAAGTCTGTCAGAGAGCTCATGGTATATTAGATAAAGGAGACAGGCACTGCTCAAATGTTAGTCACGGTGTGTGCGTGACGCCACCATTCACATGGTGCAGATCACCCTTTGAGCTGGAAAAGGAGTCGCGAGGGCCCTCCAAATAGCAGTCGGAACGATCTGAGGCAACGCTGGAATCCCCACCTCTGCCTGCCTCACCCCAGTCCTCACAGACTCCCAACCTCGCCCGCTGCCCTTCTCAGCGCCCACGGCAGAGACGCGACGAACAAAGTACCAGGCTGCCCTCTGCTGGTTCCTTGCGGGCATGCAAAGGCGGGGAAGCGGGAAAGCACTGCTGTATCGGGGTCATCTCCCAGGTGGGAGAAGTGTGAACTTGTTGGGTCTCTGACGGTGTTAATTCAGCGTCTGGCTTCTAGAAGGAACCTTGGGTATGGCAAGAAATCCCTCTGATCCTGCGGTGGGGAGACAGTCTCCTGTAAGACTCGCAGGTACAGTTTTAGAGAGAGGAAGAGACAGATACACACACACAGAGACAGAGAGAGAGATTTTCCATCTGCTAATCCACTCCCCAAGTGCCTGCAACAGCCAGGGCTGGGCCAGGCCAAAGCCAGGAGCCAGGGACTCCATCTGGATTCCATCCCCGACTTCCACATGGGTGGCAGGGACCCAAGTACTTGGGCCATCATCTGCCACCTTTCCAGGCAAGAAGCTGGATCAAAAGCAGAGCAGCCAGGACTCAATCCAGCTCTCTGATATGGGATGATGGTGTCCCAAATGATGGCTTAACACACTGTGCCACAATACCAGCCCCAAAAACATTATTTAAATTGATTTCATCCCTTTAATTTTGTTAGGGTAGCTCTTAGAAAAAAATTACATAATTATTTCTCTATTGCATGGTGCTGAGTTTGACAAGTGAATGTGGTGGATATTTATTGCATGCTCCCTGGGCACTAAGGGCTTTCTAACGGGTGTGCTGTGCTAAGGACTTTATGCACAGTAGCCTTTCATTTATTCTTCATAATAGCAGTATTAAAAATATCTATGATGATCATTTCAATTGTACAAGGCAGGAGACAGAGACTTATACAGAACAAGGAACAAGGCTCTATAGTCAGAGAGTGATCATGCCTAGACTTGAATCCAGATAATTAAGAATGCAATGCAAGGTCAGGGGCTGGCACTGTGGCACAGTGGGTTGAAGCCCCAGCCTTTAGCGCCGGCATTCCATATAGGCGCTATTTCTAGTCCCGGCTGCTCCTCTTCTGATCTGGCTCTGCTATGGCCTGGGAAAGCAGTAGAAGACACCCGCATGGGAGACCCGAAGATGCTCCTGGCTTCGGATTGGCTCAGTTCTGGCCACAGCGGACACTGGGGGCGTGAGCCAGCAGAATGGAAGGCCTTTATCTTTCTCTGGCTCTACCTATCTCTGTAACTCTTTCTTTCAAATAAATAAAATAAATCCTTAAAAAATAAAAGAATGCAAGGTCAAGGCTGTTACTCATCACAAGTGCAATCTTGCACCCAGGCTCACCTTGGTCCTGCCTGTGGTGGTCCTTTCTTTGCTGTCATTCCCCAACCGTTTCGGTGGCTTTGTCATGGGCCTTTGTTTCCTTGTCTAGGATCACCTTGCTATAAACTGTATAGTTAGGTAAGAGGAGTTTTTCCTCTCCTACATACTTTCCTAGACCCACACGAAATAACACATTTAGAGGTGGAATGGTGTAGAGCGGGAGAATTCTTTCCAACGACTTTTTCTAATTTTTGGCCGCCCCGAGCCCGCGCCCCTAAGACCGCCTCCTGCGCGGCCTCCGTCATCCACGCCGCCCCGGGCCCCTGGCCCGAACACCGCCTCCCGCACTCCCGCGTCCTCCCATCACTCGAGCCGCCTCGGGTCCGCGCCCCGAACACCGCCTCCCGCGGCCCCCGTCACCCGCGCCGCCCCGGGCCCGCGCCCCGAACACCGGCTCCCGCGCCGCCCGCACTCCCGCACTCTCGCGGCGGTGGCGGTGGGGTCTGTGGCGCGGCCCGGAGCAGCGCACGGAACCAGGCGCGGGCCCAGCCAGGTCCCCCGTGTCCCGCGCTCCCGCGCGTCCGGAGGAGAACGCCCCGCGGGCCGCCCTCAGCCCGGGAGAGGCCCCGAGCGCAGTCCCGGGCCTCGGAGGAGACGCGGGCGGCGCGGGCTCCCTCGGCCCCGAGCCCGCGGGGAGGCGGGTGAGTGCGGGGCTGCGCGGGCGCGGGGTCTCCCGCCGCCGTCCTCCCTCCCGCCCCACCTCGCCCCCTGCCCCCGCGCTCGCCGTCGGCGGAGACCCCGGCGTGGCCGCGCGGCTGCGGGTGCTCACGGGCGGTGTCGGGCGGCTGCGGCGTCTCCTGCGGGCTCGCGGACGCGCGTGCTCTCGGGGCCCACGGCGGGGCGCCCCGCGTTGCTTCCCTGCACCCGCGTTCCTGCCCCATCTCGCCCGGGGCGCAGGACCTGAACCTGGCTGTGCACGCGCTGCGGGGCGCCGCCGCCCTCGGGCGGGAACCGGGCGGGGGTCTCCGAGTTTCGTCTTTTTACCTGAGTTATGGTGGCCCCTTGTCACCACCGCTGGCCTCTGGGTTTGACAAGGGAGAGGCACGAAGCTAGCGAAGTCTGCGGCGCCACAAGCCACAAGCCACCGCCCCGCCCCTCTGCTTGTCAGTTACACCACGTGCCTCCCCGGGACGCACCTGTTGCATCGGGACCCTGGGGCCAACCCCATACAAGGAGGTGGACCGCCAGGGACGTAACTTCCTAGTGTCGCTCCTGGGTTCTTTTTCCGTCGTGGACCTGTCCTAGAGGTACCGGTCCATTTTTCCGGCCGCACCTCATCCCCTCATCCTGTTCTCGGACAGGCTTCCCCGGCTACAGGTACCGGTTTTGGTTTTTCGGTGGACAGCTGGCCCACTCGTGTGCGTGTCTCCCTGAGCGGGGCCCGTGAGTGTGTGTGTGTAGTCCCCTCTGCCAAATAAGTGTTGGTACTTGCACGCAAGGCCGGTTTCCGCGTAGCCCCGGGGTCATTGCCCAGGTCAGCCTGTCATGGCGCCCTCGGGCTTTCTAGAAACTTCCGCGCTGACGCCGCGCCTGGCCTGGGAAAGATTCCTGTAGACTCAGGTGTGAGCGAACGCTTAGGTTTCTAGAAAAGTTTGCGTCATGACCAGAACATCTTGTGCGCTCAGCTCCTTTGTGCGTGTCTGAGAAGTTGCTCTCCGCGTTTGCTGCGGGTGTGGGTCCGTTCACAATGTTACTTAGGGAGGTGTAAGGAGGAAACGAGGCAGACCGCGTGTGCAAGAGCAGCGACATCCGTGTTGGCCTTGGGGTCGCAGACAGCGCTGCCCGCCTGAGCCTTTCCGCCTGTTCCCAGCTCACACAGCCCTCGGGAGACCGGGAAGCTCGAGTGTGACACACGTCAGCGTGTGCGTACGTGTCCCAATCTAACGCACTTGTCATCGGTCATTCATAGACACACGCTGGGACCCTAAAGCAACACACAGAAAGAATGGATGTGCTGGTACATCGCATTTTCACTCATGCACCCACACCCCTAGATCAGCTGTTCCCAACCCTGTGCGGTCCAATCCTTGGTGTTTATAACAAATACTTTGCAATATTTTAATGCAGTGCAGAAAGTAAAAGTCATTTCTGTAGAATCTTTGCACTTCCGAGCCTTTGTAGCAATGATGGAGGTGAAAAAGCCGAGTATCTTCTGTATTTCACTTTATACCCATGCATCTAGTATCCTGGAAGAAAGGCTGGAATGGTCAGTGTCTTTACAAATGAGGAGACAAGGGGAGAAAAAAGCCTTAAATCTTTGTCGTGGGTTAATGTCAGAGTTTGGCACGGGCTGGTGCTGTGGTGCAGTAGGTTAATCCTCTGCCTGTGGCGCCAGCATCCTATATGGCCACCAGGTCTAGTCCCTGCTGCTCCTCTTCCAATCTAGCACTCTGCTTGTTGCCTGGGAAAGTAGAGGAAGATGGCCAAATGTTTGGGCCCCTGCACCTGCATGGGAGGCCCAGAAGAAGCTTCCGGCTTCAGATTGGCCCAGCTCTGTCTGATGTGGCCATTTGAGGAGTGAACCATCAGATGGAAGACCTTTCTGTCTCTCAAGTAAATGAATAAAATTTCTCTAAAAATTTGTTAGATTAGCTCTTGCATTAGTTTTTTTTTTAAAGATTTATTTATTATTATTATTTCCTTGAAAGGCAGAGTTACAGAGGGGCATAGACAGAGAGGTGTTCCATCTGCTGGTTCGCTCTCCAAATGGCTGTAAAGCTGGAGCTGATCCAGTCTAAAGCCAGGATCCAGGAGCTTCTTGTGGTCTCCCATGTGGGTGCAGGGGCTCAAGGACTTAGACCCATCCTCCACGGCTTTCCCAGGCCATAGCAGAGAGCTGGATTGAAAGTGTAGCAGCCAGGACTCGAACCAGTGCCTATATGGGATGCTGGCACTGCAGCTGGCAGCTTAACCGACTATGCCACAGCTCCAGCCCCAATAAATAAATAAAGTCTTTAAAAAAGAATTTGTTAGAAAGCTTAGCTCTTATTTAATGTTACAGAAATTTATTTTAAAGGCTAATTCCTGTTCAGCCAACGTGAAATTTGTTTCACTTGAATTTGTTATAAATTTTGTTTTTGGGTTGTTTTGATGACCAATTTAGATAAACAGACCGAAAAGAGTATCATTTATTATTAAATCTCTTACATTTGCTCTTAAGAAAATTGTGAGTTATAGTAAAATGTTACTGTTAAAGGCAGGATATATTGGCAGGGAATACACGTGAATTCCTTAAATCTTTTGGCAATATTGATATAGAGAACCCTAGTACAGAACTGATATGTTCTATGCTCATTTTCCAAAAAAAGTTAAAATATTTCACAATAGCATTCTTATCCTATTTCTTGTTAATTCGGAAGGCACACAGGGATCTCCCACAGCTGTTGGAGTCATGTTCACCTGTCAGCTTTGCATTGCTGTGGATGTTATGGCTACAAGAAAGCCAGGATAGCCGACTTCAGCTTTGCAGTGTGAGTCTAAGGGATGTGAGGCCCAGCTCACAGGAGCGTCTCTCACTTAATCCCCAGCCCCAGCCGAGCCCTGAACCGAAGCCTGTGCTGCCAGTCCCCTCCAGTTCTTGTTTTTACTCCAGGAGTTTTCTGCCCAGCTGTTTGAATTCTCTCTCCCTGACCCAGAGAAACTATAAAGCAACTAATTTCAGGGCAAGCAGGTACCAGGAAATCCTTCAATATTAGTTTTACTTAGGGCTGGCCAACTCTTTTATTGAATTAATGAGTAAGCAGGTACTTAAAAATCAATCTCTAGAATGAATACATAGAACATGGGTTGGATAGCACAGGTTTAAAACCCGAAAACAGAAGATATTCCAGTGAGAAGGTGGATCTGTTGCCTCTTTCTTTTTTTTTTTTTTTTAAGATTTATTTATTAATTTGAAAGTCAGAGTTACACAGAGAGAAAGAAGGAGAAGCAGAGAGAAAGAGAGAGAGAGAGAGAGAGAGAGAGCTTCCATCCACTGGTTCACTCCCCAATTGCTGCAATGGCTGGAGCTGTGCCAATCCGAAGCCAGGAGCCAGGAGCTTGTTCTGAGTCTCCCACACGGGTGCAGGGGCCTAAGGACTTGGGTCATCTTCTCCTACTTTCCCAGGCCATAGCAGAGAGCTGAATCAGAAGTGGAGCAGCTGGGACTCAAACCGGCACCCATATGGGATCCCAGCACTGGAAGCAGCGACTTTACCCACTATGCCACAGCACCAGCCCCTCTTCTTACTCTTTCCACTCTGAGCAGACTAGGGTGTTGGGGACCCAGTGGGCGTGGCCTTGACCAGAGCAGCCAGAATGGGCCTGGAACCCTTCTCTGGAGAGTACCCCTCTGAATGAAGCAGTATTGAAGGTGATGATTAGGTTTGTGGTGAATTCACACCCCCAAGGTAAAGTTTGTTTCTGTAGAACCACTCGAATGGAAAACCAATTTGGAGGCCTCAGCGTGTGAGTCGGGTTATGGTGTCAGCCAAGCTGGGTGATTGTATGTGGTATTTAACATCTTCTGTGTGTTTTCCTGATTGGTTTAGGGTTTGGAGCCAATCACGTTGCCTTTCTGAGTCTCATAAACCCTCTGAAGCAGGGATTGCAAACTGGGGGACCTCAGGGGAAAGCTGAAGGTATTTTGCTTGGGAGACACAGTACCTAAATTTTGAATTTGAATTAAATTTTCTTCTGATGGGGATACATTCTCCAGGTCACCATGTGGCCAGCAGATGCTGCTGCTTCATGCCTGATCTCTTGCCACGTGTAGTACCCACTGAATGGCAGCAGTGTGCTCTGTGACTTCTGAGACAGGCAGAATCCCTTCTGGTGTTTAAATCTGTGAATTCCTGCGGCAGCAGGGAGAGGCTGGTCAATTTTGCTCAATATAAGGAGAGATTTCCCAACAGTTGGTTCTGTCCTCAAATGAGAACCTTTCACATCTGAGATTTTTTTTTAAAGATGTAGTTACTTATTTGAAAGTCAGAGTTACACAGAGAGAAGGAGAGGCAGAGAGAGAGAGAGAGAGAGAGAGAGAGAGAGAACTTCCACCTGCTGGTTCACTCCCCAGATGGCCACAATGGCCGGAGCTGTGCTGATCTAAAGCCAGGAGCCAGGAGCTTCCTCCAGGTCTCCCATGTGGGTGCAGGGGCCCAAGGACTTGGGCCATCTTCTCTTGCTTTCTCAGGCCATAGCAGAGAGCTGGATCAGAAGTGGAGCAGCCGGGACTAGAACCAGTGCCCATATGGGAAGCCAACACTCTAGGCAGCAGCTTTACCCGCTGCACCACAGTGCTGGCCCCTCAAATCTAAGATTCAAAAAAAAAATTCTATCACCACTTTAAACCATGTGCTATCAATTTATCGCTCTTGAACATGGCTAAAAATATGTATTTACATAAGTTATATAAACCTAATGACATGTTGTTAGTGAATATAATATCTAAGTATATATTTAATTAGATAATAAATATGTATATACACACTGATGTGTGTGATTATATGTTGGGGGCCAGCCTTCTTCTTTTAAATTTTTTAAATTTTTATTTATTCGTTGGCAGGCGCCATGTTCACTAGGCTAATCCTCCGCCTGCGGCGCTGCCACTCCGGGTTCTAGTCCCAGTCAGGGCGCCAGATTCTGTCCCGGTTGCCCCTCTTCCAGGCCCGCTCTCTGCTGTGGCCCAGGAAGGCAGTGGAGGATGGCCCAAGTGCTTGGGCCCTGCACCTGCATGGGAGACCAGGAGAAGCAACTGTCTCCTGGCTTCAGATCAGCACGGCGCACCGGCCACAGTGGCCATTGTGGGGTGAACCAACAGCAAAGAAGACCTTTCTCTCTGTCTCTCTCTCTCGATGTCCACTCTGCCTGTCAAAAAAAAATTTATTCATTCAAGAGATACAGACAGATGGTATCATCCTTTGATTCATACTGCAAATGTTCACAACAGCTGGGGCTGGGCCAAGGCCAAAACCAGGAGCTGGGAACTCAATCCAGGATCCCACATGGATGACAAGGACCCAAGCCATCACCTGCTGCTTCCCAGGTACACATTAGCAGGAAGCTGGAATCAGGAGTGGAGCTGGGACTTGAAGCCAGACACTCTGATATGGAATGTGGGCATCCCAACAGGCAGCTTAACTGCTAGGCCAAATGCCCACCCCAGCCTCAGTCTGTTTTGTGCCTTGGGCATTCTCTCTGCCACCACCTTGTTCTTTGGTTTACATGTGGACTTTCAAAGTTTAACACATCAAAAACAGTTCCCAGGTTAGCCAGAGCTTCCTGTGGAGGCATTTTCCCTTTTTCAGCTCCGCAGTTATTTGTGAAAGTCAGAATTTTATCTTTTTCTAAAGATTTATTTTATGTATTTGAAAGGCAGAGTTCCATCCTCCAGTTCACTCCCCAGATGAACAGAATGAAGCCCTGAGCCTAGAATTTCATCCATATCTTCCATGTGGGTGGCATGGGCCCATGTGCTGGGACCATCTTTGGCTGCTTTCTCAGGCACGTGAGCAGGAATCTGGATTGAAAGTGGAACAGCCAGGACTCAAATAAGCAGGTCATGGGATGCTGATGTCAGACAGTGTCTTAACCCATTGCTCTACAACGCTGGCCCCATGAATTTCATTTAAGAATTGTAAAACCATTCTACATTTCAAGAGCTCTTTAGTTCTATATCAGTTTTCCTTCTGTCTCAAATTTGTTTTTGTTCATATGTGTGTATAATGTATTGATTTAAAAGCATAGTGTCAGAGAAAGAGGGAGAGAC
The DNA here is from genome assembly GCF_964237555.1 of Oryctolagus cuniculus. Classification (NCBI taxonomy): domain Eukaryota; kingdom Metazoa; phylum Chordata; class Mammalia; order Lagomorpha; family Leporidae; genus Oryctolagus; species Oryctolagus cuniculus. The sequence continues at coordinate 99,236,214 of NC_091444.1, read as the reverse complement.
AGAGAGAGATTTCTCATCTGCTGGTTCTCACCCCATGTGCCTGCATCAGCTAGAGCTGAGCCAGACTGAAACCAGGAGCCAGGGACTTGATCTGAGCCTTCCACATGGTGGTGCGCAGACCCAAGTGCTTGAGCCATCGACTGCTTCTCCCCAGGTGCGTTAGCAGGAAGCACGGCATCCAAGACTTCTCAGATCTGGGATCTGGGTGTCCCAAGCAGCAGCTTATCCCCTTTACCAAAGACCCACCCCTGAAATTGCTTGAAAACAATTTTTAATGATGTTTTCTCTTTAACTGTGCCAGGTGGTCACTCCTCCCAAAATATGCTTGTCATTGCTGAATTACTACCCTATTCTTTTTTTAATTATTATTAAAGATTTATTTATCTATTTGAAAGGCAAAGTTACAGAGAGAGACTAAGAGAGAAAGAGAGATCTTCCATCCACTGGTTCACTCGCCAAATGGCTGCAGCAGTCGGAGCTGGGCCAATCTGAAGCCAGGAGCCAGGACTTCTTTTGGGTCTCCCATGTGGGTGCACGGCTGAGGCACTTGGGCCATTCTTCCTTGCTTTCCAAGGCTGTTGGCAGGGAGCTGGATTGGGATGTAAGCCGGTGCCCATATGGGATGCTGGTGCTGCAGGTGACGGCTTTACCCACTATGCCGTGATGTGGGCCCCTGTACCCTATTCTTGTGGCTCACACTTAAGTTCAGCATTTTTTTTCTAACTTTTGAAAGATGAACTCATCTGTGAAATGAATTAAACATGCAACTCCTTCTGCAAAGATACATTTCAGGGGGTGGCACTGTGGCGCAGTGGGTTAAAGCCCCAGCCAGCAGTGCCAACATCTCATATGGGTGCCGGTTCAAGTCCCAGCTACTCTACTTTCAATCCAGCTCTGTGCTATGGCCTAGGAAAGCAGTAGAAGATGGCCCAAGTCCATGAGTCCCTGCATCCGTGTGGGAGACCTGGAAAAGCTCCTGGTTCCTGGCTTCGGATCAGCCCAGCTCTGGTTGTTGTGGCCTTTTGGGGAGTGAAGCAGTGGATGGAAGATCTCTCTCGCGCTCTCTCTCTCTCTCTCTCTCTCTCATTCTCCCTCTCTATCTCTTTCAAAGAAATAGATTTTTTTAAAAAAAGGTACATTTCAAGCAGATTGAAGAAATGAATATCAAGGTTGTCCTGTTGTCTTATCTCTGTACTAATTTTGTGTTCCACTACAAACATGACCACATCTGCTGTGCAGTTAGGTGGCCTGTAACACACTCCTCAAAGATGCCACTATTTCCCGTTATCTTTGTCCAAGTTCTTGGCTTTATTTCCATTTTTTTTTTTTTGACAGGCAGAGTGGACAGTGAGAGAGAGACAGAGAGAAAGGTCTTCCTTTGCCGTTGGTTCACCCTCCAATGGCCGCCGCAGCCGGCGCACCGCGCTGATCCGATGGCAGGAGCCAGGTACTTCTCCTGGTCTCCCATACGGGTGCAAGGCCCAAGCACTTGGGCCATCCTCCACTGCCTTCCCGGGCCACAGCAGAGAGCTGGCCTGGAAGAGGGGCAACCGGGACAGAATCCAGCGCCCCAACCGGGACTAGAACCCGGTGTGCCGGCGCCGCAAGGCCGAGGATTAGCCTAGTGAGCCCTGGTGCCAGCCTTTATTTCCATTCTTAAGTCTATGCGCATAGTTGTTATGCACAGTATTCCCTCCAAAGCCAGACGTTTTGACTCTCCCCTCCCCAGAAACCTTTTATTTAAGGAATACAAACTCTGCAGGCACACTGGTGGCACACTGGTGGAGTGTGGCTGCACTCGTCTCCAGGGATTGGCCCAGGGTTCCTGTGATAAAGCTGCCTCTGTGGCAAACACTAGAATGTGCCGTCCCTCAGGAAACCCTGTGTGCCGATGTCCCCAGGAGCTGCTGGGTGACAGCTTGGTCCCCAGCCTGGTCCCGTTCAGGCCGCTGGTTTTCTTTGACATCTTGTGCCTCTGCAGGTACTTGGCATACGCGTCATGAAGAGCAGTGTGATGACTGTTGTCTCTCGTGGATGACAGAAACTCTCATTCTAGGCATTTGTAGCAGCACCCAGTTAAACTTTGTGTAATAAGAAGACATGGTCAGTAACTGAGCTGACCGCCATGGTACCTGCTCGCCAAGAATGTGGCTAGTGTGATTGGAAAACATGTATTTTAATTTTATTCAGCTGAAAACACACATTTACGTGAGTGCAGCTATAAAGTAGCACAGAGACCAGTTGCTGTTTTATTGCGCAGCACAGCCTTGGGCACTCACTCAAGTCCCTTGTTTCTGCCTCGCTGCTGTCATCATCATCACTATTACTACAGTGGGAACAGTGATATGAGCCACACCTGGCAGAGACGGCCCCTCACGTCCCTCATAACAGAGCTCCTTGTCCCTGCACCTCCTGCAGACCCCGCACTCTGGACTTGGACTTGAACGCCCTCTCAGAACGTGGTGCCTGCCCCGCCTCAGGATCTGATTTCGCTGTCAGTTCCAGCTCCAGCCTCATCACTGCTGCTGTTTCTTGGCCTCTGCATCCAACTCTTGTCTGACCTCAGGTGTGAGCTCTGCCTGTGGAGCAACCTTACCCAAAACAAGGCTAATCTGGGGACGTTTGGGAGACGTTCCCACGAAGGATGACGGATCACGTAGGTGCTGAGCAGCGCTCCCACCTTGGATCATGTGCGCAGTCACCTCCCTACTGGTTGAGCTAGAAATACCCAGTCAGAATGAAGCCCTGAGAGATGATTTCCACTGATGATATATTCATGTCATGCATCAAGAATGGCGCATTACCAAAACCCTCAGGAATATTGTCCATTAACAGTGTTATTAGGATCTACCCATTTTGTCTGAGATGGTTCACAAGTCTGCAACCAAAATTCCGTAAGGTTTTTACTTGTGTATTCACTTTTCTCCAAATGTATTAGGTGTTTACCCAATTACTGGCTAACACCTTTATGCCAGTAGTCAGCAGGTTCAAAACAACGACCATAAACCTTCGGCCATAATCTGAAAGTTTTCTGCCTCTACATTGAAGTATGGTGTGACACGCGGATTGTCAGCAGCCGGACTTCTAGCATCTAACCCCCCTCACAGAGTACCCAGAGTATCAGCACCACAGACAGCCTGGCCCAGCTGTTGTTAAGAAAGGGGCCAAAGGGCTGGTGCTGTGGCGTGGCGGGTGAAGCTGCCGCCTGCAGTGCCGGCATCCTACATGGGTGCCAGTTGTAGTCCCAGCTGCTCCACTTCCGATCCAGCTCTCTGCTATGGCCTGGGAAGGCAGTGGAAGATGGCCCAAGGACTTGGGCTCCTGTACCTGCATGGGTGACCCAGAAGAGGCTCCTGGCTCCTGGCTTTGGATCGGTACATCTCCGGATGTCCTGACCAATTGGGGAGCGAACCAGCAGATGGAAGACCTCTCTCTCTCTCTCTCTCTCTCTGCCTCTCCTTCAATCTCTGTGTAACTCTGACTTTCAAATAAATAAAAGAATATTGAAAAGAAAAGAAATGGGCCAAAGAACAGGATCCTCTAAAGAACAGGATCACGGGGTCACGGGTGGACTTCAGTTCCCTCTGCACCTGGGACAGAGCCGCATGGGTGACAGCAGGACTTCTTCAGTGAGGAGTATCTGGGGTCAGGCTTCTTCAGTCAGTGTCAACAGAGCCCTTCTCTTTCAGCATCCAGGGCCGGAAATGCTCCCACACAGATGCTGTCATGAAAGTCACAGAGAGCAGCCCTGTTCCCTTGTGGATGCAGAAGGAGGTACAGACCTGGAAGAGCTCCTAACCCCTGTGGAGAAGGCCAGTGTGTTGAAGAGGGTGATTATGGTGATGGACGCTGCCACCTTTTAATACATGTCACTACTCACACCACCCAGGAGTCTTCTTCCAGGAAGAGTCAGGATGAACATGCCATCAACCCCTAACAACCCCCATGCCGGAATAAGAAGTGAATGTACTAGGGGCCAGTGCTGTGGCGTAGCGGGTGAAGCCACACCTGCAGTATTGGCATCGCATATGGCACCAGTTCGAGGCCTGGCTGCTCCACTTCCGATCCAGCTCTCTGCTGTGGCCTGAGAAAGCAGTGGAAGATGGTCCAAGTTCTTGGGCCCTTGCACCCATGTGGGAGACCCAGAAGAAGCTCCTGGCTCCTGGCTCCTGGTTTCGGATCAGTGCAGTTCTGGCCATTGCAGAGTGAACCAGCAGATGGAAGACCTCTGTCTTTCCCTCTGCCTCTGCCTCTTTATAACTCTACCTTTCAAATAAGTAAGTCTTTAAAAAAACAACAAAAAATAAAAAAAAAAAGGAGTAAGTGAGTGTGCAGAGCATATGGGTGCTGGTTCGAGTCTTGTCTGCTCCACTTCTGATCCAGCTCCAAACTCATATGCCTGGAAAAAAGCAGGAGATGGCCCAAGCCCTTGGGCCCATGCACCCTGGTGGGAGACCTAAAAGAAGCGCCTGGCTTTTGGCTTTGGATCAGCCCAGCTCCAGCTGATGCAGCCATTTGGGGAGTGAACCAGAGGGAAGATCTGTCTGACTCTGTGTCTCTGTAACTCTGCCTTTTCAATAAATAAATAAATCTTTTTTTATTAAAAAAAACACAACTGAATGTGCAACAGTGGTCACCAATGGCACCCCAACAAGTAACATCAGGCTGAAAGTGCTTAGCACTGCCAAGCAACAAAAATCCAAAGGCTGCAGCCACATCACGCTCTGCACACAGTCAGGCCTTTAGCATGAGATGACTGGAACAGGATGAGCAGGGATCACTCTCAGAAGGTGCCTCAGAAGTGATGTCAAGTGGACCACGTGGATGTCCTTCCTGCTGTGGAGTTGGACAGGAAGTGGCTCAGCCCCCTCTGCTCAGCTCACTGTCCTCGCCGTGCTCCGTCACGTGGCTGTGGCCCCCACCAGCCACTGCCTCATTCCCAGACTCGCTCCCAGGATAGTTTGGCCGAGGAACGCGGCCAAGTCGGCAGGATGCTCACTGTGGTTGTAGGTGGGGAAGGACACGATTCTCAGGCGGAGCTGGTGTTCTGCAGCCTGGCACACAGGAGGGGGTTGCAGAGCATACAGAGGTGCCACTACTTAGCACACATCTGCCTGTACTGAGTTCAGTTTTCTGCCCCACTTGCAGACCCTGCACTGTTTGGTCCAATGTGTTGACCTCAGACAGATGCCTGGGTCCAGCACGGAGTCGCTGTTGCACATATTTGGGCAGGGAAATGGAAATGTCCCAGCATGCAGCACTGCTCGTTCTTTCCTGGGCTCTCAATGGTGGGCATGGATTGCTCCTCCAGGGCAGGTGTGCCTCGGCTGTGTCCACCAGCCCAGTGCCCAGCAGGAGTCGGGGCTGCGAGCCCATAGCCCAGGTGAGGCTCTGGAAGGCATGGGACAGTGATGGATGCAGGCAATGGATGTAGCAATGGCGGCCGCTGTTGGCCACGGAATGTCCAGCTCTAGCTACGTCTGCAACGAATCTCATCTCACTGCAGCTGCTGAGGCTACCACACCTCCGGCAACTGCTCAGAAGCCCAGTTCATCTGAGCTTCTGACCTTGGCCTTGTGGCATCCAGCAGTGTAGGCTGAGCCATGGATGTCTGAGTCCAGCTGTCACCCATCCTTGGGCTCAGACTTCCCCACGGGCTCTGGCCCCAGCCTCGACCCCGATGCTCGTTTCTCCAACTCTAGTCTTGTCTCTCATGCTCATTGTCAGCCTCTGAGTCCAATTCCTGTCTGACTGCAGGCATGTGCTCTGCCTGTGGAGCAGCCTGAGCAGAAGTAAGGCTCATTTGCGGACATTTGGGTGATGTTCCCACAAGGGACAACCGGTTATGTAGGTGCTAGGCAGAGCTCCCACCTTGGATCCTGCACACGGTAACTTTCTTACTGGTTGAGCTAGAAACACCCATAGTCTGAACAAAGCCCCAGGAGGAAATGATTTCCTCTGATGATGAAATATTAACATCATGTGTCAAAAATGGCAAGTTACCTGAAAACACAGGAATATTGTCCATATAAGTGTTCTCATCATTAGCATCTAGCCCACTTGTTTCGAATGGTTCACATATTGTAGCCAAAATTCTGTCAGCTTTTTTTCTGTGTGTATTTTTTGTTGATTAAATTTTAAGGAATTTAATTTCATAAGTACAACTTTAGGAATATAGTTATTTTATTGCTTTCAAAATTTTTAATGTATTTTCCCAACTTTTGCTCAATACCTTGTTCCAGTAGTCAACAGGTTCAATAACAGTAACCATAACCCTGAGATGCTTACTGAAAAGTTTTCTGCCTCTACACTGAAATCTGGTGTGAGGTACAGATCGACGAGCAGTCAGACTTGCAGCGTCTAACCCTGCCTGCATGTGGGAGCACCCGTGTATGCTGCTGCTGAGGTACGCATTGAATATCAGCACCACAGCCTGGCCAAGCTATTGTTAGGAAAGGGGCCGGGCCGGTGCCATGGCTCACTAGGCTAATCCTCCGCTTGTGGCGCTGGCACCCTGGGTTCTAGTCCCGGTTGGGACGCCAGATTCTGTCCCGGTTGCTCCTCTTCCAGGCCAACTCTCTGCTGTGGCCCAGGAGTGCAGTGGAGGATGGCCCAAGTGCTTGGGCCCTGCACCCCATGGGAGACCAGGAGAAGCACCTGGCTCCTGGCTTCAGATCGGCTGCAGCACACTGGCCGTGGCGGCCATTTGTGGGGTGAACCAATGGAAGAAAGACCTTTCTCTCTCTCACTGTCCACTCTGCCTGTCAAAAAAGGGGGGGGATCATCTGTAAAGATCAGGGTCATGGGGTGGACTTCAGTTCCCTCTGCATCTGGGATACAGCCGCATGGGAGACGGCAGGACTTCTTCAATGAGGAATATCTGGGGTCAGCCTTCTTCAACCTGTTCAGCATCCAGGACCACAAATGCTCCCACACAGATGCTGTCATAAAAGTCACAGAGAGCAGGCCTGTTCCCTTGTGGATGCAGAAGGAGGTACAGACCTGGAAGAGTTCATAATTCCTGTATGGAAGGTCCAAAGACGCCTCGAATCCCATTTGTCTGGAAAGTGACATGAATTGGACCTCATGGAGTTGGACAGGAAGTGGCTCAGCCCCTCTCTCCTGGCTCTGTCTTCACTGTGCTCTGCCTCCAGGTAGCACAGCAGCCCCGTGGCTGTGGCCCCCGCCAGCCACTGGCTCACTCCCAGACTCTGCCCGGATAGTTTGGCCAAGGAACGGGGCCAGGTAGGCAGGATAGTCGCTGTGGTTGTAGAGGGGAAGGGCGTGACCCTCAGGAGCAGCTGTGTGTTCTGCATCCCGGCGTACAGGGGCAGGGTGCAGAGCACACAGAGTTCCTGGTACTCAGCGCACCTCCTGGAGCTGCACTTGGTTCCTTTTTCCTGCACTTTTGGTCCAGTCTATGGACCTCGGAGGTGATGTCTGTGTCCAGCATGGAGTCACTGTTGGACAGCAGCAGAATGGCGGGGGAACTGGGGCGTGTACTTGATGGGGAAACGTCCCTGGCTGCTCCCCCAGGTCAGGTACACTAACCAGATGTCCGGGGACAGTGGAGCCTGCTTCTCGAGTGAGTCCCGCCTTTGGCCTGTGCTGTGATGAATCCCGCCTCACTACGACTGCTGTGGCTGCCACTCCTCCAGCCCAGTGACAGCCACTGCTCTGGTGACTGCTCTGAGACTGGCTCGGCTGAGCCTCTGCCCTGGGCCTTTTGGTGTCCAGTGGTGTACACTGAGCTTTGACTCCCTCTCAGGGCCCTGCTCCCGCCCCACTTCAGGGTCCAGCTTCCCCATACCTCTGGACCAACCTGGTCCCTGGCCCTCGTTCTCTGCCTCTGACCTGGGGCGCGGCCAGCCTTGGCAGGAGCAGAGCTCATCAGCTTCCTACAGTTGCAGCCCTGGGAGGTGGTGGTGATGGCCCAGGCAGCCGGTTCTTGCCACCCATTTGGGGACTGCGTTTTGTTCTCAGTTCTGGGCTTTGACACCAGGCTGAGGCTGTTGCAGGCATTTTGGGAGTGAATCAGAGGGTGGAAATGTTTGCTCTCTCAAACACATAAATTTAAAAAATAAGATTATTTAAAGCAGATCTTATTAAAGCCTGTAATCAGTATAAAATATTAAATGATGATGTTCATTTTCCAGTCTTTGGAGTTTCTGTAAATTTTTCAGCAGTAGCAAAACCCCACAGGCTGGCCACATCCAGCCAGCACAGGTCTGAGCAGTTCATGGAAGGGGTATCAATGGCCCACAGAGAGTTTCCATGGTAAAATTAAGGAAATGCAAACAAGGTACCACATTTCACCCATCATATGGACAAGCATTGAAGGGAAAAGTGTTTTAAGATTAGTCTTAGGTACAAAGAAGTCTGCTAAAGGATTGCTTCTAACAGTGAAAAGGAAAGGAAGTAAGAGGGAGAGGGGGAGAAACAGCTGGAGCGGCAGGATGAGGCACAGGGTGCCCTCTAGGAGGAGAACCTGCGCTGACTTGAAGGAAGTATCTGCACTGTGGCTGCGGATGTGGGAACAATGGGATTTTAGGATTAACGTAACAAGTCGTCTCTGAGTGCATGAAAGTGACCTGTCACCAGAACCCCTTTTGGAAGGCTTGCTGACTGGGGAGCAGGAGCTTCCTTCTCCAAAATATACATGTTTTGTAACAAGCACAGGTTAGATTTTCAGGTTATTTTTAGTTGAAAGATCTCCCGTCCACTGGTGCGCTCGGGCTTCTGACTTGCAGAACAATGATCGCTGTCGCCGAGGCCCGTGGCACGACTGGGATTGAGTTAAGGGGCTTGAGTTGAAAGGCTGACCTGTGTTCTCTGTATCACACAAGGATCCTGTGGAGTGGAAGAGGGAGGCGTGAGGCCCCCACCAGCCAGGAAGGCAGGATTGGATTCTTGGCCCTGGGGAAAGCGCCCCACCCACTTTTAACATGCTGACCTCCAGCGCCCTGAGATGACTCTGTTTAAGCCATCAGGTGTGTGGAAGTGAACACAGGTGCATCAACTCAGAGACCTTGGGTGGAAGCAGCCCCCAGCCCATCCTGTGGCAGCTGGGCCCCGGACCCCAGGGCTTTGCCCAGGCCTGGTCTTGGGACAGATGACCAGTGTTCCCCTAGCCAGCTCATCCTCTTTGAAAAGCGGAATCTGGATCTGTCACATGTGCGACAAGGACCTCACTGCTCCCAAGGTGCACACTGGCAGGAAGCCAAACTCACCAGCAGAGGCAGGACAGAACCAGGCCCCTGGTGTGGGATGCAGGCATCCCAAGCACTGGTTACTTCTCTGCCAAATGCCTGCCTCTAAAATATTTTTAAGTAGTATTCTGGTCTCTCACATAGGTTAGTAATTGGCCAGGACGCAGTCGTGAGAGAGTAGAGAAAGCTGGGCATTTCAGGGCAGCCAGATGCAGGGTCCCCCACAAGCCTGTGAGCCTCGGCGGCCCCCTTGACGGTAACACCTCGTTGTCTGTTTCCAGTGCCTGGCGCAGCAGCAGCCGTTCTTAAATGTTTTATTTCCTTGGATGGCAGAGTCCCAGAGACAGAGGCCCTGCATCCGCTGGTTCACTCCCCAGTGGCCACAACGGCAGGGGCTGGGCCAGGCCAGAGCCAGGAGCTTCTCCCGGGTCTCTCCGCTGCTTTCCCAGGTCATCAGCAGAGAGCAGCCGGGACAGGAGCCGGGTGCCGGCCTAACCCTCCGGGCCTCTCGCAAGCCCCAGCTGATCCGTGAAGCATTATTTTTCGCTGTCCGTGGGCACGGTCTCTCATGATCAGAGAGTAAGAGCGAGCGGCTCCCCACGTGGAACAAAGGGCACCGCCTGCATCCACGCCGGGCTCGCAGCCGCGTGGAGCCGGGACGCCGCCTGCATCCAGCCCGGTTCCGCGAGCGGTGGAGTGCGGCGGTCGGCCGCCCCCTGCTGGCGGCCGGAGGGACCGCGCCGCCTCCTCACGCCGGGGAACCAGGGAGCCGCGGGCTGACTGCGGACCCGGGAGAGGACGCCCGCGGTCCGTGTTCACGCACCCGCACCGCGCCCCTGGCGTGAGCCGGCAGAGCGAGCGCCCCTCAGGCGCTGCCAGACTTCTTAAAAGTGTGAAGGGAAAATGATACAAGATCCTTGGGAATTTGCAGACAAATAATCAGAGTCAGGGACCTGGATTATTGTTATTTTTAGTTTCTGAGAGCACGGAGGCTGGCGGTGTAGTTCACGTTTCCGTGCACACGGCCCTGGAGCCCTTTATCCTCGTGCTGCTGCGTCGGGCCGGAAGTTAGAGGCCGGCCCGCACCTGGTGCACGCGTGCGTGTGAGTGTGCATCTGTGTGTGTGCACGTTTGTGTATGTGAGTGCGGTGTGTGAGTACACGTGTGCACACACGTGTGTGTGACGGGGAATGTACATATTTATGTGAGCGTGTGTGTGTGCATCTGTGTGCACATTTGTGTATGTGATAGTAGGTGGGAGTGCGTGTGACCATGTGTGCACGTTTGTGTGAGTGGTGTGTATGGCTACAGGTGTGTGTGAATGTGTGCGTGCACGTGTGTACACACGTGTGTGTGCATGTTTGTGTGTGTGCATGTGTGTACACATGTGCGAGGGTGGGTGTCTGCGTGTGACTGCACGTTTGTGTGAGTGTGCAGTGTATGAGTGCACGTGTGCACACACATGTACGTGTACACGTTTCTGTATGAGCGTGTGTGAGTATGCATGTGTGTGCACGTTTGTGTATGTGACTGGTGTGTAGGTACACGTGTGTATGCACATGCGTGTGACAGTGTATGTGAATGCACACATTTGTGTGAGTGTGGTGAGTATGAGTACACATGTGCACACGCGTGTGTGACTGTGTACACATTTGTGTATGTGAGCGTGTGTGTGTGTGAGTGAATGTGAGTGGGAGAACCCAAGGGAAGCCCCCGTGGGAAGGGCAGGGCTGTGCCGCTTCCAGCAGTCGGGAGCCACACCTCAGTCCTGCGCGGTGCCTGGTGGCTTTCGCAGTGTGACATTCCCAGAGGAACGTTTGCTACCTCACACTCAGCGACCGCCTGGTCCAGGAGAACTGGGCACGACTGTGCACTCAGCGCTCAGCTGGGTCCCGAGCCTTCAAGCTGGCTTACCCAGTGTGAATGGGTCCGTCTGGAGAGGCACCCGTGCCTTCCGGACGCTCTGCGGGGGCAGACCTGGGCACCCTGCTCACCCCGCGTCTCTGTCGCACATCTGAATCCTTTCTTGCAGGAAGACAGGGACCCATGCCGCTCACCTGCGCGGGCAACCACAGCAGCAGCACCTGGGCACTGGAAGACGTCTGAATAAGATCCGGGGACAGCTGCAGGGCATCTCCCAGCAGAGACTGCCCCCCCGCTGGCTGGGGCCTCTGCAGGATCTGAGTTCTCTCTTCCAGTGCCTTCCCCTGGGCTTCCAAGTCCCTTCAATCCACCTGCCTTCTCCTGGGCAGACGGGAGAGAGAACGTGTACTGCGCGCTTCATTCCGTTTCCGCATCTCACTCATGTGCGTGTTTGGGAGTGAGCATAGCATGGTGTTAACAAGTACCTACTGACTTGCAGGAGAGACGGCGTCACAAGTGTAATAGGACCACAGTGCTGGTGATGGCAACGACGATGAATTTATGGAAAATACTAAATTACATCAGTTTAGCCCCCCCCCCCCATGGTCCCGAATGCCAGTCCACTCATTCTTCATGACCTTTCCAGCAGCAGGGCTTTCTAATCTGTAACCTTGTCTTTGGAAAACCAGCTCGTTTTGCAAAAATTAGATCCGACCATCCCAATGGAGCTTGGTCTTTAGCACTTCTATGATTTAGAAATTAGTGTTATTCTTTCAATTGCATAGGTAGTGACTGTCGTAATATAACTTGGTCCCTGAATTAAACTAGTCCTTATAAATATTCTCAGCGTCTCCTTATACACTCTCTTTTCTCTACATTGAAAGCAATGGATATGAGCCATCCTTTCTGCTCATTCCATTAACAGGCAAGCGCGCGCTCTCTCTCTCTCTCACCCTGATTCCATCAGAGTATAACTACACACAGAATTCCTCAGGTTCTAAAATGCATAGGGTGTAGCAACTTTTAGAGGAGAATAACACATTAATTTTTTTCAGATTTATCTATTTGAAAGAGTTACATCTCTTGTCTCTACATCTGTCTGTATCTGTGTATCATCCCTATATATGTTCCCAATTCAGTCTGTCAGCAAGAGGGGCCGGTGTTGTGGTACAGTGGGTTAAGCAGCTGCATGAGATGCCAGCATGCCATACAAGCACCGGTTTGAATCCCGGCTGCTTCACTTTCAATCCAGCTCCCTGCTAATGCACCTGCGAAAGCAGCAGAAGGTGGCTCAAGTACTTGGGCCCCCCACCACCCATGTGGGAGACCTGGATGGAGTTCTGGGAGTTTCGGGCGCTTGGCTTCAAGCCTGGCCTAACCCGGGCTGCTGCAGTCGTTTGGGGAGTGAACCGGCAGACAGAAGCTCTGTCTCTCCCTCTCTTTCTCTCTGTAACTCTGCCTTTCAAATAAATAAATTTCTAAATAACTAACTAAATAAATAAAAGTGCAGGAAACCTTGGCGAGCTGCATTAGAGTTACGTGCCCACCCAGACCAGTAGTCACTGTTGGCACCAAAAGCCCACTTGTGAATTGGGGGGTGGGGGGGAGGGTTTCTAGGAAGGGGGAGGGCCTTTAATTTGGGAATGGGGCAGTCATTCCCGAAGCCCTGTGCTATGAGAGCAGAGTGACCTGTGTGTACTCACGCTCAATATTTTTAATTGATTTGGACCAAGAAGAGAGTTTTCAAGAGCTTAATCATTCCTGGAATGATCTAATTTTGAGACCTATGTCATTTTGGTCAGTTATGTAACAGGCATGCAGAATAACCAAAATTTAGTGCAGTTTAACTTGTGTCATCGTTTTTGCCGCTCACCATACCAAGTTGTGGCTACATACTTATACAGCTGTGCGTCAAAGTCCACATGTGTCCTTGGAAAAATTCTCAGAATTTTGGATGAACAAAACTAAATGTCATAGTTCTTAGGAAAAGAAAAAAAATTAAAAAGCAACTTCAAAGTTTGTTAGGAAATTTGCAAGATTCTTGGCACTCAAATCACTTTCACCCAGCAATGCTGGGGTGAGTCCAGAATAATTAAATCAGTAGCATATGGGTTGAATTCACCCTTAACTACACATGAGTATAAACACGAGGGGGAAGAGAACGTGCCAGATATGTCCCCAGAAACAGAACACTTCTCAATCGCTTGAGATAGTCCACAGACCCCAAACACAGATGTGCCCTCTTCCCTTCCCTGTCTCCATATTGATTTAATTCCTGTTGAGTGCCTTTGGAAGATCCAGCACCTTATAGAACTTGCCAAGTTGGAAACAAGGGCTTCCTATCTGGAAACGTGAACTCTTAATGAAAGGATTGGATAATTCTCCTGGTTTTCCGCATCTGTTTGAAGGATGCTTTTTTAAAAATCCATGCAGCAGCAGGCATCTGTGTCAGTTCTGTTTCTGTCATTGATTTGGGGGGCCTTTATCCACTTACTGGGAGCAAATTTCCTGGAGAAGTTTGTTTGGCTTGGATTAAGGAGGAGGTGGGCAGAGAGGGAGCCACTGCTGTGTACACAGTCAACACCAATCTGGGTTTTTTAACTATTGGATAGTACACTTTATTTTTTTTTTAAAGAAAGTCTCCAATGTTTTATTTATTATTGGTTATTTGAAAGGGGGAGAGAGAGAGAGAGAGAGAGAGAGAGAGAGAGAGAGAGAAAGGTCTCCTATCTGCTGATTCACTCCACAGTCAGGGCTGCGCCAGGGCCAAAGCCAGGTACCAAGAACTCCATCCAGGTCTCCCACATGGGTGACAGGGACCCGAGTCCTGGAACCACCACCTGCTGCTTCCCAGGGTTTGCATTCACAGGAAGATGGAGTCAGGAGCCGGAACTGAGACTCAAACCCACGCATTCCAGTTCAGGCCAAACTCCAGCCTCCAACCCCAGTGTCACAGAATCTGTTGCACTGCTTATTATTTTTCTTTTTGACAGGCAGAGTGGACAGTGAGAGAGAGACACAGAGAGAAAGGTCTTCCTTTGCCGTTGGTTCACCCTCCAATGGCCGCTGCGGCCGGCGCACCGCGCTGATCCGAAGCCAGGAGCCGGGTGCTTCTCCTGGTCTCCCATGCGGGTGCAGGGCCCAAGTACTTGGGCCATCCTCCACTGCCTTCCCGGGCCACAGCAGAGAGCTGGCCTGGAAGAGGGGCAACCAGGACAGAATCCGGCGCCCTGACTGGGACTAGAACCTGGTGTGCCGGCGCTGCTGGTGGAGGATTAGCCTAGTGAGCCGCGGCGCTGACCTGTTGCACTGCTTATTGATGTGGCGTAGTGATAGGAGCATAGCTTATTAGCGTCGTGTTTTTCTTTATAATTTTTCTCAGACCAGAGTTTTCCCAGTTAGTTTGGGCACATATATGAGGGTCAGAATTATTCCTGCATTTCCATGTTTGCCTTACAACAGAATCTGACACGGGTTTCAACACACCACACATGAGAATTACCAACCCCTCAGAAAGCGAGAAAGGAGCTAGAAAAAGAGAGAGAGAGAGAGAGAGAACACTTCTATCCCACTGATTGACTCCCCAAATGGCCACATGGCCAGGGATGGGTGTCAGGCAGAAGCCAGGAGCAAGGAACTTCCTCCAGGTCTCCCACATGAGTGGCAGGGCCCAGGGATTTGGGTCATCTCCCACTGATTTCCCAGGTGCATTAGCAGGGAGCTGGATCAGAAGCGGAGCAGCCGGGACGCAAACAGCCGCCCATATGGAATGCTAGCACCGCAGGCGGCACCTTTATCCGCTCAGCCACAATGGCAGCCCCTATTTTGTTTATTTGAAAGGCAGAGTGACAAAGAGGGGGAAGAGACAGAGAGAAAGGGACCTTCCGTCTGCTGGTTCACTCCTAACAGGGAGCAGAGAGCCCACTGGGGAATCACTTTAGCCCGCTGTGCCCGCCACACCTTCCTGAGCAGCAGCAGAAGGGGAAACTGTTGTTCGTATTACAAAGTCAGCCCATCCCAGAATGCAACACTAAATAAACAAACTTTTCTGTTTAAAAGGAAGTTGCTTCTAGCAACAGGAGTGTGATTCCCGACCACCCCCACCATGAGATAAAAGCATTCTGCCCTCCTGGGGGTCTGGGCTAGGCTGCCTCCCACCCCCAGTGCCTTACATACCATCTGGTGGGGGCACCCATGCACGCCCGACACAGCTGTGGCTTCCAGAACATGTCCGGCAGCTTCGACAATGACAACCGGTGGTGCTTGCTGGTCCCTGTGTGGTTTAACACTGTGCCCTGTGGCTGGGCCACGTGGATTCCCTTCCGGGGAGCAGAATACACCCACGTCTCTCCCAGGTAGACCTCTGGGTGGCTTCTTTGGAATTAATGAATGTAGCACGACACCATCCAGCTCCCTGCTAACGCACCTGGGGAGGCAGCAGGTGACAGCCCTGCCACTCACATGGGAGACCCGGATGGAGTTCCTGGCTCCTGGCTTTGGGCTGGCCCACTTCTGGCTGTTGTAGCCATTTGGGAGAATGAACCAGTGGATGGATGATTTTTCTCTCTTGCTATGTTTCTCAGCTCTTCAAATAAATGAGAATAAAGATGCATGCTTATGGAGCCAGCGCTGTGGCGCAGCGGGTTAAAGCCCTGGCCTGAAGCGCCAGCATCCCAAATGGGCACCGGTTCTAGTCCCGGCTGCTCCTCTTCCAATCAAGCAATCTGTTATGGCCTGGGAAACCAGTGGAAGATGGCCCAAGTCCTTGGGCCCCTGCACCCATGTGGGAGACCCGGAAGAAGCTCCTGGCTCCTGGCTTTGAATCAGCGCAGCTCTGGCCGTTGCAACCATTGGGGAGTGAACCAGTAAATGGAAGACCTCTCTCTGTCTCTACTTCTCTCTCTAACTCTGTCTTTCAAATAAATACAATAAATCTTTTAAAAAATGCACGCTTATAAACAAAGCAGGAAATATAGAAACTTTTAAAAATAATTCATAAGTTGGCAACTCAATATTTTTGTGAATATTCTTTCTACACTGGATCTTAGCCAAAAGGCTGAGAAGCGATATGTGATTATTCTTTCTACATACATACATACATATTTATTTTCTCACTGTGATCACTGCACCACGTCCAACTTTTCCAAGGCTTCCAGGTACAAGCTGTGGTTACACCTTCAGGATCAGTTGGCACCATCCCTTCTCCCAGCCCGATGCCCTTTCTCCTTGGGCTGCCTGAACTCTGAGCACCCTTCCCTCAGAGTCAGCCAAAACGTCCCCGCCCCTGCCACGCCTTTCTGACCTTGGGCTCCTCCTCTGCCCCGCATCAACCTTCTGTTCCACGCTGGCTGTGCAGATGGATGGATACTGGACCATTTCCTTGGGATGAGCTCCTCCGTGGTAGGGCACACACACCTTTTGTCTCTGAGTCCCCACGCCCCAGTGCCATGCCTGCGGAGCCATGGGAATCAGCAAGCCCCCCATCCGTGAGGAGGCCAGGGGGCCAGGAAGATCCCAGAAGAGAAGGGGGAATGCTTTGGGACAGATCTGATGAAAATGAAGAATCACATTCCATACCTTAGTTTTGTGGGTATACTCTAACGCTATATCTTGAGATAGCAAAAGGGAAAAAATGCTGGGAAAAAAATCTACAAGAGAAGAGGGAACATTTGTCTTTGAATTGTAGGGAAATCCTATCTGGGGAGGTAAATCTTTTCTTCTCCAAGCTGAGGATTGTGGGAAGTCATTTAAAAGATGGGGGTGGGGATGGGGAGCAGGGTGGCGGCTCAGCAGGTTAAGCTGTGGCCTGTGATGCCAGCATCACCTATGAGTGCCAGTTCAAGTCCCAGCTGCTCCACTTCTGAGCCAGCTCCCTGCTAACGTGCCTGGGAAAGCAGCAGATGATGGCCCAAGGGCTTGGACATCGGCTGGTTGTGCACCTGCATTGCTGGCACCTGTAATGCAGGCAGCACTGAGAGTAGGAATGGCTTCCTTACTCCAAGGCCAAAGGGTTCCACACCCCTCACCCTGTGCCCTCCACAAAGATACGTAGGGCAGGATATTTCCAGAAAGCCTGAACATATGTTACTACCACCTGAGTGGCTCTGCCCCCCTCCCATAAGGGACTTTGGGAAACACCTGGAGGTATTTCTGGTTGGCATAACCAGTGGGGTGGAGGTGGATGTAGCCAGCAGGTGGAGGCCAGACAAGTTCTGAACATTGCACGATTCACTGCACAACCCTCCCCCATTATCTGGCTCCCAAGCGGAATGACACCAAGGTCGAGAAATCTTCCTCTCAATGAGGTCATGGGAGATGTTTCTGATTCTCAGAAACCCAGAGCCCTAAAGGACTCCACCCTGCCACTCAAGGCCGACATGCCCCGATGCCCAGGCCAGCATCCCCAGCAGAGGCCGGACCGGGTGGCGTTGGCACTCTTTGGAATCGCGACGACAGCAGCCGCTGCCCACTGGCCCTGTATACTGTCATCTGGGGACCTCGCCTTGTGCTCCACTGAGAGACGACTGGCCATCACACCATCTCCTGTCTCCCCTTCCCTCCCGGTTTGCCTGCACTGGTCTCCAAATGTCAGGCTGCTCAGATCTCCACCTTGAAACTGGAGCCCATGTGAGTTCCTCCAAGATCTTGCTCTACCATTTCTCCTTTTTATATCCAACCTCTTTGGGACTGTGGCTCATTTCCTTAGTCTATAAATATGCATGGAAGAGCAGAAAATTTTCCTTTCCATGAAGTCCAGCCTATCAGATCTTTCCTACATGGCTCATGCCTTTTGATGTTCCATCCAGACAGCCATTACCAAGCCCAAGGTCATGTGGACTTTCTTCCGTGTCATCCTCCAAGAATTTTATAGTTTTGTGTTCTTTTTTGAGAAGAGACTAAGACCTGCGTCAAGTTTTTTTGTTTGTTTGTTTGTTGCATGTGGATGTCCAGTCGTTTCCACACCATTTATGTGGAAACTAAGCTGGCATTCCATATGGGAGCTGTTAAGAGCCCACCTTGCTCCTTTTCCAATCCAGTTCCTTGCTAATGACCTGGGAAAGCAGCGGAAGATGGCCCAAGTGCTTGGGCCCCTGCCACCACTCATGTGGGAGACCCGGATGGAGTTCCAGGTTCCTGGCTTCAGGCTGGCCCAGGCCTGGCTGTTGTGGCCATTTGGGGAGTGAACAAGCAAATCGAAGATCTCTCTCTCTCTCTCTCTTACTTCTCTCTCTCTCTCACTTCCCCCTCACCCTCCCTCCCTCTCTCCCTCCCTCTCTCTCTCTCACTTCTCCCTCTCCCTCCCTCTCTCTCTGTCTCTCTCTCCTTTCTCTGTAACTCTGCCTTTCAAATAAATAAACAAATCTTAAATAAGGTGACCTTTTCCCCATTGTGCCATCTTTGCTCCCCTGTCCGAGGGAATGAAAACACAGACCGTGGACAGGGAGCACATCTCTGCAAACGTTGCAGGTGAAAGACTGTTCTCCAGGTATACAAAGAACTCTTCAGACCTGACCACGAGCACACAGACAAAAAGTGGGCAACAGATCTTAACAGACATGTCAGGAAAGAAAGCCAGGTGGCCAACCACGAAGCACAGGGAAAGCTGCCTCCACTTCATATGCCATCAGGGATATGCAAATTAAAATGTCAGTGAGGGGATGGCATCGTGGCTCAGTGGGTTAGGCCACATCCCGTATTGGATGGCCAGCCTAAGTCCTGGCTGCTCTGGTTCCCATCCTGCTCCCTGCTGATGCGCCTGAGAAGGCAGGGGGAGATGGCCCTAGTACCCGGGTCCCTGCCACCCAGAGGGGAGGGCTCAAGAGAAAGGGGCAATCAAGCCCTAAAAAGACAGAGGAACCTTCAAGGCCAAGTGGTAATAGGCTGTGTGACTCCACCGATGTGACATTCTGGATAGGTGGCAAAGGTCTGGGGAGCCGGCATGTTCATGTCTCCTCTCAGGGTCCCTGGCTTTGAACCCGCCTCTGGCTCCTGATTCCAGCTTCCTGCCGTCGCAGACCCTGGGAGGCAGTGATGACTCAATAATCAGGTCCCTGACAACCGCGCAGGAGGCTGGGGATGAATTTCTAGTTCCTGGCTCCAGCCATGCCCATTCCTGCACACTGAGGACACTTAGGGAGTGAACCAGCCAATGGGAGATCTCTGTCTATGTGCAAGTCTGTCTCTCTGCCTCTCAAATAACTTTTTTTAAGGATTTATTTTATTTTATTTGAAAGAGTTACAGAGAGAGGTAAAGCCAGAGAGAGAGAGAGAGAGAGAGAGGTCTTCCATCCACTGCTTCACTCCCCAAATGACCGCAATGGCCAGAGATGAGCTGATCCAAAGCCAGGAGCCAGGAGCTTCTTTCGGGTCTCCCACATGGGTGCAGGGGCCCAAGCACTTGGGCCATCTTCTACTGCTTTCCCAGGCCATATCAGAGCGCTGGATCAGAAGAGGAGCAGCTAGGACTCGAACTGGCACCCATATTGGATGCTGGTGCTGCAGGCTGTGGCTTTAACTCACTGTGCCACAGTGCCGGCTCCCCTCAAATAACTTTTTAAAAGATTGATTTATTTGAAAGGGAGAGAGAGAGAGAGAGAGAGAGAGCACTTCCATCCACTGATTCACCCCCAAATATCCATAAACAGCTGGGTTTTGGCCACGCTGAAGCCAGGATCCAGGAACTCCATCTGGGTCTCTCACAAGGGTGCAGGGGCCCAAGCACTTGGGTCATGTTCCACTGCCTTCCCAGACACGTTAGCAGGGAGCTGGATTGGGAGCAGAGCAGCCAGGTGCAAACCAGCACTCCGATATGGGACGCAGGTATCCCCAGGGAAAGCTTAAGCTGCTGCATCACAGTGGCCATCCCTCAAATAATAGATTATTTATTTTAATTAAAAAATAACAAATGAAAAACAGAAAACTGATTGATGACAGTCCATGGATTGGGAGAGCAGTCATTTTCAACAATGAACATGTGCGGTTTCTTGGAACAAAGAACCTACTGGAGGGGCGGTTCCGGGAGATGGAGCGGCTGCGGTGACACCGTGTTCCCATCAGCCGAGAAGTGGTGCGCGGGGGCCGGGTGCTTTCCGTGCCCTGTGGGATAAGAGAAAGGACAACATGAGCTGGGCACTGAAGCAGCTGGCTTGCGTCCTGCTCAGAGGGCGGGGGAGCTTGTCCGTCTGCCCTGAGGAGCCTCTGTCCCCATGGGAAGCGGGCCCACGCTCTGCTCCTAGCACCTGAGAGCAATCCAGGGCTGCCCTGCGTCTCTGAATGCCACAGTGGGACCCCCAGTGGTTACGGGGACCCTGGACAGGGTTGCTCTGATGAGAAACTTCCTGTTGTTTGAAGAGCCCATACTGTCCTCTGCAGAGACAGTTTTATGAGTGGACATGCCACGCTGCCCTTGACACCATTCACTAAGGATGGACCCCCAGCTCACTTTGGGGTCCACGCATCATTGCCAGATGTTTTCACCTTTACTTACCACTATAGAGTCTGGAAGCTTAAAATTTTTTAAATCTATTTGAAAGTCAGAGGGACAGAGATAGATTTACAGTGAGAGCAAGAGAGATAGAGAGAGAGCGCTCCATCCACTGATCCAATCCTGAACGCCTGCAACAGCTAGGGCTGAAGCCAGGAGCCCAGAACTCCCATCCGGGTCTCTTTCATGGTTGACAGGGACTCAAGTACTTGAGCCCTCACCTGCTGCCTCTCAGAGTGCGCACCAGTAGGAAGCTGGAATCGGAAGCAGAGTGGGGACTCAAACCCAGGCACTCCGATGTGGTTGCAGCTTCACCCCTACACCATACACCCACCCGGAGACTGGACATCTTATTTCCCAGCTTCCTTTGCAGTTTAGTGGTCAGAGGAAAGGTTTTGTCCATGAGACATGACGAGACAACTTGCCGAGGTGTGCCTTCAGCCAAGAAAGGAAGCAAAGAGCAGTAGAACATTCCCAAATACTCCCAGCCTTAGCAGAAAGGACACAGGTCTTGGGACACAGCAGTGACTTGAAGGACCATTGTTCTTCTGGAAATGATCTTCCTGTCGTAGCAACACAGCACATGTGTGGGCACCCAGGATGTAGCTATCGATCCAGAAAATGGTGCTGCCAGGACTGGCGGCGTGGCACAGTGGGTAAAGCTGCCACTCGTGACGCCAGCATCCCAGACTGTACGCCAGCATCGCTGTCCCAGTCTGCTCAGTGCTATGTCTTCCACATCTCTGTGCTTTCTCTTGGCGATTTTGCTGTTCAGCCCCCAAGCAATGGGCTGCAGGGCTGCCCAGTGTTGCTAGTAAAGAAGGCTGTGGCAGGCCCTATGGAGAAAGGGCATGTGTTGGATCTGCTCCCTGAGTGATAGGGCTGTTGGACACGAATTCATGGGGAATGAATCAATAGTAGTGGACATGAGGAAGAGGAAGAAATTCACGGACGCGTGCATCCAGCTGCGCCAGGGAGAAGACAATGATTTTATTACCCAGCACACTAGGGTTCTCCAAAGAAACAGAAGCAATGGAATTTTCGCTTACAGTCATGACCACATAAGGACATATGGACCACATGCATGAGATGATAACACAGCTGTGACGTTCCTGTTGCCGAGTGTTGAGTGACAGTAACGTCACCATGCAATGCATTGGTCACAGGTTTGTGGGTGGTGTTGCTTTGGTTACTCTTATGAACTCCGAATTAAATTCTGCTGTAGGTCCTTCACAAGAGAGCTAGCTCATGACGTGACAGTGGGTTATTCTAAGTGTAATTCGTATATCTTAATTTTTACTCCAAAGTTCTTGCTTCCCTAGTGACAAGAATTCCAAGCAGAGGTATAAGTGCAATTCCCAAGTGACAGCAAGATTTATTTGGAGAGAGAGTGAATATGCATTCACGGGAGAGTATGGGCAGCTCCACACAGGCAGGTGCCCGTCATGAGTGGGCCAGGGAGCTGCCTAGGAGAGAGACTTGGAGGAGGCCAGAGAAGCACTAGGAAGCAAGTGCCCAGAAAGCTAAGAGCAAAAAGGGCACGAGATAGGGAATGCTGCCCTAATTGAATACGCAAACAGGGTGGAGTTGAGTGGGGGGGTCCCTCTGGGGGCTTTACAGCTCCTCCATGTGGCAGGTAACTTCCACATGGCCATTGTGGCAACGCCTCCTTCTGATATGGTGTAACCAGGTAGTTAAAGTTCGGTCGAGCCAGAATTCTTCTACCCCTGCAATTTATTTATTTATTATTTATTTTAATTGCGTCTTAACTATGACGCTGTCCTTGGAAGTATCAGACACAGAAAGCAAACGCAGAAGTACTCCTAACAACTGAAATGTCTCAAATCCATTTGCGTAGGTTGCCTGTTTCTTGAAATAAAGAAATCATTGCCATTTTCATTAAGTTCCCTGTTACAGGAGGAATGTACCAGTGTGACGTTTCCAATAATACAGAAAGTGTACCCTGTGCCAAAGGCAATATCACAGCCCCAGTGGTTTCAGGCATCTGGGCTCAGCTGGGTATTCTGCATACACATCACCTCACCAGGTGAACACAGGCCGGGCACCCTCCCACGCAGGAAGTGATTTCTAGCTGCAGTTGAGACAGAGCTATGACGAGACTTCGGCTGAACAGAATTTTAGCAGGGATCAAGGGGCTAATCTATCACTTGTGCAATGGGGAGATGCAAATTTGAACACATCATCAGTATGTTACCAGTGAATCTGGGAAATGGATCATTAGAGGGTCCATGGGTAGGCTAGAAGCAGGGAAAGAATTTGGAGAATTAAAATAACAGGAATCAAAAGATGTCCATGAGGGCACACTTCAGTATCAAACATTTTCTACAACAGTTCTTCCAAGCGTGTGGACGTTTAGGATCCAAATAAATCAGTAAAATGTCAGGCATCTAAGAGACGGCAGAAAGACGACCTCAGTAAAAAAGTCGCCCAGGGGGTCTCCACGTGGCAGCTTACAACTGAGATACTGACCACCCACTGGGTCGTCTGCCTTTCTTATGTCCCTTGCTGTTGTCCACGCATCATGGATAGTTTGTAGGTGACAGCAGCATGACTGGAAGAAGCTCACACATTGGAGTGTGCAAAAGCTTGAGTTCATGTCCCCCCCACCCCGTTCCACCAGCCTGTCTGCACACACACACACACACAGGCAAAGCCTCTGTCCCAAAGTGCCACTGGTCACCCCATAACGGCCACAGCCACTGCTGACGCTCACGGTGGCTCCCTTGATTTCGTGGCCGCTCGGCCAGGCCACGTCTTATCCCGGTCCCACCCGTGTCTTCCGCACACCGCTCGAGGGGCTTCCTCATGCCGTGCAGATCACTTGCGGCTTCCCAAGGCAGCTCTCACGCGGCTGGGGAAATGGGCCATTCTTGTAGACAGAAGCCGACTCGTTTCTCAACAAACGCCATCGGCTTGCATTCCGTGCACCAGCGGCAACCCAGTCCTGCGAGTTTGCAAAGTCATCTTCCGAGAGTGGGCGGGACGATGGGTTAGCCACGCCCACTTTCCCAGGATGCCCCTGTCGCATCCGGGGCAGGCACAAGCTCAGGCTCCGCCCCCTTCATCTGCACATCCAGCTGGGCACCACGCCCTTCCTTATAAAAGGAGGTGACCTATGGGAAAGAGCGCTTCTCCTGCTATGGGCGGAGCTTGGGAAGACCGCGCCTCCGCTGCAGAGCCACGTGGGCGGGCCTCTTCCGGACGCCCCTTCTGGTGCAGAGGGGTCTTGGGCTCGCCCACCCTCGGGCGGAAATCTCCAACCACAGGTGCAGGGTTCAGGTTTTCCTGTCTTTCTGGTTGATGGGCAGTGCTTTGGCGCACTCATGTCGGGTGTCTCTCCGTGCGGGGTGGCCCACACTCTGGTGGGAATGTGTGTTTATTCCCCCACTTCCTGTCAGCACACACCAGTGTCCGCTTGGTTGTCTGCGGAAGGCAAGAACCTGGATTTAAAGTCAATGTGTTCAGGGGCCGGTGCTATGGCATGACAGGTAAAGCCGTAGAGTGCGGCGTTAAATCCCATATGGTTGCCAGTTCGAATCCCGGCCACTCCACTTCCAATCCAGCTCTCTGCTAATGCACCTGGAAAAGCAGTGGAAGATGAACCAAGTCCTTGGGCCCCTGCACCCAAGTGGGAGACCCGGAAGAAGTTCCTGGCTTCCGCCTGGCTCAGCCCTGGCCAATTGCAGCCATGTGGGGAACCATTCCAACCTAAAGATGGAAGATTTCTGTCTTTCCTCTCTCTCTTTCTCTCTCTCTCTATATATATATTCTCTCTCTATCTATATCTATATCTATCTATCTATCTATCTATATATCTTTTAAATAAATATTTGAGAGGCAGAGTTCCAGACAGAGAGAGGGAGAGACCTAGAGAAAGAATTTCCTTCTGTTGGTTCACTCCCTAGATGGCCGCAGCAGCCAGAGCTGGGCCAATCTGAAGCTAGGAGCCAGGAGTCAGGAGCTTTTTCCGGGTCTCCCACGTGGGTGCAGGGGCCCAAGGACTTGGGCCATCTTCTACTGCTTTCCCAGGCCATAGCAGAGAGCTGGATAGGAAGTGAAGCAGCTGGGAGTCAAACCGGCGCCCACATGGGATGCTGGTGCTTCAGGCAGCAGCTTTGCCCGCTATGCCACAGCGCCAGCCCCCATAAATAAATCTCTAGGAATTTAATATGTTCATTGTCCATATCACTTCCTGGTCCTGTATGAGACACCAGTGCATCATGGGAAAGTGGGTGTTCTGGATCGATAGGTGAAGAGGGTGGAGTTAACAAGGCAGTGCCACACAGGAAATACAAAAAAAAAAAAAAAAGAAAGAAAGAAAGAAATCCCTCCAGGTTCACAGGTTCCTCCCTGCCTTCCTACTTAGCCCCCCCCCCCCATAGCCCTTTCACCTCGCAGGGCCACAGGGCAGGCAGGCCCACTGTGCCGCGGTTGTGCAGAAGTACAGCAGGTAGGATTAGGTACAGCCGTGATGCTTGACAGTGACAGCAAGCAGCTGTGTTGCTGGTGATCATCATTATCTCAGAGTGTGCTCCTTCTTACGTAGAGAGAAAGAATTCATGCAAAACTGCGCCGGGTTATGCCGGCAGCACCTCAGAGCGCCTTCTGTCCAGAGTTGTTTGCATCAAGAGGCCACTTCCGGTTTCTGACGTAGGCACCACCCAAGGCTGTGTCAGTGCCCTGCCTCTGTGATGGCCGCACGCCTGCAGAAGTGCCCACTGGTGCGTTTTGCAGCCCGAGTCACTGAGAGCTGCGTGGCTGTCTATGTGCGGGGGGTGGGGGTGGGGGCGGCGTTGACCATAAGAAACATGAACTTGGCTCGTGCAGTTATGCACGCTGAGAAATGCAGACCCAGGAGAGTCGGTGGTGCGGCTCCAGTGTGAATCCAGGACCCGAGAGGGCCAAGGGCGTACGTTCTATCTAGCCCAAGGCCAAGGGCAAGGGGAGAGTGAGGACGTTCCGGCTGGAAGACAGTGAGTTGCTTCTGACTCCGCCTGTCCTTCCACCCAGGCCCTTACAGCTTAGACAGGCCACTCTCCAGGACTCTGCCTCTGGGTTGAATCATTGATTTCCTCCGGAAAGAAATTCCCAGGAACAAGGCTTAGTCAGACAGCCACTGCCGGCCCAGGCAAGCTGATGCACGGCATGATGCTGGGATCGGGGAGATGCTGAACTCTTGCGGGCTGGTGCTGACTGGCTGCCGCCTTTCAGAGAGCAAGGGGGAGGGAAAGTGTTAAACTCACAGGCAAGGCAGAGTCTGCAGATGAGGGGGCGGTGGCAGGATGTTAGGAGCACCTGCTAAGGCACTGGCCTTTGGCAGCTAAGACTCCCACACCCACGTCAGAGTGCCTGAGTTCAACAGCAGCTCCGGCCCCTGACTCCATCCAGCCTCCCGCCCTGCAGAGCCTGGGAGGACGTGGCGATGGCTGCAGTGGCCGAGTTCCCGCCACCCACCTGGGAGACCTGGATTGAGTCCCTAGCTCCCAGCTTTGGTTCATGCCAGTCCTGCTCATCGTAGGCCTTGGGGAGTGAGCCAGTGGATGGGACCTGTGTGTCTGTGTGTGTGTGTGTGTGTGTCAAGTAAATAACATAAAAAGAATATTTGCCAAGTGTGATACAGGCAAGGCTCTCATACAAGAATGGGCTATCAATGCTGATGAGACTGGCGTGTTTTGTTTTGTTTAAGATTTATTTATTTATTTGAAAGCCAGTGCTACACAGAGAGAGAAGGAGAGGTAGAGAGAGAGAGAGGTCTTCCATCCGCTGGTTCACTCCCCAGATTTCCGCAATGGCTGGAGCTGCAGTGACCCAAAGCCAGGAGCCAGGAGCTTCCTCGGGGTCTCCCACGTGGGTGCAGGGGCCCAAGGCCCATCTTCTACTCTTTCTCAGGCCGTAGCAGAGAGCTGGACCGGAAGTGGAGCAGCCAGGTCTCGAACTGGCGCTCATATGGGCTGCCAGCACTGCAGGTGGCGGCCCAGCCTGTTTTGCCACATCACCGGCCCCAAGACCAGCGTGTTTGACAAGGATGTTGGCAAGCAAACCTATATAACGAGGGTGGTTTTCGGTTGACAGAAATGTTAGGGGCAGCAAGTGAACCCCGGTTTTCCCTTGGGAGCAAGAGTTTGCTATTTGCTGACTTGGTGTTAACAAGGACCATCGGTAGTGGGAGGAGACTGGGCCTGGATGGGAGGAGCTGACAGAGACGAGAGACGTCCAGTGTTGGCAGGAGCTGGCCAGGGACACCGGCCTATGTGCGAAAGGACCGGTTTTGGCAAAGGCAAGACAGGAAGCCTGGAAGGAGCAAGATGGGAGAGCTGGAGATAAGGAGCTGGGAGCAGAGGAATGAGAGGTACCGGAACAGGAAGAGCTCACAGCAGCCTGGGGGAACGTCTGGGTACTGAATAATTGCTCAGAAGACCCTGCGTAGAGCTGCCCTGGGGCCCTGGAGGAGATGAAACCACAGCCCCTCCTCTAGGGGGCGTCCTGCTCAGGAGATCACACACACACACACACACACACACACACCGCACTCTGAGACCATCACCTTTGTCTCGGTAAACTCCACTCACTCTTCTTCTTCTTTTACGATTTATTTATTTACTTGAAAGAATTACACAGAGAAGGAGAGGCAGAAGCAGAGGTAGAGGCAGAGAGAGAGAAAGAGAGAAAGGGAGAGAGAGAGAGAGAGAGAGAGAGAGAGAGAGAGATAGGTCTTCCATCCGCTGGTTTACTCCCCAGATGGCTGCAATGGCGGGAGCTGCGCCAATCCGAAGCCAGGAGCCAGGAGCTTCTTCTGGGTCTCCCACGCGGGTGCAGGGGCCCAAGCACTTGGGCCACCTTCTACTGCTTTTCCAGACCACAGCAGAGAGCTGGATCGGAAGTGGAGCAGCCGGTCTCAAACCAGAGCCCATATGGGATGCCGGCACTGCAGGCGGCTGCTTTACCCGCTATGCCACAGCGCCGACCCCTCTACTCGCTCTTCCTTGTCGGTCTTCTTGTTCCTCCTGGGCACCAGGAGAACTTGCATGGCAGAAATGACAGACGCCAGCGTCAGAGCAAGGAGTGAGGTGGGAGCAGCCCCCCTGCCCCCGGCAAGCCGGGAGTGAGCTTGGTCCCATCTTTACTGCTCTGGACTTGGGTGTTAGGAGCCAGGTCTCTAAGGAACCCGTTTCTCTGCAAAGGGATACGATGGTGGCCTCTCAGATATCTTCGAAATAGTCTGTCAGTTGCTGCTATATATTTATGTATGTATATGTGTATGCATGAATATGTGTGTATATGTGTGAATGTGTATATGTGTGTATCATATCTGTGTATACTGTGTATATGTGTGTATGAATATTTGTGAATATGTGTATATGTGTGTATTATATGTGTGTACACTGTATGTATATGTGTGAATATGTGTATATGTATTATATGTGTGTATACTGTGTATATGTGTGAATGTGTGTATACGTGTGTGGTGTGTATACTGTGTATGTGTATATATATGTGTATATGTGAATGTGTATTGTGTATTTTATATGTGCACACATATGTGTATATGCATGTGTATATATATGTGCGTACATATGTGTATATGGTGCATGTGTGTGCACACGTGTGTACATATTTGTGCATGCATGTGTGTATGTATGCGTGTGCATGTGTGTATCTCTGTGTGTGTGTGTGTGTTAGGGAACCTCCGTAAGCTATTTCTTATGCATTCAAAAATCTTCTCTACACTGCTGGTGACCTCCATTCTTTATCAATTTTCTGCAACTAGGTTTCACACCCAGTACTCTCCCAAAACTGTTCTTGGTGGCTCCACCCATGCCCTCCGTATTGCCACTTCCAAGGAGTGTGTCTCAAACCTGAAACTTCTCCTTCTCAGTGGCTTTGGACCGCACTGATCTCCAGTCTCCTTGGGAGCCCTCTTCTCTCCCCTTCCTCTCTCTCTCTCTCTCTCTCTCTCTCTCACTTTCTAAGACTCCCCTGTTAAGTCTCCTTCTCTGTTTAGCAAGGTGCAGCCCTGGGCCTTCTTTTCTTTGAGATCTTCTATACAAGGGCACCTCAAAAACTTCATGGGAAAATGGAGTTGAAGGACAGGCTGGTGGGTGGGAGTGGTGCAGCCAGAGCTCTGCGGAGACAGGAGTTCTGTGTCGGCCAAGGGCAGATGGCCAGCATGCAGGAGGACATGCAGCCTAGCTGCAAGGGACAGAGGTTGGAGCTGAAGATTGTGACAGAAATTTCATGTGACCGTTCTGGAGTAGATGAGGAAGTCCTTTTTTTTCTTTAAATAATACTTGCTCACATGGATTTTTCTTTAGAAGAATTTATTTATTTATTTGAAAGTCAGTTACAGAGAGACAGAGCAGAGAAAGAGAGCCAGATCTCCCATCCTCTGGTTCAGTCCCCAGATGGTCGCAATGGCTAGGACAGAGCTAGGCGCTTCATCTGGGTCTCCTACGGGGCCCAGGAGCCCAAGCACTTGGGCCATCCTCTGCTGCTTTCCCAGGCCATAGCAGGATTGGAAGTGGAGCAGCCGGGACTCGAACCAGCACCCATATGGAATGCCGGCACTGCAGGCAGTGGCTTTACCCTCTACACCACAGCACCGGCCCCAATGAGGAAATCTGATTATGAGGGGACTTAGAAAATGCACAGTCAATGGGATTCATATAAGTTTATGTTGGTGCCTGCACACACACACACACACACACACACACTCTCTCTCTCTCTCACGGAAATCCAGGCACTGCTGCTTCTCCCCCTGTGTTAACAATTGGAAATCGAGATGTTATCCTGGACTCTCATCCTGGAACCATCTCTTCCCCAGGTGCCACCTTGGGACACATTTCATCTCCGTCTGCTGCCCTGGGTGCCCTCCACCCTGCCCAGGCAGGGGGGAGGAAGAGAGGGTCAAGGGCAGGCCCAGATCTGCGACACCTGGAGCAAAGGGATAGCTTCTCTCTCCAGCGTTAACCTACAGTTCCCCGGAAGTGGCGGGGTCTGGGTCAGGTGCCACTCTCCCGTGCTGGGCGGAGCCACAGCCAGGAGATTTCGCTGGTCTCTATGCAGATCAGGACCCGGCAGCAGCTGGTGGCTCTGGGATGGCCCATTAGCCTTGCAATGACCGCCAAGCTCCGAGGATCCGCTAGGAGAGCTCTAAGGTAGAGACTTCGCGGGTTCTGAAAACACCCGGTGTATGTTGTCGAGTTCCCGGGTCTGTCTCGCGATGCCCTCAGCTCTGGGTTCCTAAGTATATTTCATGTGCGTTTCACTCCTGGGATTTCTGATGCTGACTTCAATCACGCACACAGGTGGGGAAATCCTCGGTGCTGCAGCACCACAGGAAGATGTCTGCAAAAAAAAAAAAAAAGAAAAAGAAAAAAGGTTATGCTGGAATTTTCTTCTGCCCCCGCTCTGCAGCCAGACACCCGCCCCTGTCATTCAAATTTCCTCCCGTGCATTAAACCCTTCCTGTCTCCTTTGCAGGTTTTTGCAGTCTGGGCGCTCAAGAGGCTTTCGGATTCTCCCACCCACCGAAGTAAAAATACAGGAGCGAGAGCCGCGCAGGCTCGCGTCGATCCTCGGAGGAGCCGGCAGAGGGCGAGGGCGCGCCTCCCGAGGCGGGAACGCGGAGGGTGGGCGAGAGAGTAACCAGGCGGCCGACGTCCCCGGGGCTCCCGCGCAGTCGGCCTGTTTGCAGCGTGTGCGGCGCGGGAAGCCAGGTGTGCGTTCCTAGGCTGGGTTTCCTGACCCTGTCCGGTGCCTGAGGCCTGGCCCCTGCCTGCTTGGTGGCGTTTGGACAAAGCCCTCTTTGTGTGTGCATCCTGGAGCAGTTGCACCCCGGCGGGCCTTTAGCCTAGTGGTTAGGGCTGCTGACCCCAGTTCCCTGCTAATGCAGACCCCGGAAGGCAGCCGTGGTGACTCAAGTCTTTGGGGTTTCTGCCGACCGTGGTGGGAGACTTGGGTTCAGTTCCTGGATCCTGGCTTCAGAGCCATTCCGGGTTCTGTTTTCAGGCCTTTGGGCACTGAACCGGTGAATGGGAACTCTGTCTCTCAATTTTTTTCTTAGAAAAAGAAGTGATCAGTCATAATCACCCGTTATGTGGGCAATTAAAATAAGATTTATTGTTTTATATGGAAAGCATAATGACACAGAGAGAGAGAGAGAGATCTTATATTTGCTGGTTCACTCCTCAAGTACCCTCCATGGCCAGGGCGGGGCCAGGCCAAAGCCAGGAGGCAGGAGCTTCATCCAGGTCCCTCACATGGGTGCAGGGGCACATGAGCAGGGAGCTGGATCGGAAGTGGGCTGCCGGTATACTCCAGCATGACCCCTTATCCTGCCGTGCCACAAGGCTGGCCCCAGGCAGTGTGTGTGTTTTACTTATTACAAAATCCTATTTGGGCAAAAGCACATTGGTGGCTGGAGGGTATTTGGGGAAGGTTTGAAGCAATGCCTATCACAGCCATGTGACCAGCCTGTAGGATCCTCATTCTCATCTCTGTCCTGTAAAAGCACCAGGGAACGTGTTCAAGAGATGTATGTGTGTTGCGTGTAGCGGTTAGAATCGCTAAGGCGCCTGGAGCTCCAGTAAGGAAATGTCAGCAGGGTGTTTGCCTTGTGCCTGAGAAAGACCTCCTCTCCGGGTTTTATCTGCGTGAATTGAGTTCATCTCTCCGCACGCATGTCCTCACGGTGCACTGTACAGGTGGAGAGACGGAGGCGTGAAGAGGTGAATTTGCCTGTTTGCTCGGAATGTTAAGCAGCAGAGATGAGCGCCAGCCCAGGACGGCCCTGCTCCTGGGGGGCTCTGCGGCTTCCCTTCCTGCTCTACCCCCTCCTATTTGCTCTCTGAAAAGTTAATCAAGATGCAATGTTACATTTTGTTAAAAATTTATTTTATTTACTTGAGAGGCAGTTACAGAGAGAGAGAGAGACAGAGAGAGATCTTCCATCCTCTGGTTCACTGCCCAAATGGCTCCAATCTCCTGGGGCTGGGCTTAGCCAGGAGCTTCTTCTGGGTCTCCCACATGGGTGCAGGGGCCCAAGGACTTGGGCCATCTTCCACTGCTTTCCCAGGCCATAGCAGAGAGCTGGATCAGAAGTGGGGCAGCCGGGACTTGAACCTCACCCGTATGGGATGCCGGCGCCACTCAACCTACTATGCCACAGCGCCAGCCTTGCACACATCTCTATAAACACCCAAGTGAAACCGTTACCAGGCAAAATCATCAGGCCCTTGCTGCTTGCCACTGGAGAGTTGCTAAGAGGAAAAGTTGTTTTTTTGTTTTTGTTTTTGTTTTTGTGTGTGTGTGTTTTTGCTTGTTTGTTTGTTTGTTTTTCCAAGAAGTCAGCCGGCTTGGGCAAAGAGCAATCTCTTGCTCTTTCCATCCCAACAAGCCAGGAAAAAGTTTTTTTTTTTTTCTTTTAAAGAGAAGGGATGGGGTGCGCAAAGTGGAGGTTGGAAAACACAGGGAGTCCTGCCGATGGGTCGTCCAGCAGATTTCCTGGTTCTGGTGATGGTCCCAGTGCTGGAGCACAGTGCTCAGCTGGGTGGGACGCCTGCCCTTCCAGGTCGTCTCCTTGATCACCTGGAAACGTTGCCTGATTCTTACATCCGGATTTGAGTCATCGATATAGAGTGCATCATTGGCCTCGATATCCGTCGACCAGTGTCGTATCAGACGCTGAGCGGTGGTACCCATCTGCAACTGCTGAACAATGCAAGTAATATCTTCGCGGTCTGACACAGTCAGCTGTGCTGCCCCTAGCGGTGACTCCGAAGGGGCATGGGGATTTGTTAAATGGATGTAAATTTGGAAGACAGGTGGGCAGTCAGCTCTTTTTGTCCCATCTCTGTGGCCATTGTGTCATTGATGTCGCCATTGTGATGGTGACAGTTGCCAGGTATATATATGCATTTGCTACAGCCTGAAAGATGGTGGCTGGAATAAGTTGACCTGACACAGCGCATGCTTGGCTGGCAGTAGGGGTCATCTTCAGAAGGGAGGCACCCTGGCACCAAGCTGGAAGCCTGGGCGACCCTTTTTTGGGCAGCTGTCTCAGTCGCTCCTCTTTCTGCTCATGCGTACTGTAAACTTGCTGTTTGGCATCCAATAAATTCGCCTGTTGCTTTTCAGCCCCGTCCTCATTTGTAGCCACTTGATTTGATTTTGTCTCTTCGCCACTTTCCAAATGGAGTCTAATAACAGCCTCCAGAAACCAGGGAAAGACAGCTAATGTAAGGGACACCTGCTGTATACCACGGACTGGGTGGGATGCTTCTCATACATGTTGTGACTTAGTGCTCCTAACAACACTGCTAGTGCACCTAGGAAGGCAGCAGAAGACGGCCCAGGGGCTTGGGCCCCTGCCCTTCACCTGGGAGACCCAGAGGAAGCTTCTGGCTCCTGGCTTCAGCTTGGTCCGGCCCTGGCTGCCGTGGCCATTTGAGGAGGGAACCAGTGGATGGAAAATCTCTCTTCTCTGAATGTCTCTCCCTCCCTCTGTTGCTCTGCCTTTCAAATCAACCAATCAATCTTTAAAAATTGCAAAACTGTCAGGGGAAATCTTTGTGCTTGTCAAGGTCTGGACTCAGAGCGTCTCCAGCACAAACCGCAGGTGGCTGTTCGCCGTGCTGGAGGGGTTCAGTGCTCATGGGTCCCCCAGCTGCCGGCTGCAGTGTGAGCTTGACCAAGAACTCAGCGTCAGGGTGAGTGAAGAGATTTCATTTTGTTTATAAAATTCCCAGACATCTCTCCTCTGTATTTTCCTTAAGCATAAATCTTGCCGGTATTGTGGCGTACGAGTTAAGCCACCGCCTGCAACACCGACATCCCATATGGGAGCCTATTGGAGTCCTGGCTGCTCCACTTCCAATCCAGCTCCTGCTAATGTGCTTTGGGAAAGGGAAGGAAGACGGTGCGAGACCTTGGGCAGCTGCTCCCACGTGGGAGACCCGGAAGAAGCTCCTGGCTCCTGGCTACAGCCTGGCCCAGCCCTGCCGTTGTGGCCATTTGGGGAGTGAACCAGTGGATGGAAGACCTCTCTCTCTGTCTCTCTGTGTAACTCTGACTTTCAAATACATAAATCTTTTTTTAAAAAAAGAATAAATCTCATTGCATTTACTATCTTTAATCTCTTAGTGAGAATGTGCTTTAAAAAGTTTGAAAAATATCAAATAGAATAAAAATAGAAGAATTGCACTTAATATTTCTACCTTCAAATACTTTGATCTTTAAAAAAAAGATTATTTATTTGAAAGGCAGAGACAGAAAAGGAATGAGAGAGAGAGAGAGAGGATCTTCTATCAGCTGAGTCACTCCTGAAATGGCCACAATGGCCAGGCTGAAGGCTAGAGCCTGGAATTCCATTGTGGGTGACATCTTCAGCTGCTTTCCCCAGGCCTTTAGCAGGGAGCTGGATAGGAAGTGGAGCAGCCGGGACTTGAACCAGTGTCCATCTGGGATGCCAGCATCACAGGGAGCAGCTTAACCCACAGTACTACAATGTCAGCCCTATGGTTTGCTTTTTAAAATTGAGCACATTTTTATTAGTAGGGTTCTGTTTTTTTCATTGAACAGTTTTGAATATTTTATTATGGTATTAACTGCTAATATTAAAATAATCAATGGAAAAAATGGAGAAATGCAACAAAATGTTTAATCTGGACCAGAAAGTTAGCTGAGTTTTGTCCTATTTCATGAGCTTTGGGTCCAAGGCGAGGTCAGATATCTCATGATAGAGCTCTGAAATCCTATCTTCCTAAGAGATCTCTCATTACACGTTGAGGAACCCCAAGGGTGCTCTGGCTAGCCCTGAGTCCTGGCCACAGCTGCCCAACTGAAACCCAACAGGAAGTCATGCAGCCCCTGGGATATGCCAGCTGCTGGGATAAACCCCCAATTTTCAGTGCCTTACCACCATGCAAGTTTATTTCTCGCTCTCTTAAGAGTTCAAATGTGTGTTCCCTGTGGCGGTGTCACACTGTTAAGATGCTAAGACGCCTCTGTCCCATATCAGGCTATCTGGGTTTGATTCCCAGTCCTGGCTCCTAACCCCCTCTCAGTGATGTAGACCCTGAGAGGCAGCCGTGATGGCTCAGGTGATGAGTTCCTGCTACTCCTGTGCGAGACGAGGGTTGAGTTTCAGGCTCTTGGTTTCTGCTCAGTCCAGCTTTGACCCTCCAGGCATTTGGGGAGTGAACCAGCAGATGAAAGAGCTGGGCCCGAGGCCCGTGTCCAGTTGGGAAGCCAGAGTTGCAGGTGACGGCTTTTCCCACCTTGCCACAATGCTGGCCTCGACTCTGTCTTTTTGATAATAACCATTCCGAGAGAGGTGATGTGCTGCCTCGTGCGGTTTTTTGATTTGCGTGTTCCTGATGATATTGAGCATTTTTGCACGTGTTTTTGGCCAGTTTTTGTGTGTTTCTTGTGAGAAATGCCCATTTAGATCCTTTGTCCATTTCTTAAGTGAATTAGTTGTTGTTAAGTGTTTGGAGTTCCTTGTATATTCTAGGTGTCAATCCTTTGTCAGATAAATAGCTTGCATTTTGTTCATTTTGGGGGGAGTCTGGATACTTTTTTTTTTTTTTTGACAGGCAGAGTGGACAGTGAGAGAGAGAGACAGAGAGAAAGGTCTTCCTTTGCCGTTGGTTCACCCTCCAATGGCTGCCACGGCCGGCGCACCGCGCTGATCCGATGGCAGGAGCCAGGTGCTTCTCCTGGTCTCCCATGAGGTGCAGGGCCCAAGCACTTGGGCCATCCTCCACTGCACTCCCGGGCCACAGCAGAGAGCTGGCCTGGAAGAGGGGCAACCGGGACAGAATCCGGCGCCCCGACCGGGACTAGAACCCGGTGTGCCGGCGCTGCAAGGTGGAGGATTAGCCTAGTGAGCCGCGGCGCCGGCCTGGATACGTTCTTATACGGAAGTGAATTATTGGGCTGAAGCCAGGACTGTTTGGGGAAAAAGAGCAGAGACCAGGTTTTCTCAGGACAAGGAGGGTTCCATGGAAAACCACAGATCACAAGAGCTCAGGGAGGGCGGGGGCAAGGGCGTCCTCTTCTCCTGTCCCCCCAAACCAGCCTATATCCCCATTCCAGAGAGTCCGACAGGAAGCGGATCAGTCCAATCCACTCTACCACCACATCACCAGAGTTCAGGACAGCACAGCCAGAGGGCGGCTCATCTTGTCCCCCCACAAGACGTTTGTCACATGTCCTCCCCTTGCATGCTTAGCTGGGGGTGGGATCAGAATGGCCCCCACCCCAAGAGGAAAGTGGATGAAGGAGCCACCCCCAAATGCACCTACTGTACTCTGAGACTTGGGGCAGCAGTCGGGAGTTGGATTCTGGACCCAAACTGCCAGGTTCCAGTGCTGGAACCACCCTTAGTCTCTGTATGACCCTGACCGAGTTCCTCATGCTCTCTCTTCCTCAGTTTCCTGATTTCTTTTTAAGCAACATATCAGGGACCGGTGCTGTGGCTTAGTAGGTTAAGCCTCCACTAGGGTGCCGGCATCCCTTATGGGTACCAGTTTGAGTCCCAGCTGCTCCACTTCCAATCCAGCTCCCTGCTAATGCTCCTGGGAAAGCAGTGGAGGGTGGTCTAAGTCCTTGGGCCCCTGCACCCATGTGAGAGATTTGGAAGAAGCTTCTGGCTCCTGGCTTCAGACCGGCCCAGCTCTGACCACTGCAGCCATTTGACGAGTGAACCAGTGGATGGAAGTCCTTTCTCTCTCTCTCTCTGTTTCTACCCCATTCCCGGTAACTCTGCCTCTCAAATAAATAAGTCTTAAGCAAACAAACAAACAAAAATCCAAGGCACTCTTGATGTGAGCACCCCACGTAGCACCTTAACTGTGGCGTCTATTTTTTTTAAATATTTATTTATTTATTTTAAAGACAGAGTTACAGAGAGAGAGAAGGAGAGGCAGAGAGAGAGAGAGAGAGGTCCTCCATCCACTGGTTCACTCCCCAATTGGCTGCAACAGCCGGAGCTGTGCCAGTCTAAAGTCAGGAGCTGGGAGCTTCTTCCGGGACTCACACATGGGTGCAGGGGCCCAAGGACTTGGACCATCTTCCACTGCCTTCCCAGGCCATAGCAGAGAGCTGGATCAGAAGTCTAGCAGCTGGGACTCAAACTGGTGCCCACGTGGGATGCCGGCACTGCAGGCAGCGGCCTTACCTGCTATGCCACAGCACCGGCCCCAACTGTGACATCTTAACCATTGTGCCAGTGAACCACCTGCCTCAGTGTCCTGATCCTTAAGGTGGGGTGTGTATGTGGTAGGTCCTTACAGGATCATGGTAAAGGTTAAAGGAGACCGAGCGTAAAAAACATTCAGGTCTGTAAATGGCATGCAGGAAGGACTCAGTAAGTATTGCCATGGTCATACTTTGTCAAAGATGAAGTACCTTTTCCTCAGTTTCTTTTTTTTTTTTTAAGATTTTTTTTTTAATTTATTTGACAGGTAGAGTTACAGATAGTGAGAGGGAGAGACAGAGAGAAAGGTCTTCCTTCCTTTGGTTCACTCCCTAAGTGGCCGCTATGGCCAGAGCTATGCCGATCCAAAGCCAGGAGCCAGGTGCTTCCTCCTGGTCTCCCATGTGGGTGCAGGGCCCAAGCACCTGAGCCATCCTCCACTGCCCTCCCCGGCCACAGCAGAGAGCTGGACTGGAAGAGGAGCAACTGGGACTAGAACCCGAAGCCCACATGGGATTCCAGTGCTGCAGGCGGAGGATTAGCCAAGTGAGCCATGGTGCCAGCCCTCCTCAGTTTCCCGTTGACGGTGTCACCATCCTCCCATATAGCAAAACTCAAGGTGGGGTCGGCGTCATGGTGCAGTGGCTAAAGCCACCACATGCAACACTGGCATCCCATATGGGCACCGGTTCATTTCCTAGCTGCTCCACTTCCAATCCAGCTCCCTGCTCATGTGCCTGAGAAAGCAGCGGAAGATGGCCCAAGTGCTTGGGCACCTGCGCCCATGTGGGAGACCCAGCTGGAGTGCCAGTCTCCCGACTTTGGCCTGGCCTAGCCCTGACTGTTGCAGGCATTTGGGGAGTGAACAGTAGGTGAGAGACTTCTCTCTCTCTCTGTCTTTCTCTCTCTCTCTCTCTCTCTGCCTTTCAAATAAATAAATTTTTAAATTAAAAATTAAAATTTAGAAGTACCCAGGGGCCAGAGCCATGGCTCACTTGACTAATCCTCCGCCTGCGGCGCCAGAATCCCATATGGGTGCCGGGTTCTAGTCCCGGCTGCTCCTCTTCCAGTCCAGCTCTCTGCTGTGGCCTGGGAGTGCAGTGGAGGATGGCCCAAGTGCTTGGGCACCTGTATCCGCATGGGAGACCAGGATAAGCACCTGGCTCCTGGCTTTGGATCAGCGCAGTGCACTGGCCATAGCGGCCATTTGGGGAGTGAACCAGCAGAAGGAAGACCTTTCTCTCTGTCTCTCTCACTGTCTATAACTCTACCTGTCAAATAAAAAAAAATTAGAAGTACCCAAGATACAAAATAACACAGGAAGATGTATTTTGCTTATCGCTTAGAAAAGACGGTCCACGCAGTGCCATTGTACCCATTAGCCACTGTGGTCCAGGGCCCAGGGCTGACGGGATGTTTTACAGGGCACAAACATGCCTGAGACTGGAGAACAGTTAATTGGCCCCAAGAGATGACCCTAAAACTTCAAAAACAAAATTAATAAGCATCTACATGTCAACAGTCCCCGCATCCCAAATTTCTTAATTGCTAGATTTCATGCCCAGAATAATCTCATTTTCCTGAACACAAGTTTTATAGATTCTCTGGCTTTGCGAGGTTGCTTGGGC
This sequence comes from Oryctolagus cuniculus, assembly GCF_964237555.1. Taxonomy (NCBI): domain Eukaryota; kingdom Metazoa; phylum Chordata; class Mammalia; order Lagomorpha; family Leporidae; genus Oryctolagus; species Oryctolagus cuniculus. Next base: position 99,197,811 of record NC_091444.1, on the reverse strand, counting down.
ATGCACAGTGATCATCCAGAAATCAGTGCAGTCAAAGCGAAAGCAAGTGCAGGTCACACCAAGTGTCCCCTACGCTAACCAGGGAGGCCCGCGAGGACTTCGGAAAGAGCGCCTGGGCTCACGGGGGCCCAGACGCAGCCCTGGAGGCAAGTGCTTTCAGTCCTTGCCGGTGGGAGCGAGCATTGCTGGGAATATCCTCGAAGTGATTTGTCAGTGGCACGAGGCGTTAAATGTGTCTAAGCCTGGTGACCCTGGGTGCTCCTTCTAACACTCAATTTTATAGACATGATCAGGATGTGTCCTCAGCAGTGGCTGGTTCCCTTTCTTTTTGGCATACCTGTCTCTGTTACTTTTTCAAGTTTCTTATAGCATGAGCACATGTTTTATAACAAAAATATCTTATTAGAAAAAATTAACTATTTAAAAAGAAGACAGGGGCCCAGCGTTGTGGCACAGCGGGTTAACCTGCCATCTGCGGTTCGTGGCCCAGCTGCCCCACTTCTGATCCAGCTCCCTGCTGAAGTGCCTGGGAAAGCAGTGGAAGATGGCCCAGGTGCTTGGGGCCCTGCCACCAGACAAAGCTCCTGGCTTGCGGCCATTTGGAAAGTAGACAGGCAGATGAAAGATCTCTCTTTATCTCTCCCTCTCTCTGTAGCTTTGGCTTTTGAGTAAATAAATGAATCTTTTAAAATGTAAAATAAACAATAAAAAGAAGAGCTACAAAGAGGTTAGAAGGCAAGTTCCGGTTCCAGGCATTCGCCTTGATGCCTTAGGTCTTCCTTTGCCTCCCAGTCTGCTCTTACCTGGGACACCTGCATCCCCCTTGGATCCCACCCTAAAGCCACAGGCCAGCTGCTCAATTCCAGCACAGCCCCAGCTCCGGGAGACCCCGCACACCCCAACTGCACGGTCTTCCCAACAAGACTAAGCCGGTAACCACGTTTTTCTGATTTCTTAAAACATGGAAATGGTCTCAAAGAAGTTAAATGACTTTCCCAAAATCACACAACCAGGGAATGGTGGACCTGGAGAGTGAGCCAGGGGTGTCTCTTTTTAACAACAGGCGCCTTTGCAATGTCCCTGGGCTTCCCGTGGTGTGTGTTCTATCGCGGAAACTCACTGTCTTGTTCAAGTTCAAAATTCTTGTGGACTCTTCACTGCAGTTCTTCCCCAGTGGGACCAGATGGAGGAACAGAGACGCAGATCAACTTAATATCACCCAGCGTCGTTTGGTGTCTGAGAAGTTGTGGAAATCTGAAGACAAGAGGAGGGGGAAGGCGTGGTATCAGTACTTGACCTTCCCATCCCATGGTGGTTGAATGCTTTTATTCTGATATTAACACCCGTGTGTCCAGGTGAGATGGTGACTGATTCCACTTCATTCCATATACATCCTAGCCAAGCAGGGATAGTCAGTAAACTCTTAAAATTATTCTAATCTAATGTGCAACCAAGTGGGACAAATCTCTTCTTACAGTGATGTACAGTTGTCACTAAAACGTAAGAAAGAATCAGTCGTGAGATGAGGAATCAGAAGGAATCACGGAGATTTGTGTTTGCACAATGCACTTTCATGTGAGGAGGACTTGGCTCTCCAGGGAACAGGGAGGGAGGAGGACCACGAGAAGGCTCAAGCTGGCTGGCGTTCAGCTCTGTCTGAGAGGGCAGCCAAGAGAAGGGTTTCCAGGCTCCATGGAGCGCTGTGTCCACCAGCTTTGGAAAAGCAAGGAGTATGTGCCATTTCCCAATCAAAGAATGCTGGGGCTTCATGAACACAAAGAGTTAGGACTTGGAAATGGACATTTGCATCATTGTATTCAACTCCATTTTACAACAGAGAAGGGATTAGCTCCATGTCAGCAGAACTGTGCCCGGCAACAGAACACTGTATTTTAAAAGCAATCGCAGTCTACGTACAGAAGATCCTTCGGTAGCAGGTGGGAAGAGCTTTAGTCTGTATTGAAATATCGTGGAGAAATAAATCTAATACACATTTTGTTTTCTTTTAAAAAACACAATTTTTTTTATTTATTTGGAAGGCAGAATGACAAAGAGAGAGGAAGAGAGCCTTCATTCACTGGTTCATTCAATAAATGGCTGCACTGGCTGGGGCTGGGCCAGACCGAAGCCGGAAGCCTGAAACTCCATCCAGGTCTTTCACGCGGGTGGCAGGGGTCCAAGTACTCGGGCCATCATTCGCTGCCTTCCCAGGTGCAGTAACAGAGCTGGATAGGAGGAGAAGCAGCCAGGACTCCAGCTGACACCCTGACACGGAGTGCAGGCATCCAAAGCTGTGGTTTAACCTGCTGAGCCACAGTGCCCAACCCCCTACTAGATTGTTGCTAGACATTGCATGAAACCCATAAATCAATCTGAGAAAGAACCGATGTCTTCGCCATGTTGAATCTTCCAACATGTGTGTGATATGTGTCTTTTAATTTAGATCTCTCATTTCTTTAATCGGAGCTTCAGTTTCCAGCATATAAAATGTATAAGTGTTTGTTAAACTTAGTGTTGCCTCTTTTTTTTTAATCTACACATTTCTGTTTATTTTTATTTGTTTCTTTGAAAGGCAGAGCGTTAGAAAGTTCCTCTGCTGGTTCACTCCTCAAGTGGTCCTCAACAGCCCAGGCTGGACCAGGTCTAAACCCGGAACCAGGGGCTCAATCCATGTCTCTCATGTGACGAAGCTCCCTGAGCCATCATTGCTACCTCCCAGGGTGAGCATTAGCAGGAAGCAGAATCTGAAACAGAGCAGCCAGGGCTGGAACCAGCACTCCGATGTGGAATGCTGGACTCACAAGCAGTGGTTTAACCCACTGGGCCAAAGTGCTGTATGCCAGCGCCTCCCTCCTCCCTCCCTCCTTCCCTCCTTCTCTGTGATTATTTGCTAATGTGGTAATGAAAACATCATGTGAGGTCAACTCCATGTAGTGTAGGGGCCAGTGGCGTGGCACAGTGGGTTAAGCCACCACTTGCAATGTCAGCATCCCATACCACAGTGCCAGTCTGAATCCCTATGGATCCAGCCTCCTGCTAATGTATCATGGGAGGAGCTCTGTACTTCCATTTTTAAGATTGGGTCTTTTTGTCAAAGCACCCTGATTGTCTCCAGAGTTCTTTGTGGTTCCATATGAACTTGAAGAAGCTCCATATGAACTGTTTATCCAACAATGCCATTGAGAGTTTGATAGGGATTGCACTGCAGCTGTAGATCACTCTGGGCAGTTTGGACACACAGTCTTCTATCCATGAACACATCATGTCATTTCATTGTCTTGTGCATCTTTAATTTCTTTCAACATCATTTTGTAGTTTTGAGTGTGCAAGTCTTTCATCTCCCCAGTTTGGTGTTGCATTCTTTGTGATGCTACTGTATATGATAGTGTTTCCTTAACTTCGTTTGTGGATTGCTTACTTTATTTATTTACTTATTTTAAAGACTTACTTATTTTATTTGCAAGTCAGAGTTACAGAGAGGGAGAGAGGAGGAGGCAGAGAGAGAGAGAGAGAGAGAGAGATCTTCCATCTGCTGGTTCACTCCCCAGATGGCCACAACAACCAGGGCTGGACCAGACAGAAGCCAAGTGCAAGGAATTTCATCTGGGTCTCCCACGTGGGTGCAGGGGCCCAAGGACTTGAGCCATTTTCTGCTGCTTTCCCAGGCCACAGCAGAGAGCTGGATCAGAAGAGGAGCAGCTGGGACTTGAACTGTCGCCCAAATAGGATGCCGGTATCACAGACAGTGGCTTTACCTGCTACGCCACAGCACTGGCCCCATGATTTTTTAATCTTTTGTTTGCTGAGCAGTGTATCCTATTGATTTCCATCTGTTGGATTATTCTTGCATCCCAGGGATAAGTTTCACTTGGTCGTGGTGTTTGAACCTTTTAATGTGCTATTGAATTTGGCTTCCTAGCAGTTTAAGGATTTTTGCATCTATATTCATCAGGGATATTTAGCCTGTTGTTTTCTTTTAGTGGCCTTGTCTGGCTTTGGGACCATGGTGATGGTGGCCTCATGCAATGAGTTTCTATGTGTTCCCGTCTCTTCTGGTTTTGTTTTGTTTTGTATTGTTTTGTTTTTGTTTGTTTGTTTTTTGAGACTTTGACAAGGAGAGCTCTATTATATACTCTTCTTTAAATGTTTGATAGACTTATCTACCGAAGGCGTCTGGTCTTGGCTGTTGGGAGATTTTTTGAAAAGTTTATATTTATTTACATGTACTTGAAAGGTAGCCAGAAAGAGAAAGAGAGAGAGAGAGAAAGGATGTCTTCCATCCGCTAGTTCACTGCCGCAAATGCCCACAGCACCCAGGGCTGGCCTAGGCCAGTGAGGAGCCAGGAATTCCATCCAGTTCTTCCATACGGTGGCAGGGCCCAGGGACCCAAGCACTTGAGATGGAATTTGCTGCCTCACAGGACGCATTAGCAGGACTGAACTCTGACAGGTATGTGAGTGTCCCTAGCAGTGGCTTCAACTGCTGTACCCCAGCGCCCACCCGTGGTGGGATATTTTTGATGAGTAACTGAATCTCCCCCCTCCTTGTGGGTTTCTTCAGACTCCTTTTTCTTCATGATTCGGCCTGGGTACATTGCATATTTCTGGTAATGTACGCATGTCTTCCATGTCTTCCAGTTCCAAGGTGCAGAGTTATCCACAGGGCTCTCACAGTCCTTGTCACTTCTGTGACATCGGTTATACTGGTTCCTCTTTCATTTCTGATTGTGTTTACTTGGGCCTTCTCTCTTGTTTTCTTAGTCCTGTCAAAGATCTGTCAATTTTGTTGTTAAAAAAAAAAATACTTGGGTTTGTTGACTTTTTTTTCTTTTCTCGATTTCATATATTTCTAATCTAACTTTTATTATCTCTTTTCTTCTGCTAACGTTATACGTGCTGTGCTTTTCTAGTTCTTCAAGGTGTGAAGTTAGGTTGCTAATTTCACACCCGCTTTTGTCATGTAAACTTTCACTCAGCACTGTGGATTTTGCTGTGTCCCCTAAGTCTTTGCACACTGCTACGTTCTCACTTGTTTAAGATGTTTTCCAACTGGCTTTGACCCGTGAGTTGTTCAAGTGGGCATTGCCCAGCTCCCTCAGATCTGTGAGTTTTCCAGTTTGCTGTCTGCTATGGATGTCTCTTTTCGTCTACCTCTTTCCACTGTGGTCAGGAAACACACTGGGGATGTTACCAGTCTGCTCAAAGCTGTGACGGTGAGCTCCGTCCTGAAGAATAATCGATGGTGCGGGTGTACGTTTGTCGGACCCCTCTGGCCCCTGGTATTATCCAAGTCCTCTGTTTCCTTGGCAATTTCCAGTCTGGATGTTTCATCCACTGGTGAAAATGGAGTTTGGAGTCTCCCACTCTGCGTTGCGGATTTTCTCCCTTCAGTTCTGTTAATGTTTGTTTCATGGATTTGGGCAGGAAGGCAAATCTATCAGTTGTTGCTTTGAGGAGGGAATCATAGTTTGGGTGTCAAGCTAATGATGTGTTTTTTTGTTTGTTTGTTTTGTTTTGTTTGACAGGCAGAGTGGATAGTGAGAGAGAGAGAAACAGAGAGAAAGGTCTTCCTTTTGCCGTTGGTTCACCCTCCAATGGCCGCCATGGCTAGCGCGCTGTGGCCGGTGCACCGCACTGATCCGAAGCCAGGAGCCAGGTGCTTCTCCTGGTCTCCCATGGGGTGCAGGGCGCAAGCACTTGGGCCATCCTCCACTGCACTCCCTGGCCACAGCAGAGAGCTGGCCTGGAAGAGGGGCAACCGGGACAGAATCCGGTGCCCCGACCAGGACTAGAACCCGGTGTGCCAGAGCCGCAAGGCGGAGGATTAGCCTAGTGAGCCGCGGCGCCGGCCGCTAATGATGTTTTGCATACTCCTAGATCATGAAGATTCTTCCCTCACATTTTTTGGTAATATGTCTGTAATTGTACATTTAATTAAGTGGTGATCTAATTTTTTAAGATTTATTTATTTACTTGAAAGTCAGAGTTACACAGAGAGAGGAGAGGCAGAGAGAGAGAGAGAGAGAGAGGTCTTCCATCCGCTGGTTCATTCCTCAATTAGTCGCAACAGCCAAAGCTGCGCCGATCCAAAGCTAGGAGCCAGGAGCTTCTTCTGGGTCTCCATGAAGGGAGACCCAGGAGGTACAGGGACTCAAGCACTTGGGTCATCTTCTACTGCTTTCCCAGGCCACAGCAGAGAGCTGGATCAGAAGTGGAGCAGCCAGGTCTCAAACCAGGGCCATATGGGATGCCAGCGCTTCAGGCTAGGGCATTAACCCGCTATGCCACAGCGCCGGCCCTGTATTTTGAGTAAGACTTTGTATAAGGCATGAGAATTAGATTGTAGTTCCTTTTGTTTGCCTATGGCTATGCCATTGCTCCAGCACAATATTGGTTTAAAAGACTAACTTCCTCGCTTGAACTATTTTTATAATTTTGTTTTACAGTTACAATTTTATTCTTTCTATGAATGTGATTTATGTATTATTTCTATTTTTAGGTCCTTAAAAATACTCTGGGTAATACTTTGTGTTGTGGTGCAGGGGTGGTGGTTGTGGCCCAAAGGAGTCTGAACAAACCCACAATGAGTGGGAGATTCAGTTACCCATCAAAATTGGGCAGTGAGCCAGCAGACAGGATCTCTCTCTCTCTCTCTCTCTCTCTGCCCCTGTGTAACTCCGCATTTCAAATTAAAAAAACTTTAAAAAACAATTTCATAAAGTCTTTCCCTAATAAATCCCCATTTCTGCTCAAAAGCCCTCATTTTCTCCAAAGCATCTTTTTACAGTTGAAATCAGTATGCAAGCAATGTCTGTTACAGCTGATTGCTTCTTTCCCATGTCGTTTATTTGTTGAACAAACTGAGCCTGATGTATGCTTTGAAAATGCACGACAGATAAGGACAATGTGGTACACACATACAGTGGGATGTTATTCAGTCTTGCAAAGGAAGGAAATTCGGACACATGCTATGACATGGATGAACCCTGAGGACGTTATACTAAGCGCAGTAAGCCAGTCGCAAACAAGTACCGTAATAGACCTGTGGTGCAGCAGCTTAAGCCACCGCATGGGCACCTGCATTCCATCCTGGAGCACTGGTTCGAGTCCCTGCTACTCCTCTTCCACTCCAGCTCCCTGCTAATGCGCCTGGGAAGCAGTGGAAGATGGACCAACTACTGGGCCATTGCAACCCATGGATGGCGTTCCTGGCTCCTGGCTTCAGCATGGCCCAGCCCCCAGCTGTTGTGGCCAACTGGGAAATGAACCTGTGAATAGAAGATCTCTCTCTCTCTCTCTCTCTCTCTCTCAAAGATTTTATTTATTTATTTGAGAGGCAGAGTTACAGACAGTGAGAGGGAGAGAGAGAGAGAAAGGTCTTCCTTCCGTTGGTTCATTCCCCAAATGGCCACACAGCCACAGCTGAGCTGATCTGAAGTCAGGATCTTCTGGGTCTCCCATGCTGGTGCAGAGTCCAAGCACTTGGGTCATCTTCCACTGCTTTCCCAGGAGCATTAGCAGAGAGCTGGATCAGAACAGAAGAAGCCTAGACTAACCGGTGCCGATATGAGATGCTGGCACTGCAGGCAAAGGATGAATCTATACCATAGCTCCGACCCCTCTCTCTCTTTCTCTCTCTCTGACTTTTAATACATTTTTAAAATATCTTTAAGAAAAGACAAATGTTATATGATTCCATGTATGTGAGGTCCCCAGCATAGTGAAATTCTTAGACACAGAGGAGAATGACTGGGGAGGAGAAATGAGGATGTTTGTGGGCTGCTGGTCTCAGTTCTTGAGAGTCCTGGGGACTGGCCAAGCCACGATGTGAAGGTGCCCAGCCCTCCTGAACCACACACTTAGAAATGGTTAAGAAGGAAATTGTGGGGCTGGCGCTGTAGCATACTGGGTTAAACCACCGCCCATATGGGCGCCAGTTCAAGTCCCAGCTGCTCCACTTCCAATCCAGCTCTCTGCTATGACCTGGGAAGGCAGTTAGAAGATGGCCCAAGTTGGGGCTGGCACCGTGGCGCAGCAGGTTAACGCCCTGGCCTGCAGTGCCAGCATCCCATATGGGTGCCGGTTCAAGTCCCGGCTGCTCCACTTCCAATCCAGCTCTCTGCTATGACCTGGGATAGCAGTAGAAGATGGCCCATGTCCTTGGACCCCTGCACTCGCATGGGAGACCTGGAGGAAGCTCCTGGCTCTTGGCTTCCAATCAGCACAGCTCCGGCCATTGCGGCCAGTTGGAGAGTGAACCAGCAGATGGAAGACCCCTCTCTTTCTCTCTCTCTGTCTCTCTCTGTGTAATTCTGACTTTCAAATAAATAAATAAGTAAATAAATCTTAAAAAAAAAAAAAGAAGAAGAAGATGGCCCAAGTTTTGGGCCCCTGCACCCACGTGGGAGACCTGGAAGAAGCTCCTGGCTCCTGGCACAGCTCCCGCTGTTGCAGTGGCAGAAGTAATACTTCTAATTGGGGAGTGCACCAGTGTATGGAGGACCTCTCTCTCTCTCTTTCCCTCTCCCTCTCCCTCTCCTTCTCTCTCTGTGTGACTCTGACTTTCAAACAAATAAATAAATCTTTGAAAAAAGGAAATTTTTATGTTACAAGTGTTTCATCACAATTTTACATTTTCATAAAAAAAATCACTCAGAAGTGGCTGACCAGCTGTGAGGCCCCTGCGGTGGCTGGGACTTGGGTGCTAGAGGTGGAGAGTGCTGGGTGGAAGTCCGATTCCAGGTCTCTGTTAAACATAGAGCCAATAGGAATCGCTGACAGATTGAAGACTGCCTGTGTAGGAGATGGAAAAACAGAGAACGCCTAGAATTGGAACCTGATCAGCTGAATGGGTGACTGCACAGTTTAGTGGGGTGAGGACCAGGGGAGGGGCCGGCTGCCAGGTGGCAGGTTGATGGCTCTGGACCTGTTCCATCAGGAGGGGGCAGCGACTGGTTCCCTTTGGATTCATTCCCTTATTCCAGTCTTGGATCTGGTTTCCTTGGCTGCCAGCATCTCTTTCTCTCTCTCTGGACCTGCTCTATGGCATGTATTCTGTTATTGTCATCCATGCAGTATTACTCCTGACCGAGAAACTCACTTTACAGAGAAAAAGCAGGCCAGTGGGCTCGTGACCATGGCATTCCCAAACGGTATCACGGTATCTGCAGCCCCAGAAGCAGGTGGCTCAGGAGGACAAGGGAAAGGACTATTGGCTGCCACTTCTTGTGCCAGCTGGGTGGACACCTTGCAATGACACAGCCTGTTCTCTGGCCACAGTTGCTGCTTGTCCCCTAACCAGGTGCACTTGGCCCAGAATCCCAATGTTACCAGGTGGTGGCCAGCTTGCCTTGGTTCTTTTCCACCGGCAGAGTTGTGAATTGCAGTTCCGAGCGCTGGAGGGAGGGATAGTACAGCAAGTTGTACAAAAGGATGTTTCGAGGGAGGAGTGCACCAGTCGGGAGAAGAGTCCAGGGCTCCCTCGCTTCTCTGTTTGGGGCTTTTATCCCTGAAGTCTGAGGGGTATGGACTGGTGGTGTGTCTGTGACATGCATGATTGGCATCCGTGATTGACATCTTGGCATTGCACACCTTTGGGTTGAACACAAGTGAAGTTGCAAAGTGAGTGGTCTTGGGTGGGTCCTGGGTGGAGATGAGGTCTCGTGGCTCCCTCCCCAGTCACTCTTGTCTAATTGTCTGCCTGGCACAGGGGTGGCAGCCACAGGGGCGGAGGGACTGACTTCTCAACATACCTACGACCTCCCCAAAGCCATCTGCTTCCTCTACCCGAGACTGTAGCTGGGAGATGTTGGCACCCAGAGCAGACACACTTTCACCCAAAGGGACCCGCTGGGGCATCCTGTTGGCCAAGCCAGTGAACACGGGTGCTGGGTTGGCTTTGACCTGGACAAGTGAATGAAGGGGATTCTCTGACACCTGATTACCATGGGGCCCTTGGTACCCATCCCGAGGAGCCCACACTTCCAGGTCGCAGTCTCTTCCGTTTACGGGTTAGCTTCTGTGACGTCACAGCCCCCAGTCTTCCTGCCGCCATGTGCTTCCCTTCCCAGCTCCTAAGTCCTGTTTGCAATCCTGCTACTGGGAAGGCTGCTTGGGGGGAGATTCTGGTCTCTGCCAGCAGCACCCCCAGGGCGCCTGAGAGGGGCTGGAATCCGCTCTCATACCCCAGCTGGTTGCTCAGTCTCAGAAACAGTCACTCCCACTTTCCTTTGTTTCTTGCTTGCAAACAACAAGCAAGACGCTAATAACACCCACAGGAGCCGGAACTACCTCCATCCACACCTACACCACCTCCCCATCTCCGGAGAAAACACCACTGGCCCGAAGGCACCCACCCATGTATCTGCATCTGCCTTGAGGTTCATGGCAACCTCGTGGTCTCTCGGGCATAACTGATGCTTCCCTTGCTGTAGAGCCTGGCTAAGCCAACTGCCCCAGACAGAGTGGGCACAAACCACACAGGCTCTGAGGAATGCAGCCAGAACTTTTGGTAGCAGCGATTTGAACCTCACACTGCCGCCACTCCCCGTCACCCCTGATCCTGCAGGTGCTGAGAGTGAAACCTCCCCCAGTTCAGGTGGCTCAGCTCACAGCTGGTTTTATGATGTCTCCAAACAGTTCCGGTCCCTCCCTGACCCTGTACTGGGCGTGGCTGCAGAGAGATTTGGCAGTCCCAGGGCAGAGCTGCCTGGCCACGCCCCTCCCCAGCCCCCCACTGGCTATCCCCTCAGGCCCCCTCTGCAATGTCCTTGTTCTCTGTGATGGCTGCTCGCTCAGGTGCAGCACCCTCCTGCTGTCCCCCGGCTCGCTCTGCTGCACCCACACTGCTCTCAGCCACCTGGGAGAGTGCCCAGCTGGTGCTTGGGCCTCACAGGTGCTCAGGGACTCAAAGTGCCCCAGGCCCTGGGGACAGATGCCCTCTGGGGGCTGTCCCTGCTCTGCTGCTCCTCAGCTGCACCCCAAGTCGGTACAGTCTTCTCCCATCCTGGAGGGGCCGACTACAAACTCCATCGCAGGCTCCGCTGTCAGTTTGCAGGGCTCAAGAGTCCTTTGCCCTTGGACGATCCTTGCATGTCTGTGTGACTCAGTTTTCTTCCGTGAAATGGGACAGTAGCAGCGTCTACAACAGGTGAAGTCCTTAGCATGGAGCCTGGGATGTAGCTGTCTGGCCATCAGCATGACGGTCCCTGCTGTGGGTCCCATGGGAGCCTGAGGCCTCAACCCACCTGCACCAAAAATATCACAGGTTTTGTTTCTCCCCTGTCTCTATTTAGTTCTCATTTTGTGGGCCTGTTCCTGTGGGTGGCTTAGACTCTATTGCAGTTCATGCGGGCTCTGCCACCACTCTCCGCAGGGCGGGGTCTTCTTCCTAGATTTTTTTTTATCCAGGGTTGCAGGGTGGGTACCGATGTCACAGTCACCCCAGCAGGGCCAAGGTCAGGAGCCATAAGGCCTTGCACACAAACCTGCTGAGAGCACCAGCTGGGGACAAGGCTCAGTGGCTCCCTCCTAGGGTGTGCGGCAGCAGAGCCCCCTGTGGGAAGTCAGCTTGCTTTGTTGGGGCAGGGGACACTGGGGGCAGGGGGCAGTGTGGGAGGAACCTGTGCAATGTGGTTTTCATTCGTGGTCATTTACCATCATCCCGTGACTGAGCAGCCTGTGGGGTGTCTACTGTATATCCCAGAGGGGAGAGTCTTTGGAGTTTCAACATCTGCAGTGTTTTGGTATCAGAAGCCTGGCTCTGAGGGCAACACAGCAGTAATTTTATGCCACGGACGATAGATGGGAAAGAGCACGCGGCGATGGTGGAAGGCAGGCTTCCCAGGATGACAGCAGGTGCAGATTCTCGAGGGCGGAAGAGGGGAGAGTCAGAAAGGAAACAGGCCAGCCAGCTTCTTCGGGGGTTCTCAGCCCTACCCGCCCCCAGGGCCCTGATTACACTGGGACCACAGAGGGGAGGCAGGGCCGGCCCAGGCAGACTGCACTGATGTCTGTCCACCCTCCTGTGAGCCCTCCAGGGGTGGAAATATGATCCCCGGCTTTCTGATTCCATGTTCTTGACCTTGTGTGAGTTGAGAATTCAAAGTAGAGGGGGCTGGCGCTATGGCATATCAGGCTAAGCCTCTGCTTGCAATCCCGGCATCCCCTATGGGTGCTGGTATATGTCCCAGCTGCTCCTCTTCCAATCCAGCTCTCTGCTATGGCCTGGAAAGGCAGCAGAAGATGGCCCAACTGGTTGGGCCCCTGCACCTGCGTGAGAGTCTCAGAAGAAACTCCCGGCTTCAGATCTGCTCAGCTCCAGCCATTGTGGCCATTTGGAAGTGAACCAGCGGATGGAAGACCTTTCCCTCTGTCTCTCCCTTTCTCTGGAAGTCTACCTCTCAAATAAATGAAATCTTAAAAAAAAATTCAAAGCAGAGACATAAGTGCAATAATAAGAGCAGGACTGCTTTAACGCGTGAGTGAGTATACACTCAGGCATGAAGGCGGGCAACCTCATGAGGAGAGATGCTTACTAAGAGAGAGCGAGCGAGCTAGCTGCCCACTAGGAGAGAATGTGAGAGAAGGGGCGTGCCCATCCAGTGGTCCTCTTTATTGGGTATGGAGGCAGTGCCCTACTTGAATGTGTAAATGAGGTGGAGTTTGCACAGGGTTCAGTGTGTGTGATGTTCTCTGGGAAATTTCAGTGTCTCCCTCTGGAGCTGAGTGCGTGCGTGCTCATGGCATCCTGGGGAAGTGGGTGTGCTGGACTGGCCTGCAAGTGAGTGGAGTTAGGATGCGAGGCTGTGGAAGAAGTTCAGAAAATCTTCTGAGGCCAGTGTTGTGGCCTTTAGGTTAAAGCTACCGCCTGTGACCCCGGCATCCCCTAGGGGTGCCAGTGCAAATCTCGGCTTGTTCCACTTCTACCCAGCTCCCTGCTAACGGCCTGGAAAAACAGCAGGGAATCACCCAAGTGCTTGGGCCCTTATACCCATATAGCTGACCCGGAAGAAGCCCCTGGCTTCTAGATTCGACCAGGCCCAGCCCTAGTGTTATGGCCATCTGGGGAGTGAAACAGTGGAAGATCTCTGTCTCTCCCTCTCTGTAACTCTGAGTTTCAAATAAATAAATACATCTTAAAAAAATAAACCTGCAGAAAATCTTCCAGCTCATTTATTTCCTGTCTTAACTCCTTTGCCTGTTCCCCACATCACCCCATCCCACCTCCCCACACTTGGCCCAGAGCCAAGTGCAGGCAACTGGCTCTAGAATCATCCACAGATGCACTTGGCGCATCTGAGCAGAGTGCACCTGACCCTGCGGGGTGTGAGGAAGTTTTCTGGGTCCCCTGAAACACACACACACACACACACACACACACACACACACCTGCAAGGCAACAGCCTGACAAGGGAGTCTGGCCAGGGCCGGCGCTGTGGTGTAGCGGGTAAAGCTCTGGCCTGCAGTGCCGGCATCCCATATGGGTGCCGGTTCTAGTCCTGGCTGCTCCACTTCCCATCCAGCTCTCTGCTGTGGTCTGGGAAAGCAGTAGAAGATGGCCCAAGTGCTTGGGCCCCTGCATCCGCATGGGAGACCCAGAAGAAGCTCCTGGCTCCTGGCTTCTGATCTGCACAGCTCCAGCCATTGTAACCAATTGGAGAGTGAATCAGCAGATGGAAGACCTCTCTCTCTCTCTCTCTCTCTCTCTCTCTGCCTCTCCTATCTCTGTGTAACTCTGACTTTCAAATAAATAAATAAATCTTTAAAAAAAAAAAAAAAGGAAGTAGGAAGTCTGGCCCAATGTTTGCTCTGCCTCCAAGAGGTCAGAGTAGCTGAGAATGAGCGTGTGGGAGACACGCACGGTCCAATAGAGACCGGGTGGGAGAGCCCATGTCCTGTAGGGTCTGCACAGAAAGTGAAGAGTGAGGGAGAACCCAGCCCCTCCCCACCAGTGCCCCTGTCTCCCACCACAGCCAGGAAGCCCGGCTGAGCAGGTGTGCAGGGCCCCCACGTTTCCTAAGCCACACACGGCGTCCTCTGAGCTCTCCTGATTTGACTGAGTCGTCATCTCAGGTGCCAAGCAAACCATTATCCAGGTTTAGGGATATGGTGTCAGGAGAGCACGCCAGAAAGTTTGTGGCAAGATGGAATTCAAAGCAGGAGTTTATCTTGGTGCAAAAAATTTTTTTTTAATTTATGCATAATTTTTTTAGTAATATGTATTTTCCTTTTTGTTTAAAGATTTAGTTATTTGAAAGAGTTATAGGAGAGGCATAGGCAGAGAGAGAGAGAGAGGGAGGGAGAGAGAGAGAGAGAGAGAGAGAGATCTTCCATTTGCTGGTTCATTCCCCAGATGGCTGCAACAGCCAGAGCTGCACCGATCTGAAGCCAGAAGCCAGAAGTTTCTTCCAGGTCTCCCACACGGGTGCAGGGGCCCAAGGACTTGGGCCATCTTCTACTGCTTTCCCAGGTCATAGCAGAGAGCTGGATTGGAAGTGGAGCGGCCGGGACCCCAACTGACTCCCCTATAGGATGCCGGCACTGCAGACGGTGGCTTTACCAGCTAGGCCATGGCACTGGCCCTGGTAATATGTATTTTCTCACATGAAAAAATGAAAAAATATGTTTTGCACCTGCAATTATTTTTTGGCACAAAAAGGAACTCATACTTGGAAGTCTGTTTTCCACACAGGTACCCTTGTGTGTCTTGCACACTCACACCCCCTATATAGCAAAACAGGAGACCCCAAAGCTATCGTTTCGAATTCTGGAAGCAGCACTCTTCTTGTCACTTGTAAATCAAGGTTCCTTCCTTTAAAAACATTGATCTTTGGGGCTGCTGTTGAGGCGCATCAGGTAAAGCCTCCTGCGACACCAACGCCCCATGTGAGCCCTGGCTGGTCCACTTCCCATCCGGCTTCCTGCTCAGGCACCTGGGGAAAGCAGCAGGTGATGGCTCAAGTGCTTCGGCCACTGTCACCCACATGGGAGACCAACCAGAATGGAGTTCCTGGTTCAGCCCTGCCATTGCTGCCATTTGGGAGTGAACCAGCGGACGGAAACTCTTTATCTGTCTCTCCCTCTCTCTGTACGCTGGCCTTTCAAGTAAATAAATTAATTTTTGAAAACAAAACCGAAAACAAGCCTTTGCCTTGGTGTCCGCTCTCCTAGGGCCTCCCATCACAAGCACACCTCTGTCTGCCGCAGGGAGCGGTCTGGACCTCAGGGGGCGTGTGACAGGCGGTATGTAAATAAAAACCGCAAGTGCACGTCCCCTCAGCCCAGTGTCTTGTGTCTGAGCATCTGCCTTGGAGAAATAATTTGCCCATGCCGATTCAAAAGGAGGACAGGGTTTTCAAAAATTGTGTTGCTGATGACGCCTGAGAGATTGCAAACGGGGGCCTGTGTTGTGGCGCAGCGGGTTAAGCCACCGCTTGTGACGGGGGCGTGCGTGTTGGAGCACTGATCCGACTCCCTGCTAATGTGCCTGGGAAGGCAGCAGGAGATGGCCCAAATGCTTGGGCCCCTGCACCCTCACGGGAGACCAGGATGGAGCTCCTGGCTCCAGCTTTAGCCTGGCCCAGCCCCAGCTGTTGCAGGCATTTGGGGAGTGAACCATGGATAGAAGAGCTCTCTCTCTCTGTCTCTGTCTGCCTTTCATATAAAAATAAATAAATAGCAAGATATGGAATAATACCTACAATTTGGTTCCACCTGTACACACGCCCCACAAACAAATACGTGAAACGCTTGGCATTTCTCTATAGGCTCATCTACGTATGTAAACGTAAGAAAGAAAGATCTAGAAGAGGGTCACCAAGTGGAAAACAACAGCCAGCCCTGAGGCTGGCACTCCAGCGGCGGGAGGTTAAGGTGGGATCTTTTCACTTCGTGACGGTCATTCCGGCTTTTTGCAGCGAGGCCGCGTTCGTGCTGTACTTGCGTAATCACTCCCTGGACGCAGCCCCAGTGAAGGAAGCAGAAAGCATAGGATACAAATGAGGGTGATTGGGGGGGGGGGGGGCTCAGCGAGGAGCCACTGCGCGCGCGGGCGTGGGGGGGGCTCCAGGAAGCCGCGTAGGAGGGACTCCGCAGGTGTCAGGGTGCAGTGAGGCGTCCAGAGGGGGGCCCCGTGGCCGCAGGGGGGGAGGAGGGGCTCAGGACGCGGCCAATCCAGGAGTCAGGAGATGACAGACAGTTAGGAAATCCACTCTCTCCCCTCATTCTCACCGCCCTCCATCAGCCTGCGGAGCTGCCTGCCCGCTGGTCACATTCGACGATGTACCGCATAAAGATGTACAAATATCACAAGTTAATAAAAAATAAATCTTAGAAAGTAAATAATAATTAGAACGCATTTGAAAAAAAAATCAGCCACGGTGCTGTGGGCGCAGTCTCGTGTCGTGGTTAAGATGTTGCTCGGGGCTTCCACGTCCCACATGGGAGAGCCTGGGCTGA
Source organism: Oryctolagus cuniculus (assembly GCF_964237555.1). Lineage (NCBI taxonomy): Eukaryota > Metazoa > Chordata > Mammalia > Lagomorpha > Leporidae > Oryctolagus > Oryctolagus cuniculus. The sequence continues at coordinate 99,181,353 of NC_091444.1, read as the reverse complement.
GGCCCAGGTCCGCTGTCCATTCCAGCTTCCTACTGCTGTGCACCCTGGGAGGCAGCAGGTTGACGGTGCCAAGTACTTGGGCTCCTGCCACTCAGGTGGGAGACCCAGATGGAGTTCCTGGCTCCTGGCTTCAGCCTGGCCCAGCCCTGGGTATCTGCTGACATTTGAGACTGAATCAGTACATGGAGGATCTCTCTCTCTCTCTCAAATAAACAATTGTAAAAATGCCTAAAGTGCTGTGGTTTGTGGTGTCTCCCGCGCTGGAAGTCGGCTCCTCAGCGCAGCAATGTGGAGCTGGTCCCGTCTCTAAGAGGGCGGTAATTAGGCCATTGAGCGCATGGCCCTCCCAGGGGATTTGTGCTGGTCCCTTGCAGAGAGCGCCCAGGAGAGTGAGCAGCTATGGAAAGAGCAGGCTGCTCCCCCTCCCTGGCTTCCTGGCTTCCTGCGGCAGGTGCACCTGCCATGGCGCCATCTGCCTGGTGGTGATGTAGCCAGGGGGACCCTCACCGGAGGCCAAACAGATGGCCTGATCTTGGACTCCCAGCCTCTCAAACCGTGAGCTAGATAAACCTCTTCCTTTTATTCAGAAGGAAGAACAATCCCTGGCCGTCTGAGAAACCGTCAGCAGTCGGGTGAAATCTGGAAATACGAGAGACAAACGCTGAGGTGGAGGGATCCCTGGGTACAAAATGCAGAAAAGGGAACCCCACTGGGATGTCTCAAACCTGAGGCTCCTGCAGGATATCAAAAAGAGATAGCCAATAGGAAGAAGTTGGTTTTTTTTTTTTTTAATAACAAATGGTCCTGGCGTCCTTGGTGTGCATGTGGTAAGATACAAAGTTGGACGCCTCCTCTGCTTCAAGCTACGTGGAAAATAAGCTTCAGATGGAGTGAGGATCAAAACATAAGCAAACAAGACGACAACATTTTGGAGCGTATTTGCATTAACTTTTGAGTGGGATAGGCCAAAACAGAAAGAAAAGGCTGGCAATATTTGATTACACAAAAAAATTAAGACACTGACAGGCATTTATATAAAGGGAGAAAACCCATTGATGAAAACCTAAACAATTAAATACTGTGAAGTCCATGAGCTGCAGTGTTGGCTGCTGTGCCTGACGGACACAGGGCTACTGTCATTGTTGAGGATGATGATGATCATGATGCAAATAAGAACACAGCACCAACTTGCTAAATGGTGGGTTGATGGAATACACGTTATTCCACTCCTTTTCTGACCTGAACTCTGAACAAATGGAGAAGCCTGACAAAGAGTCAGTAGGCTGCAGCCAAGTTCACCTTTGGTGTGGAGTAGTGGGTGGCAGGGTGTGTGACACAAGTGTCTTTCTCACACTGGAGGCGGGGCTAACACCACCTGCTGACCTGCCACACCTAACTAGGGCACGGTCATCCCTGGGAGAGAGAGAAAGGTGGGAAGACGGGCTGGCATGACCGGCTAGGGTGTCTTCATTCCACCCACCAGGTCGCTTGGCTTCTGCTGGGGTTGAGACACTGAGGAACATCCCTGCTCTCTCGCGCGGACGGGGCCACCAGGAGTGGGGAAGGTGCGTCGTCTGCCAGGAACCAGCAGAGAAATCGGGGAAAGCCGCTGAGCAAGGACATTTACGTCGAGGGAGAGGACCACACAGAAAGAGGAGAGGGAGGAGGGAAGAGTCGGACGGACAGCATCTCTCCGCGGGGAGGGACAGCAGTGCGGGAGACGCTTCGTCAGGGAAGACCGGAAACCAGCGGGCTCACTGCTTCGTTCGTAGGTGTGTGTGTTGTTCAATAAAAGGGAGGAGAAGAAGCCACTGCCCAACAGGTGTAAAAGCCACCGTGCGTCTCTCCAGAAAGAAGAGAGTGCCGATCTGGTCAGATGCAGATGCTGTGGAGAGACTGAGTACAAAATACGGGAACCGTGACTTTGGGACGGGATCGTGAACCAGGGTGTTCTTACAGCCGCCAAGCAGGGCAGCTGGGGGCATCACTGTGGCCCCACGTCTGGTTTTGCTGAGGTGAGGAAACGTACATCATGAGTGCCCGTGACGCTCCCGAAGAATCTGGCTATGGAAAAGGAAAGCAGAGATGAGATGGTGGCTCGGGGAGGCCAAGGGGGGCTTCCTGATCAGGGAGGTGTTGGTGTGCAGGGGGGAGCCTAGGAGCGTGGTCTTAGGGGAGATGCGTGCAGGAGGGCTCAGCCCCTAGGACAGGTGTGCAGGGTGCAAGGGTGGCTGTAGGTGCAGGGAAGTGTGTGGGGGAGCAGGGAAGAAGCCACACTCGCCTCCCGAGCAGCAACGGTGGGGAACTGAGGGAGAGAGTTTGAGCTTTGGAATAGCACAAGTACCAGAATAGTTGCTGCCAACACTCTGGCTGAAATTCAATGGAGCTGGCACAATGGCGTAGTAGGTTAAGCCTTTGTCTGCAGTGCCGGCATCTCGTATGGGTGGCGGTTCGTGTCCTGGCTCCTCCTCTTTAGACCCAACTCTCTGCCTGTGGCCTGGGAAAGCAGTAGAGGGTGGCCAAGGGCTTGGGCCCTGGCACCTTTGTGGGAGACTCAGAAGAAGCTCCTGGTACCTGGCTTCAGATTGGCTCAGCTCTGGCTATTGCAGCCATTTGGGGAGTGAACCAGCAGGTGGAAGACTTTTCTCTCTCTCTCCCTCCTGTCTGTCTGTAACTCTACCTCTTAAATATATAAATAAACCTTAAAAAAAAAAAAAAAGGAAATTCAAAACCAGCCCACTTACAAGTCGCTCAAATAAGTAAATAAAATGTTTATAAAAAAGTTTAAAAGACTGATTAATACTTAATAATTGTATACATGTATTTATGGGATATGTTGAGGGCTAGGTTGGACCCAAGTTAATTTTCCAGACTCTTGCCTTTTACCTAGAGAAGAATTCTAAGTACAGGCCCAAACACGGCATGCAGCGTGAATAACTTTATTTACAAAGTGAGAAAAATACACAGGCTCATTAGGGCTTTGTTTCAGGAAAGTGGGCCAAAAAAGGGAATTACCATACCCCGCTCTGCTCGTCCAAAGTCCACGAGGAGGAGCGAGAGCCCCTGCTCTTCCTGGTTTTTTATGAGCTTAGGAAAGTGGAGGCGTTTATGTGGTACCACCCGCACGTCCCAGGCAAGAGGAAGTACTTCCTGGGGCAGCGTCCCCTGATTGACAGGTAGGTGAACATGGCAGCACAGAGCAAAGGAGGTCCAGCTTCTGGCTCATGAACTTAAAATTTTCTATCTAAGCTTTCCCACATCTGGGAAATATTTTTCAATTATTTATTTATTTATTTATGAATTATTTATTTATTTGAGAGGCATAGTTACAGACAGAGAAAAACAGAGAGGTCTTCCATCCACAGGTTCACTCCCTAAAGGGCTGCAATGGCTGGAGCTGCGCCGCTCCGAAGCCAGGAGCCTGGACTTATTCCGGGTCTCCCACGCAGGTGCAGGGGCTCAAGCACTTGGGCCATCGTCCACTGCTTTCCCAGGCACATGAGCAGGGAGCTGGATCGGAAGTGGAGCAGCTGGGACATGAACCATCACCCATATGGGATGCTGGCATTGCAGGCAGAAGTTTAATCTACTATGCCACAGCTCTGGGGTTCACTAATATTCAGTAAATGTACAAAGTATGTACGGCTTAATCAGGATGATTACTGTCTCCTTATCATTACTTTATGTCTGGAGATTCTACTTAGTCATAAAGTACATAGGGGTTATAGTAAACTGTCACCACCCCACTGCAGCTGTGGACGCCACAAGCTGTCCCTTCTATCTGATTGTGTTTGGTACCTGGTGTCCAACTTCCATCCCCTCCCCTGGCAACTCTGGGCTGTGCATTTATTTGCGAGACATGGAGAACCACCTTTGGTCTGAGTGTTGATGCTGGCATTGTGACGCCGTAACGCATTTTGTCAGTTCAATTGTTGCATACCTGGAGCCGAGCCCGTGATGGGGGACACCAACATCAGCGGAGTTCCTGAAACTGCCTGTGTGGGGAAGGGTCCCTGTGGGAGGAGAGGGACCGTCTTCAGGGCTGTAGCTGGAGGAGTCACAGGATGGTGGCGGGGCCCACTGTGCCTCAGAGGCTAACACTGTGGACAGTGTATTTAGTGCTGGGGTGGGAGGGGAGAGCGAGGCCTCCGTTCTTTTCTGGTTTCTTTCATTTTAATAGTTGGCAAATATGACAAATATGACAGACTCAAGTCTGAGCAGAAAGAAATGGTATTTGTTGGCCCAAACTGTTGGAGGGTGGGTGTTGTGGGTTAAGCCGCTGCCTGCAATGCCAGCATCCCATTTCAGAGTGCCAGTTTGAGTCCCGGCTCTCTAATTCTGAAGTTTTTATTTATTTATTTATTTATTTATTTTGACAGGCAGAGTGGACAGTGAGAGAGACAGAGAGAAAGGTCTTCCTTTTGCCATTGGTTCACCCTCCAATGGCCGCCGCGGCTGGCGCGCTGATCCAATGGCAGGAGCCAGGTACTTCTCCTGGTCTCCCATGGGGTGCAGGGCCCAAGCACCTGGGCCATCCTCCACTGCACTCCCTGGCCACAGCAGAGAGCTGGCCTGGAAGAGGGGCAACCGGGACAGAATCCAGTGCCCCGACTGGGACTAGAACCTGGTGTGCCAGCGCCGCAAGGCGGAGGATTAGCCTAGTGAGCCGCGGCGCCGGCCCCGGCTCTCTAATTCTGATCTTGCCTCCTGGTTCACTCCCCAGATGGCCACCACAGCTGGGACTGGGCCAGACCAAAGCCAGGAACCAGGAGCTTCTTCCTGGTCTCCCATGCGGGTGCAGGAGCCAAAGGACTTGGCCCATCTTCCAATGCCTTCCCAGGCCACAGCAGAGAGCTGGATCGGAAGCAGAGCAGTTGAGACTTGAACCGGCACCCATACTGGATGCCACATTGCTTCACTGAGGCAGCAGCTTAACCCATTATGCCACAACGCCAGCCCCTTAAGTACCTCTTTCAAAACTGAAATTGTAATCATCTTTGAAAGCTTTGTAAAACTGACTTGTTGATTGACTAATACATCTGAAAGAATGTGCAGTGTCTCTCAGCATCCACCTTTTTAACTTGTCAAAATATAAACAGCTTTTTTTTTAAGATTTATTCGTTTATTTGTTTGAAAGTCAGAGTTACACAGAGAAAGGATGATCCGCTGGTTCACTCCCCAATGGGCCGCAACGGCCGGAGCTGTGCTGATCCGAAGCCAGGAGCCAGGAGCTTCTTCCAGGTCTCCCACGTGGGTTCAGGGGCCCAAGGACTTGGGCCATCTTGTACTGCTATCCCAGGCCATAGCAGAGAGCTTGACTGGAAGAGGAGCAGCTGGGACTAGAACTGGTGCCCATATGGGATGCTGGCGCTTCAGGCCAGGGCGTTAACCCGCTGCGCCACAGCGCCGGCCCCAAAATATAAACAGCTTTTTTCTTATAATTACAAAAGAATAGCCACTACATTTGAAAGATAGTCCAGAGAATGACTTAGCAGATAAAATGCTGCTTGGGATGCCCCCATCCTATATCAGAGTGCTGGGATCAAGGCCTGCCTCCAGCTCCCTGCTAATGTGCACGCTAGGAGGCAGCATGGATGGCTCAAGTAGTTGGCTCCCTGCGACCCATGTGGAAGACCCAGATGGAAGTCCTGGCTCCTGGCCTCAGCCTGGTCCAGCCGTCCAGCCCTGGCATTTGGGGAGTAAACCAGCAGATGGGGGCGCCAGCGCTGTGACGTAGCGGGTAAAGCCACCTCCTGCAGTGCCAGCATCCCATATGGGCGTCGGTTTTAGACCTGGCTGCTCTACTTCCCATCTAGCTCTCTGCTGTGGCCTGGGAAGGCAGTAGAAGATGGTCCAAGTGCTTGGGCCCCTGCACCCACGTGGGGGTCCCGGAAGAAGCTCCTGGCTCCTGGCTTTGGATCAGTGCAGTTCTGGCCCTTGCAGCCATCTGGGGAGTGAGTCAGTGGATGGAAGACTCTCTCTCTGTCTCTCTCTCTTTCTGCCTCTCCTCTCTCTGTGTAACTCTGACTTTCAAGTAAATTAATACATCTTTTAAAAAAATAAACCAGCAGATGGGACATCGTCCTCTCTTTTTTTAAGACTTATTCATTTGAAAGGCAGAATTACAGAGAGAGAGGGAGAGACAGGGGTAGGGTGACATCGTCTATCCACTGATTCCCTAAATGCCCACCCCTGCCAGGGCTGGGCCAGGCGGGAGCCAGGAGCCCGACACTCCTTCGGGGTCTCCCATGTGAGTACCAGAGGTCCGAGTATGGGGCCATCCCCTGCCGCCTCACGGGGATGCCTTAGCAGGGAGCTGGGTTGGAGAAGCAGAGGTGGAACTCGAACCCAGGACTTTGCTATGGGGTGCAGATGTCCAAGCGGTGGCCCCACCCACCGCGCCACACTGCCTGCCCCTTAATTCTGATTTTGTTGGGGGACAGTCCTACAAACAGAGAGCCTCCTGAGTCCCACGGGCCGGAGCTGGGAGCACCCATCTGGGCCTGGCCCCTCTCTGGCGGAGCGGGTGTGGAGCGCGGGTCCCGCCCAGCAGCAGCAGCGGGCTTGGTCTGCCGCAGCCCCCAGCCCTCTCCTTCCCCACTCGCTGGGCCTGGCCCTGGGAGACAGCTGTTGCTGGAAGCTGACTGCTGGACCCTTGCTCACTGCTGTGGCCTTGGACTGATGCTCGGCGTCTCAGTGCGGGGATCAGGGCCCCCCACCCCGGAACATTCCAGATCTTTTCACTTGCCAGCTCAGGCCTCTTATTTCCCGTCCCTCCGAACGTGAGACGAGTCAGCGAGGTTTTTCAAAAAGATCAATTCAGGCCGGCGCCGTGGCTCAATAGGCTAATCCTCCACCTAGCGGCGCCGGCACACCGGGTTCTAGTCCCGGTCGGGGCGCCGGATTCTGTCCCGGTTGCCCCTCTTCCAGGCCAGCTCTCTGCTGTGGCCCGGGAGTGCAGTGGAGGATGGCCCAAGTGCTTGGGCCCTGCACCCCATGGGAGACCAGGAGAAGCACCTGGCTCCTGCCATCGGATCAGCGCGGTGCGCTGGCTGTAGTGCGCCAGCCGCGGCGGCCATTGGAGGGTGAACCAACGGCAAAGGAAGACCTTTCTCTCTGTCTCTCTCTCTCACTGTCCACTCTGCCTGTCAAAAAAAAAAAAAAAAAAGATTCAAAAAGATCATTTCAGCCTCTTGTCACCACTCGGCACAGCTCGCCCCAGAAAGGAAGCTCTGGTTGCTTCCGGTCTTCGTTCAATGCAGCCCTAATTGTTTTCTATTTGGCTGTGCTGGATATTTCGGATCTGGATTTCTTGAACTCTGTGATAGGAGGCTGGGAAAGCGTCCTAGATCCTGCATTGGATGGCGTTTTCTTTGGTGCAACTTCTCTTTATATTTTGAAGATTTATTTTATTTGAAAGAGCTGTGGGGGGCGGGGTGGAGAGGGAGACAGAGAGGGATCTTCCATCGCTGATTCACTCCCCAGATGGCCGCAATGGCCAGGGCTGGACCAGGCCAAAGCCAGGGGTCAGGAGCTTCATCCAGGTCTCCCACGTGGGTGGCAGGGACCCAAACACTTGGGCCATCTTCCGCTGCCTTCCCAGGCCAGTAGCAGGCCCTCTGGGGACTCAGCTCAATGAACCCCTATGTCATCCAGAAATGTGACCGGCTCATGGAGGTGTTCCCATGTTCTCAGGCCTCCCCAGCTTCCTGCTCTGCACCTCCTACCTGCTCCCCTTCCGTCTTGTAAAGATCAACCCCCCTCGTCAAAACCAAACATGTCACACGCATGCACACACATACACACGCTGAAAAGCCTGCAGACCGGATCTCAGAAGGCAGGGACCAGGAATCACATTTATCCAACCCTGAAGTTTCACCACCTGTGAAAAAACCCTCAGGGGTGCTTGTTAAAACCCAAATTCCCGTGCGACACCTCCGACTTATGACATTAAAATCTTGGGGATAGGGACTAGGACTCTGTGCTTTATTGAGCTTTCAAACGATTCTGGGTCTCATTAAAATTTTTTTTATTATTTATTTTTTTTAAATTTTTTTAAACTTTTATTTAATGAATATAAATTTCCAAAGCACGACTTATGGATTACAATGGCTTCCCCCCCATAACGTCCCTCCCACCCGCAACCCTCTCCTTTCCCACTCCCTCTCCCCTTCCATTCACATCAAGATTCATTTTCGATTATCTTAATATACAGAAGATCAGTTTAGCATACATTAAGTAAGGATTTCAACAGTTTGCTCCCACACAGAAACATAAAGTGAAAAATAATAGATGATTTTTTAAATGATGATGAAATCAGATCAGACCTATTGTCATGTTTAATCCCAGTGAGAGTCAAGTTGGGAATTGATAATTTTTTTTTACAGAAGATCAGTTTAGTATGCATTAAGTAAAGATTTCAACAGTTTGCACCCCCATAGAAACACAAAGTGAAATATATTGTTTGAGTACTCGTTATAGCATTAAGCCTCAGTGTACAGCACATTAAGGACAGAGATCCTACATGAGGAGTAAGTGCACAGTGACTCCTGTTGTTGACTTTACAAATTGACACTCCTGTCTATGGCATCAGTAATCTCCCTATGCTCCAGTCATGAGTTTCCAAGGCTATGGAAGCCCTCTGAGTTCTCCGACTCTTATCTTGTTTAGACAAAGGGTCTCATTAAAATATAAAAACTCCCAGAGCTCACAAGAATTCCTTTTTTATAAAGAGTTTCTTTAAAAAAATTATTTGAGGGGTCAACATTGTGACATAGCAGGTAAAGCCCCTGCCTACAGTGCCGGCGTCCCACACGTGTACTGGTTCCTGTCCTGGCTGCTCCACTTCCGATGCAGCTCCCTGCTGATGGCCTGGGAAAGCAGTGGAGGATGGCCCAAGTGCTGGGATCTATGCCACCCACATGGGAGTCCTGGCCGTTGCAGCCATTTGGGAAGTAAACCAGCAGGTGGAAGAGTTCTCTTTCTCTCTCTCTCCATGTCTCCCTCTCTCTCAGAACTCTGATTTCCAAATAAATAAGTACATCTTTTTAAAAAATTATTTGAGAGGTAGAGAGAAACAGAGACAGAGGTCGTCCATCTCCTGGCTCACTCCCCAAATGCCCACAGTGACTGGGGTTGGGCCAGGCTGAAGCAGGAGTTGGGAAACTTCAAGCTAGGTCTCCCACATGAATGGCAGGCCTCGATCACTTGAACCATCACCGCTATGTCCAAGGCCCTGCATTAGCAGGAAGCTGGAGTCAGGAATCAGAGCCAGGACTTGAACCCAGCTCTCTGGTGTCAGGTGCAGGTATCTTATCTGTGTCCTTTTTTTTTTTTTTTTTAAGATTTATTTTATTTATTTTAAAGACAGAGTTACAGAGAGAGGTAGAGACAGAGAGGTCCTCCATCCACTGGTTCGCTCCCTAGATGGCCGCAATGGCTGCAGCTGAGCCGATCTGAAGTCAGGAGCCAGAAGCTTCTTCCAGGTCTCCCATGCGGGTGTAGGGGCCCAAGGACTTGGGCCATCTTCTACTGCTTTCCCAGGCCATAGCAGAGAGCTGGATGGGAAGTGGAGCAGCCAGGACTAGAACCAGCATCCATATGGGATGCTGGCGCTTCAGGCCGGGGCTTTAACCTGCTGTGCCACAGTGCCAGCCCCATTGTATCTGACCTCATCTTACATGAATTCTTTTTTTTCTAACAGATGTCTTTATTTGAAAGGCAGAGTGACAGAGAGAGAGAGAAGGAGAAGCAGAGACAGAGATCTTCCATCTGCTGGTTCATTCCCCAAATGACCAAAATAGCCAAGTCTGGGCCAGGCCAAAGTGAAGAGGCAGGAACTCCATCCTGATCTCCCGTGTGGGTGGCGGGGGTCCACGCACTTGAGGCCATCTGCTGCTGCCTTCCCAGGTGCATTAGTGGGGAGCTGGATTGGAAGTGGAGCAGCCGGGACTGGAACTGGCGCTCTGACATGGGATGCTGGAGTTAGGAGCAGCAGCTTAACACACTGTACCACAACACTTGTCCCTTGTAAGAACTCTTACATCAGAGTTCAACTCCGCACAAGCCGTCCCGTCACAGCTTCTTAATGAGCATTCCGTTCAGAGCGCCGCTTTGATCGTCCCCACACGAGGCGGCTTCCTCTCCAGATACGGCAGTGTGGTGGGGTGATGAGGGTCGCCAGGAGGGGGCCACGGCGCTGTGGGGAGGATTTAGTGTTGGAGCGCCCCGTGCCGCGCCTCTGCTGCGGTGCCCTTGGAGCTGTGGACCGAGATGGTCCTGTCACACGACGAGGGAGCTCACGTCGGCTTGAGCCCCCACGGTCGGTGGAGAAACCCCTGGCAACCTTTCGTGGCCCCACAGCATGAGAGAGAAGGAAGTCTCCGAGGAGGGCGTGGGGGTGGGGAGCCTGTTGGTCGCACCACACATGTCCCTGGTCTTGGCCCCAGCGTATCAGAGGCTAATTCAAAATTAAGTGTTTACAAGAAGTGTGCAGTTTTATAAATCGGAGCAGTATTAGACTCCTGGCCTCTGGAAATCAACTCCCCTCTTCACAACTAAGTCAACCGCCTTTTTTTTTTTTTTTTTTTTTTTTTTTTTTTTTGACAGGCAGAGTGGACAGTGAGAGAGAGAGACAGAGAGAAAGGTCTTCCTTTGCCGTTGGTTCACCCTCCAATGGCCGCCGCGGCCGGCGCGCTGCGGCTGGCGCACCGCGCTGATCCGATGGCAGGAGCCAGGAGCCAGGTGCTTATCCTGGTCTCCCATGGGGTGCAGGGCCCAAGCACCTGGGCCATCCTCCACTGCACTCCCTGGCCACAGCAGAGGGCTGGCCTGGAAGAGGGGCAACCGGGACAGAATCCGGCGCCCTGACCGGGACTAGAACCCGGTGTGCCGGCGCCGCTAGGTGGAGGATTAGCCTAGTGAGCCGCGGCGCCGGCAAGTCAACCGCCTTTTAAAGAACCTTAAAAATCAAACCAAGATGGAGTGACCTAAGCCAGTACCATTAAAAACAAGAAGTCACCTTTGCCCCAAATAAAAATTAAAGTTTAAAATTACAGCCCTAAACTTTTTCCCCCAAAGCTAAAACTAGGTGCAGCTATAAAAATAAGGGACCCTATGCTTAGCTAGCTGCGACAATTGTGCCTGGCTGTGCTAAGACCTAACCCAGTTTGTATGCCTCCTAATACTCAAATAACGGTGTGGGAAGCAGGACGCCGCTCTCCCTCCAGGGGAACGAAGGGAGCGAGACGTCGTCCCCCTCAGGGTGAACAAGATGACGCTGACAGGGAAAGGAACTGCTAAAGAAGTAAACAACAAAATGGCGACGAGGTGCATGCCGCCCACGTGATCCCGTAGCTGATTGGACAGAAGACGCATGCCCTTCACATGATCAGCTCACGGATTGGACTGCTGTGTGCATGGACTCTATAGTGCTTTTGATTGGTCGCTGCAGGTATATAAACCGTGTGGCTCTGTGCTGGGGGCACTCTCTGGATTCCCGAGTTCAGGAGGCCCGTCTGCGCAGACGCCGAATAAATCCTCTTGCTTTTGCATCAGCTGGTCTGGACTCTTGAGTCTTTGGGGTGTGCCTCTCGACATGTTAGCATCCTCATTCAGAGGGTCTAACACTTTGAATTTGTCCGGGAGACGGAAGGCGACGGGGAAACTGAAGAACACAGCAGATGAGGTGAATGTGAACCAGCCAGTGGTGGACCTGGAGAAAGAACCAAGAACTTGCTCCGCTGCCTCATGAAACACAAAGTCACTTGTTTCCTTATTCACATCGCTAATCACCAACTGTGGCAGAACACCTGAACCTTCTCCTAAATCCAAAATGAAGGGGCCGGCACGGTGGCATAGCGGGCATCCCATATGGGCGTCGGTTCGAGTCCCGGCTGCTCCACTTCCAATCCAGCTCTCTGCTATGGCCTGAGAAAGCAGTAGAAGAGGGCCCAAGTCCTTGGGCCCCTGCACCCACGTGGGAGACCTGGAGGAGGCTCCTGGCTCCTGGTTTCAGATCAGAACAGCTCTGGCCCTTGCGGCCATTTGGGGAGTGAACCAGCAGATGGAAGATCTCTCTCTCGCTCTCTCTCTCTCTCTCTCTGCCTCTCCTACTCATTCTGTGTAACTCTTTCAAGTAAATAAATAAATCTTTAAAAAAAATGTATGTGAATTTTAAATAGTGTGCACACAGGTACTTCAAAAACATTTGTAGAAAGTGGAGTTAAAGGATTAAATTTCTTTTGGGGCAAGAAGTTTGGAAATCCATGTGTTGAGTGTCTTCAAACAACTCACGGAGAAGTGGGCATTTGGCACGGTTGCTAAGCTCCCACCTGGATTCTTAAATCCCACATCAGTGTGCAAATTCCAGCTTCCTGCTAACTCACACCTTGGGCTCCTGCCTCCCAGGTAGGGGACTTGGGTGAAGTTCTAGGCTCCTGCCTTTCGGCTGGCCCAGCCCTGACTGTTGCAGGCATTTGGGGAAGTGAATTAGTGGATGGGAGATGTCGGTCTGTCTGTCTCTCTGTCTTTCAAATGAATTTTTAAAAATGATGTGAAGGCTAAGAAACATAGGAAAGTGAGGCTGGGGTCTGGAGATTTTGTCAGTTCCACAGCGCCGTGTCCTTTTTGGGTGTCCCTGGAGGACTGGATCCAAAATCCCTGAGGATACTGAAATCTTGGGATGCTCAAGTCATTTGTATAAAGTGGTGAGTAGGGGGCTGGTGTTGTGGCATAGCAGGTTAAGTGCCCCTGTAACGTCACTGATCCAGCTCGCTGTGTAGCCACAACAGCCAGGGCTGGGCCAGGCTGGAAGCTGGGAACCAGGAACTCCATTTGGGTCTCCCAAGCAGATGGCGGAGACCCAAGCATTTGAGTCATCCTCTGCTGCTTTCCCAGGCCATTAGCAGGGAGCTGGGTGGGAAGTGGAGCAGCTGGGACTTGAACTGGCACCCATATGGAATGCTGGCATCGCAGACAGTGGCTTAACCTGCTATGCCACAGCGCTGGCCCTCAGGGTAAGTGTCTCTTTTCATTCAATTTTCCACCAATTTTTTCAAGTTCCCTCATCCACATACGCAAGCTTTCCTCAAGCGGAACACTACCTCCCCCTGCCCCCACCCCTCCAACAAAGACGCCAGGGAAAAGCCTCCCAGCCTGCAGGTGCTCCTGCTGGCACAGGTGTGGGAAGGGAAGAGGGATGGTGCCGTTCCTCCGCAGGGGAGGTCACCTGTGGCAGTGGACCTGCCGTGACCACAAAAAAAAAAAAAAAAAAAAAAAGGCGATCTAAGAGTACGAATTCCTTTAGCCCATCTAGAGGAACGGGGAGGGAGACTGGAGGACTTTCAAACAGAAATAATCCGAGAAAAGTATGTAAAAATTTTTGGGTAAAAATGGGCTGTTAATGTACGTGCCACTGTTTATGTAAAGTTGTATTATCTCCTGGAGAAGGTATAACCATAGGCATGTCAAAAAAAAAAAAAAAAAAGGCAAGAGAATGTCCTGATTTTTTTTTTTTTTAATTTTATTCCCTCCTGAATTGTTTGCCCAGAAAGCGACTGTTGAAAATTGAGAAACAGCCACTTCTCTTCTGTAACGCCCTCTGGGGAAAGCAAGACCAAGGGGGAGGAAAACCCCAATGCAACGTTACAAAGAAGCCCGCAGGCTCAAATTGGAAACGGTTTGATGGTTTGGTCTCTCACCAGAAGGGAGGAGAAATGGGGGAGGATTTAGATGAATAAACCTGAGAGGAAAAAATATAAAATCCTTGTTAGACACAGGAACAGCAGCACTGCCGGAGAGAACTCACGGACAGCGTGCACGCTTGGCAAAGTACTTGGGGAAGTGAGAAACACTCCTATTCTCCATCTTTAAAAAAAAATAGATTTATTTATTTGGAAGTCAGAGTTAGAGAGAGAGACAGACACACACACACACACACACACACACACACACACAGAATCTTCCATCTACTGCTTCACTCCCCAGATGGCCACAACGGCCAGGGCTGGGCCAAACTGAAGCCAGGGGCCAGGAACTCCTTCCAGGTCTCCCACACAGGTGGGAAGGGCCCATCTTCTGCTTTTCCCAGACCATGAGCAGGGAGCTGGGCTGGAAATGGAGCAGCTGAGACGCGAACTGGCACCCATATGGACTGCCTGTGTTGTACATGGCAGCTTTACCCACAATGCCACACTGCCGGCCCCTCTATCCTCTATCAGATCATGATCTTGCATGGGGTTTCAAGGGCATTGGTAAAACAACAGGCAGGGCCGGCACCGCGGCTCACTAGGCTATTCCTCCGCCTTGCAGCGCCGGCACACCGGGTTCTAGTCCCGGTCGGGGCGCCGGATTCTGTCCCGGTTGCCCCTCTTCCAGGCCAGCTCTCTGCTGTGGCCAGGGAGTGCAGTGGAGGATGGCCCAAGTGCTTGGGCCCTGCACCCCATGGGAGACCAGGAGAAGTACCTGGTGAACCAACGGCAAAGGAAGACCTTTCTCTCTGTCTCTCTCTCTCACTGTCCACTCTGCCTGTCAAAAAAAAAAAAAAAAAGGCAGATTTCATGATCAGTCTCAGCCCCTCCCACCAGGCCTCTGATCAGCCCGGATTCATCCTGTCACCAAGAGGCACGGAGATCATAGCAGAACTGGCCTTTTTCTAGATTCCCCTGGCAACTAGCAAACGTGCAGCTGATACATTTTGTCACAAATATTATTTGTGTGCTTATAACTATAAATGCAGTCATTCAGGGACTCATCTTTGATTTGAAATCATTAAAAGTAGAATCTTCTTTCGCAAAAGATCAAGGGCTGGTGCTGGGTACAGCAATTAAAATGCTGCTTGCGACCCCACCCGCCACCCCCATCCTGTACAGGACTGCTTGGGTTTGAGTTCCGGCTCTACTGCTAATGCACATCCCAGGAGTGATGGCTCAAGTGGTTGGGTCCCTGCCTCCCACACGGGAAACCCGGATTGAGTCCCAGGTCCTGGCTTCAGCCTAGGTTCAGCCCTGGCTGTTGCAGGCATTAGGGAAGTGAACCAGTGGATGGAAGACCTGTTTCTCTGCTTTTCAAATAAATAAAAGAACTAATGTTGGCCAGCGCCACGGCTCACTAGGTTAATCCTCCGCCTTGCGGCGCCGGCACACCGGTTCTAGTACCGGTCAGGGCACCGGTTCTGTCCCGGTTGCCCCTCTTCCAGGCCAGCTCTCTGCTGTGGCCAGGGAGTGCAGTGGAGGATGGCCCAAGTGCTTGGGCCCTGCACCCCATGGGAGACCGGGAGAAGCACCTGGCTCCTGGCTTCGGATCAGTGCGGTGCGCTGGCCACAGCGTGCCAGCCGCAGCGGCCATTGGAGGGTGAACCAATGGGAAAAGGAAGACCTTTCTCTCTGTCTCTCTCTCTCACTGTCCACTCTGTCAAAAAAAAAAAAAAAAAAACTAATTAACTAGTTAACTAATGTTAACTCAGAGTTGGTGTGAACTGTTTTACACATATGCCAGTCATGTCTTTTATTAAATAAGGACTTTATTGTCTATAGTAAACCTGTTCAGATCTGGAGTCGCACACGTAGACATAGATAAATGCTAAGCGCTCAGTCCAACACGGGGTCACCACTTTGCGTGCCCTGGGCCATGTGAAGCAGTGTGTGTCGGGTGCTCTGTGTGCTTTTCCGTCTCTACACCAATTATGTCTGTCTTGCCGCAGGCGTGCAGAGAGCTGTCTGTCAACCTTGGGCACCTTCACTCTCCTCCCCTCACCTGGGCACTGCATCTCGTTGCTGACTGCCAAGCCAAGAGAATGTGACAGAAAGCTTGTCACTGCTTTCTAAGTTGATTTTTTTTTTTTTTTTTTTGACAGGCAGAGTAGATAGTGAGAGAGACAGAGAGAAAGGTCTTCCTTTTGCCGTTGGTTCACTCTCCAATGGCCGCCACGGCCAGTGCGCTGCAGTCGGCGCATCGCGCTGATCCGATGGCAGGAGCCAGGTACTTATCCATTAAATACTGACTCCACTTTTCTGCCCTCCCACTCCAGACCTCCTGCGTCTGTGACTCTTGACTACTCCGGGTAATTCACGTGCGCTTGTCCTCTTGGGACTAGCTGAGTCCACATCCCAAGAGGTCTTCCAGGCTCACCCACTACGTACCGCGTGTCAGAACTCCCTTCCTTTTGAAGGCTGAGTCACGTCCCATCATCATGTCCATACCACATGCTGTTTATCAATTCATCCGTCACGGACACGTGGGCTGCTTCCACCATGCCTGTCTTTGACTACTGCTGCTGGGGGCGTGGGTATACAGACTCCTCCATTTTCAGTTCTCATGGGGCAGGCATTGGTGTGCAGCTGACCAAGCCTTGCTTGACACGCCCACATCCAATGTCAGAGCACCTGGGGTCAAGTCCTGTCTCTCTGCTTCTGATCCAGCTTCCTGCTAATGTGCGTCCTGGGAGGTGGCAGGTGATGGCCTAAGGGTTTGGGTCCCCGCCTGCAAGTGGGGAACATGGGTGGAGTTCCTCTTCCTGACTTCAGCCTGGCCCAGCCCAGGGGAGTGAGCTGGTGGATGGAAAACCTTGCCTCTCTCTTTCTCTCTTTCTGCCTCGCAGATAAATACTTACATTTATTATTAAAAAAAAAAAAAAGAGCCCGTGCATTCTTAGAGCCACATAACAAAGTAACAGTGGCTGAGACTGTTCACTGGTGTTACTGTGGTCACCTCATGGAAGTAATGATGGTTTAATGACAGTTAGGTGAGGCCATGGGGTGGCGCCCTGATTCCCTGGGGTCAGTGTCCTTACAAGAAGGGACATCAGAGAACTCATTTTCTCCCTCCTTGTGCCCATGTTGCAGGGAGAACGGGTCACGTGAGGGCACAGGCGGCCATCTGCAAGCCTGGAGGAGGGTCCTCACTGGACACATCCTGCATCAGCTGGAAACTTGACCTTGCTCTTCTGCTCTCCAGAACTGTAAAAGTGTCCTTTGAGACATCCGATATATGTCTTCTTATGGCAGCCTGAGCAGAATGATGCAGTCGCATAGGCAGTATTTGCCAAAAAAAAAAAAAAAAAAAAATCATAAAACCAAAAATATGGACTCTGGGGCCAGACACACACACTGGGTTTGGAGCCCAGCCCGCTACTTAACTAGCTCTGTGACCACAGGGGAGTTACTTAATCTCTCTGTGCCTGTTAAGGAAAAAAAAAAAACTTTTAAAAAATATTTTATTTTAATTTATTTGAAAGGCAGAGTTACACAGAGAGAAGGAGAGAGAGCAAGAAAGAGATCCTCCACTCATTGGTTCACTCACCAATGGCCAGGATGGTTGGTGCTGGGCCAGGTAGAACTAGGAGGCTGGTGCTTCACCCAGGTCCGTCACGTGGGTGCGGGGGCCCAAGCGCTCGGGTCATCGTTCGCTGCCTTCCCAGGAGCTGGATCGGAAGCAGAGCAGCCAGGCTCTACCCGCTAGGCTGCAACGCCGGCCCCACATCACTTCCTGTGAGCTTCAGGGTCGTTATTAAGTAAACGGGCTACTGGAAGACAAGCAACAGTGGATCTGACAGCTGAGGTGGCTACTGAGAGACTGGTGCATGGGTACCATAGGCAGCGTGGACGTGCCGGCCAAGGGCAGGGCACCGAGCTCAGGCAGCAGGGGACGGGATGGCCCCAGAGTCCACCACGAAAACTTAGATGTCATTTACTTCTGAATTTTCTGTGTCATACTTTCAGACCCTGACTGACCACTGAAACTGCGGACAGTGGGGCCACGGATAAGCGGGGATGAGGGACGCAGACAGCCTCTGAAGATAAGGGGCCAGGACTGCTGGGAGTCAGGACAACAGAGAAGCTGCCCTCCCACCCCCCGCCCTGCGGAGGTGGACATCTCAGGATGTGAGCTGAGCTGTGTGCATCTGCAGGTGTCCCTGAGCTTCTGCAGCGTAAGGCCTTCTCCTCGTCCTCCGCCCACTGCTCATCTCCCAGATGCCTCCCTGGTGCAGGGGAGTCTGGGAGGGGGCCAGGCTCAGGCCTCACAATTGTGAGCAGAGCTGATGCTGTCGCCGATGTGAAAGAGCTGCCTTTTTTTTTTTTCTTTTTTTTTTTTTTCTGACAGGTAGAGTGGACAGTGAGAGAGAGAGACAGAGGGAAAGGTCTTCCTTTGCTGTTGGTTCACCCTCCAATGGCCGCCGCGGCCGGCGCGCTGTGGCTGGTGCACCGCGCTGATCCGAAGCCAGGAGCCAGGTGTTTCTCCTGGTCTCCCATGGGGTGCAGGGCCCCAGCACTTGGGCCATCCTCCACTGCACTCCCTGGCCACAGCAGAGAGCTGGCCTGGAAGAGGGGCAACCGGGACAGAACCAGTGCCCCGACTGGGACTAGAACCCGGTGTGCCAGTGCCGCAGGCTGAGGATTAGCCTATTGAGCCACGGCACCGGCCCTGCTTTTTTTTTTTTAAATGAAACTTCTGATTATCTTTCGATGTGCTCTGCCTTCATCTGTAGTTCAAACATTGAAAGAGCCGTAAGGGATGTCCTATTTGGGGCTGGTGCTGTGACACAGCAGGTAAAGCCACTGCCTGCAATGCCAGCATCACCTATGGGTGCCGGTTCATGTCCTGGCTGCTCCACTTCCGATCCAGTTCCCGGCTAATGCACCTGGCAAAGCAGCAGAAGTTAGTCTAAGGGCTTGGGCCGCTGCCACCCACGTGGGAGACCCGGGTGAAGCTCCTGGCTCCTGGGTTAGGCCTGCTTCAGCCCTGGCTGTTGCAGCCACTTGGGAAGTGAACCGGCTTCTAGATCTCTCTCTGTGTCTCTCCCTCTCTACAAGTCTTCCTTTCCAATAAATGAGTTAATTTTTAAAAAGACAGAGCTGTCCTGTCTACAGCTGTGTGAAAAATCCCTTCTCATCAGGGAGACTGTATCTTACAATTATTCTATTGTGCAGTAACAGAATTTTGCACATGTGCCGTCGGATGGATGCACAGGATACTTGTGCTTGCTGGGAAATGCTGACCGTCTTTCCAGCAGCAGTAACCGTGCATGCAACAGAATGCAAGCGACAGGCAGGGGTCACGCCCTGGAATTCTTTTAGATGAAACTTGCACTTGAAAAACATCTGCTTTTATTTTCCCTTGTTCTCCAGTTATAGGAGAATGGATGATTAGAATTCAGTTATTAAAAGCTACATCACCAAACATGACAATATCGCAGAGACAACTGACAAGCCACAGATCCAGGACACGATAAACCAGCAAGAACAACAGTGCCCGTGAGTCCCTGCTGCTAAGAACAGGTCATAACCAAGGGCAGACAGGTAACTCAATGGCTGGGAAGAAGGCAGGACTCCAGGGAGGGCTCACGGGTTAATGTGAGAGGAGCCTGGAGTGGGACACTCCTAGTAAACCCTTCGACTGGCAAGAATCATCAATGGAGGCTCAGGCTGGGGGGTATTGTAAGCGAGGACCTCGGTCTTAATGTGGTTCCCCCAGAATGCTCGTTAGCTGCCAAGGGGAGGAAAACAGCAACTCCAGAGTGCAGAAATCGGACAACTCTTTGCCTGGGGTGTTCTCAACCAACCTCATCCACGAAGAGCAGATAAATATCACGCATCTCCGGAGTGAGGCTCTGAGAACGGGCGATCTCCTATGAGGTAGCTGGGCCATGAATGCAAACCCATACTGAACCAGGAGGGAACACCAGACAAACCCAAAGTGGGGGATATTCGGTTTCTTAGAAAGATGGGGGAGGGTTCAGGTAGCATTGTGGCACAGCGGGTGAAATCACTGCTTGTGATACCAGCGCCCCATCTCGGAGCGCCTTGTTCGAGTCCTGGCTGCTCCGCTTCTGATCCAGTTTCCTGCTGATAGGCCTGGGAAAGCAGTGGACCAAGTGCTTGGGCCCCTGCCACCTATGTGAGAGACCCACCCCCTCTCTGTCAGTCTGCCTTTCAAATAAGTCAATAAATCAATCCTTCTAAAAAGTGACGGGAAAGCTGTATTTTTCAAAACATTCAAGAAGAGTTGCGCCCATGTTCTAGAGCAGTAGGAGACCCCAGAGACGGACAGGAAACGCCAGTGCCTGACCCCAGACGAACCCTGTGTTGGAGGGGAAGAAAGTTCTCCAAGGACACTTCTGAGTTAACCGCCGAAAGTAGATACCAATGCCGGCGTCAGATCAGGTTAGACAAAGGCGTTGTATGGTGTTACGTTTACTGAGGCTAATAACTACAGCAGTTACAAAATACACACTGATGCATGCAGGATAATCTTAAACTATTTAACTAGCCACCTAATACTTCAGGAAAGTACTATTAGGAAGAAAAGACAGAAAGAATGATAAAGCAGAAGGGGTAAAATGCTGATGATCGGCAACAAGATGGGTGTTCTTAGTACTATTATTATTCTAAATCCTTGGCACATGTGAAATTATTTCCATATAAAAAAAGAAAAAAACAAGGAATTAACCCACAAAACCCTCTTTCATTTTTATCTAATTTGAATATGACAAATTTCAAGCAAATAAATATAAAGGAAACTATAACTGAACTCCCTGCACTCATTTTTTAACCAAAAAAACACTTTAATGACAGACAGAAGTCATCCAGGGGTCTCGTGGCCCAAAAACCCAGGAATTCTGAAGGCAGACCTGTTGGTGGAAGCCTGTGTTCCCAACGCAAAGGAAGATGCCTAAGGACGGCTCTGGAAGACCTGCCTGGAGCAGACCCCACCACGTCCCCGCCTCCTCCATCTCCCCCTTCTCGAACGTCTCCTTGGGCTTGTGTTGTCCTGGTACAGCAGGTGGCGCGAGGCCACTCCCCTCCTGCTCCGGGCTCAGAGACCTCCTCTCCCCAGATGCACGTCCACCCAGAACCTCAGAGCGTGATCTGCTTTGGAAAGAGGATCTTCGTGGAAGTAATTCAGCCGCGGTGGGGTCATGCTGGATTAGCATGGGCTGCCAGCCAATGACCGGAGTCCTCGTTAGAAGGAGGCAGACAGATACAACATGTTGGGAAGGCCATGTGACGACGGAAACAGAGATGGGAGCAGTGTGCTACGAGCCAAGGGATGCCAAGGCTTGCCATCAGCCACCGGGGGCCAGGGAGGGTCCCCACTTAGAGCCGTCAGGGGGAGCATGGCCTTGGAGGCATCTCCATGTCAGACAAAACCTTTGTGTTGTTTGGTGGCACCCAGTGTGCAATAATTCCCCGTAGTGGCCCTGGGAAACCAATGAGACTATCACCCAAGTACATTCCAAGGTCAGGATCGCACCACCCTTCTTCCCCGGCACACTGACCTTCCAGCCAACCCCTTCCCCAGCACTGGACGTGGTGCCTGAGGGCCATTTGATTCTTTGGGGGCCGCTGAAATCCGAGGCTGAGGGGGCTTCTCACGAGTGGTTGCCCTCATCCTCTTTGCCATCTCATGGAATTTTCTTCTCTTCCCTGTGTACGTTATCTGAAATTATCTCTTTTTTTCTTGTTTACCTTCAGTCTCTCCCACCAGGATGCAGAGGACACAGGAGAGCAGGGACCTGGTCTGCCTTGTTGGCTCTCTTCCCAGCATCTGCAGCCCAGTCAGTGCGAGGTGAGTGGCTGGAGGCACAGCCTAAGCAGGAGGGGACTTGGCCTACTGGAGGGAGGCCCAGCCAGCAAGCCCACAGCCGTGTTGCCTCTCCACGCATCCTTATCTGGATTCCCAAGTCAAGTCCTACCTCAGCTTTCGGGCTGCTATTGTACCATTGGCCCCTCTGTTCCCAAGCCCATCTTCCTGACGGATGTGAGCTCCTTAAGGTCGGCGCTTGTCTAATCTGCCTTCCCCTCAGGGCCCGTCAGGGTTTGTCACAGAGTGGGCGCTCGGTGCATGTTGTCGTGTGGACAAGTGAACGGGTTGGGAGGGCGTTAACATGCTCCTGAAAGCCTCCCTGCCCCTAGGCATGCCTTGACTCATGGCCATGGCTTCCAGGTTGCACAACCCGGCTCTGTGAGCTCATCCTAACCACACCTAGGATGAGGAAGCCCGGCATGCCCTGCCTCTTTCCTCTTGGCTCCTCCAACAGGCGTCGCAGGCTGCAGGGCTTTGCTGTAGAGATCTGAGGCTGTCCAGCATGGGACTGCTCTTCTACAAGCTCAGGTCAGCAGAGTGCACTGATCAGTGCAATCCACACCTACATTTTTTTCACTGCTAGATCTTTCCCTTTCTAGTGAATGACAGCTGAATTTATAAATGATGTTTGATCCTGAATTACACACGCACGCCAAAGTAGTTAAACAGCAGCTTCGCTTGGGTTCTCTGAGAAGCAGATGCCAAGAAGGGATTAGAAGGGGAAGAGATGTACTGGGCAAAGCAGACTCTTACACAGCCTTTGGAGGTGGCGAGATCTGGGTTTGAATCCTAGCTCTGTCACCTCTGTCACAGTGCTGTCAGCAAAGGGGGGGAGGGGCTGGCAGTGTCCAGTGCCGGGCCTCGGGAAACGCTCCAGAAGCAAGTACACTTTTTTAAAAAAGATGTATTTACTTTTTGAAAGAGTTTGAGAGAGAGAGAGATCTTCCATCTGCTGATTCACTCCTCAAATGGCCGCAACAGCTAGGGCTGGGCCAGGCCAAAGCCAGGAGCCTGGAACTCCATCTGAATCTCCCACATGGGTGGCAGGGGCCCAAGCACGTGGGCCATCTTCTGCTGCTTTCCCAGGTGCATTTGAAGGGAGCTGGACAGGAGCAGAGCAGCCAGGACCCTTAATGAGTGCCCATCTGGGATGCTGGCATCACAGGCAGCAGCTGAACCCACTGTGCCACAACCTTGGCCCCTAGAAGTGTACTTTTATGTGACCATACTGTGGGACGATCATGGTTGTGATAACACTAGATGTCAGATAAGCAAGTTTCGCAGGTGTCAGCTTACTCAAAAGCAGAAAGGAATTTTAGAAGGCACACAGTGGAGGCCGCTAGCAACAGGATCAGGAACCACTGCAAACTGGTACTCACACGTCATCAGTGCAAGCGAGAGTGAGAAAGGCTAAGTTCCCTTACCTTTCTACACTGCGCTGAGAGTAAGCACACCTTTCGCTATATTGGCTGTCACTGCTCTACCGAGCACCAGGCTGTGTGTTGAAGAGAATGTACATGTTAGAAAAAGGAAGCGGAATTAGAGACCAAGGCTCTGTTATTTTCTTACTTCTTTTTCAGGTACTTAAGCCTCTAGCTGATCGATTTTGTAGGGAGGGGAACTTCTAGGTTACCTGCTTAAATGCATTTAATCCTCTGTGTTTAGTAAGTTTCATAAAAGGGATATTTCTAGTCATACGAGGACATTTGAAGGAGTTCATAAGACATGGAATAAAAATATTAATTTGACTTGGGTGCAAAGAATTTTGAAACTCATGTATAGTTTTTTCATAATATACATTTCCATCAGCTTTAAATATTTGTTTATTTGTTCGAGAGAGATAGAGAGTGCCTATCTGCTGGCTTGTTCCCCCCATGCTTGCAAGAGCAGCTGGGCTCTGATCCCACATGGTCTCCCACATGGGTGGCAGGAACCCAAGTACTTGAGTCCTCACTGCTGGCTCCCAGGGTCTAGGGTCTGCATTAGCAGGAAGCCAGAGTCAGGAGCCAGAACTGGGAATCAAACCCACGTCCTCTGATACAGGACGGAGGTGTCTTGACCACTAGGCTAAATGCCTGCGCCCATGAACCTGGAACATTCTCTTCATTTTTCTAATTTAGGTTTTGTTTTTCCAAAATATGGACCATGTGATACATATTGTGGCAACCCTATCATGGGTGGGGACCGTCTGACCTGCAGGCTGTAGAAGGCCCACAAAAATCTGATCTGGCCTCCCAAGGCAATTACAGGCAGGATTTGAGGATCTGAAATTCACGGAATCTTCAGCGGGTGTGGGGAGCAACTGGGAGCAACTCGGACTAGACTAAGTTACTGGAATTAAGACTTATTCTATGCATCTGCTTTCCCACAATATGGCGCTGAGAAGGGAAACAGCTTCTACACAGCTGCCTCCAGTTCAACCAATAAACTGTGGGACCTGCTCCTGATTGGAGGAGAGCAGCGTACTCGGCGTGTGGGCAGCCGAGTTGGGATTGGCGGAAAAGGACTATAAAGGAGGAGAGAGACGGCATGCACCAGGAACATCTAAGAGGAACATCTAAGGGGAACACCTGTGCAGCCCCCGAGAGAGCGGTGTGCCGCTCCCCCGCGGAAGTGGGGAATGTGGCAGGGGGAACCGCCCTTCCACGGAAGTGGAAGGGACGGTAGCCAACCCGGGAAGGACCAGCAGCCAACCCGGGAAGAACCAGCAGCAAACCCGGGGAGGGCCAAGCAGACGAAAGAACAACGCAGAATCCTGTGTCGTTCCTCCATGAAGAGGGGGAGCGACAAGCGGGCTAATTTTTAAGTCGATAATTTTGTATGGCTTGTGAATGATGTTATACATATCCAATGGTCCTTGTTAGGAAAGAAGTTTCCCACTCCTGTATGGAAAACTTATGGCTTTATTTAATTTTTAAAGAGTTATTTCTTTACTTGAAAGGCAGAGAGAGAGAGAGAGAGAGAGAGAAAGGAAGGAAGGAAGAGAGAGAGAAAAAAAAAAGAAAGGATGAAAGGAAGAAAAGACGGACAGAAAGAAAGATCTTCCATCTGCTGGTCTACTCCCCAAATGGCCCCAACACCCAGGGCTGGCCCAAGCCAAAGCCAGGAACTAGGAACTCCATCCAGGTCTCCCACATGGGTGTCAGGGGCCCACCTTCCACTGCCTTCCCAGCCTCATTAGCAGGAGGCTGGACTGGAAGTAGAGTAGCCAAGACTCGAACTGGATGCTGGCATTGCAGAGGCTTAACCCACGGTGACACAATGCAAGCCCACCTGGCTTCATTTTTAAATTACATTGGCATGTAGAGAAAGTTACGAAATTATTAGCGTTAAGACAGAGTCTAGGGGATTTAGGACTTAGGGACGTGACATTGCCCCTTTTCCTACTTGACTGTGTTTATGACGCCAACTTTCAGTGTTTTGTGACTACAGTGAGATACCCGAAGCAGAGGAAAGACTTATTTAGCTCAGCTTCAGAAGTTTGCGCCCACGACTGGGTGGGCCCATTGGTTTGGCCCCTGGTGAGGGTGGTAGGTGGCAATGGTGGGGCACGCGCACAGGGAGGGCCACCTGACGAGCCAGGGAGCAGACTGCGGTGGGTCCAAACCCAGGCTTCTGCAACAAACCTCTCGCCAGAACTCAGATCACCTGAGAACAGACTTCCAGGGGTACACCCTCACGAGCTCAGGACCTCCCACTAGGCCCCGCCTCCTAAAGGCTCTGCCACCTCCCGACACCAGCACTCTGGGGACCAAGTGACACACAGGTCTGTGGGGGACGCTGATATCCAAACCGCACGCGCTCCCCAGAGTGCAAGGGGCCATGTTGGTGTGGCTGACTGACAAGCAGCTTTGGGCTTGCTTCCAGGGCTACAGCTTCCTGCCAGTCATCACAAATCATGCTGGATGGGGACAATGAGCTGTATTTTCATGGGACGGGGATCAGCACCAGCTGTTTCTGGCTGTGTTATTGTAGACAAATCATTGAATCTGCATGCTACAGTCTCCTCACTATCAAAACCAAGAGGCTGAGCTGGGTATCATTCAGTTTTCAATTTTTGTCTCTATAGTCTGTTATTAGTAAGGCTGATGCTGTCAGATGGCGCTGGGCTGGTGAAAATAAGGCACGACTGGGAGTACACTCAAGGATTCAGTAACTGTAAAGCTACTGTAAAGAGTAAATACGATGTGTTACAAGTTGACACCTCCATTTTGCAGTAGGCTAAGAACCATGGTAGATCCATCTAGACTCAATTCAGAGTTAATATACGTTAATTCTATGGGCTGGGTGTTGTGATATAGTGGGTCAAGCCATCGCTTGCAAGGCCTGCGACCCATACAGGGTGCCCAGGATTGAGTCCTGCCTGCGCTTCTATCTACCTTCCTGCTAATGGGCTTGGGAGGCAACACAGGAAGGCCCAGGTACATGGCCTCCTGCTACCCACATGGGAGAGCTGGATGGAGTTACAGGTTTCTGGCTGGAAAGAACCTGGGCTGGCGCCATGGCTCACTTGGTTAATCCTCCGCCGGCAGCACCGGCATCCCATATGGGCACCGGGTTCTAGTCCCGGTTGCTCCTCTTCCAGTCCAGCTCTCTGCTGTGGCCTGGGAGGGCAGTGGAGGATGGCCCAAGTGCTTGGGCCCTGCACCCGCATGGGAGACCAGGAGGAAGCACCTGGCTCCTGGCTTCGGTTCGGCGCAGCGCCAGCCATAGTGGCCATTGTGGGGTGAACCAACGGAAGGAAGACCTTTCTCTCTGTCTCTCTCTCTCACTGTCTGTAAACTCTACCTGTCAAATAAAAAATAAATACATCTTTAAAAAAAAAAAGAACCAGAAGATGGATTTTTCTCTCTCTGGTTCTTCCTTTCTCTCTGTTACTTGCTTTTCAGATAAATAAATAAACATAAATAAAATATATGCATTTAAAATTATACTGCACTGTTACTTTTGTCATCTACATGAATCATTTATGAAATTATATCCAAAAGCAGCTAACCTCTTCAGATCTTTGCTTGGTGATAGGTAATAACTTTCCACAAAATTTAAGAAAATTATTACGGTATTTATTAATTTTCATTAATACAATCATGTGTCACTTAATGATGAGCATATTTTCTAAGAGATGCATCGTTACCCGATGCTGTCATTGTGCAAACATTGTAGAGTGTACTTACACAAACTGAAACAGCTACAATATCCCTAGGTGATATAATTTTATAAAATGCCACCGGGGCCGGCGCTGTGGTGCAACGGGTTAATACCCTGGCCTGAAGTGCTGGCATCCCATATGGGTGCTGGTTTGAGACCCGGCTGCTCCACTTCCAATCCAGCTCTCTGCTATGGCCTGGGAAAGCAGTAGAAGATGGCCCAAGGGCTTGGGCCCCTGCACCCATGTGGGAGACCCAGAAGAAGCCCCTTGCTCCTGGCTTCAGATTGGTGCAGCTCCGGCCATTGTGGCCATTTGGGGAGTGAACCAGCAGATGGAAGACCTCTTTCTCTCTCTCTCTGCCTCTCCTCTCTCTGTGTAACTCTGACTTTCAAATATATAAATAAATGTTTTAAAAAAAAGAAAATACCACTATATGTGTGGTTTTTATTGCCTAAAATGTCATGTAGTATAAGATTGCATATTTTAACTAGGACAAGAGTAATACAAAAGGGGCTGGTGCTGTGGCACAGTAGGTTAAGCCCCTGCCTGCAGCACCGGCATTCCATACGGGTGTCAGTTCAAGTACTGGCTGCTCCACTTCGATCCAGCTCCCTGCTATGGCCTGGGAAAGCAGCGGAAGATGGCCCAAGTCCTTGAGCCCCCGCACCCACATGAGAAACCCTGAAGAAGCTTCTGGCTCCTGACCTTGGATTGGCCCAGCTCCAGCCATTATAGCCATCTGGGGAGTGAACCAGTGGATGGAGGACCTTCCTCTCTGTCTCTCCCTGTCTCTGTAACTCTGCCTCTCAAATAAATACTTTTTTTTAAAGTAATACAAAAAATGGACATGAATTAGGTCAGATATATCTGAAGATAATTTTAAAATTTAGATAACATTTGAGAATTAGAAATGACAAGTTCAGGGTAGGTGCTTAATCTAGCAGCTAAGCCTCTGGTTAAAACATCTGTGTCCCACATCAGAGTAACTGGGATCAACACTGGGCTCCAGCTTCCTGCTAACCAGACCGGGGGAGGCAGTGGTGATGGTTTAGATAATCGGGTGAGAGATGTGGATTATATTCCTGGCTCCAGGCTTCAGCCCCAAAGCCACTGTGGGCATTTGGGGGAATGAACCAGAGTATGGGCGCTGTTTCTGCCTCTCAAATAAAGAAAGGTAAAAGCAGGCCGGCGCCGCGGCTCGCTAGGCTAATCCTCCGCCTTGCGGCGCCGGCACACCGGGTTCTAGTCCCGGTCGGGGTACCGGATTCTGTCCCGGTTGCCCCTCTTCCAGGCCAGCTCTCTGCTGTGGCCTGGGAGTGCAGTGGAGGATGGCCCAGGTACTTGGGCCCTGCACCCCATGGGAGACCAGGAAAAGCACCTGGCTCCTGGCTCCTGCCATCGGCTCAGCGCGGTGCTGCGGTGGCCATTGGAGGGTGAACCAACGGCAAAGGAAGACCTTTCTCTCTGTCTCTCTCTCTCACTGTCCACTCTGCCTGTCAAAAAAAAAAAAAAATTGCATTCTGGATAGCTAAATAAGCCCATACTCAGGATATGACTGAGTTTTTCAAAATTGTTTTCATTTTCAAAATTATTTATTGCATTTGAAAGACAGAGTCAAATCTCCCAACTACTGGTTTACTTCTCAAATGCACACAACACTCAGGGCTGGGTCAGGTCAAAGCCAGGAGCCAGCCAGGCACGCAGTTTAGGTCTCCCAGATGGGTGGCAGGAACCCAACCACCTGAGCCATCACCTGCTGCCTCCCAGGGTGCGCATCAGCAGGAATCTGGAATCAGAAGAGGAGCCAGGACTTGAACCCAGGCACTCCGATATCGGATGTGGCATCTCAGGTAGTGGCTTACCTGCTATGCTGAACACCCACTCCTCTTCCTTAAGTCTCGGTCTTGATATTCTCTATTTTTTAGTTCCCATGCCTGCTATGTTGGATAGAAAAAAAAAATTTTTTTTATTTACAAAATACAGCAAAACTTGTCCACAGTCAAGACATGCTGTTAATAAGTCACTCAAGCGTGACTGCCAAAAAAGGGCAAAGAAAAATGTTCTCTCAGAAAGCAGGGCATAGGAAGATCTTATCACACTCTATTTTTCTGTCTAAGTCTCCCTACTTTGATCAGAATAGTTGCATACTGCACTTATTTGCCTAAAACAGCCATTCATTTTCAAAGGAGACCATCACTTACAGATCCTGTTGCTGTATCTCTGGTTTGCTTGACTGAGCTTCCCTGGAAATTGCTCCCTTGAGAAGTTTTGGATAAAGAAAAAAAAAAAAAAAAAAGGAGTGGAAAAGGGAGGGAAGGGACATGTCCCTGGTCACTCAGGGTCATCTCTGTCCACGCCCACCCTCACTGTTGCTGCAGCACCAGTTTTTGGAGCTCCTGATTTCATCCTGCAGGGGGGCTAGGCCTTGTGGGAGCTGGTTGTCCTGGTTTTCTGGGATCTGGATGAACCCTAAACCCCGTACGAGACCTGGGGTTGCATGAGTTTCCAGGTCCAGAGAACTCAGTGGGACTGCTCCGAGCAGTGAGTTGAGCACGGGAAGGCGAGGGTGGTGAGGGATTTGGGGTGGCAGGAAGGGCTGCGGGATAAAGTCGCCAGGCCTGCACCCCCGTTTCTGACTGTGTTCTCTCCTCTCCGCAGGCCGTCTCTTCATCCCTTGTTTCCGCCTACTTCTCCTTACTTCTGTTATTAACTAGCAACTCAGTTTCTTCTTTCTTCTCCTTACTGTACCCCCTTTAGTAAAATCAAATCCTTCCTCTATTCAGGTTTTGTTACTCTGATAAATACTGGCAAAGACGCAGCAGTCATCAAGAGATGAGCAGTATTTCTAAATTAATATATTCCTTAAGTATTTAATTAGCATTTTAATTTCATGTAAGGAGCCAAGCTATCTGAATCAGACATCTGACTTTTTGGTGTCCTTTTCTTAAAAGGTCACAAAGAGCCGGGCTGAGGGTCACGGAGATGATTGGGGGCGGCTACTGCTGTCTGTCTGTCCCGCTGGCGTCCTGCTCTCTGCTGTGGAGAGTCCTCTAACCTGCGTAGCTTGGAGAAGGAGTGGCTGTCTGCCCAGCGGCGGAGGGGTGGGGCAGTAGCAGGGATAGGGACTGTTGAGCCTGAGATTTAGCCGTGGACGATCAGACACTCCCTGGGACTTTGACCTTCGAGTCTGTGAAGCGACCTTAAGGACTCAAAAGTGGACAGAGGTTGTTACTGCTGCCTGGATTCTGCTGAGAACTTGGCTTCCTGACCTTCGACAGCAACTTCATCCCTGTTCTTTGTCCAAGTTTGCTCCCACCAGCTTTCCAGGAATCCTCTAAGCTCTTCCAATGAATTCCATTTCGCTTAAGAAAGTTGGACTTGGTTTTTGTCGTTTACAACAACAGCAAAAGAAAAGAAAAAACCCGAAGTCCTAGCTGAGGTACAACTTGCCACTTCTGATTTCGTTACACAAAAGACAAAGAAACATGGAAAACAGCCCGCTGGCCACCCTGCCAAGGCTGCTGTGTGGTGACAGCTCCCAGCCTTCTCCAGAGCGCCTGAGGAGGTGGTTCATGGCGCCTGGTCCTTTAGGAGAATATTCAGTGTTTTAGATCGGCTTTAATATTTGAAGTTAAAATTCAGAAAATTCAGAAAAAAATGTAGAATAAAGTTTTTAGAATAAAAACAGAAATGGTCACATCAGCTAAATCAAATTATTTGCAAAATCAGTACAAACAAATATTTCTGTCTGTCCATCTCTCCATCGAAACACGAACCAAGGAACAATTTTTTCACTTTTCTTTTGTGCTAGTTGGATTTTTTCTATGTGCAGCCAGTTCCTTTTTTTTTTTTTTTTTTTTAAAGATTCATTTATTTATTTGAAAGGTAGTTACAGAGAGAAAGAGTGAGAGAGACAGAGAGGTCTTCCATCTGCTGGTTTACTACCCAAATGGTCGTGAACGGCACTGGGCCAGACTGAAGCCAGGAGCCAGGGCTTATTCCTACTCTCCCAGGTGGGCGCAGGGGCCCCGGCACTAGCGCCATCTGCTGCTGCTTTCCCAGGTCATTAGCAGGGAGCTGGATCAGAAGAGGAGCAGCTGGGACACGAACCAGCACCCTAACGGGCTGCTAGCGCTGCAGGCAGAGAGAGGCTTAACCAGCCGCGCCACCCCATTGCAGGCAGGTGTGTATGCGGCAGGTCTTCATCAGTGTTTAGTCTGTCAATCCAGCTACATACAGAAACGCCCAGGATGTTATCCGCTAAACCTTGATGTTTTGTTCAGTTTGCAGAGGAGAAAAAAAGTCACGAATATGCCCAGGCTCTATTGTCTTTTACATCTCCTTCAGAGCGGACAGTAAACACCCAAAACCGATCAATGTGACAGGGAGATGGTCGAGCTAAATAGTCCTGGATTCCGATTCTAGTCCCTCCCTTCTCCGAGCCATGTGGTCAGAAATGCCTGCTGCCTGATTCCCTGTTTGCACAAAGGAGATAAGAGCACCTGCCTTGCAGGGCAACGTGAAGACTGAAGATATGGAAAACGCTTACTACAGAAAGCAAGCCAGCCGCCCGTGTTAAGGAGACAGTAAACTGTAGCTAATGGCAAAGATAAAAGGAAGAATGACAGCCAATCCCCTGGCTTCTCTCCCCTTGCCTTAAGTCAACAGTCAGTCACTGCTGTTGTTTTCCTTTTTTTTCATATTTCTCCTTGAAATCAAGTGAAAGCTATGGGGCCTTT
This sequence comes from Oryctolagus cuniculus, assembly GCF_964237555.1. NCBI lineage: Eukaryota > Metazoa > Chordata > Mammalia > Lagomorpha > Leporidae > Oryctolagus > Oryctolagus cuniculus. Next base: position 99,149,883 of record NC_091444.1, on the reverse strand, counting down.
CTCTAGAAAAATAAACATCACAAAACCAGCTCAAATGTTTACATGAATTTCGTGGGAGTTCTGGATATCGTAAAGCCATTTCACAGACTTCAACTTACAAACGCCCACTTTCAATCAGGTAGTAGCTACCTTTCAAGTCACCTCTATAAGAATGTTCACAATACCCAGGTGTTCCCTTAGAGCTGTTCAGGGCCAGAGGACGGTGATGAGAAAGACACAGGACGGCGTCCGTCCGACACCGAAAGGAACGAGCCTGAGTTCCTAGTTTTCTCTTTCCTGCTGAGGCTGGAAGCAAAGGACTTTGAGATGGCAGAGGTCTGAGGTATAGCACTGTGGGTCCCAGAACCGAAGGACAGCCACCAGGCAGATCCACCCGACTCACTGGGCTGTGGCGTGATGGAGGAGCGATGGTGATGGAGGAAGGGACATTGCTGGAATTCACGGAGAAGTCAGCCAGCGCTGCTTAACCCAACTAACACGAGCCCTCTATGGATCCAGAACTGCAGGTAACTGGAGTTAATCTGGACCATATCCATAGGTAGTAAAATCTGTACATTAATAAGAAGAGGTTTGTAAAATGCTTGTTCAAAGGTCTCCCCATATCTCACTGTGAGATTTCACAACTTTGTGAGATTGGCAGGCAAGGATTATCACACCTCTAATAGAGCAAGTGAAACTCAAAACAGGCAGGTGCCTTGTCCAAGCATAGTTCTTTTTCTCACTGAGAAAACTTAAAATCTGACCTTTCCATCCATTAATTCTAACCTAGTTCTGTGAAAGATCTGAGGTGGTCCTATTTTAGTTAAATCCTATATTTTAATGGTATCAGCTAAAGTAGATGCTACATAGCGAAAATATGAAAACTTTCTGAAAGTTAAAACTGCTGGATGGTTTCAACTGAAATATCACCCATACCTGTTGTGTGAAAGACCAGGACATATCTGCTAACCAGATAATACATCTGGGGTTTGGGAATGCACTAATATTGTTTTTCATATTTTTTGTCTAAAACAAAAATATTTACCTCAAAACAAGTGAAAGGTGTCTTTTGAAAAGAAATCATAAAATTCACCTCCTTATTATGATGAGATTATAACGCAGGGAAGTATCTAGACATATGCGCAGCTGCATGGACAATCACGAGGCAAACAGACACAGTTACTCTCTGCGTGGGTGAGGAAAACCTCACCAGCACTGCAGACGCAACCCTCCTGCCACAGAGTCACTATCAATGCAACACGCAGGTTTTTTTTGTTTTGCTTTGTTTTGTTTTGGTCAGAACACAGCCTGCCCGTGACAGTGACCTGGACTGGATACAAGAATGGAAAATGAAAACTGCATTTCAGCAGCTTTGAATTAGCAAGTGATTTGCCTTAGAGAACCAATTTCCACTTGTCAAAGCAAAGAATTCCTTCAAGGAGAAGGACGGTGGTGAAGGTACTGATGCCCTCGGAAGGAGAAGAAGGAGCCGGCATTCTTGTTACTGACATTATTATTATTATTATTACCCACCACTACTACAGGACATCATTCAGATCTGAATAACTACTCGATGGAGATGCCACAATAAAGCCAAAATTAAACCACTTAGAGCATCATACCGCAAATTTCCAAAAGAATAAATTTTCTCTATGTATTTGCGTCTATTGATTAGATCCAAAATGACAGTGGCCTAATGAAGCAGTAGGCTAGTTTCTCTGAGATAAACACACCCAGAGGTAGACTCTCGACAGCTGCAGGGACGCGGGCCTGACACCAGGCTCCTGCCGCTGCTCTACCCTGAGCCCGTGGCTGCCCCTCTGGTGCGAGAAGGCTGCTCAAGCTCCGGCTGCCACGTTCACATTGCAGCTGGGATGGAGGAGGGAAGCGGAGCAGCCCTTTCCCTTTGCGGCTCTTGCCTGGAAGTTCTGCCCACCACTTCTGCTTATCTCCCGTTGGGCACACATCACCCGGCTGCAGGGGAAATGTGGAAATGAACCCTCTTCTGAACAGAGGGACTCCAGTGAAAATGGAGTCTACTAAGAAAGGAAAGGAGAAGGACACCACGAGGAGGCCTCTTGTGACAGGGCTTTGGTATTTGGTTCCACAGGTAAATTTACTCACCATGTAAACAGGTCACTATTCCTTCCAACATGTAAGGACTTCCACACAGAAAATCATCACAAATGTGTTTTAGAATTGCGAAAATGAAATCTAACTTTAAAATACGGATTTCAGATGGCCTGTCTTTTGGACATAGCTGATGAACATTTCTTTCTCCAGCAGGCTGCGTGGTGATGAAGGAATGCCAGCCGGATGGAAAACACTAGAGCGGGGAACAACTGGGTACGGCCACGCGGGCGACCGCACGCCGCCTGGCCGGCAGACAAGGTGTCGTCTAGACGTGCAGCCCTGCCTGCGGAGTCACGTGCCCTTGCTGGACTGGGTGCAGGGGCATGCACCTGCCGCTGAGTGCCAGGTGGGCCCCCTGCTGCAGTGCTCTCGATGCGGGGGCCTTAAAGCACAGGCCATGGGGAGGCATCAAAGGGGTTCCTGTAAAAGCCACGTCGTCTGCAAACAATCATGAGACTTGACAAATGTCAGACCACTGGATAGCTACATGAGTGGATTTGTAATATTTCCTCAAAAAACTAGGTACTTGGCAATTCTATTGCACATGAGTTGAACCACAGCCTGTGTGACTCCCTTGGTCTAACTTGTGGAATTCAGACTATGAACAGAATACTGACTGTGGAAGGTTTGATAGAAGTAGGTTCCATGACACAGAGAGACAGGGTTGACAGGGTAATGAGCTGCAGAGCCAGAGAAATCCCACTTCATTTAACAGGAGACAATTTCAGAAATATTAGGATCCAAGGGCCAGCATAGCAGGATAAGTTTCTGCCTGCAATGCCAGCATCCCATACTGGCTTTGGTTCGAGTCCTGGCTGCTCCTCTTCTGATCCAGCTCTCTGCTATGGACTGGGAAAGCAGTGGAGGATGGCCCAAGTGCTTGGGCCCCTGCACCCATGTGGGAGACCTGGAAGAAGCTCCTGGCTCCTTGCTTTGGGTCTGGCCATCTGGCCATTGCCGCCATTTGGGGAGTGAACTAGCAGGTGGGAGACCTTTGTATCTGTCTCTCCCTCTCTCTGTTTGTAACTCTGCCTCTCATGTAAATATATAAAATCTTTTAAAAAAATAAAAACCCACCCTTTCAAAAATATTTCATTTATCTATTTTTATTTATGAAAGGCAGAGAAAGAGAGTCAGACAGAGATTTTCCATGTGCTGGTTCACTCCCAAAATGCCCTTCACAGCTGCAGTTGGGCCAGGCCAAAGGCAGGAGCCTGAAACTCTGTCTGGGTCTCCCACTTGAGTAGCAGGGACCCAATTGCTTGAGCCATTGGCTGCTGCCTCCCACAGCGTGCTACGCAGGACAGTGAGATAGAAGCAGAACTGCTACTCACACCCAGGCCCTGTAATACAGGATGGAAGCTCTTAACCACTAAGTCAGCCAGCTGCCTCCACCACACTTTCTACAAGCGCATTTTACTTTAACAAAGACCTCAAAGTAGGTGCCATCTCTCTACAATTCAGAATAAAAGGGCCCCAAGAAAACACTTGCCGCCTTCTGTTCAGATTCAGAGACAAATAAATAGCTGAAAGGTGATACAGAAGCCTTTGAAGAAGTGATAGGCCGCTGGGGGAGCTGAAGAGTGCGCAGAGCCTGCCTGGTGACACCATCCACTGGCTAAACAACTTGAGACTGAGACACTCCCGCAGGAGGCAGTCACACTCACTTGTCCTTTTGTGTTCACAGTGAGCCTCCTGCTGCCATACTGGGACTGCAGAGTGGCATGCTGCCCCAGGATGTGACAGGGATGGGGCATTGGGACGGGAGGACACGAGTGGGACAGCAGGGAATAAGGAGGAAGAATCAAGACAGTTAAAGAGCTGGTTTCTTCTCCAAACTCTCTCTCGGAGAAATGTTGCTGGTGTATGTAGTTTCTAGTATAAAAACAAACAGCCCTTCACTGCGAGAGAGAAATTGCAGCATCTTGTAAAAAGCTGATAAAATTATGGGAAAAAATCAAAATAAGAAAGCTTTTCTACCAAAAATGCTGCTTGCCCATGGGGCAGGCATGAGGTGCAATGATTAAGCTACTGTTTGAGACACCTGAATCTCGTATGGGAGTGCCTGTTTCACGCCCCAGCTACTCCGCTTCTGATCCAGCTCCCTGCTAATGCACACCCAGGGAGCCGGCAGGTGTTGGCTCAAGTATCTGGGCTCCTGACATCCATGTGGGAGACGGTAGCTTTGACTTGGCCCAGCCCAAGCTGCTGCAGGCATTTAGGGGAGTGAACCAGCAGAAAGAAGATTCATTCATTTTCTCTCTCTCTTTCTGCTTTGCATATGGGAAGAAAAAAATTCATAAAGTTTCTTTCCCTGGACTCCATGTTTTGTACAGCACATGTCCTGTTTTGCAAAAAGTCTGCAGAGACTTTGTCCTGCAAAGTAATCTGGATAAAACAGGCCTGGGCCGCTGCTAGGGCAGTTCTGCCGCTCTCTGGCGGAGCAGAGTTGTTCCGTACATCAATCAGTTGGGTGACCCGTGCTTCTGTTTGGGGCTAACTTCCTGGTACAAGACTGCCAGGGCCTCCTCCTTGTCTGTCTAGCCTGCTCTTCTGTGATACAACCACGGCTGCAAAAGAAGGCCTAACATGGGGACCCAGAAGCAGTGCTCCCCCAGTCTAGATCCTCAGTGAGTGAACACACATGTGCTCAAGCAAACAATCGCACCATGCAGATGATGTTGACGTTGAGGCTTTGTGAGAAGGGGTGAGCTGCGCTGTATGTCGGGTTATCCATCTCCCTTGAGACATACAGTCACACTGGATTTTATGTACGTGGATAATAACTCCTCAGAGTGTCCAAAACCATTTCTAAAGTATAAAGCTCTGTGGCATTACGTTCATTCCTAGCTGTGCCATCACCACCACCCTCCAGAACTTCTTCCATCAAACTGAAACACTGTACTCAGGGCAAGAGCTCACCCTTAGCCACACTTTCCCCAGTCCTGGTAACCAGTCTACTTTCTGACTCCAAGAATTTGACTTCATGGAACTAAAACCACACATTTGTAGCCTAAGATCTTTAAGGTTCATCCGTGCTGTAGTATGTCTCAAAATTTCCTTCCTTGAGGGGCCAGTGCTGTGGCACAGTGTGTTAAGCCGCTGCCTGCGATGTCAGCATCCCATATAAGCATCGGTTCGAGTCCCAGCTGCTTTGCTTCTGACACAGCTCCCTGCTAGTGCATCTGGGAAAGCAGTGGAAGACGGGCCAAGTGCTTGGGCCCCTGCCACCCATGTGGGAGACCTGGAAGAAGCTCCTGGTTCCTGTTTTGGGCCTGGCCCAGCCTTGGCCATTGCAACCATTTGGGGAGTGGACCAGCGGATGGAAGATCACTTGCTCTCTCTCTCCATGTAACTCTTTCAAATCAATCAATCAATCAATCTTAAAAAATTCCTCCCTTCAAATAAGCCTTTAGCCTAGCAGTTAAAAACACCCAAACCCTACATCAGAGTATCTGAGGTGAATTCCTGGCTCTGGTTCCTGACTTCAGTTGGCTTTCTGCCAGTGTGGACCCTCAGAGGCAGCATTGGTGGCTTGAGTAATCAGATCCCTCCCATCCACACGGGAGACCTGGATGTATTCCAGGCTCCTGGCTTTGGTCCCAGCCTAGCGCTAGACGTTGCAGACACATGGGGGTTAAACCAGTGGGTGAGAGCTTTCTGTCTGTCTCTCTGTCTGCTTCTCTGCCTCTCGAATAATTTTAAAATCACTTTTTAAAATAATGAATACTATTCTATTCCACATATAAACCATATTTTATTTATCTATCAATAGACACTTAGGTTGCTTCCACCTTTTGGCTATGGTGAATAATGCTATGAACATTGGTGTATAACAATCTGTCTGTGTTCCTGCTTTCTTTTGTGGAATTACTAGTTATATGGTAAATTGCTTTTTACTTTTCTGAGGAACTGACAAACTGCTTTCCACAAAAGCTGAACCATCTTTACCTCCCTATTAGCAGTGCAGGAGGGTTCCAAGTCCCCCATATCCTTAACCAGCACTGATTTTCTGTTTTGCTTTTTTTTTTTTTTTAAATAAGTGAGGCCTTGGCTCTTGTACTAATTGCCCCAAGTATACCTTTTATTTTTTTAAGATTTATTTATTTATTTTGAAAGGCAGAGTTAGGGGGTGGGGGTGGGGCAGAGACAGACAGAATCTTCCATCTGCTGGGTCACTTCCCAAAGGGTGACAATGGCCAGAGCTGGGCCAGGCCAAAGCCAAGAACCAAGAGCTTCATCTGGGTCTCCCATGTCGGTGGCAGAGGCCCAAACACTTGGGATCAGAAGCAGAGCAGCTGGGTCTTGAACCGGCACCCATATGCGATGCTGGTGCCTGCTAAGCCACAATGCTGGCCCCTTGCTTTTGGTTTTTAACAGCAATCCTAATGAATGTGACACAGTATCTTCTTGTTACGGCCTATTTGGAGACATTCTTCGCAAAAGCATCTATTCAGAGTCTTTCACCCATTTTTCAATTGAGTTGTTAATTTTCTGGTTTGTTGAGTGGTAGAGAATTCTTCATGCACTCTGCACATCGGTCCCTTAGCAGATATATGCACACGCAGTGTTTGAAGAGGGGAAGCAAGTCTGCAATGATGGCTGAGGGGCAGCGGAAGACACAGGGAGGCACACACTCTAGTGTGAGTGACAAGGGACAAGGGACAAGTGGGGGAGGAGCGAGTAGAGAGCTGAGAGCCCCTCAGATGCCCAGGCAAAAGGTGTTGTTGTTTTTTTTTTTTTTTTTACTTCTAGGCAGAGTTGGCTCTACCCCTCACCTTTTACCACTTGGAGTTACCTCAAGTTCTGCCCCATTTTTCTCACATCAGACACCCCAGACAGATGACATGCTTTACAGAAAAGTTTCTTTAACTTCCTGCACTGACCAATTTCTGCTATATTTTTATGCCCAACTTGTTTTCACTGCTTTTCTTTAAATCAATTCAATGTTGGAAATCCAATTTATTTCAAAAAGAATTTTTAAAGTGGGTATTAGAAGTGGAAAACTGGAACCGGTGTCGCTGTAGGCAAAGCAGATGACAAATACCAGTCACTCCTTTGTCATCAGGACAGCCCCGGCTGTGGTCCTAGATAAGCAAGTCCTCTTGCTATCGGGGAGCCAGTTATGCGTGCTGGTCTGCTCAGCTGGGTCCATCTGTGGAGCAGAGGTGCTGCTCCATGGGAAGCTCACACCTGTGCACGGGTTTGTACCAGGAGCAGAGACGGGCTGATGAGGGTAGGGTACCCTATCAACTGTCCTTTCATCACACGCTTTGGCAGACTTTGCTATAGCCGAGAACACACTGCCTGAGATTTTATTCTGAGATTCCCACAGAGCCCGCTCTGTGTGTGTGATTGACTGGACCTACTGTGCCACAGGGACAGAGCTGAACTGACCTAGCTATCGGTGGTTGGGAGGTAACCCTTTACTTCAGCACTTCTTTTTTTTTTTTAAATTTTATTTATTTATTTATTTATTTATTTATTTATTTATTTATTACAGGCAGAGTGGACAGTGTGAGAGAGAGACAGAGAGAAAGGTCTTCCTTTGCCGTTGGTTCACCCTCCAATGGCCGCCGCGGCCGGCGCGCTGCGGCCGGCGCACCGCGCTGATCCGATGGCAGGAGCCAGGAGCCAGGTGCTTTTCCTGGTCTCCCATGGGGTGCAGGGCCCAAGTACCTGGGCCATCCTCCACTGCACTCCCAGGCCACAGCAGAGAGCTGGCCTGGAAGAGGGGCAACCGGGACAGAATCCGGCGCCCCGACCGAGACTAGAACCCGGTGTGCCGGCGCCGCAAGGCGGAGGATTAGCCTAGTGAGCCGCGGCGCTGGCCCCGCCAGTCATCTTAATAAGGTATGTTTTATGCTGTAAAGGAGCTTTTGTTTTTGTGGCCTTTGTCTAGTGGTATTTATGTTAGAAATTCAAACTGAGAGTAGCCCGTTAGCCTGGCAGGTAAGACCTCCCAACTCAGAAGTCCCCGGGGTTCAATACCTGGCTATGGCTCCTGACCGACTCCAGCTTTCTGCTAATGAGCAACCCGGGAGGCGGTGGCTGATGGCTCCAGTAGTTGGGCTCCTACTACACATGTGGGAGACCTGGACTGAATTCCTGGCTCCCAGCTTTGGCCTGGCCCACCTCCAGCTGTTGTGGGCGTTTGGGGAGTGAACCAGCAAAGGGAGTTCTTGCTTTCTCTGCCTATCATATAAAATTCTAACAACCCAAGAGAATGTAAAATATGCAATCATTTAAAATAACAATCAGGGTGGGTGTGTGGCACAGCAGTTAAGAGATCACATGGGTTGCCTGCATCCCATCCTGGAGCGCCTGTGTTCAAGTCCCAGCTCTGCTTCCAGTTCCAGCTTCCTGCTAATACACACTCTGCAAGGCAGCACACAATGGCTCAAGTACTTGGGTCCTTGCCACCCACGTGGGAAACCCAGACTGAGTTCTGGTCTCCCGGCTTCAGCCTTGCCCAGCCCTAGCTGTTGTGAGCCAGCGGATGGGAGATGTCTCTCTGTTTCCATCTCTCAGCCTTTCAAATAAAATGTTAAACAATAAATTAATTACATGTTAATATATTTCAATGAAAATAGTTATATTAAAAATAACTTGAGAACTCTACTTTTGGTCATTTACAGGTAGCGCAGCATGGCAGATTACAGATCCTGGAGTTCAAGTGCTCCCATGCAGCATAGCCCCCTCCTCCTGTGCTTTTATTAGCATTGACTTTGGTCAAGGAACTTAACTACTTTGTGCCTTAGTTTTCTTTTCTTTTTCTTTTTTCTTTTTTTTTAAGATTTGTTTATTTATTTGAAAGTCAGAGTTACACAGAGAGAGGAGAGGCAGAGAGGTCTTCCATCCGATAATTCACTTCTCAATTTGCCGCAACTGCACCGATCCGAAGGCAGGAGCCAGGAGTCTCTTCTGGGTCTCCCACGCAGCAGCAGGGGCCCAAGCACTTGGGCCATCTTGTACTGCTTTCCCAGGCCACAGCAGAGAGCTGGATTGGAAGTGGAGCAGCCAGGACTCGAACTGGCACCCATATGGGATGCCAGCGCTTCAGGCCAGGGCGTTAACCTACTGTGCCACTGCGAAGGCCTGTGCCTTAGTTTTCTTATCAGTACAGTGAAGGTAATAATTAGGTGACAGGCATAGGAATTAGAAACATAAAATGGGGGCTGACGCCATGGCTCACTTGGCTAATCCTCTGCCTGACGTGCTGGCATCCCATATGGTCCGCGGGTTCTAGTCTCTGTTGCTCCTCTTCTAGTCCAGCTCTCTGCTGTGGCCTGGGAGGGCAGTGGAAGATGGCCCAAGTGCTTGGGCCCCTGCACCCGCATGGGAGACCAGGAAGAAGCACCTGGTTCCTGGCTTCAGATCGGCGCAGGTCAGGCTGTTGTGGCCATTTGGGGAGTGAACCAACGGAAGGAAGACCTTTCTGTCTGTCTTTCTCTCTCACTGTCTATAACTCTACCTGTCCAAAAAAAAAAAAAAAAAAAAGAAAAGAAAAAGAAAAAGAAAAAGAAAAAGGGCCTGGCACTGTGGGGTATTGGGTAAAGACCTACAGTGCCGGCATCCCATATGGGCGCCAGTTCTAGTCCTGGCTGCTCCACTTCCAATCCAGCTCTCTGCTATGGACTGGGAAAGCAGTAGAAGATGGCCCAAGTCCTTGGGCCCCCGTACCCATGTGGGAGACGCAGAAGCAGCTCCTGGCTCCTGGCTTCAGATCGGCGCAGCTCCAGCCATTGTAGCCACTGGGGAGTGAACCAGCGGATGGAAGACCTCTCTCTCTCTCTCTCTGCCTCTTCTTTCAAGTAAATAAACCTTTAAAAAAATAAAAGAAAAAGAAAATGTAGTCAGTCTAAAACAGGAAGTTCACTGTTGTTTTTACTTGTATTTCTTATTTTTATGATGAACATCTATTATCAACAATATATATCCTTTTTTTTTTTTATTTGACAGGTACAGTTACAGACCGTGAGAGAGAAAGACAGAAAGGTCTTCCTTCTGTTGGTTCACTCCCCAAATGGCCACTATGGCCGGCGCTGCACCGCGCTGCACCGATCCAAAGCCAGGAGCCAGGTGCTTCCTCCTAGTCTCCCATGCGGGTGCAGGGCCCAAGCACTTGGGCCATCCTCCACTGCACTCCTGGGCCACAGCAGAGAGCTGGACTGGAAGAGGAGCAACCGGGACTAGAACCCGGTGCCCATATGGGATGCCAGCACCATATGCGGAAGATTAACCAAGTGAGCCACGGTGCTGGCCCCCATCCCCAATATATATCCTTTTGACTAATTTGTGAATATAGTTTATGTACTTTTTGAGCTGTTGGTCTTTATAGAGTATACGTATTAACTTCTCTGTGCTTTTCTATATTACAATTATTTTATCCAAATGTTTAACTTATCTTCTAACTTTATCTATGGCGTATTTTTCATCATGAAGAACTTCTAAATTTGTGTCAAACCTATTGCTCTCCCGTCCTGCCATAGCTTCGAGGTTTCATATCCTGTTAGACCTGAAGGAAAACCATTCCCCTAGGAGTAGGCATTTGGCCTAATGGTCAACATACCAGTTGGGACACTTGCATTCCCTGTCTAAATACCTGGGTTAAAATCCCAGCCCTGCTCCCAGTGCCACCTTCCGGCTAATGTTCACCTTTGGAGGTAGCAGGTGAAGGCTCATGTAGTTGGGTGGAAGACCTTGATGAAGTTACTCATTCCCTGGTCATTGCAGGCATCTAGAGAGTGAGGCAGCAGCCAGGAGCTTTTTCTGTCTCTGAAATAATAAGCCAACAAGCAAACAAACCATTCACCTATACTTTTTTTTATTTTATTTTATTTTTTTTTGACAGGCAGAGTGGACAGTGAGAGAGAGAGACAGAGAGAAAGGTCTTCCTTTGCCACTGGTTCACCCCCCAATGGCTGCTGCGGCCGGCGCACTGCGCTGATCCGAAGGCAGGAGCCAGGTGCTTCTCCTGGTCTCCCATGGGGTGCAGGACCCAAGGACCTGGGCCAACCTCCACTGCACTCCCTGGCCACAGCAGAGAGCTGGCCTGGAAGAGGGGCAGCCGGGACAGAATCCGGCACCCTGACTGGGACTAGAACGCGGGGTGCCGGCGCCGCAGGCGGAGGATTAGCCTAGTGAGCCGTGGTGCTGGCCTCATTCACCTATACTTTAATAATTTCATTTTTTTAAAAAAAATTTAGATATTTTATACAGGTAGGAAGACAGACATAAGAATCTGAACTTGGAGAGACATTAAGGCTACATATAAGTTTGGGAGCTGTCAGCTAAAGGATAGATTTGAAAGCCATGAAGCTGGGTAAGAGCCATCCAGTGCTCTGGTGGAGACAAACTGAGCCCTGGGGTACTCTGCGGTGAAGAGATCCGGGAGAAGAATCTGAGCAGGAAGGAAGAATCCAGGGATGGAGGGAGAAGGCACAGCATAGAGATGTGGAAATCAAGTGCAGAGAGTTTACCAAGGAGGAGGAGTGATTCACTTTGTCCAATGTTGCTGCGGGACAAATGACATGGAGACTGAAGGCCGACTGCTGGGATGAGCATACAGAAGCTGGTAGTGATCTTAACAATGGTGCTTGCTTTGGTGGTGGGGGAGACAGCCTGATGAGAATGTGTCCAGGTAGGAACTGAAAAGAAGGAATGTGGAGCAACAAGTATCAACTGCTATGTCAGGGTTCTGTATTGCAAAGCGGAACAAACAGGGCAGACTGGCATGGGAAGAGGTTTTGAGAGTTTTTTTTTTTAAATACTTTTTTTTTTTTTAATTTTTGACAGGCAGAGTGGACAGTGAGAGAGAGAGAGACAGAGAGAAAGGTCTACCTTTTGCCGTTGGTTCACCCTCCAATGGCTGCCGCGGCTGGCGCATCACGCTGATCCGAAAGCAGGAGCCAGGTGCTTCTCCTGGTCTCCCATGCAGGTGCAGGGCCCAAGGACTTGGGCCATCCTCCACTGCACTCCCGGGCCATAGCAGAGAGCTGGCCTGGAAGAGGGGCAGCCGGACAGAATCCGGCGCCCCGACCGGGACTAGAACCCGGTGTGCCGGCGCCGCAAGGCGGAGGATTAGCCTATTGAGCCACGGCGCTGGCCCTTTGGTTTTTTTAAAGATGACAGAAATAATAATGCTCAAACGCTGGTGGAAATACTCTAATTTGGGGGCCGGCTCTGTGGTGTAGTGGGTAAAAGCCGCTGCCTGCAGCGCTGACATCCCATATGGGCGCTGTTTCAAGTCCCGGCTGCTCCACTTCCGATCCAGCTCTCTGTTATGGCCTAGAAAGCAGTAGAAGACGGCCCAAGTGCTTGGGCCCCTGAACCTGCGTGAGAGACCTAGAAGAAGCTCCGGGCTCCTGGCTTCAGATCAGTGCATCTCTGCCTGTTGAGGCTATCTGGAGAGTGAACCAGCAGTTGGAAGACCTCTCTCTCTCTCTGCCTCTGCTTCTCTATGATTCTGCCTTTCGAATAAAAAAAAAAAAAGAAATAATCTAATTTGGAGCCCAAAACTGATTAATGTAGGAGAGAAAAGGGGGAAGGGCCGTGTCAATATTGAGTAGATCAGAGGGAAAGAGATCTAGATCTACACAGGAATCAGCAGTTTTTGGCAAAGGATCAGACAGTGAGTATCACACATTGTCTCTGGTACATATTTTTCCCTCCAGCTATCTAAAAAATATGATAACTGGGCCGGCGCCGCGGCTCACTAGGCTAATCCTCCGCCTAGCGGCGCCGGCACACCGGGTTCTAGTCCCGGTCGGGGCGCCGGATTCTGTCCCGGCTGCCCCTCTTCCAGGCCAGCTCTCTGCTGTGGCCAGGGAGTACAGTGGAGGATGGCCCAGGTGCTTGGGCCCTGCACCCCATGGGAGACCAGGAGAAGCACCTGGCTCCTGGCTCCTGCCATTGCATCAGCGCGGTGCGCCAGCCGCAGCGCGCTGGCCGCGGCGGCCATTGAAGGGTGAACCAATGGCAAAAGGAAGACCTTTCTCTCTGTCTCTCTCTCTCTCACTGTCCACTCTGCCTGTCAAAAAAAAAAAAAAATATGATAACCATTCTTAGCTCATGGGTTGTATGAAACAGTGACAGGATTTAGTTCAAGGGCCACAGGCAGGTAGCAGGCCTCTGAGGTACTACACAAGAAGGGAGGCTGGTTTGAGACAGCGGCAGGGAGAGCATTCACAGTTGGTGTGTGCTAGGTAGTGAGCCGACAAGGAGACTGTGAGTGCGGAAGCGAATCCGGAGACAGAGGAGAGGCAGGAGGTCTCTTCTGATTGTTTTCGTTTTGTCCAGGAAACAGAAAAAAAAAAACATGGAGGGCAAGATTTAAAGTAGAAAATGTTGGGTATTTTGAGAGGCTAACAGATGAGACAGTCTAAAGAAAGGGGGTAAAGGGGAGAGCTGTGTCTGAATGTTTGTGTTTGGTATGTTGAACTCTTAACTCCCAAGGTGGTGGTAATTAGAAGGTAAGGCCTTTGGGAAGAGATTAGGCCCTGAGACTGGACCAGTCATGACCGGGATTAGTGCACTTATAAAAGAGGTCCAAGAGAAATCCCTCATCCCGTCCAGCGTGTGGGGACACAGTGAGAAGGTGGCATTTATGGATCAGAAAGTGGGTCCTCATGAGACAGCCAAGCTGTTGGCTCCATGTTCATGGACTTCCCAATCTCCAGAACTATAAGAAATAAAGCTCAGGGGCCAGTGCTGTGGTATAGCGGGGGAAGCCACCACCTGCAGTGCCAGCATCCCATATGGGCACTGGTTCAGGTCCCGGCTGCTCCACTTCTGATCCAGCTCCCTGCTAATATGCCTGGGAAAGCAGAGGAAGATGGCCCAAGTCCTTGGGCCCTTGCACCCATGTGGGAAACCAGGAAGAAGCTCCAGGCTCCTGGCTTCGGATCAGCCCAGCTTTGGCTGTTGTGGCCATTTGGGGAGTGAACCGGAGTATGGAAGACTCTCTGACTCACTCTCTCTCTCTATCTCTCCCTTTGCTTCTCTGTAACTCGGCCTTTCAAATAAATAATTTTTTTAAAGATTTATTTATTTATTTGAAAGGCAGAGTTACACAGAGAGAGGAGAGGCAGAGAGAGAGAGAGGTCTTCCATCTGCTGGTTCACTCTCCAGATCTCCGTAATGGCCGGAGCTGTGCTGATCTGAAGCCAGGAGCCAGGAGCCTCCTCCGGGTCTCCCACACGGGTGCAGGGGCCCAAGGACCTGGGCCATCTTGTACTGCTTTCCCAGGCCACAGCAGAGAGCTGGATTAGAAGAGGAGCAGCCGGGACTAGAACCGGCACCCACATGGGATGTTGTACCACAGTGCCGGACCGTCAAATAAATAATTTTTAAAAAAAAAAGAAATAAATCTCTGTTGTTTACAAGCTACCCAGTTTGTGGATGTTTTACTGTAATGACCTAAATGGATGAAGACAGCAAGAGTGAATAAACTTGAAGAAGAAACTGATTGGCAGCATTTTTAGGTCACATCAAGTTTCTGTTCATGAATTTAAAGTGAGACCCTCACATGTTTCTGAGTCACATTCCACTACAAGAAGAGCAGGAGTGAACAGATGAACATTGGTTAGAGTCCTGATTTTGCTGGAAGGATAAACTGAGAAAGGAAATCAAGAGAGTATTCAGGGGCTGGCACTGTGGTGTAGTGGATAAAATCACCAGCCATATGGGATGCTGGTTCCAGTCCTAGCTGCTCCAACTCTGATCCAACTCCCTGCTAATGTGTCTGGGAAAGAAACAGAGAATGGCCCAAGTGCTTGGGCCCCTGCACCCTGTGGGAGACAAGGAGGAAGCACCTGGCTCCCGGCTTCAGCCTGGTTCAGCTTTGGCTGTTGTGGCCATTTGGGGAGTGAATCAGAGGATGGAAGATCTCTATATCTCTCCCTTTCTATAACTCTGTCTTTCAAATAAATAAATGAATCTTTAAAAAAAGAAAGAAAAAAGAAATGTTTCTCATTAGGCTGCTCTCAGTGAACAGTTAAGAGGTCATTGTATAGACAGAAGATGGTGTCTTAGATGAGACTGGTAGTAGCAGATCAGAGCAACTGGAATAGTGAGCACTACTTAGGAAGTAAAATCAATGGACTCAGCTCTCTGCTGTGGCCCTGGAAGGCAGTGGAGGACGGCCGAAGTGCTTGGGCCCTGTACCTGCATGGGAGACCAGGAGGAAGCACCTGGCTCCTGGCTTCAGAGTGGCGCAGTGCGCTGGCTGTAGCAGCCATTTGGGGGGTGAACCAACAGAAGGAAGACCTTTCTCTCTGTCTCTCTCTCACTGTCTAACTCTGCCTGTCAAAAAAAAAAAAAAAATCAATGGACTCTAATGATGAATGGGATAAGGTGTGTAAAGCAGAAGCAACAAGGATGATGTCTACAGTTCTGCAATGTTGGCAACCACCGTTACCTAAATGTGAACACTTTCATCACTCAAAAAACAAACACCATATTCATTCAGCAGCAGCCCCTCATTCCTGTCTCTCCACAGCCACTGGAAACCACTAATCTGCTTTCTGTCTGTAGCTTTGACTACTTTAGCCATTTCATATAAATGGAATCTCCCACCCTGTGGCTTTTAAGTGTCTGGCTTCTTTCACTTGGCAGGTTTTCAAGCCTGATCCACGTTGTAGCATGTATCAGCACTTCACTGTTATTTATGACTAAGTAATATTCCACTGTATGCATATACCATGATTTCTCATTCATCTCTCGATGGGACATTTATGCTGTTTCTACTTTTTAGCTACTATGAATAATACCACTATAAGTATTCACATGCCAGTTTTTGTTTGAATATCTGTTTTCTATTCTCTTCAGTATACATTTAAGAGATCTGCTGTGACATACTGTAATTCTCTGAAATTCTGAGGAACTTCCAGAGTGGTCTGCATAGCCACTGCATCTTTTTACTCTCTCACTAGCAATTTATGAGACTTCCAGTATTCCACAGCCTTACCAACACTTTTAATTGACAGTCATCCTAGTAAGTATGAAGTGGTCTCTCGTTGTGGTTTTGATTTGCATTTCCCCAACCAGCAATGATGATGAGCATCTTTTCTTGTATCTGTTAGCCATTAGAATATTTTTTGGGGGTGGGCCGGCGTTTTGACAGAGTTAAGCCACTGCTTGTGACACTGGCATCTGATATTGGGGCACCATTTTGAGCCCTGGAACCTGGCTGCTCTGCTTCTGATCCAACTTCCTGATAATGTATGAGGGAAGGCAGCAGAAGACAGCTCAAGTGCTGAGGTCCCTGCCACACACATGTGAGACCAGGATGCAGTTCTTGGTTCCTGGCTTCAGCCAAGCCCAGTCCTAACTGTTGTGGCCATTTGGGGACTGCAACTGCAGATGGAAGATATTTTCCTTCTCTCTCTGTAGCTCTTCCTTTCACATAAATGAATCTTTAAAAAAATTTCTGGGGAGCCAGCACTGTGATGTAACAGGTAAAGCTGCCACGTGCGGTGCTGGCATCCCATATGGGCGGTGGTTTGAAATCCGGCTGCTCCACTTCTGATCCAGCTCTCTGCTGTGGCCTGGGAAAGCAGTAGAAGACGTCCCAAGACCTTGGGCCCCTGCACCTGCATGGGAGACCTGGAAGAAGCTCCTGGCTCCTGCCTCCTGGCTTCGGATCTGGTGCAGCTCCAGCCATTGCGGTCAAATGGGGAGTGAACCAGCGAATGGAAAACCTCTCTCTGTCTTTCCTTCTCTCTGTGTGTAACTGACTTTCAAATAAATAAATAAATAAATCTTTAAAAAAACTTTTCAGAGAAAAATATGTTCAAGTCTTTTGTTCATTTCTTTTTAAAGATTTATTTTATTTATTTGACAGGCAGAGTTATAGAGAGGTAGAGACAGAGAGAGTTCTTCCATCTGTTGGTTCACTCCCCAGATGGCCGTAACGGAGCTGTGCCGATCCGAAGCCAGGACTCAGGAGCTTCCTCCGGGTCTCCCATATGGGTGCAGGGGCCCAAGGACTTGGGCCATCCTCCACTGCTTTCTCAGGCCACAGCAGAGAGCTGGATTGGAAGAGGAGCAGGCAGTACTAGAACTGGCTTCATGTGGGATGCCGGCGCCCCAGGCCAGGGCGTTAACCTGCTGAGCCACAGCACAAGCCCTTTGTTCATTATTTATTTATTTGAAAGGCAGAGTTACAGAGCAGAGGCAGAGAGAAAGAGGAAGCAAACCAGCAGATGGAAGATCTCTCTCTCTCTCTCTCTCTCTGTAACTCTTTCAAATAAACAAATAAATCTTAAAAAAAAAAAAAAAAAAGAAATGCAGGTTGTCATCTTCAAAGCTGCTGCTGGGCTGGGCAGGTGAGTTAAATGATGCAAAGCTCTCCTCTGAGAGAGAGATATAAGTCATCCTTTTCTTAAGCGTCTGCCTGGTCATTGCAAACCTCCGACTAGTTTCCAGAGCTCACTCAGGGTTGCTTCTGACAATTTTTGCCAATTATTTATTTTGCAGGAGGATGGACTCATGGATCCCTACTTTATGCCGACACTTCTCTACTTTGTGAAAAACTTCAACAGATGGTAATGGAGTAAAAGAGGATGAAGGGATTACAGGAACAGTTGGAGAAGTCAGAACAAAATAAGGACCATGTTGTACCACAGAAGCCAAGTGAGAAGGGCAATGCAGAGAGAGTAGATGTTAGTGTCAAATACTCTGAGTTCAGGGATGGGTGTTCTGTGAACTAGTTAAGATGCTGCTTGGGATGCCTGCATCCATCATGTAATATCTGGGCTTCAAGTCCCGACTCTACTTCTGATTTCCAGCTTCCTGCCAGTGCGCTGTGAGGCAGTGGGTGATGGTTCAAGCAGCTGGGTCCCTGGCAGCCATGTGAGAGAACTAAGTTGAGTTCCAGGCTTTCACCTGGCTCACCCCCAGCTGCTGCATGCCTTTAGGGCATGAACCTGCAGATGAGAGATTTGTCTCTTAACTCCTGTCTGCTGACTTCTGTCTCTCCATCCCTCAAAACAAATACAAATAAAAAGCCTGCCACTTTGAGTTCAGGTAGGAAAAAACTGAAAAATGTCCACTGAACACAGGTAGAGAAGTCATTTGTGACTTTATGTCTTGAGGGAGTGATAGCAACACTTGGAACAGGACAACTGTGAAGTACACGGGACTGTCCTAGGCATTGCTAATATGTTGCCCTCCAACAAGCAAGTGACATCATCCCTCCATCCCTCCTGGACAGTAAGCAAGTAGCATCGCTCACCCTTGGTCATACTGAAAATACACAAGTGATAACCAATAAATACCGCCACACATTCCCAAATGGCTCCTGAAGACTCAGCACTGCCTCTTGAAGAGCTGCTGCCTTGGGGAATCTGGTTTCGTAGCTAGGGGGCAGATGTCCACTGCAGGGACTTCAACTATGAACAGAGGAGTGCAGAATTAAACCGGACAAGACTTGGTGGAAGTCTGGCAGAGGGAAGGAAGGTGAAAGAGTAGTAGCTGGCTGGGGGCAATAGGAAAGTTGTTTTTTTTTTTTTTTTTTGATTTATTTTATTTATTCAAAAGGCAGAATTAGAGAGAGGCAGAGGCAGAGAAAGAGAGAGGTCTTCTTCCATCTATTGGTTCACTCCCCAAATGGCCGCAATGGCCAGAGCTGAGCTGAACCTAAGCCAGGAGCCAGGAGCTTCTTTTGGGCCTCCTACATGGGTGCAGGGGCCCAAGCACTTGGGCCATCTCCTACTGCCTTTCCAGGCCATAGCAGAGAGCTGGGTGGGAAGTGGAGCAGCCGGAACTTGAACTGGACCCAAGGAAGGGTTTTTTAAACACAGGATTCAACATGTTGAAGATCTAATGGAAATGAGCCAAAGGAAAGGAGAGCCTGCATATACAAAAGAAGGGAGAAGTGGTACCAGAAGGCGACTGAAGGGGCACAAGGCAAGCACAGCTGACACAACTGGCTGTAGACAGGAGCCCAACTCCTGCCTTGAAACAGCAGCCTTAAGACAATGCTGGAGCGTCTGTACTGGCTTGCTGTTTCCTTTCTGACCATGCAGACTGTTCTTTTTTTTTTTTTAAGATTTATTTTTATTTATTTGAAAGACAGTTACAGAAAGAGAGAGAGAGAGATAGAGAGAGAGGTCTTCCGTCTGCTGGTTCACTCCCCAATTGGCAGCAATGGCCGGAGCTGCACCAATCAGAAGCCAGGAGCCTCCCCTAGGTCTCCCACATGGGTGCAGAGGCCCAAGAACTTAGGCCATCTTCTACTGCTCTCCCACGCTATAGCAGAGAGCAGGACTGAAAGTGGAGAAGCCGGGACTAGAACCGGCGCCCATATGGGATGCTGGCACAATGATCTGTCTTCAGAGCTACTTCCTGCTGACATGGGGCAACAGGTACTCTCTGCTGGCATGGGGTGATGTCTCAAGCCATTGTCTCCTGGGTGGGAGCTGAGTATATCCCTGTAGCAGCACTTGGTTGACCAAGCAGGCTAATTTTTAATGTGATAATTTTTATGGCCTGTGAATGATGCTATAAATATCCAAAAGGCCCTTGGCAGAAGAAAGGCTCCCCACCTCGGCAAGATCCTTTACAATCGGGTCTTCTGACCTCCTTTCCTAGCACTGCCCCCTCGGTTATGACCCACCAAGCACAGAACTTCCCTGATTGTTCCTGCAGACAGGAAGCTCATTCCTGCTACAGCACCTTCACCAGGCGCTCTCTCTGCAGCCATCCACGAAGGTTTCCAGCGTTCCACCTTCATGTGTTCACTCAACTGCCACCTGTTCAATGAGTACGCTATTTAAAATATTACCCCTCAATCCCACCTTTCCTCCCACTCCGCTGTTGCCTGTAGCACACGCTCCTGTCTAAATTAGTTATTTTAGGACTGACTTTTCCCACTGGAATATAAGCTCCAGGAAGGCAGAGTCCTGTTTGTATTGTTCAAGGACATATACCCAGCACACAGTGGGTGCACAATAAATGTTGGCTGAGTAAACAGATGGGTGAGTATAAATAATTTGTATAGTTCAAAAGCAAGAAGAAAGGGGCCAGCATTGTGGTGGAGTAGCCTATATTACAGCTCTGATTCAAGTCCTGGGGGTTCCACTTCGGATCCAGCGCCCTGTTAATGCATCTGGGAAAGTGCCTGGACCCCCTACCACTCACATGAGACCTGGATGGAGTTCTAGGTTCCTGGCTTTGGCCTGACCCAGCCCCGACTGTCACAGGAGGAGTGAACCAGTGGAGAGATTTGTTTCTCGCCCTCTCTCTGTTGCTCTGCCTTTCAAATGAATAAACCCTCAAAGTAAATTAATAAAATCCAAGCAGAAAGAAATTTCCATTTGGGACTTGTTTGGGAGGAGGGAAGTGACATTTTCTGAGTGAAGGTCATGAAGTGAGGGAGATAGGCTTAGGGAGAAAAGAAGTCTGAAAAACTTGGAGATCACCTGGTGGTGCTGAGGGTCCATCTGAGTGTGACGAACCAGAGACTGTTACGGGATCAATCCAATCTACCATCTGCTAGTCCACAGCACGTGCAACTGCTTAGAGACCCTGACATGGTGAACAGCTGGGTTAATTCAAGCTGAAGTTTTGCCAGAGGCAGAGGGATTAGAGCTTGGCTTTTTTTTTTTTTTTTTTTTGGGGCCAGGCAGAGTTAAGACAGTGAGAGAGAGAGAGAAAGAGTGTTATAGACAGTGAGAGAGAGACAGAGAGAAAGGTCTTCCTTCCGTTGGTTCACTCCCCTAATGGCTGCTACGGCCGGCGCTACGCCGATCCGGAGCCAGGAGCCAGGTACTTCCTCCCGGTCTCCCATGCAGGTGCAGGGACCCAAACACTTGGGCCATCCTCCACTGCCCTCCCGGGCCACAGCAGAGAGCTGGACTGGAAGGGAACAACCGGGACTAGAACCCGGGGTGCCAGCGCCGCAGGCAGAGGATTAGCCAAGTGAACCACGGCACTGGCCCCAGAGCTTGGCTCTTAATCCTGGCTAATCTTTAGTATCACCTGGAAGAAGTTAAAAAAAAAAATGGCCAGTTTGGTAAACCCAACTGTGATCATTATGACCAACACATGAGTCAGTAAGTCCCGCAGCATCTGCTGTTATTTACGTTATCCCTGCGTGTGTGGGTTCACCACACATGAATGGGGGTGCTGTTCTGGAGGTTTTTAGTCCCCTTTTCTAAATGGGAACTTTTGTTGCCGTTGTCTTAGTCTTTCTCCTTAGGACACCTCACACTGCAAACCTGTGAACCCAAAGCCTTTTCTTTTAGTTATGTATGAATATTGTTTAGTCAAAATATAAACTCGCTAAGAGCAGAGACCAAGTGACTTAGGTTAACGCTTTATTTCTAAGACCTGATGATTGTGCTTTAATACAATTTTTCTGAACGGATGGTAACCACCAGCAGCGGGGCATGTATTTTCTCAGTGCTGTTACTTATCCAATTTCACTTCTTTTTCACCTGCAATGTTATATCCTGTCAAGTTCAGAAAGGAGGAGGAACAGCCTCTGAGAACCCAACACGTTGCCCGAAGTCACACTGCTGGTGAGTCAGAACGAAGCCAGAGCTCAATCCTGATACTAAAACCCACGTTTTTAATCAATATGTTATGCTGCGTTTGATAGGAAGCTAAGGATGGAGACAAAAAGAAATGAGAAAGAAGTAGGTGGAAATTTCCAAGAATGCAGCCTTATTTTGTGGCCCTTTGGCAACTGCAGCAAAATTTGGTATCAAGTCCCTTTCACAGCTGGAGGCCCGATTCTCCCCCCGGTAGGATCACACTAGAATCTTGGTCACCTGCAGCAAACATGTGGCTCTTCCCCTCTCCAGGAAGATGTGTTAATCTACTGGCTGAAATACAGGTTTGTGCTCACTTGCAAACTTGGTACCTCTCATTAGATAAGCTATCCACTACCCTGCTTACAATTTGGTACATATGTGAATTTATGTAAGTTTTCAAATATTATGTTGCAATGCCATATTTTGCTTACACATAACCCAGCTTTTCCCCATCCTATTTATGAGGCCAGGACTGGATTTTGGTCTTTTATAAAGCAAGTATAAATAGACCATAAGCCTTTTCCTCTTGAGAACTCTAATACTTTACTTTTCCTTTTTTTTTTTTTTTGACAGGCAGAGTGGACAGTGAGAGAGAGAGACAGAGAGAGAAAGGTCTTCCTTTTTGCCGTTGGTTCACCCTCCAATGGCCGCCGCTGCAGCCGGCGCACCGCGCTGATCCTGGCAGGAGCCAGGTGCTTTTCCTGGTCTCCCATGGGGTGCAGGGCCCAAGCACCTGGGCCATCCTCCACTGCACTCCCTGGCCATAGCAGAGAGCTGGCCTGGAAGAGGGGCAACCGGGACAGAATCCGGCGCCCCAACCGGGACTCGAACCCGGTGTGCCGGCGCCGCAAGGTGGAGGATTAGCCTATTGAGCCACGGCGCCGGCTTACTTTTCCTTTTAATAAGCAAATGTCCTCTCATTCAACAAATATTTATCTGGTGTCGAATGGAGTGTCCACTGCAGTGGGAGACAAATGAAATATGTAACATGTTATGTGGTATATGGTATAAGAAAAATGCAGCAGGGTGAGGGAGCAAAGGTGGTGGGGAGCCATTAGATAGTCTCAACAAAGACCTTTCTGACAAGGTGAGATGTCAACAGATACCTGGGTAACCATAGGAGCCAAGCTGTTACCAACAGGAAGAGCACTGCAGACAGAGGAATGGAAGTGCAAAGATCCCGAGGAGGAGGGTTGCTTGTTACACTGGAGAAACAAGGAAAAGAATGACCAAATAAAAGTCTCCAGGTAAGGAGTCAAAGCTAACAAGGCTTGGGAAGTTTACAAAAAGCCTATGGGTCATCACTAGAACTTTGCTTTTTGTTCTGGAAGAGATGGGAAGCTCCTGGTAGATTTTAAGATAGCAATGATACTTTAAAAATTTTTACTTATTTTGGAAGTCACAGAGAGATCTTCCACTTGATGGGACTATCTCCAGATGGCTGCCAAGGGCCAGGATGGAGCCAGGAGCTTCATCCAGGTCTCCCACATGGGTGGCAGGGGCCCAAACACTTGGACCATCTTTTGTTGCTTTATCAGCTCCAGCAGGGAGCTGGATCAGAAGTGGAGCACCAGTTGGGACACGAATCAGTGCCCGTATGGGACGCTGATATCACAGTCAATAGCTCTACCTGCTATGCTACAATGCTGGCCCTGTAACACGCATTATTTGCCTTTTAAAGTGATCACGGTGACCTCAGTGTGCTGGAGCTGACCACTTAGAAGCAAGGGTAGAAGCGGGAGCCTTTGCCACGGCCCAGGTGTGTAAGATGACAGAAGCTTGGGCAGGAGTGAATGTGAAGGTGATGGTCAAGAGAAGTCAGATTCTGGAGACGTTATCAGGGTAATTCCAGCAGGATTTGCTGGTGGAGTTGATTGGAGATGTCAGATGGCTCCTGGGTTGTTAGCCTCAAAAGGACAAAGCTGCCATTTCATGGGGGTAGGGAAGACCTGAGGAAAACTTGTTTTGGATCCATTACGTTTGTAATGCCTGTTAGACATCCAGGCAGTGCTGCATGTAGGCAGTTAAGTGTGAACCTAGTGTTCAGGGGCCTGGTTGTGGGCTGGAGTCAGCGTGGGTTTCCCCCAGCCAGAGATCTGAATGGTCCTGCCTGGGGAGAGAACAAGGAGAACACACACAGTGCAAGCTGTGAGACTTGGATCCTGGGACTCTGGCACTTACAGGCTGGAAAATGAGGAAGAACCAGCAAGGACACTAAAAACAGCCCTTTAGGAAGAAGAGAAGCCTGAGAGAGAGAGAACGGGATCTTGGCAGGCAGCATAAGGGCTTCACAAAGAAAGTTAGCAGTTGTGTCGAATGCTGCACACAAGTGAAGTGAGATGAAGCCTGGAAACAGAAATCAGGTCTGAGAACATGGAAGATACTGAAGATCTGCAGCAGGTTCAGGAATGTGGGAACAAAGCCACATCGTGTGGGCCGGACAGAGTAAAAGTGGAGATGAGTATTTCAGTAGAGAAGGTCGCAGAGCCATGTGTTGATATGTGGTGGGAGTTACGGTTCAAAAATGTTTTTTTTTAAAGGTGGTAGCTGGTAGAAAACGTTTAGAAGGGAGTGGAAGGGATCCAATTGAGAGGAAAAGAAATCCCTGAGAAAAGTAGATGAGAGTCAAATGCAACAAAGTGGCCAGACTGGTCTTACTCTCACCCAGTTACTGTAATCATGTCGCAAGGCTGGTACAGGTAGTTACTGCTTTCTGATTTCTTCTGTCTTCCTGGAGATCTAAGAAGCAAGATAACGAACTACAAGCGAGGAATGAGGTTTTGGCAGGTTTAGAAGACGAGAAACAGCTGGTGAGGAGGGCAAGGTAAATGGATTTGTGCAATAAAGCCTGGAGGGATGAGGAACCCAAGGAGCTCACTTCAGAGAGAGTTTGCTTGTGTGTTCTCCCCGTCAAGTTCCTGTGCTCTGTGCAGGTACCCATGCTGCAGAGAACTGACTAGGGTTGTGGTTCAGGCAGGTAAAATGGAAAAGAGGAGTTGAGAGTTATTTGCAAAGGAGTTTTGTTAGCTAGGTAACGAGCTGAAAATAATGGGCAGACAATTTAGGCATGCCCTTTAGCAAACAGTTAATTTTTGTTAGTTGTGGTACTTCTGTTCAATAAAACTGTCATGAACCCTGAACTGATAAACAATAGCATTTAAGTTCCTGTAAGCTTCCTGGTCACAATCAGTCAACAGATCAACACATTGTTTGAGGCATGTTTTCTGTTTAGTGACACCTAACACATGATGATTTATTAATACGGAACTCATGATCCAAAGCACCAATGATAAGCCTGAGTGGAACTTAACCAGCACGTGTTTTCTCCACAAGGCTTTTCACAGCACTCTCACGCTTAGGAGCAATAGTTGGGTGGCATTTCACCTAGCAGTTAAAATGCCCTCCACGTTGGAGCGCCTGGTTTCCATAGCTGACTCTCATTCCCACTTCCTGCTAATGCAGACCGTGGGAGGCAGCAATGGATGGCCCAAGTTTTTGGGTTCCTGCTACCCACATAGGAGACCTGGATTGAATTTTTGGCTCCAGGCTTCAGCCTGGCCCAGAACACCTAGGGGAAAAACCAGTAGGTAAGAGCTGTGGCTCTGCAACTTATTTTTTTTTTAAAGATTTATTTGAAAGACAGTTACAAGAAGTAGAGACAGAGTTCTTCCATCCCCTGGTTCACTCCCCAAATGGCCGCAACGGCTGGAGCTGAGCCTACCTGAAGCCAGAGCTTCTTCTGGGTCTCCCACGTGGGTGCAGGGGGTCCAAGGACTTGGGACATCCTCCACTGCTTTCCCAGGCCATTAGCAGAGAGCTGGATCAGAAGTGGAATAGCCAGGACATGAACTGATGACCGTATGGGACTCTAGCACTGCAGGTAGGGGCTTTAACACCCTGCACCAAAGTGCCGGCCTGCACTCTCCAATTAAAAGAAAAAAAAAGCACGTGAACACTTGGAGGGAGGGAAGACTGGCATTTACAATAGCAAAATCACCAATAGAAACAGCAAAAAACAACACTAAATATACTGTGAAGAGCAGAGGACAGCTGAAGTAAGGTGGAGAGTCTTTGTTCAACTCTAGCTGGGAACAGGCAGGTTCAAATTTCTTTTATTTATTTGAAAGGCAGAGTTATAGAACGAGGTCTTCCCACGGACTGGTTCACACCCCAAATGTCGGCAAAGGCCGGGCTGGGCCAGGCCTAACCCAGGAGCTTCTTCTGGGTTTTTCACATGAGTGCAGAGGCCCAAATACTTTTTCCACTGCTTCCCTATAACATTAGCAAGGAGCTGAATTGGAAATAGAGCAGTCGGAACATGAACAGCACTCATATGGGATGCCAGCACTGCAGGCAGTGGGTTTACCTGCTATGCCACAGTGCCAGCCCCCCCACCCCCCAATTCCCATCACTGGGTTCAGGAAAACCAAAAGTACATGTCGATTTGGGGGTTCCAGTTATATTTTGGTGAGGTCAATCACGCATATATAATAGCCGAAACAATGAGGATCCACTGTACCGTGCGTGGATCTTTGCCACTTTTGACCAAATGCTAAGAAGCAATCAGCAGACCTCTGGTTCTCAAGTCGTTTGGTTCAGTTTTCGCGGGCCAACACTTCAATATTACTATACACTTTCCAATCTGACAATCTGATGTCTCCTATCTACCTGCTATGAAAGAGACTGCATATAAGACTATACTAATGAATTTTTGTGCCTAATTTTTTTAAAGCGGTATTAAGCTTTCATTGGCTCTCACAAACAGTAGCCATACTCTAACAACCGGCAGGTGGATGGATGCCACAAAGAAGGCTGTCCAATTACTTCTCAGTGTGACTTCAGGGCCGCCCCACACCCCCACCCCATCATTCCAGTAGGCCTAGCGATAAGATAACTTACTAGACCCCAAATTTTTTATCTTTTTTTTTTGGGGGGGGCGGGCCTTGTTGTTATCTGTGCCCTGTCTTTCCATCTATGGGAAACAGCTGCCTACAATGCTTACCGAAACCCTTGGCGGGACATCACTGTTTCCGCACGAAGAATTTAGGGCGCAGGGAGTTGGGGAAGCTCAGGGCGCCCGGACAGCATCCGCGTCTGCAACGCCGAACTGTTCGGGTGCACCTGGCGTGGCTCCCCCCGACCTGCGGTGACCTCGCGTCGCCTCGTTCACACCCAGCCCCCCTCCGGAGGCGACGGATCGGGTTAACGCGGGGACGGAGAAGGGACGGGGCGGCCGGGCCCCCCGCCCCGCCGCGCGCGCGGCCTCCGGGGCCGCCTTCCTGCTCCCGTTCCCGCGCCTCCGCCGCAGCGGCCGCCCCCGCCCCAGCCCCGGCTCGCGGCGCCCGCACCTCCGCGAGGGCCGCTCCCGCGCTCGGCGTCCGGTGCCCGGGCCTGGGGGGCCAGGGACACGCAGGCTCCACGCTCCCCGCCGGCCTGAGGCGACTTCGCCCCGCGAGGAAGCGTCCGTCCGCGCGCGCGGGGGGCTGCCGACCCCCGGCGCCCGCAGCCCGAAGGGGCGGGGGCCGGAGCGCTCGCCGAGGGGCGCCCCCGCCCGCGGCACCGCCGGGCGCACGCGCAGCCGCCGCCGCCGCCCTTATTTAGTCTGCGATGGCTCCGCTCGCGCCCCACCGGCCTCCTCCCGAAGGCGGCTCCCTCCCAGCGCAGCCCAGAGCCCCTGGGACCAGCCTCGAGCGGGTCCCCGAGCAGGACTACCCCTAAACTGGAAAGGCGGCGGCCGGACTTGCGTGTGAGGAAAAGCAGCGGCGACCGGAAAGGGCTGACAGGTCGCGAGAGAGAGGCAAGCCGGGCCTCAGAGGAAGAGGAAGGCCGGAGCGAGCCGAGGTTTGCCGAAAGGCGGCGATTCGGGAGCCGCCGGGCCGAGGGTGGGCGCGGCGGAAACTGCCGAGGTTTGCCGAAGGCGGCGGCGTCCGAGTTGCCCGGATGTAGTTGGTGGAGCGGCAGCGGCGGCACCGGCGGCGGCGGCGGCGGCGGCGGGAGGAGGAGGAGGAGGAGGAGGAGAAGGAAGACCAGGCGGCGGCGGCGGCGGCGGGGGGGAGGAGGGAGGAGGGGAGGAGGCGGTGGAGCAGGAGGAGGAGAGGGCGGAGGAGGCGGCGGCTCTCCGCGGGGCTGAACCGGACGCGGCTTCTTGCCCCTCCCCTCCCCTTCCCCCTCCCCCCCCTCCCCGGTTCGCGCTGCCGCCGTGTAGTTGGCGCCGCTGCCCCGGGCTGAAAGTGAGCGTGGTGTCGGCGGAAGGAGATGGCCCGGGAGCGCCGGCGCCAGTAACGGGGAGGTGCTGAGAGTCGCCGAGGGCGCGCCGCCGCCGCCGCCTGCTCGCCCGCCCGTGCGTCCGTCCACCCGCCCGCCTCTCGCGGCCGCTCTCCCCCCTCCCCGACACACACTCACAGGCCGGGCATTGATGGTAATGTATGCGAGGAAACAGCAGAGACTCAGTGATGGGTAAATCGCCTTTCTGGTTTTCGGGCCGCGGCGGAGGCGGGGGGCGGCGTCGGGGGGTGGGGGGTTGTTCCTCCTTATCTGGAGCTGGCCGCGCCGCCATTTTTGTTGTTAACCCTGATCCGGCTCGGGCTGGGGGAGGAGGCGGCGGCGGCGGCGCGTGCGGGGCCGCGGGGACCGGCTCGGCGGGTGCTGCGGGGGCCCGCGGCGCCGCGTCCCGGGGGGGAGCCCCCAGGGCGTGCGCCCACCGCGGGGAGCGCGCGGGGAGGGGCGGCCTGCGGCTCGGCTGTGCTTCGGCGCCCGGCCAGGCAGGCAGGCAGGCAGGGGGGTTCTCATGTCGCCGTGTCTCTTCCTGTGTTTCAGCTGTCACGACCGGAGGGGGGACTCGCAGCCTTACCAGGTACCAGCCGAGCCCGGGGCGCGGGAGTGCCAGGGGCCGGCCCGGGGGAAGGGGAAGGGACGGCTACTCGAGCGCAGGCTTCAGAAGTCGCTGCAGGCCCCTCGGCCGACGCGAGCCCCGCGGGGCCCCGGGGAGTGTGGGGCCGGGTGCCCGGCGCGCTCCGCCGCGGGGCTTAGGGACTTGGGGTCACGGGGGACCCGAGAGAGCGCAGTAGTTCTTTTTTGGGGGGGAGTGGGGGAGGTGGGGGATGATTGGCAGCCAGGCATCCCAGGCCCGGGTGATTTGGGTGTGGAGGGATCGCTGGGAGGAGGTGATGGGTGCCACGGGAGAGGCCTGCGTGCTCGCTGGGCGCACGGGGCCCGGAAAGTTGCTGGGAAGGAGCCGAGCGGCCTGTGGTTCACGCCTCGCTCGGCCGCGATAGCCAGCCCCTGCCCGGTGGTTTTTCTGGGGGGAGGGGGGAGAGGAGTGGCCGTTTTGGCCCAGGTAGCTGCCCAGTGAGAGGCTGTCCTTCTGTTCTTGTTCAGGAGTTGAGATCCCTGGCTGCCTCGGACGCAGGGGTGTGTCTGTTAGGATCCTGCAGGGGCTCCGGCTCCCAGGGCTGGAGGGCTTCGCAGTGTACTAGCCATGTCTGGTCATGGAAAGATAGAAGGGCAGGCTGCTGGCCCGAGAGGTCACTGCTGTGCACCAGTAAAGACACCGCACCCCCAGTCTCGCTGAGTCTGCCCACTCCTGAAGATGAGTAGAACATGGCCTCCTCAGATGAGTTAGAATTAAACCCAAGTTTTAAGTGTTCTCGTTAAGTTCCGTTGTGCTTTCTCCAGATATTGGCGATTTAAATCAGTTTATTTTGACCAATAGTTCCCACACCTGCAGGAGTAGGTAATGAGTTCTGAGAAGTTTTTATGTGAGTCCAGGAGTTGGAGAAGTCATGGTTTGGAAGTTTGCAGGAACATATGCATATGTACATACATGCCTGTGCGTGTGAGTTGCACATGTGTAGCAGTGAACTGAGTTTCTAGTCTCTTTTTGATTAATCCTGAAAAAAAGGCCTTTAGCTATTCCATGGGAAGTTTTTTGAGGTATCAGTATGCCTCGATGGTTAATTATTTTACTTACAGGGTGATAGTGATTTTATTTATTTATTTTTTTGGCTAAAATGTGGTGGAATAGTATCGGGAGCCTTACAGCGACTTCCACGTTTCTGTCTTCATAGTATGAAGGCCCAGTTTGAAAATGAGTTTTAACTTTGGAAATTCAAAACGGTGAATAAAGCTAATGATGTGTCAGTGATTATTAAATTAGTCTGGAGAGTTGAAGTTTCAATTTTTTCTCTCTCTTGTTTGGGGGGTGATGTTTTACAGGCACTTAAGTATTCATCGAAGAGTCACCCCAGTAGTGGTGATCACAGACATGAAAAGATGCGAGACGCCACAGACCCTTCACCACCAAATAAGATGCTGCGGAGGTCTGACAGTCCTGAAAACAAATACAGTGACAGCACAGGCCACAGCAAGGCCAAAAACGTGCATACTCACAGAGTTAGAGAGAGGGAAGGTGGTGAGTAGCTTTCTTGTCTGAACTATCTATTTTGTCTGTCTATTTTAACAATACTAGCTTTGTATGAAACACATAACTTCCAACTGAACGGGTTACTCTGCTTGTATTGTAAGAGTATTTTATTTGTCAGTTTTATTTCGATAAGCAGACTGCTGTAGACGGACAGTGCTGGCATAGCAGGTAAAAAGTGGTCTCCAGCATCTGACAGTGAGGCAGCTCGGTCTGCCAAGTGCCTTGTTAATGGTGGGAGAAATGCAGGGCGTTTTCTGGGGAAGGAACTTTCACTTTTTCAAGTGGAGATTTGTGTTTGCCTTACTTTGAGACCCTTGTTGCTGCTTCAGCTGAGTGTTAAGTTCAAATGTGAAAATTATGAGCTTAAAACTTGGGCTTTTCAAGACCCTTCAGAGATTTTAAAAAAAATTGTGCCTGAGAAAATGCAGTTTTGGTTTTTCTGTTGTAAACATTGAAAATTTTCCATTTTATAGAGTTGCTAGTATTCTGTAGTGTGTTCATTGAAACATTGAACTTTTCAAAAGTTAGCTTCATCTTGCGCATTGCTGGTATGCCTCAAGCTTTTTATTTATGGTTGGGAGACTGAGGGAATAAATAAAACCAGCTCTCAATAATTGAGACTTACATTGCTCTGGTAAATTTTGGGCAATTTATTTCATGTCCGAAGTGTACGTTAAGAATCAAACAGATTTCACTAAGGTGATTGAGATTTTCTCCCACGGCGAGATCTCATAGCTGAAGTAGAAACACCATATTTGAGATAACCTATACAATATTAATTGAAAGCTTCCAAGAAAATATTGTATCATGTTAGTTTGCCCATTAACAGTTTCTCAGTAGTTGCTTAACTTTTTAAAAATACTCTGTATCTGCTGGTCTTTGCTTTTACTTTTTTTTTCTTGCTAGGATAGAAATCCGTTTCATTCAGTGTGATTATTTAGAGGATGCCATGTTTTTCAGTATGTAATCACTGGGTTGAGGAAGCTAATGGTCAGAAGGCAGCATTGGGATAGAGCAATTTGGATGGTTAGATGGGAAGAAGTAGTTTTATGTAACTATAGCTATCGCTTTGTGCTGCTTATTCACAGAAATCACATTTCAGTTCAGAAGTAATAGTAGCAGGTGGATTTGATTGTTAAAGTGTTAGGAGTTCTTTGGTGAAATCAGACTTAGTGTTTTTGGTTTTTGTGCATAAATTTCTCAGTGTTAGCGGTAGCATGAGATACTGTCAGCCACTTTTCTATAGTGAATTCATCTGAAATGTTAGCTCCTGGAGGACATGTACTAGTTGTCCTATACTGTGCTTCCTTCTGAAAATTTTGGTAATTGTGGCATTTCAGGACATGACACCTCGTTTTCTTGTAGGTAGGCTCTCAGGTTCTTAACTTCAGTGACTGCTCCAGGTTATCTGTCTATAACCCATGTCCAGGAAGAAGTCCTTGTGGGAGTGAGGAAACTTCTGTGAATCCTTTCATCCACGTACAATAAACTGTCCCAAGTCAATTCTTTTACAGGTGAAATAATCCCAAGAACAGTCGTGGTGTATTCATTGAACAAACGTTGGGCATCCACTGTGTGCCAACAGTTGTCACACTCCTGGAAGTCAAGATGAGACCTTGGCCTTGAAGGTGTTCTTAAAGGCTTTGATTCTTGAACTAGTGGTGTTACAGCTGCTTATTTTTACTGTACCCCTGTTTTCTTTGGTTTTCATTCTTCCCGTGTGAACTCCAGGTACCTTTTGGCATTTTGTTTCCTTTTTTGTTTGTGTCTTTGCTGGTGTTTCCTCAGCTCCCTTTGTAAGAAACTTGTTACTTATTTTTCTGAGCTAGTCATTTGCCAAGTCAGACCTCACTTTGTGATTTGCTTTCCAGCTGCTCCTCTGGGGCCTCCTACTCTGTTCCTGTCTATCCTGTCTCTAATAGGTGTGGCCACTGTATTCTGCACTGTGGAAGAATAATAGTACTGTCAAGTAGGAGATCTCTAGTCTGCGGTCCAGAGTCCATCTTTGATGTTAATTTTACCTTTTAAGATAGAAAATGATGCTTCTTCCCTCATTTAATACTTAATAGTTTGCTTCAGGTATATACAATTTTTTTATTGCTAATATGTGTTGGATTTTTATGGCTGAGACATTTTTAAAATGTAGCTGTCAGTCAAACCAAAAATATGAACACAAAGTACAGTTGGACTTTGTTTTTGTGAATTTTTACTTTGCTATTTTTCCTTTGTTTAAAGAGAAGACAGAAAAGGAAATCCTGAGTTTTTAAAAGTATATGACTTTATTACAGACATAAATTTCTTTAGGTTTTTTTAATCATTTATATATATATAAATTGAACACTAGCAAAAGCCCAAAATGCAAGTGAATTAATTTCTTTCTTCTTACATGTGTATGTAACAGTGTAATTAATATAAGAGCAATTACTGTATTCGTTGAGCTACTTAGATCGTTTTATTTGAGGGTGTTTTAAATTTAAGAACTTTGTAAATGCCTATACTGAAAAGCCTTGGTGTTCTGATTTGTAGCGTGCATTGTACAAAGCAAGCTAAACTGAAGTGTAAATTGGAGAGAATGCTTTCTTCAGGATTGGGGTTCACTGGTGTTAGAGCATGCTTTTTTCATAGATTTCCTTCTTGGCATCTTGGATATTCTTTTAAAAATGCCTGTTCAGAAGTCATGTCTAAGAGGACTTTTTAAGATATGCTGTAAGAGGGTAGGCATAGAGGAAGATTGTTTTTTTACTCCTAACAGTCTTTACATTAACCATAACTTAATTTAACACGATCTGTATTGTTGGGTATTTTTATTTACAACATTTTGTTCTAGTAGCAATTACAAGCATCATTACTGAGAGCCAGTATGAATGTTACTCTGTACCTGGAACTGTCTGGTGCTTAGGACCCTCACATCCCGGATCAGAGTACCTAGGTTCCAGTCTTGACTCTGCTTCCGATTCTAGCTTCCCTGGGAAACAGCAGGTGATGACTTAAGTACTTGAGTGCTTGCTACCATGTGGGAGACCTGGATGGAGTTCCTGTCTCCTAGCTTTGGCCTGGCCCAGCCCTGGCTGTTGAAGGCATTTCGGGAGTAAGCAGTTGGGTACAACATATCTCTCTCTCTAACAGCCTCTCCTCCCCTGGCCCAAAAATAAAAGACACACTTCACATAATAAAAGGACCGCTGGTTAAGATACTCACATCCTGAGGCCAGTGTTGTGGTGTTAAGCCACTGTGTGCAATGCCAGCATTTAATGTGGTCATGGGTTTGAGTCCCAGCTGCTCCACTTCTGATCCAATTCCCTGCTAATGTGCCTGGGAAAGCAGGGGAAGATGGCCCCTGCACCCACGTGGGAAATATAGATAAAGCCCTTGGCTTTTACCTAGGCTGTCCCTGGCCATTGCAGCCATTGAGGGAGTGAAATTAGCTATCTCTGTGTGTATGTGAAGTGTGTCTGTCTCTGACTTTGAAATAAATGCATCTTTTAAAAAAGATACCCACATTTCATATTGGAGTACCTGGGTTCAATTTTCAGCTTTTTTGATAGCACAGACCCTGGGATCAGTGGTGATGACCCAAGTGTTTGGGTCCCTGCTACCTACCCATATGGAAGACCTTGGTGAGTGCTGGCTCCCAGTTTCTGCCTGGTCCAGTCCCAACCTTGATGACATTTGGAGAGCGAACCAGTGGATGGGAGCTTGCTGTCTGCTTGCTTCAGAAACTAAAAAACAGCAATAGCAAAATAAACTATTAAAAGTAACCAAAAAGCAATCATTAGATTTTTACATCTTAGACTTTTTTTTTAAAGATTTATTTATTTATTTGAAAGCCAGAGTTAGTTACAGAGAAAGAGGAAAAGCAGAGAGAGAGAGAGAGGTCTTCCATCTGATGGTTCACCCCCAGTTGGCTGCAGAGGCCAGAGCTGCACCGATCTGAAGCCAGGAGCTTCTTCCAGGTCTCCCATGTGGGTACAGGGTCCCAAGGACTTGGGCTATCTTCTACTGCTTCCCAGGCCATAGCAGAGAGCTGGATCAAAAGTGGAGCAACCAGGGCTCGAACTGGCACCCACATGGGATACCGGCACTACTGACTGGGGCTTTACCCGCTATGCCACAGCACCAGCCCCTGAAGGGTATCTTTATAGGTGTTCTGTGAGGCTGTTCTATAGAACTTTGTCTTGGAGGGCTTTTTCCCCCCCATCTTCCCTCCTAGAATTGGTATAGAAACTTATAAATATGCTTGGAATACTTGTTAGAAATGTTATTTTCTGAGGCCATGGGTCAGTTGGTTAGTGGAATAATATTGGTTCTCATAGTAGAGCTTATAGTAGATTTGCAGTGGTTTTTAACTTAGCATTGTTAAGTAAAGCTGCCTTTATAAGGTAAGTAAGCACTGTTTTTTAAAGATTGAAAACTTGTGACTGCATAGTGAAGTGTTTGTCAGTCACATCTTTGGAGAAGTTTGGAGAATGTATTTTCATCTCCTAATTTAAAAAAAATCAGAAGCAGATGGGCAGAGAGAGAGAGAACATGCTGTCATCCACAGTCTCCATACCCAGTTGCCTACAAAAGCCGGGAGCCCAGTGCAGGGCTCTGACTTGGTGGTAGCTGCCCAGTTCGAGCCGTCACCCCGCCTTGCAGCCTTTCTAGGATTGGGTTGGCAGTGGGTGTTGAACCTTGGTGCTTCAGTGTAGGATGTGATGGGGGTCATGGGTGTCTGAACCTCTGGACCTGACACCCGACCCATCTCTGATTTCATCCAAAGATGTCTACAGTTGAGCATCTTCATCTGAAATCGTAAGTGCTCCAGAATCTGGAACTTGGTGAGCACTGCGTGCTTGCTTTTGGATGTTTAGGAGGAGGGATGCTGTACTGGCAAGTCTGTGCGTGTGTTCTGAAAACCTAAAAACTCTGAAGGGCGTCAAGTTCTGAGCATTTTGCATAAGGGATACTCAACTTATATTAACATTTTGGAAGAATATTTAGTAGGGATGCCATTTGGGGATAATTGTATAATTTTTTTTTTTTTTTTTTTTTTTTTTTTTGACAGAGTGGACAGTGAGAGAGAGAGACAGAGAAAGGTCTTCCTTTTGCCGTTGGTTCACCCTCCAATGGCCGCCGTGGCCGGCGCGCTGCGGCCAGCGCACTGCGCTGATCCGATGGCAGGAGCCAGGATCCAGGTGCTTTTCCTGGTCTCCCATGGGGTGCAGGGCCCAAGCACCTGGGCCATCCTCCACTGCACTCCCTGGCCACAGCAGAGGGCTGGCCTGGAAGAGGGGCAACCGGGACAGAATCCGGCGCCCCGACCGGGACTAGAACCCGGTGTGCCGGCGCCGCTAGGCGGAGGATTAGCCTAGTGAGCCGCGGCGCCGGCCTAATTTTGTTTTTTTAAAGATTGGTTCGTTATTTGAAAGGCAGTCTTCCATTTGCTGGTTGACTCCCCAAATGGCCACAACAGCTGAAGCTGGGCCGATCTGAAGCCAGGAGCCTGGAACTTCTTCCAGGTGTCCCAGGGTGGTGCAAGGGTCCAAGCACTTGAGCCATCTTCCACTGCTTTTCCAGGCATGGCAGAGAGCTGGATCAGAAGTGGATCAGCCAGGACTCAAACCGGAATCCATATGGGTTGCCAGCACTGCAGGCAGTGGCTTTACCCGCCATACCACAGCGCCAACCCTTTGGTCTTAAAATTCTTTTAAATATCATTTAGTGTAACTTTTATGTTTTGAGTAAAATGAAATGTGCTTAACATTAGTAATGTGAGGAAGTACTGTAAAAATGAAGTCTTATTAAATCCACATACTGACATTGGAAGATAGATAGAACACATAGTATTCCTATTTTACGAGTGAGAAATTTTACTTGTATAAAAATGAGCAAAACAGTGACATTTGACTGCAAACATAAGTTTATCTGAGAGTAGACTGAACTGACTACACTGTCAGGGATGAAACAGATGTGTTAAAAAACTTAATTGGTGTTATTTTTTTTTCCTAAAGATTTATGTATCTGAAAGTTTTCGAGAGGTGGGCTGCCGGGGCTTTAACAAGCTGCTGTGGAAAATCGCCTGCCCCTTAACTGGTGTTCTTGACTATGGTAGGAATCAGTGTGAAGGTGTTGTTGCTTTTATCTTAATAACTTCACCCAGCTTCCTTCAGTACTTAACATCTTACAGATTTCACTATAAAAATCAGAGCCAGGACAGGGACACTGTTGGTACAAATGGATGTGTGTATTCTAGGTCAAGTTGTTAACATTTTTTTTTTTTTTTTTTTAAGTTTTGAGCATTTCAGAAATTTCCTTGGGAAGAAGCCAGTTTTCTTTGGAATAAGCTCATAAATTTAAAAAGAAACTTGGAAATTTTCAACAATCTGATGTACTAATGTTTGCCTGTATATAACAACCATTGGTTCATTTTAAATTTGGCCTAATGATAAGAGGAAATATGATCTTTTAAAAAATTGATTTGTGATGTATACTAAGTAGAAAACTAGACAGAAATGTTTGCATTGGATTTCTGTAGGCCAATTTAAAAAGGAAACTTGAATCTAAGGAAAACAGAATGAAGTTGAATGATAAGCAGTTTTCATGTTTCAACTTAGTATATTTTCCGTAATTTTAGAAAATGATCAAGAAATCTTCCTAAAGTTAATGGAAAACGGCATGAAGAATTCTGCATGGATTTCAAATATTTTTGGCACCAAAATTTATCTTTCAGCTCCATTCTACAAACTTTTTTGAAGTTTTCATAAATATGAGCTAAGAATCTGTGCTCTCTGCATGTAAAGGGTTACATTTAAACATTGTATCAGGTTGTTGAATGGCTTCTCGTCTCATCATTTTCCTTAACATTTTTAAAATGTTTATTTACTTGAAGGGCAGAGCAGCAGAGAGGGGAAGAGACAGATCTTTCATCTGCTGCTTCACTCCCCAAATGGCTGCAGCAGTCAGGGTTGGTCAGAGCCACAGCCTTCGGAGCCCAAAACTCCATCCTGGTCTCCCACACGGGTGGCAGGGGCCCAAGTGCTTGGGCTGTTGTCCACTGCCTTTCAGTGTATTAGCAGGAAGCTGCCTCAAAAGTGGAGCAGCCAGCATTCAAATTGGCACTCCACTGTGGTGGGATGGTGACACCAAGTGGCTGCTTAACCAGCCGTGCCACGATGTTGGGCCCCATTTTGGTACTTAGCGATGGATAGTTATTATTTGTGATTTAATGGTATTTTTTTTTTAAAGATTTTTTTTATTTATTTGAAAGAGTTCCACAGAGAGAGGAGAGGCAGAGAGACAGAGAGGTCTTCTCTCTGCTGGTTCCCTAATTGACCACAACGGCCAGAGCTGTGCTGATCTGAAGCCAGGAGCATCTTTCTGGTCTCCCATGTGGGTGCAGGGCCCAGTGACTTGGGCCGTCTTTTGCTGCTTTCCCAGGCCATAGCAGAGAGCTGGATGGGAAGTGGAGCAGCCGAGACTCCAACTGGCACCCATATGGGATGCCAGCACTGCAGGCAGTGACTATCTGCTACGCCACAGTGCCGGCCCCGATTTAATGGTATTTTTCTATTTTATAGTCAAATGCTTTTTGAAGTGGTTTACTTTGACCCTACAGGAAATCCTTTTTTTCTTTTAAAGACTTTTTTGGTTTTTGGAAAGACAGAGAATGAGGTCTTTTCATCCGCTGGTTCACTCCCCAGATGGCAGCAATGGCAGGGGCTGATACAGGCTAATGCCAGTAACCTGTAACTCCATCTGGGTCTTGCACATGTGGTGGAGGCCCCAGCACTTTAGTCATCTGCTTTCCCAGGCTCCAGTATGGGATGCTGTTGTTGGAAGTGGTGACTTAACCCATTGTGTCACAGTGCCAGCCCCTTAGGACATACATACATTTACTTTTTTATTTGAAAATCAGAGTTACACAGAGTGAAGGAGAGGCAAAGAGAGGGAGGGAGGTATTCCATCCTGTGGTTCACTCCCCAATAGGCTGCAACAGCTGGAACTGTGCTGATCCGGAGCCAGGAGCTTCCTCCGGTCTCCCATGTGGTTGGGCCATCTTCCACTGCTATCCCAGGCCATAGCAGAGAGCTGGAACAGAAGAGGAGCAGCCGGGACTAGAACTGGTGCCCATATGGGATACTGGCAGTTCAGGCCAGATCTTTAACCTGCTATACCACTGCACCAGCCCCGCAGAAATTTTTGAAATCATGAGTATGAGGAATCTTAAATACTCATGAAAAATTTATACTCTGAGAAAAACTGCATGGATTTCAAAAATTTGTTGCACCAAAAGAAACCTGTCTTTTAATTTCCCACAAAGTTTTTGAAGTGCCTTTGAACTTCCCCAGGTGACAAGCAGAACGCTGCAGGTAAACTGCCCATTGGCTCACATCACCCACTCAGCCTTCTAGTGACCATTACTTACCGAGCCCAAGGGCCCTGTGTAACCCAGTGTCTGGGTCTTCAGCCTCTTGTTCCTTCTTGTTTGTGTTGCCCTGTCTGTCCTGACCCTGCCAACAAGTTTGTTCTCTTAGGGTTCTGTGTGCTGTGCTGCTTTCTTGAGCTTCTTCATGGTCTGGTGCTTTGTCTCACTCTCAAGCGTGTGTCTGCTTGAATGTTGCCCCTCACTGCACTTCCTGACCACTCCGCAGCTGCCATCACTGTCCTCTCTTCTGTAGCTTTTGTTGACAGTTACATCTGCTGTGATGCGAAAGTCACCACGCTGTGCAAACTGCACCACCGGTCTGTGAGAAGCAGAGTTTAGAGCTGCAGTACTCAGAATTGTCAGTGACTCATTAGGAAAAGACAAGGACATGATTTTTAAAAAGTAGCATAGGTTTTTCTTAAGATTTATTTATTTATTTGAAAGAATTGAAACAGAGGCATCTTGCACCTGCTGGTTTACTCTCCAGCTGGCTGTGATGGCTGGGACTGGGCCAGGCCGAAGCCAGGAGTTTCTTCCAGGTCTCCCACGTGGATAGCAGGGGCCCACGTAATTGGGCCATTCTCTGCTGCTTTTCCCGGGCAGTGAACTGTACGGGAAGTGAAGCAGCCAGGAGAACCAGTGCCCGTATGGGTGCTGCATTGTTGGCGGCAGCTTTACCTGTGCACATAGATTTCTGTGAGGAGGTCTTCAGAAGGTTTGTGGACGATGTGCTTCATGGGTTTTCTAAAGACTCAGATGATCTAGCTGGATAGCGCCCATCCACTGCTTCACTCCTCAAGCACGGCAGCTAGGGCTGCACTAGACTGAAGTCAGGAGCCAGGAACCGCACTCAGTCTCCACATAGGCGGGAAGGACCCAGTTACTTGAGTCATTGCCTGCTGCCTCCCAGGGTCTGTGTTAGCAGGAAAGTGCACTTGAACCCAGATACTCCGGTGTGAGTGTGGAATATGGGCGTCTCAACTGCAAGGCCAAATCCCTGTCCTGTGTTGTCAGTTCTGTTGTTTGTTTTTCCAGGGTCTTTTTTTTTTTTTTTTTTTTTTTTTTTTAAGATTTTATTTATTTGAGAGGTAGAGTTACAAACGGTGAGAGGGAGAGACAGAAAGGTCTTCCTTCTGTTGGTTCACTCCCCAAATGGCCACAATGGCTGGAGCTACACCAGAATTGAAGCCAGGAGCCAGGAGTTTCCTCTGAGTCTCCCACATGGGTGCAGGGGCCAGAAGGTCTTGGGTCATCCTCTACTGCCTTCCCAGGCCACAGCAGAGAGCTGGATCAGAAGAAGAGCAGCTGGGACTAGAACCAGCACCCATCTGAGATGCTGGCGCCGCAGGTGGAGGATTAACCTGTGCCATGACGCCAGCCCCTTTTTCAGCATCTTCTTAAAGTGCTCTTGTACATAACAGATGGTTAAGGAATACTTTAGCACTGCAATAAGTGGTACTTTACCCTGACAATGACCTGCACTCTTCTTGTGGAAGAGGGTGTCCATTGGAAGGGTTGAAACACTGTAAGTTATTAGGAAATGATGGATAGGTGCTTATCTAAAATCTTACAGGAAGTTGTCACCA
Source organism: Oryctolagus cuniculus (assembly GCF_964237555.1). Classification (NCBI taxonomy): domain Eukaryota; kingdom Metazoa; phylum Chordata; class Mammalia; order Lagomorpha; family Leporidae; genus Oryctolagus; species Oryctolagus cuniculus. The sequence continues at coordinate 99,109,815 of NC_091444.1, read as the reverse complement.
TGATGTGACTGGGAACTCAGCATGAGCTAGTAAGATAGCTGGCAGATGTTTGAGATGTGTCTTGACTGCTGTAAATTCCTGTGTAGCTTGTGAAATTGCACAGAAGTGTTACTCTCCCATGATACATCAGTTGTATTTGAACAGATTTAAACAAGTGTTAGAGAACTTTTTCTTTCTGTATTTGTCTTCTGTGGAATGCAAGCTCCACTGAAACAGGTAGTGAATTTATTTTTACATCTACTTTATCCACCTTGTTTCCTGATGTCTAGGAAGGCCCTGACACCTTGTAGCATTTCAGTAAATAGGTATGTTAAAAGATTGTCATGATTCAGGGAAGTCATGGGATTCTGTCACAGTCCTCTCAGTCTTAAAGGTGTATGTTGATCCTCTGGGAGGCTTGTTAAAATGCACAGTCTGCTTCAGCACTTTTGGGATCTGTTTTTTAATGAGATGGCCAGATGGTGCCCCTGCTGCTGGCCTCATCTGAAGCATTTGGTCCTGGAGCAGCACTGTCCAGTGAAATAGTGTTAGCCATTAGTGCAAACTGTGGGCTCTTCTAGTAGCCTCATTTAAACAGTGAATTTTAGTGGTTTCAGCCTGACTTGTCCAAAGTATTATCATTTCAACATGTAATTGATAGGGAGTTTTACATTTCTTTTTTTGTGCAGAATCTTTAAAATGCAGTGTGTATTTTGCATTTACAGCATGTTACAGCTTTGCTTGGCCACATTAGGTGTGTCTGGTGTGCAGCATGTGATTGGTGGTGGCCCCTGGATGGGACAGTACAGTTCTGAAGAATACTGTCTAGCTTTTTGACATATCTTCGTATTTCTGGAAAGAAAATTTTACGTGTCTGATTTCTGCAGTTCCGTGTTTATGCAAAGCCAAGTTCGGATGAGTCCGTGGGCCACATGGTGCTGTCTGCACTGAAGTGTTTCTTTGTTGGTGCATGTTCATTATAGAAAACGTAGGAAACAGAATGGAGGAAAAATGAAATCCCCGCACATCCTGTCATTTAGAGTCAGTCAATCATAGTATCCTTAAGGGATGGGTTTTTTATGGCATAAGATAACTAGGATTGTCTCGAGTGTTTGCTAAAAGTTTGATATGCTTGTATTTAATATTTGCATAGTGGATTCAGCAGGTACTCGTTGTAGACAGTGTGAGTGTGAGAGGAGTGACTGCGTACTTCTAGTGCTCAGGGACTAGTGATGCCTGCCTGTATGTGTAATTTGGGAGAGAAGTGTTCTTTCAGTTAGCTTAAGTCCAGGTGCCTAGAGTTAGATGACAGTAGGCACATTCCTGAGTTTTTGTGTCTACCCCATATGAATGTCCTGAGGCTAAATGTAATTAGATGTATACAACAATTTTAAAGCACTTACTGAACTGTAATGCAACAAATGATTAGGTTTACCCTTTTTCTTATCATAAAGTTTCGGGGAATAGTCATTTGGCATAGCAGTTCAGCAGAGCTTGGGACACCCACATCTGTACTGGAGGGCCTGCGTTCAGCTTCTGGCTTCCTTCCCACCCCCTGGGGGAGGCAGCGGGTGATGGCTCAAGAGGTTGGGTCCCTGCCACTCTTGTGGTAGACCTGGCTTGAGTTCCTGACTCCCGGCTTTGCCCTGGCCCGGCCCTGGATGGATGTTACAGGCATTTTGGGTAGTGAGTCAGCGGATGGAAGATCTCACCCGTCAAGCTGTCTCTTTCTGACTTTCAAATAAAAGCTACTGTTTTGAGATCAGCAGTCCTAGGTGTCAACTAGGGCTTCTTCCTGTAGAGTTGGCAGGGAAATGCTGGGCAGTTGGCAAGTGAGAGCTGTTAGGACAAACTGTGGACACTTACCCATATCTAGCAATTTGTAGTTCAAGGAGTTTTGGGATAGATGTGCAAGTTTGACTTAAATACTCATACACTGCAGATACAGGGAGAGTACCAGAGAATGGAGGAACTCTGAGCTAGACGGTAAAGAATGTGTTTTATCATTAAGAATATGGGTATTAGACTGGTCCTCTGCCAAGTCTGCTTGAGAGTTGATTATTTATGTGAAAGAGATGGACATAGAGCACCTATCTGCTGGTAGCCAAAACAAAACAAAACAAACTAGTAAAACATGTCCTGGAGGATTTTGGGTAGGAAGAATGTTGAATAAAATGTCCTTATGGTTGGCTTGTGAAGAGCTGTTTTGCATAGAAGCATCTGCATTGTGGTGGGGATGGCTCTGGAGGTGCGATAGGCTGCAGAGTGAGGGTCTGTCGCCCTCTGCCCTCCCTCTGGGGTTTGTGCTGATTGCTGTTCCTGTAAACGTAAATCATGTGTACCAGTACACACACTGAAACTGCTGTTAGGAGGCACTTACAGGATAGAAGCTGCTAGTACTAAGGGTTTACTTGTAAAACTGCACTTTTTGGAACTCTAGGATTAATAATTTTATATTTTTGTGTAATTTTAAAATACAACTTTCATAGAACTACCAGTATTGACTGTTTTTAAAAAATGGAATAAAATCCCCAGGCCCTCAGTTTCCTGTTTAGTTTTACCCAGACCAGTTTTATTTGTTAGCATGTAAGTTTTTTTAAGCTTTGCTGCTTTCTTCATGCTGCATAGATTTTGAGGCAGGCTTGAAGAGTGATGTCATTTTTTAAAAATTCTAAATGTGATTTCAGTTTTGATTTGTCTCCTGTTTAGCCCACATCTGTTCAGAAGGGTGTTTTAAATCTGCCAACTATTATTGTTTGTCCTTCTTTTGTTAAATCTAATTTTTATGGGTTTTGGAATTAAGATTTTCTCCTCATCTGGATACTTTGTTGTGAAAATCTTTGGATAGTCAAGTCTTCAGATGTTATGGAGATCTCTGTTCATAGGCCAGGGTCTTAATAATAATAAAAATGTAATACAAAGCTTTTATATCAACTTTACTTGAGCTGCCTTTCTCTGACAGGTGGAATTAATTTCTTATATAGTTGATTTCATTTCTCACTTGTAAAGTGTTGTTTGCTTTATGTGTCCTGTCTTCACGTTTGCAAAAAGATGTGTAGCTGTTTTTGTGGATGATTTTCTGAGACTGTATGTGGGGACATGTCTGAAGAATGGTTTTTCAGGTAGATAAAAACATTTATCCTTGGGCATTTTTTTCCCCTGAAGGTACTTTTCATTATCGCTCATTGTTTGCCCAGTTCTGTTTATAGGTAGAGATCCAGTGGGAGGTCCATTTTCTGCTTTGCACTTCCCTCCCGGCTTGAGAGCCTTTAGGATTTTTTTTTTTTTAAAGTGGTGTCCCTATTTTTAGAAAAGATGGATTTCTTTGAAAGGCAGAGTGACAGATATTTTTCCGTCTGCTGGTTCACTCTCCTACTGACTGCAGCAGCCAGGACTGGGCCAGGCCAAAGCCAAGAGCCAGGAACCCAGTTGTGGTCTCCCGCATGGTGGCAGGGACTCAAGTATGTGAGCTGGCATCTGCTGCTTCCCAGGAGCATTAGCAGCCAGAACTGTAGTGACTGGAATCTGAACTGGCCTGCCTGTGTGGGCAGTGGCTTACTCTGCCTTTCCTAGGATTTTTTTCTCTTTGGTCTTTAGATCTAAAATTTCCTCAGTCTGTTTGTAACTGTTAATTGTGTTCTCTTTTGCTTAGGTTTTGTTTTTTGTGTGTGTGTTTTTTTTTTTTTTTTTTTTTTTTTTTTTTTTTTTTTTTTTTTTTTAAGCTGAAGATAGCCTTTACAGTCATCCCATCCCTTCTGCTTTTGTAATTGTTTTTGACTTCACTCCTTTTAGAACTATTAGATGGCTGCTTCCCCCCCCCCCCCGGGGGGGGGTAGGGTGTAGGTAGGTATCCAAAGCTTCTGTCACTCCTTTGATTTCAAGCCCAAATATATCTGTTCGTTGAGCAGCCACCACTTTTGTGTTCGGTGGACACTCCTAAGCCTGTTCCCGACTTGAGCGTTCCTGTCTTTGCCTAATGTTGGGGACGCTGTCCTTGATTCCTTCTGCTGGGTTCTCGGGAGCCTCAACCTCACTTGGCCTTGCCTTCTGCACGTCATCTTCCTTACCCCTTTCTGCCTGAGTGAAAATGTTCGACTACAAAGTTAAATATATGTCCTTTATTTTAAGCCTGAATTTTCAGGTCTTGATTATGTTGCATTGGCAACAGAATTGTCCAGATGGGTATGTTTTCCTCACATCCTTATGGGGGTAATCGTCCCATCCAGTGTATTTGGAGGACACGGCAGTGAAAGCGTTGTTCTCTGATGCATGGAAGTTGGCCTCTCTGGCCAGATTTTCTGCCTTTGTATGCATCCTGAAGATTTGAGGAGTTAAAATATTCTGAATCACCATTACTGAAAGTCTGAAGTTCTCATTCTTTCAAGGCTCCTGTCGCTAAATCCACCACTTGCCCCAGTGTGAAGCTCCGAACCCTGAACCTCTCTGTGCTATGGTCGCTTTGTATGGATTTTCAAGCCATAATGGTCTCCCCTCACCCCCAAAGAAACCTTTTGTTTAAAGAATTCAAACTTCATGTGTTTCGTAAGTACCAGCATACCCACCCTCCCATCCGCACTCCCACCCCTTCTCCCTCTCCCATTCTCCACTAAGATCCATTTTCAATTAACTTTATACGCAGAAGACCAACTCTATACTATGAAGAGTTCAACAGTTTGCACAGAAAACAAAACAAAAAAACTGTTCCTCAACAGTTGAGACAAGGGCTGTTCAAAGTCAGAAAATGATCTTTTGTCCACTCCTACCTACCTACCTTTCTCCTTCAGAATAACAGCTGATTTTATGAAGCATTCTTGGAACCTACCTCTTTTCTACTTTGTAATTATTTACATAGGTGGTTTGCATGGTAGGTAGTGATTTTATTATCAGTCTGGCTTATAAATGTAGGTGGTTAATAAATTCCTGTTTTATATGCCATTTGATATATTCATAAATGAGGAGCAATAACCTTCAGAGAGTTGATGTCAGGTTTTTTTTTCCGTTTGCATTTAAGATTAGAGTGAAATTACAAGATTAACTCTTATGGGGCTGGTATTGTGCTGCAGCAGGTTAAGCCACCACTTGCAACATGCTGGCATTCCATATCAGAGTTCTGGCTGCTCATTTGTGATTGAACTTCTGCTTATGTGACTGGGAAGGCAGTGGGTGATGGTGCAAGTGCTTGCAACACTGCCACCTGTATGGCAGAGGAGTTTGCTCCTGGATTGGTCTGGTGTATCCCTGGATATTGTAGTCATTTAGAAGAGTGAACTAGCAAATCGAAGATCTCTCTTTCTGTGCCTCTTTGATGCTCTGTGTTTCAAATAAGTGAGCAAATCTTTATATGAATTCTAGCTAATTGTTTTAGTATTGTACAACTTACAAAGTATATAATTTATTCAGACTTTCTAAGAAAATATATGATCAATTAGCTTATAAATTTGACAAATTGTGTACATGGTTGGTGTGTTAATTGCAAACTATTATGACTAATCCCTTAAGTAGCCTTACTTGTTAGACTAGTGTTGGTTGCTTTATTATAATCCTATAAGATCTGTATATACTTGAAGAATGAAATCATTTAAAATCCTACATCTCAAACTTTTTGCTAATTTTTTACTGTGCTTTCCTTAAATGTTTTAGTTTCCATAGTATATTAGATGGAATAATAGGGGATTTTGTGGTGGTGAGTGGTGGCCTTTTCCAAGTATAGCCCAGTGCAAGCCACTTGTGCATCCCTAGAAGTTCTCATGTGTAGGTCTCCATTTCCTTTGTCCTTCAGAATCGCTGTTTTAATAAGTGACTCTTAGCTAAGGTCATTTTGTAGGGGTTGGGGAGGGAGAATGCAGCCATTATGTGAGCAGATTTTACCTTTGAATTTAGGAGTATTGAAAGCAAAGCTGTGAAACCATGTGAGCTATCTGTTCTAGTCCAAACAGTTGCTTGGTCGAATTCTCATCTTGCTGAAAAGCCATAGGCTGCTTAGCAGATCAGACCCAACTCTTTAATCCCATCTTTTTTTTGATCTGAAACAGTATAAGCCACTTGACTTCTGTCTTATTTTCCTGTATTTTCTGATTATTCATTGCTTGTAATAATTAAAACTTATTCTCAGTGACTAAAGAATGAAGTGAAGATATTTGAATGAATAAATTATAGGCTCTGAAATTGTTTCTTTACCAGTGTTTTGAAAAATTTGGAATTTTGGATTCTTTAAGATGAATTTGTCTTGAGTGAATATTGTAATGTTTACTTCTAAAAAATTGTTACTAATTTTTTCCTAGTACTGCTTATTCTTTGTGTGGTTTTTAAAAAGCCATCCTTCGATTTAACAACACATGAAATTTTGTAGACGCTAGGATTCTGTGTCATTTTGGTTTCTTCCCCTCTGCTTAGGCTTGGAATTGATCAAGATCAGGTGGAGATACTCAGTTTTGGTCAGGGTACTCCTCCAGTTTTGGTTTGTCGGACGTGTTTCTTCGTGTTAGAGGTTACCCCTCTCTAATCCTTCCAGATAATTTTGGTGTCCGTGGAGGAAGGCCAGGAAGTATATCCGGGGCTTCTGGTTTGTTTTGTGTGGTGCTATTTCCAAGACTTTATTCATTGGACTTTGGGTACATATCAGAACACCATGTTAAGGACCTACAAGATAAAAACTTGAAAAACGTTGTTACAGAAACTTGGGGTGGGAAAACTCCATTCAGACAGACACCAGAGACAGTGGAGCATGGAAAACAGTTTATTAATGCCAGTGAGCTCGGTGGGAATCATTTCCTGAGAACTGAGCATCAAACCCAAGTTTCTTACAATATTTATAGGCTTACCAGCATCATACCTTAACCGTTAGAGCACTGGGGGTTTAAATTGCAGTCTTAACGGGACTTAGAACCACACTTCCAATGGTCGGTGGGTCCAGTATGTTTCTGAGAGAGATACCTGGGGCAGATTTCTGACTGGAGTTACAGAAGCTGAGCTCCCTAGACAAGGTCACCGCGCACAGCCGCTTCACCGGAGAATTGGGAGCAGCCACTTTTCAGGGTGAGCGTCGGGTCTGCGTTCCTTCCTTTGTCTCTGGTTGTATTTCCTCTACATTCCGCTCCCCTTTGGTCCACTCTTGACCATTCTGAGGGGCACCATCTTCTGGTGCATCTTCTAAATTAACTGGCTGCTAGCTCTGGAGGAGCATTTGGAACTTTAGGCCTCCAGGCAAGCAGAGACAAATCGGTTTAGCATGGTAATGATGCAGGGACCGGACAGAAGTGCCGGAAAGACTACAAGAAGAGATCTGAGCAGCGGGAGGAGCCAGGATGCCGAGCTCCACATACTATTCCCAGAGCTCCAAGAGTTAGCTACTGCTTCTTTGCTTTTTCTGACCCTCCTGTTAAGTTGTTGGACCATATCTCTGACTGCTCCCCAGCTGTTGACATAGAAGCAATAGTCTTCATTTAAGAAAAGGCGAACTTCCCCCTTTCCTAGAGTTAGCAGGTCAAGTCCCCTCCTGTTCTGCAGGTCCACAGCAGCTAATTGATCTGGGAGAGCCACTGAAGACTTGGCAACTCGTTCTACATCGTTTGACAGGTCTTTGGATAATTTGTTGTAAGAGCTGGTTTATGAAGCAATTCTTCCTGTTCTGGTACCCACTCTGGCCATAATTCCAAGGCTGCCTAGTAGGGGTGTGAGCTGGATCCTCTTTTAACTCGGGCCTGCGCAGCTACCAGCATAGGAAGAATTTGGTTATTGGGACAAGGGACATTTGGAAAGTGAGGAAAGCCAAGGTTCACAGTGGCTATTTGTTAATTCACCTGTTGGCTTTGTCCCTGCTTTGTTGGTAATGCATTTAGAAGCCTTTTTGGCTACTTTAAGAAATAGAAAAATTCCTCTGGACAGATCCATTACTCTTATATAAAAATGGCTAGAGCAAGCCTTTGTGACTGATTTCAGTTTTTTTGGAGCCATCTTGGCTAGACCTGCGGACAGCAGCAAGTTCAATATTACTAGTCTAAATGGCATAGAATGACAGCATGACCCTAATTCCCAGGTGTCCCTTGTTGAATTTTCTAGTGGGCTCAGAGGAGACTCTGAGGGGATTTTCAGGATCTCCAGTCACCGTCCACTTGGCAGAACTCTGAGGTGGGGCAGCAGTCTTCACTGGAGAGTGATGGGTCCAGGTGTCTGTACCTGCAAACTTGTAGGCTGAGGGAGACGTTAGAAGCACAGGGTAGGGTCCCTTTCATGTGGGCCTAAGGGGTACCCTGTGCCGGTCTTACCCATGCAAGGTCTCCTGGCCTGTGAGGGTGCACTGGATTACTTAGGGGCATGGGAAGTGTAACACCCACGGGTGTAACTGGGCTGTAGGAGTGGCTAGGAGCTGTAGCTGGGCATGGATTTCTAAATTTTCCATTTCTCTTCCATCTCCAGGGATCTTTATGGGGCTAGGGAGGTGGGGAGCTACCAAACAGACTCACAGGGTGAGACCTTGATTCCTGTTCAGGGTGAGCATCTCATTCAGGAGAACTAGAAGCAGTACTGGAGTCCAAAGTAATTGAGTCTCCGGACAGAACTTACTCAGGGCTTGCTTTAGGGCCTGATTTGTGCACTCAGCTTTCCCTGAACTCAGACACTTCCATGTAATTGATAGAGCCTTTGCCAGTCCATGTGCAACCTCAACCGCGAAGGCAGGCCCGCTGTGTGAGCCAGTAGAGGTAGGCCTCATGTACCGAGGTAAAATCTCAGCAAAGCCCTGGCGAATTCTCTGCTATCTCTGTATGGTGAGGAATGCCTCCACCCAGCCTGAGTAGTACAGACTAACTAACAGGTGTCTAGCCTGTGCTGGGCGGTAGTTCAGCAAAGTCTATCTCCAGGTTTTGTCCGGTTCTCTGTATTCTCAGCGGCTGGGAGGCTCCTGTTCGGCATAGTTGCAGGCATAAGTTTAGCATCTCTGGGTTACACTTCTGCAGAGCGTGGGGAGCTTAGCCACATAATAGTACCAGTTTCCCAGAGCTTCTAACGCTGTTTTTCCCATGTGAGTTTTCATGAAGCTGACGAGCCAGGGTGTGGGCCAAGTGACCTGGGACAGAAAGGCGTCTTGTCAGGAAGAAGCCACCATCAGTCTGAACTCTTGATACCCTTTTCTCCTCTTTCCCAGTTCTCTTCCTCTGGGGCACACTTCGAGTCCTCGTCATGGCTGCCTGTTGCCCCTGAGAAACAGCTGCGGGCTCCCAGACCACTTCCAGGAGCCGCAGGACCTCAGTTCAGTTTTTAATGGCCTCTCCTCCTGCACTGAGAAGTCCTCTTTCCCGGTACAGAGCTCCGTGTATGAAAGCCTAGTTCGAGTCCATGTAGGTGTTTACCTTTCATCCCTTGCTCAATTTCCAGGGCTCTGATGAAGGCTGGCAGCTCTGCCCGTTGGCTGACCAGCCCACCGGGAGGGCCCTGACTCTATTTGTTACCAATGCATGACCCTGCCAGGCGCTTACCCTCCGACAGGAAGCTGCTTTCCTCAGGGTAGAGGGTGCGGTCTGGAGAAGGTGGAGGCTGGTCCATGAGGTCTGAGCCCTACCACAGGTTGTTTCAGGCAGTCATGCTCTGGAGGCTCCGGCCCAGCAGGAAGAAAGGCAGCGGGGCTCAGGTTTGGACGGTTTCCAGATGTCCTCGGGGCTTCTCGCAGAGGAAGCCCTGGCAGTGGTCATACATGAGTTGGTGAGCAGCAGTGTCCTTGGTGATCCATCGGGGCTGTGACTGCCTGTGGGACTTTCACATTCAGTCTCTCCCAGAGTTTGTCTGCCTCTTCTGCCAGGAGAGCAGTAGCAGCTACAGCTCCAAGGCAGGCCGGCCCCCTGCTGCCCTGTGTCTGAATTGTTTGGGTAGGCCCCAGGTCACTGCCAGGATCCTGGATTTTGGGCTGGGACTCTCAGGGCCATTCTCTTTTTTTCTCATGAACAAACTGAATGCGCAGGTCACATCAGGGAGTCCTAAAGCAGGTGCCTCTAGTAGAGCCTTTTTAAGAGTAAGAAAGGCCTCTCGTTGCTGTTGCCCCCATGCAGATGGTTCTTTCTCCCCTCTTTGTAGCTTCACGGAGGGGCCTGCCAGTGAGTGGTTGGGGATCCAAATGCAACAGAGGCTGGCTGCCCCTAGAAACTCTCAGACCTGCCGCTGGGTTTTCGGAGTTGGGAGGGCTTCGATTGCTTCCCATTGAGTAAGTCAGTGGGAGAGAATGGTTGGAAATGAGAAATTGGTTGTCCGCTTCTGTAGTGCTGTCTTGGTCCGCCTGCAGGGGCATTTGGAATGCCTGTGCTCTGGAAGTGCTGCTGCCAGCACAGCTGCAGCTGATGCTGTTGCTGCCACTGCCACCGCCGCCACCACCACCCTAGGCAGCGGCCCTGCCTCTCGCCCCGTCTGGGAACAGAGAACTGAGGCAGGCGCTGGCTCTGAGCTGAACGGAGACACATCCCTGTCTGTTCAGGTTTCCGGTTTCTCAGGTTATGGCAGGACTGAAACAGATGGTGGTGGATTGTCTGGTAGGGGAGGGGCTTCTGGCCTTGGCAGGGGGAGGTGGTGGCAGTGGGGGCTTCTCCAGAGACGCCGTGAGGGTCTTGGATGTTCCTTGGTCTCTTGACTGGGACTGAGTCCTGGCCACAGGGATTTTGCTTTGTCCCTGCCTGCCAGTGCAGAACTCTGTCCAAGGGGTGCTAAATTAAAGCAGTTTGTAACCAGGAGTTTGTATAGGGGAAGTAGTCTGGGTGGTCTGCCTGTCTGGTTATCGCCAGGTGCACCTTCCTTGTGACCTCTTGAGCTCCCGCAGTGTGGCAGCCCAGCAGAGAGGAGCAACATCATGGACCCACACATCTCCACACTGCCTGATGGGCAGGCACCTCAGGCTCCCTAATGGTCACAGGCTCCTGGGCCTGCTCCTCCCTCCACAATGCCTGGCTTGGCGCCCACTGGGGCTCCTGGCCCTGCACAGCCTTTGGCCACTCCCTCCTCCACACCCCACACAGGTTTCCCTGAAGAGTCCAGGCTTGCAGCTGTGGCAGTGGTGGCTCCACCCTTATCTTGGATGGGCAGTGGCCTCTGGCACCTCTTCCATGTTAAGTCAGCCTTTTCACTTCACTTTTTTTTTTTTTTTTAAAAAAAGTTAAATGAAAAATTTTTTACTTGTCAGATTTACCTTATAGTCCATAACAATAGTTCTGATTACCCATACCCATTGGTATTTTGCTGGATCTGTTAAACCTAGTAACAAAACAAGTTCCACTGATAACAAAGCAAAAATTTTCTTTTAAAGCAGTGATCTTTTTAGATTTAAAAGAGAAATTTCTTCATACTCAATGTCCAATTATATTTGAACAGAATTAGCACAGAAGTCATTACTCTGCCAATTTTATGCACGAGATTATTGATCAGTGCTGTCTCCCTAGGTTTTAAATGGAATTTGAGCCTAGTCTTTCGCCAAACAAGCGCCCCCAGGCTGACACCCATTCAACAGTCAGATATCTGGGACCATTTCCACAACAGATGTGTTCAGGCAGGTCCCAAGGGTGACTGTGGGCCAGAGGCTGGGGTGTCACGGGCAAGAAGCCCATTGGGGGTTGTTAACTTGATTCAGGAGACTTCCAAGTAGCACTGCCTCGTGCTGACAGGCAGCTGACCTTTCTCTTCCCCTCTCCCACCCCACTCCCAGCAAAGGGATGCAGTTAACGTACCACAAACCAAAGAGGAAGAAAGTCCAAACGGCCTTTCTCTCTCCCACCCAACTTGGAACATATTTTTATGCTGTGACCTTCTTGAGGTTTTTGATCATACAGTCTAAGACAGTTGGTTTTGAATAGGATTCTCCCATAATATGCCACCCTTGGTTGGGGTTGAAAAGCAAGAGACAGAACTCTGAACAGGCCCTGCTCTGGACCGTTAATCGCTTCACCCACTTGGTGGCTGTCTGCCGAGAGCAGGGCAGCTTAGGGCTCAGACCAGGTAGCCGCAGGGCGGTGGAGTCACAAACGTTCACAACACACACACTCACACACTTTCCCTTACAGACACTAGACAGGTACCTCCCTGTGAGGACTCAGATTAGGTAGCCGCAGGGCGGTGGTGGTGACAAACACCAGACAGGTACCTCCTTGTGAGGACCCACCAGGAGCAATCACAAGGATTGCTGGGAGGTGATCAGTCTCCTGCTTCCACACAAAGGCAGGCCTGAGTACTGGGCACTCGGGGGCATTCAACCGTGTCCTGAAGTCCAGGAGGATCTGTCCATTTGTCTTGTTCAGTTGGCCATGGAGAGTTAGTCTTGGGGAGCAGGCCATGGCTCGGGGAGTTAGGATCCCTGAGTGAGTCTGGAGGCATGCCATGGGCTTTTCCAGGGCCCCAGCTGAGTCCTGCCGGTCAAGGTTCAAAGGGCCAGCCTTGTATGAACATAGTGGGGATGTGTATCTCCCAGTGCTTGTTAATGGGCTTTTCCAGGGCCCCAGCTGAGTCCTGCCTGTCAAGGTTCAAAGGGCCAGCCTTGTATGAACATAGTGGGGATGTGTATCTCCCAGTGCTTGTTAATGGGTACAGCAGGGGTTCCAGGGCAGTGCACCGAATTGTTACAGAAACCTTGATAAGAAAACTCCACTCATACAGACACCAGAGACAGTGAAAGATGTAAAGTTTATTAACGTCAGCGAGCTCGGTGGGAATCATTTTCTGAGAACTGAGCATCTAACCCAGGTTTCTTACAATATTTATAGGCTCATCAGCATCATACCTTAACCATTAGAGCATTGGTGGGTTTAAGTTGTAGTCTTACGTGACTTAGGACCACACTTTGACTCATTTGGGTCCGGTATGTTTATAAAAGATACCTGGGGCAGGACAGGAGTTACAGAAGCTGAGCTTAGGACATCTTCCCTCCCTAGGCAAGGTATGGCACACAGCTGCTTCCCCAGATATTTGGGAGCAGCCACTTTCAGGGTGAGTGTCGGAATCACCTTTCCTTCCTTTGTCTCTGGCTGTGGTCTTATTTCCTCTACAGTGAAATCGTATAGCCAGAATTCTTTGACTGCTCAGTACTGACTAGATTCAGTGTCTGCTAAAGTATGCTTTTTGAGTCTGGATGTATTATTTCAATGGTTTTTGGTAAAAGAATCAAAGTGAGAAAATGAAGTGGGAAGAGCAGTAGATTGGTCTCAATATGGATGTTGTGGTTTTGCTGATTATTAGTGATCTCATTGTAAGCAAATCATACAGTCACTTGACTGCTGCTTTCTCCTTGTTTTTTTGCTAAAGAATGACATTGAATTTGATAGTCTCAAGTCCTTTCCAAATAAGTTGGTTGAGACCTGAATAGGAGAATCTCTTACTTTCTATATTTAAATTTTTGCTTTCAAATACTTCCCGTGCGTTCTGACCTGCGGTAACTTAAGACTCTGTCCTGCCAGAGGAGTAATAAAGTGTGGTGGCTTTTGTTTGTGTGCGGCCCTTTGGAATACTTCCCACCAGGGTTTGTTGAGTATTATTAGTTTATAAAGAGTAAATGGGAAAAATAATTGTCTCTGTGTTTGTTGAGTTGAAGTATTTTCAAAACTATGATAAACAGAAGTCCTTTTTAGTCGTGCTGTTTTTTTTTTTAAATCGGTTTTGTGGATGTACAAAGTAGTGTGGTTTGTCACCTAGTTATTAAAGCTTCCAATTTATTCTCAAGTTGTTTACCAGTTACAGTATTTGTCTTCTGCATCAGGTTAGGAATATTTTATTCGAGAGGGAAAGACTGAGATCTTCCGTGTGCCAGTTTACTCCTCAAATGGCTGCAACATCCGGAGGTGGGCCGATCTGAAGCCAGGAGCCAGGATCTTCTTCCAGGTCACCCATATGGGTGCAGGGGCCCAAGCACTTGGGCTGTCTTTCACTGCTTTCTCAGGCAGAGGGAGCTGGATCAGAAGTGGAGCAGCCAGAACTCTAGCTGGTGCCCATATGGGATGCCGGTGTCACAGGCAGAGACTTCACCTGCCGTGCCTGTGCCACAGTGCGGGTTCTAGGAAATAGCTCTCAGTACTGGGTATGGTAAACATTTAAGTTAAACTACTGAACACGTACTAATTTATGCTTGTGATGGATTTACTTATTAAAAATGAGGCCGGTGCCGCAGCTCAACAGGCTAATCCTCCGCCTTGCAGCGCTGGCACACCAGGTTCTAGTCCCGGTTGGGACGCCGGATTCTGTCCCAGTTGCCCCTCTTCCAGGCCAGCTCTCTGCTGTGGCCCGGGAGTGCAGTGGAGGATGGCCCAAGCGCTTGGGCCCTGCACCCCATGGGAGACCAGGATAAGTACCTGGCTCCTGCCATCAGATCAGTGCGGTGCGCTGGCCACAGCGCGCCGGCCGTGGCGGCCACTGGAGGGTGAACCAATGGCAAAAGGAAGACCTATCTCTCTGTCTCTCTCTCACTATCCACTCTGCCTGTCAAAACAAACAAACAAACAAAAACAAAACCCACTAATTTCATGTTCCAGATTTTTTTTTAAAGATTTCTTTATTTGAAAGAGTTACACAGAGAGAGGAGTAGAGGCAGAGAAAAAGAGAGGTCTTCTATCCGCTGGTTCATTCCCCAGTTGGCTGCAGGAACCAGGAGCTTCTTCTGGGTCTCCCACTTGGTTGTGCAGGGGCCCAAGGACTTGGACCATCTTGTACTGCTTTCCCAGAGACCAGATCAGAAGTGGAGCGACTGGGGCTTGAACCGGCACCCATTTGGGATGCTGGCACTGCGGGCAGCAGCTTTACCCACTGCGCCAAAGCGGCAGCCCCCTCCAGAGTATTTTTAAGTGTATGCTTCCTGGTTTTCACCTCACAGGTGTTTAATGGTGCCATAGAACAAAATGCACACAGTGCAATTTATATTTTACAGTGCTGTCTTAAGCAAACATGTTTGGAGGCCAGTACTGTGGCAAAGCAAGTAAAGCCACTGCTCGTGATGCTGCTGGCTTCCCATGTTGGAGTGCAGCTTTGGGTCCTGGTTGCTCTGCTTTTGATCCAGCTTCCTGCGAATGTGCCTGGGAAGGCAGTAGATGATGGCCCAAGAACTGGGTCTCTGCCACCTCTGGGAGACCTGCATGGAGCTCTGTCTTTCTCTCCCCCCTCAGTGTGGCTCTTTCAAGTACACCTTTTAAGATCAGAGATTGTACATCCTAGATGGCCACAGTGTGCAAGGGGACTTAGCCAAGGGGCATGCCTGAGGCAAGGGGAGTCTTAACATTTTCAGAGACCTTTTGGAAAGAACAAGTGTACTTCAGTAAATGAAGTAGAATGAAGAAAATGTAAGCCCTTCAGTAAGTGGCAGACCTGGGCCGCAGGGAAGCATGTTAGTACTGGGTAAGAAAGACTTGGCTCAGACGGGAGGACTTGACCCAGCCACTGAGAACCAGTACTGCCAAGAAGGGTGAGATCAAACAGCTTGTAGTTTCTTAAATGGTGTCCAGTTTGGTCTGTTTGGAGACGACCGGAAGGATGAGGTAATGGTTCTGGAGAGAATCTTACTGTGAACCATGAAGTCTGACGTACAGGAAGAACATAGATGCCAGTTCCTATTCAGATATGCAGAGCAACTCAAAAGTAATAAAAGCCATATTCAGAAGCTGGTTCTAATGCCGTAGACCTTTGTAGGTGACACACTCTGTACCACCTTGTCACTGCAGTAGGAACCAGACGTCCTAGCAGTTGCAGCCATCTATCTTTCAGGAAGTTTGTGCAAACTGGAAACACAAGATTGGACTTGATGGTGAGAGCATTTTGTTCAGGATGTCCCTGTGGATGTTTTGGAAGACCTCTGCCACCAGATCCTGGACCTTTACTCCCAAGGGGAAACAACAGCTTTCTCACCACAGGCCCCATCTCTTCAGACCACACTGCAAGGGCCACAAGCATAACCGAGGCTCCCAGACCTGGCAGCCCCAGTGGGAGGACTCCTGGCCATCAGCTCCACAGCAGCAGCCCACGAAGCCAATCTTCGCAGCCCCGGCAGGTTACACGAGCCGTGGTTGTCTCTCCCAAAGAGAACAAAGCAGGACCATTGCCACCTAAAATCCCCAAACTGAGACTGCTCACCTGCCCTTGCCACCAGCCCACCCCCCTCCAGACCAGAAAACTGCCTCTTGATACCACCTTGGAACAGGCTTAGTCGTCAGACATGGTGGCTGCGCCTCCCCAAAGTCCAGATTCCTCTTCCAGCCCGCCATGCCCCTGCCTCCCTCCAGCTCCATTATGGGGATGTCCACCCCCAGCTACTACATGCCTGGAGAGGGCTACCTGAGCCTATTGTCCATGATGGAAGACCCAGAGCTCCTGTTACAGTGCCCTGTCCCCTTCTTCCACTACCTGTCTCCCCACAATCTCCCCTCTGCCTATGACCGCCTGCTCACTTGCCCTACCACCCTCCCAGCCTCCTTACCCCAGCCCCTGGCTACTGCCCATCTACAACCCCAACTTTCCACCCCATCCCCATGGCTGCTCCCCACTCACGCAGTCCCACCGCAGCTGCCTCCAGGCCTGGGCCTGCCACAGGCTAGCTGCCCACCTCCTGCAGTTCTCTCCTAGAGGACAGCCACCTGTTCCCCAATCCGTCCCCCCACCCGGCATCCTGTCTGTTCTGGGAGCTGCTGGGATGAGCTGCCTGGATGAGATAACTTGCCACCTTTTTCCTTGGTTTTTAACCAGAGTTTTTCTGATCAGCTTGAAGATTAGTTAAGCCAGTTAACAGCAGGATACCTTGTGTCATGCTTGATAATTGTAGTATAGAAAGGAAGAGGGTATCCCAGACGAAATTGGGGTGCTCTGCACGTGAGATGGGAACAGGGGCTTCAGTGTGGTTTGGGCAGTGCCTGTCTGCAAGGGGTTCCTGCTAGCGTTGTGGGAGTCTTGCCTGTACTGGGCTACTTTCTGATTAAGTGCTCACCAGCCCTATTGGCTCAATGAACAGCTTCAGTAAGGAGTGAATTTCCTTAAGTGTGAACCTAACAACATACTGTGAGTTCTGTCTTGGTTACAAACGAGGGTCTTTCACTTAGTTATCCAGCTAAATCGCTTGTGAAAAAGAAGAAAAAGCACGGATGCTCTCTTGTGGACCGGTCTTCCTGTGTTTCCCCATTACCTCTAAGACTGGGTACAGACATCCCGAGCCAGAGCCAGCTGCATCCATTTCCACTTGACCAAGTCTCCTGTGTGCTTCAGCTCTTTGAAGATGGTAACATTTCTTTCCTGTCCAGGTAGTTCATTTCCTGTTTTTCTGGTTTCAGTTGGGAATTAGTTGCTCTAACCTGGCATCCCCAGGCTGGATTATTTAGCCCTTTGATTATCTCAGGTAACATTTTATGGTTATTGTAACATCTCAAATTGAATTGCCAGTTTTCTTCTCCCAGACTGAACTTTTCTCACACCCTTGTGTAGTTTGTTAAAATGCAGACTAAAGCCTCCCCATTGCTGATGCCAATCATCTTCAGCTTCCTTCCTGACCAGTCCTTCTGCTTTCCTGCCTTCTTTTCTTTAAGCAGCACTCAGATGTCCCTGGGGCTGCCTCCCTGTTGGCTCCCTGACCTTTAGTCTGGGATCTCCATGAGCTCCAGGGGCATCCTGCCTCACAGCTAAATATTGGGTAAATAGTTTGTATTTAAGGAATAATGAAGGGGAAAAAACTGCATGTTCTGTACAGGTGCACTATTTTCCTCCAAGTATTTTTTTGGATGTATTTATTTACTCAAAGGAGTTTCGCAGAAGGCAGAGAAAGAGAAGGGGAGGAGGGTCTTCCATCCACTGGTTCACTCCTCAGTGGCTGGAACTGAGCCTGTCTGAAGCCAGGAGCCTCATCTGGGTCTCCCACGTGGGTGCAGGGGCCCAAGCGTTAGGCCATCTTTTGCTGTTCCAGGTGCATTAGCAGGGAGCTGGTTTGGGAGTAGAACATCTGGGTCTTAAACCAGCGCCCATTATGGGATACCAGCTCTGCAGGCGGCAGCTCTACCTGCTATGCCACAGCACTGACCCCTCCCTTTAAGTATTTTTGATTCGTGGTTGGTTGGATCTTTGGTTGTAGGAATTCATGGATATGGAGGGCTGACTGCATCTTTTTTTTTTCTTAAAGCAAATGTAACATTTGGGGACTGAATAAAACTCACTTGGAGTTCCCAGTAGGTAGACCTTTTAACTCCTTGTGACATGTAACCACATGGGAGTTAAAACTGGAGAACCTTGAGAATACTGTTGGATTAAAACCTCCAGAACATTTATACAAAATTCTAAATACTTCTATAAACCTCTGCTTTCTAGGGAAATGTCTCTTTTCTGTTGGGGGCTTGGCCATCACAACTCCTCAGTTTGTCACAGTAATGGTGAACTGTTGTACATTAGCCTGGCTATGAATGGACTATTTCGTGTTTAGGAATGCTGTGTTTTTCCTGCTAGTAGTCCTTTTGATAAATGGGAAGTTTGTCCTTTTAGTCCATTCAGTGTATACCAGTAGTAAGTGGAGATTTGTCTTAAACATTTGAGATTGGTAATGGCATGCTAATTATATTCCTGAAATGGCTGCTAAATCAAATTTGGGGGGCTGATAACTACTTGGTTTTGTTACTGAGATCACATTTTTTCTACCTTGTTTGTAATAGTAGCTATAGTTCCCTTTTTAAAAATTTTGAGATGGAGAGCCGGCGCCGTGGCTCACTAGGGTAATCCTCCGCCTTGCGGCGCCGGCACACCGGGTTCTAGTCCCGGTTGGGGTGCCGGATTCTGTCCTGGTTGCCCCTCTTCCAGGGCAGCTCTCTGCTGTGGCCCGGGAGTGCAGTGGAGGATGGCCCAGGTGCTTGGGCCCTGCACCCCATGGGAGACCAGGATAAGTACCTGGCTGCTGCCATCGGATCAGTGCGGTGTGCTGGCTGCAGCGCGCCGGGCGCGGCGGCCATTGGAGGGTGAACCAACAGCAAAGGAAGACCTTTCTCTCTGTCTCTCTCTCTCTCTCTCACTGTCCACTCTGCCTGAAAAAAAACAAAACAAACAAACAAAAAAAAATTTTGAGATGGAATGTATTTGAGATGCACATTGTGATGACTTGAAATACATGAACAGTGTGGGAAAGAGATGAATCTTCCATCTGCTGCTTCACTCCCCAAATGCCGGCAACAACCAGGGCTAGGCCAGGCTGACTGACACCAGGTCTACCACATGGGGGCCAGGAACCCAGATATTTGGACCCACGTACATTGCCTTTCAATGCATTAGAAGGAAGCCAGATCTGAAGAACAGAGTAGCTGGAACTGGAGTCGGGCATTCTGCCCCACCAGAACTTGTTCTTAAAACTGAAAGTTTGTATTCTTTGACCAGCATCCTCCTGTATCTTCCTCAACACCTAACAACCACCTTTGTTTTGTGTAGTTTTGTGAATTCGTCTCTTCAGATTCCACATATAAGTGAGATCATACAGTGTTTGTCTTTTCTGTCTTATTCCACTTAGCATAATAATGTCCTCTGGGCTCATCAATGTTGCAAACGACAGGATCTCTCTTTGTGTGACTTAATGTTCCGTGTGTGTGTGTGTGTGTGTGTGTGCATGTGTGTGTGTACACACATTTTTTTGTTCTTTAATGCTTGGTTTGTTTCTGTATCTTGGTTGTTCTGAATAGTTATGAATTGCAATGAGCAATGGGAGCATAGACGTCTCTTAGGCATACTTACTTCCTTTGTAGATATGCATATAAATGAGATTACTGGATCATATAGTAGTTCTGTTTTTAATTTTTTGAGACACCTGAATACTGATGTCCATAATAGCTATACCAGTTTACATTTCCACCTGTAGTTTACAAGGGCTCCCTTTTCCCCCTGCCTTTCCCACACTTGTCTTATTTTCATTTCAGCCATCCTAACAGTTGTGAGGTAGTAGATTATTGTGGTATTGGTTTTTTTTCTCTAATGATTATGGATGCTGTGGTCTTTCTCATATCTGTTGTTCACTTGTATGTCTTCTTGGAAAATGTGTTGGGTTGTCTCGCTGAATTTTTAATTGACTTATTTTTCTTTTTCCTTGTGAAGTTATCAAGTACCTTACATATTCTGGATATTAATACTTTGTCAGATACATGGCTTATAGATAATTCTTTGTTTTGTAGGTTGCCATTTTTTTTGTTTCCTTTGCTGCACAAAAGCTTTTTATAGTTTGTTACAGACTTTTGTTCTTGTTGCCTGAGCTGCCTTTTTTTTTTTTTTTTTTTAAGATTTGTTTATTTGAAAGAGTCAGACTGCAGCAGGAGAGACAAAGAGTAGACATCTTCTGTCTGCTGGTTCACTCCCCAGGTGGCTACAATGGCCCGGGCTAGGCAAGGCCAAAGCCAGGAGATTGTTCCAGGATTATCATGTGGATGCAGGGGCCCAAACACTTGGTCCATCCTCCACTGATTTTCCCAGGCCATTAGCAGGGAGCTGGGTTGGAAATGGAGCAGCTGGGACAGGAACCCACACCCTCATGGGATGCCTGCACCACAGGTCGAGGCTTTGTCTGACACACCACAATGCTGGTCCTGCCTGTGTTTTTGATGTCAGGTGTACAAAATTACTGCTGATACCAGTGCCAGGGAGCTTTATCCTTGGGTAGTCTTCTAGGTGCTTTGCAATTTCAGACCTTAAACTTCAAGTTTTAATCTATTTTGAATTACTTTTTTTTTTTGACAGGAAGAGTTAGACAGGGAGAGACAGAGAGAGGGGTCTTCCTTCCGTTGGTTCACTCTACAATGGCTGCTGCGGCCAGCGCACCGCGCTGATCTGAAGCCAGGAGCCAGGTGCTTCCTCCTGGTCTCCCATGCGGGTGCAGGGACCCAAGCACTTGGGCCATCCTCCACTGCCCCCTGTCCTGGGCCACAGCAGAGAGCTGGCCTGGAAGAGGAGCAACCAGGACAGAATTTGACGCCCTGACCGGGGTGACAGCGCTGCAGGTGGAGGATTAGCCTAGTGAGCCGCGGCACCAGCCTTGAATTACTTTTTACTATGGTGTAAGACACCCTGCATGTGGCTGTCCAGTTTTCCCATCACTGTTTATGGAAGAACATTTCCTTTCCCAACTGTATATGCTTGATATTCTTGGCAAGGGTTAGTTTACCATATATTCAGGGCTTAATTTCTAGACTCTCCTGTTCCTTTATTCTCTGTATCTCATTTCTATAATACCATACCTTTTTTTTTTTTTTTTTTAAGATTTTATTTGAGAGGTAGAGTTACAGAGGGAGAGGGAGAGAGAGAAAGGTCTTCCTTCTGCTGGTCTACTCCCCCAAGTGGCATCAACGGCCGGAGCTGTGCCGATCCAGTGCCAGTAGCCAGGAACCTCCTCTGGGTCTGCCACGTGGGTTCAGGGGCCCAAGCCCTTGGGCCATCTTCTACTGCTTTCCCAGGCCATAGCAGAGAGCTGGAATGGAAGAGGGGCAGCCAGAACTAGAGTCGGCACCCATATGGGATAGCGGTGCTTCGGGCCAGGGCTTTAACCCACTGTGCCACACCACTGGCCCCACTGTACTATTTTAATTACTGTAACTTTATCACATAGTTTTAGTTTTAAATTCTATGCTATTTGAAAAGCGGAGAGATCAAGATAGCATCCATCTGCTGGTTCACTCCATAAATGCCCAAAACAGCCAGGCTGGGCGAGGACCCCAGACCTCAGTCCAGGTTTCTCACATAAGTTGCAGGAAGCAAAGTACTTGAGCCATCATCTGCTGCCTCCCAGGGTGTCCAGTAGTAGGAAACTGGGTTGACACTACTAAGTAGCCAGTACTTGAAACGGGCTCTCTGATTGTCTGATGTAGGATTCAGATATCCCAAGTGGCAACCATTCATCTAACCATCCATAGCACCATGCGCCCATCCCTCTAATAGAATTTTTTTTTAAAGTTTTTTTTTTTTTCTTTTTTACTTGAAGAGTTACAGAGAGGCAGAGGCAGAAAAAGAGGTATTCCATCCGCCAGTTCACTCCTGTCCCTAAATGGCCTCAATGGCCAGAGCCTGGAGCTTCTTCTAGGCCTCCCACGTGGGTACAGGGGCTCAAGGACTTGGGCCATCCTCTGCTGCTTTTCCCAGGCCATTAGCAGGGAGCTAGATTGGAAGTGAAGCAGCCGGGATTCAAACCCGCACCCCCTATGGGATGCCAGCACTGCAAGTGGCGGGTATGCCCCAGTGTTGGTTCCTCTTAGTGGAATTTTAAACCAGAGTATGATTCCTTTCTCAAAATTGCTTCCGTTATTTGGAGTCTTTGAAGGTTCTATGCAGAATTTAGTATTGCTTTCTGTTTTGTGGGGGAGATACCATTGGAAGCGTATGGTTATGTCAAGATGGCTTACTTTGAAATTTTTTTTTTCTTAAAGATTTATTTTATTTACTTGAAAGAGAGAAACAGGTCTTCCATCCGCTGTTTCACTCCTCAGTGGCTGCTACGGCTGGGCTGGGCCAGGGCCAGGCCAAAGCAGGAGATTCATCTGGGTTTTCCACGTGGCTTCAGTGGCCCAAGCTCTTGGGTCATTCTCTACTGCTTTCCTAGGCCATAGCAGAGAGCTGGATCAAAGTGGGGCAGCTGGTTCTCGAGCCGGCAGCACAGGCATTGGCTTTACCCGTTACTCCACAGCACCAGCCCCTTCCAATAGAATTTTAAATCACTGAATGTGACTCCTGTACCTTTGTTCTTTCTCAAAATTGTTTTGCATATTTGGGGTCTGTTGAGGTTCTATGTAGAGTTTAGCATTGCTTTCTACTTTGGAGGAAAAAATCCATGGGAAGCGTGATGGTTATGTCAAAATTGCTTAATTTGAATCTTTTTTTATTGTTAAAGGTTTATTTACTTATTTGAAAGAGTTGGAGGTCTTTCATTCTGATTCACTCCCCTATGGCCACAACAGACAGGGCTGGGCTGATCCAAAGCCAGGTGCTAGGAGCTTCTTCCGGGTCTCTCACATGGGTGCAAGGGTCCAAGCACTTGAACCATCCTCCACTGCTTTCCTAGGTGCATTAGCAGGGAGCTGGATCAGAAGTGGAACAGCCAGGATTCAAACTGATGCCCATATAAGATGCTGGCCCTAGAGGCCAGGGCTTTAACCCACTGTGCCGTAGAGCTGGCCCCAAACTTTTTTTCTGATAAAAACAGGTACAATAGGTGCTTATACTCTGACTTAGGTTCTTAAGTCAGGGTTTCTGAAATGAACCTGAATACCTTGTTTAGTTCACTAATAAACTGTTAGACATAATTTCATGCATTTTCTGTACCAGTAGAAATCCACTAGTGAGGCAGTGTAGTAAAGTTAAAACTATTAACATTGTGTAGTGTCCTCATTGGATGTAGAAAGGAGATTTTCTTTTACAAAACAACTGTAATCGGAAATGAGAACAGTTTTAAAGTGGCCCTGGAATTCAGAAAAGTTTCTTTGGATAGATTTTTTTGACACATGTGAGGAAAATACTTCTTACTGGTGGGCATTTTGCCTAGTGGTTGAGACACCTGTATCCAGTATTGGAATACCTGGGTTCAGTTCTCAGCTGTCTCTCAATTCCAAATTCCTGCTAATGAGGATAATAGCAGACAGCAGGCCATGGTTCAAGTTGTTGTGCTCCTGCTACTCATTTGAAAGTTCTAGATTGAGTTTCCAGCTTTGACCTGGCCCAGCCCTGGCTGTTGCATGCATTTGAGGAGGAAACCAGCAAATAAAATTAACCTTAATTGTATGTATTTATGAAGTACACAATGTCATTTTTTTTATATATTTTTATTTGACAGACAGAGACAGAGAAAGGTCTTCCTTCTGTTGGTTCACTCCCCAAATGGCCGCTATGGCCAGCACTGTGCCAATCTGGAGCCAGGTGCTTCCTCCTGGTCTCCCATGCGGGTGCAGGCACCCAATCACTCAGGCCACCCTCCTGGGCCACAGCAGAGAGCTGGACTGGAAGAGGAGCAGCCGGGACTAGAACCCGGCGCCTATATGGGATGCCGGCACCACAGGCGGAGGATTAACCAAGCGAGCCACGGCTCCAGCCCCACAATGTCTTTTTTTTTTTTTTTTTTTTTTTAAGATTTTATTTGAGAGGCAGAGTTACAGGATGTAGAGAGAGGGAGAGACAAAGAGAAAGGTCTTCCATCCACTGGTTCATTCCTCAAATGGCTGCATCGGCCGGAGCTGGGCCAATCCAAAGCCAGGAGCCAGGAACTTCTGGACCTCCCAAGTGGGTGCAGGGACCCAAATACTTCTACTGCTTTCCCATGCATGTTAGCAGGGAGCTGGATTGGAATTGGAGCAGCTGGGACTCGAACCATTGCCCATTTGGGATGCTGGTGGAGAATAACCTGCTATGCCACAATGCTGGCCACGCTTACTGCTTTCACACCATCATTAAGTTGAGGAACACTCAGCCAGTTTAGTGCAAAAGCAGCCTTGGGTAGTATGTAAATGAGTGACCAGGATTGGCTAGTGTAGACCTTGTCTGCCTCTTCTGTAGAGAGAAAAGAGAGTGAGCTGGGGATTAATCATCCCTGTGTTACTTCAGTTGTTCAAGGTTAGGGCTGTGAAGAGAGACTAGCAAGAGACTGAGATGTGGCCAGGAGACTAGGATGGGAGCAGTACCTATGGACGTCGTAAACTGTTGAAGTTTGTTTCAAAAGGGGAATGGAGAAGAATGCGATGGCTGCAGTGGTATGTGGATTACAGAAAAGCGTTCCTTTTGTTTTTCTTTTTTATGGCAACTGCTGTCAGCATACTCACGTGCTGATTGAGCAGATCCTGAAGAGAAGTTGCTGGGTTGGCAGGAGGGGGCGCAGTTGCTGGAGAAATGTCACTGAGACTTAGTACACAATTAAAGAGTTGGCCTTAGATTGGAGCATTAACAGTTTGTTGATAATAAGAAGGCTGCTGTTTACTATTATAGTGTATATGCTGATGATTATTTACCATTTACTTAATTATAGCTGGAGAACTCAACTCCATTAAAGATAAGCACCATTTTAAAGTTAACGTGGGAAAGCTTATTCAAGGTTATAGTTGGGGCCGGCGCTGCAGCTCAGTAGGCTAATCCTCTGCCTGTGGCGCTGGCACACCGGGTTCTAGTCCCGGTTGGGGTGCTGGTTCTGTCCCCGTTGCTCCTCCTCCAGTCCAGCTCTCTGCTGTGGCTCAGGAGTGCAGTGGAGGATGGCCCAAGTGCTTGGGTCCCTGCACCCGCATGGGAGACCAGGAGGAAGCAACTGGCTCCTGGCTTTAGATCAGCGCAGTGCGCTGGCCGCAGCGGCCATTGGGGGGTGAACCAACGGAAAAGGAAGACCTTTCTCTCACTGTCCACTCTGCCTGTCAAAAAAAAAAAAAAAAAAAAAAAAAGGTTGTAGTTGGTAAATGCCTGTCTCCTTGGTGTTTCGTAGTGCTGCCTTTGGTGCCATGGTGTGCTGCAGAAAGGCTTTCTGGGTCACTGTTAGGACCAGGAGGGAAAATACCAGTTAAAAAATTTTTTTAAAGATTTATTTGCAAGGCAAAGTTAGAAGGAAAGACAGAGAGAGGGATCTTCCATCTGCTGGTTCATTCCCCAAATGGCTCCTGTAGTCAGAGCTGGACCAGGCCGAAGCCAGGAGCCTGGAACTCCATACAGGTCTCCAACATGGATGGTAAAGGCCTATGTACTTGGGTCATCTTCTCAGATGCCTTCGCAGAGAGCTGGATTCGAAGTAGAGGAGCTGGGACTTGAACTGGTTTTCATATGGGATGCTGGCATCACAGGTAGCAGACAGCCCACCCAACCCACTGTGCCACAATGCTGCTCCCCAATATTTCGTTTTGGAAGGATTTCTTTTTCTTTTTTAGTTTATATTCTCCCATGACATGAAACAGTGAATGCCACAGTTAAAAGAACAGTATTGCAAGGTGATGACCAACTGTAGCTCTCCAGAAATAGGTATTGGTCCCCATCCAGTGTAAGAAATTAAACATTACAGATAAGGTGTACCACTTCCTGTTGTATTTATTTTTTAAAAGATTTGAGAGGCAGAGTTAGTGCTCTTTGATCCGCTGGTTCACTCCCTAAATAGCAGCAACGGCTGATTTGTAGCTAGGAGCCAGGAGCTTCCTCTGGGTCTCCCAAGTGGGTGCAGGGGCCCAAGGACTTGGGCCATCTTTTGCTGCTGTCCCAGGCACATTAGCAGGGAGCTGGATTGGAAGTGGAGCAGCCAGGA
Organism: Oryctolagus cuniculus; assembly: GCF_964237555.1. Taxonomy (NCBI): domain Eukaryota; kingdom Metazoa; phylum Chordata; class Mammalia; order Lagomorpha; family Leporidae; genus Oryctolagus; species Oryctolagus cuniculus. Next base: position 99,083,648 of record NC_091444.1, on the reverse strand, counting down.
CTTGAACTGGCACCCATATGGGATGCTGGCGCTGCAGGCAGTGGCGTAACCTGCTGTGCTACAGTGCTGGCTCTTTTGTATTACTTTCTTAACCTCATTGCCTTCTGATGCTTCCTTTCCCAGAATTGTCCTAATTTTGTTGTTTGCCACTCCTTTAAATTTGATATTTTGTTTTTACTTTGTACTTACTGAAAATTTATTTTAACTGACTTGTCTTTGTTAAAGATTTAACCAAAAATGAAACATTTACCTTTAAATTTCTTTTAATGGTCTAAAACATTTTACGTTAGGAGGTGGGATTTCATGCAGAGAAAGAAGGTTTACTGAACTTTTTAAAGTTTTTTCTGGCTGAGATGGTAGAAGCAGTGTAGGTTCCTCGGGTTCTGGGGAGTGAGGGTAGGGGGCAGGGATGTGCTGTGCTGTGGACAGGCGAGATGAGTTAATAGCACAGCTTCTAGACGTTTTTTTCTTAGTTCCTTAAGGGCAGGTGGCAGTAATAGAAATTTTGATTTTTCTGAAATGGTTTGATCATTTGACAGCGTGGTCTTTGGTCAGGTTCTTAATGCACATAATCCGTTTGGAAAAATAGAGTAATTAATGAGTAAATAGTTCCTGATTTTTTTTTTTTTGAAAAATCAAGCCTTTAAAAAGTGTTAATATACCTTTGAGAGATAAAGGTATATTGTGTGAAAACAGCTTTTCACTTCTCACTGATTAAATTCCCAAGATTGTATTCATTGAATCACACAGTAGGCTGCACTTACATATTTAAGGGGATGGTGTTGTGGTGTAGTGGATAAAGTCACCACCTGTGACATTGGCATCCCATGTAAGTGCTGGTTCACATCCTGGCTGCTCTACTTTTTTTTTTTTTTTTTTTTTTTTTAAACAGGCAGAGTGAACAGTGAGAGAGACAGAAAGGTCTTCCTTTGCCGTTGGTTCACCCTCCAGTGGTCGCCGCGGCCAGTGCACTGCGCTGATCCAAAGCCAGGAGCCAGGAGCTTCTCCTGGTCTCACATGCGGTTGCAGAGCCCAAGGACTTGGGCAGTCCTCCACTGCACTCCCGGGCCACAGCAGAGAGCTGGCCTGGAAGAGGGGCAACCGGGACAGAATCCGGTGCCCCGACAGGGACTAGACTCCGCGGCGTCAGCCTGCTCTACTTCTGATCCAGCTCCCTGCTAATGCCCTGGAAAAGCAACAGAAGATGGTCCAAGTGTATGGGCCCCTGCTATCCACATGAGAGACCTGGATGAAGCTCCTGGCTTCAGCCTGGCCATTGCGGCCATCTGGGGAGTAGAACCAGTAGATTGAAGATCTCTCCCTATCTTTCCCACTTGCTTTTTGTAACTCTTTCAATAAAGAAATCTTTTTATTTTTTTTTATTTTTTTATTTTTTATTTTTTTATTTTTTGACAGGCAGAGTGGACAGTGAGAGAGAGAGACAGAGAAAGGTCTTCCTTTGCCGTTGGTTCACCCTCCAATGGCCGCCGCGCCAGCGTGCTGTGGCCGGCGCACCGCGCTGATCCGATGGCAGGAGCCAGGAGCCAGGTTCTTTTCCTGGTCTCCCATGGGGTGCAGGGCCCAAGCACTTGGGCCATCCTCCACTGCACTCCCTGGCCACAGCAGAGAGCTGGCCTGGAAGAGGGGCAACCGGGACAGAATCCGGCGCCCCAACCGGGACTAGAACCCGGTGTGCCGGCGCCGCAAGGCAGAGGATTAGCCTAGTGAGCCGCGGCGCCGGCCAAGAAATCTTTTAAAAATATTTTTAGGCTGGCGCCGCGGCTCACTAGGCTAATCCTCTGCCTTGCGGTGCCGGCACACCGGGTTCTAGTCCCAGTCAGGGCGCCAGATTCTGTCCCGGTTGCCCCTCTTCCAGTCCAGCTCTCTGCTGTGGCCTGGGAGTGCAGTGGAGGGTGGCCCAAGTGCCTGGGCCCTGCACCCCATGGGAGACCAGGAAAAGTACCTGGCTCCTGCCATCGGATCAGCCCGATGTGCCGTTTGCAGCGGCCATTGTGGGGTGAACCAACGGCAAAGGAAGACCTTTCTCTCTCTCTCACTGTCCACTCTGCCTGTCAAATATATATATATATATATTTTTTTTTTAAACTTTATTTTTTACAGAGAAAGAAATCTATCTTCTGGCCCCTTTCCCAAATACCTGCACCAGCCTGGGCGGGGCTGGGCTAAAGCTTGGAGCTGAGAACTCACTCTGGGTCTCCCTCCTGGGTGGTAGGGATTTCATTCCTTGAGGCATCACCTGGTGCCTCCCAGAGTGTGTAGTAGAAGGAAGCTGAAATTAAGAGCTGGTCCAGGACTCAAACCTGGGTACTCTGATACAGGATGTGGGCATCCTGAGTGGTGTAGTTTTTTAAAATTTATTTATTTCAAAGAGTTACAAAGAGAGGAGAGGCAGAGAGTTCTTCCATCCGCTGGTTCACTCCCCCATTGGCTGCAACAGCTGGAGCTGTGATCCGAACCCAGGAGCCAGAAGCTTCTTCCGGGTCTCCCATGCAGGTGCAGGGCCCAGGGACTTTGAGCCATCTTCTGCTTTTTCAGGGAATAGCAGAGAACTGGATAGGAAGTAGAACAACCGGGTCTCGAACCGGCGCCCATATGGGATGCTGGCACTGCAGGCAGTGGCTTTACTTGCTATGCCACAGCGCTACCCTCCCCCCCCCCCCCCCCCCCGCAGTGGTGTCTTAACTGCTTTGCCAAACATGAAATGTTTTGACAGAAGCACAGAAGTCTTTGACAAAGGATCAAAATGTGTTATTAAAGATTATTATTGGCTGCCAGAACTTTCCCTTTCTGTTGTCTTCTCTGTAAACACATTCTTCTGTAAGCTGTTACACAAATACCTGAATTTTGTTAAGGAAATAGGTTTAATTACGGTGTGCTATTTGGATGTTTTAATATTTATGTCCAATGTTGAATGAAAAAATATAGATTTGCCTTTCTTTTCATAAAATAACGTAAGCAAGACTTTTTAGTACATATTGTAGAACAAATAAGGTATTTGTTAGGTATATTTAGTTACTTTAAAATATGTATTTTCAGAATCTGACGTTTATAGCAGAGTTCCATACCTATTAAACTGCCATTGTGCCGGCGCCGTGGCTCACTAGGCTAATCCTCCCCCTTGCGGCGCTGGCACACCAGGTTCTAGTCCCGGTCGGGGCGCCAGATTCTGTCCCGGTTGCCCCTCTTCCAGGCCAGCTCTCTGCTGTGGCCCGGGAGTGCAGTGGAGGATGGCCCAAGTCCTTGGGCCCTGCACCCCATGGGAGACCAGGAGAAGCACCTGGCTCCTGGCTTCAGATCAGTGTGGTGCGCTGGCCACGGCGGCCATTGGAGGGTGAACCAATGGTAAAGGAAGACCTTTCTCTCTGTCTCTCTCTCTCTCACTGTCTGTCCACTCTGCCTGTCAAAAAAAAAAAAATCCTGCCATTGTAAAAATAAAACCGATTTAGAGTAAATACATTACTGGATGCTGCTTAATCCGCCTCTGAGGCTTTAGAAGACTCAAGAAGTTGTAGTAGATGTTGTACTATAGTAGGCATGCAGTTGGTAAGCCTGGCTGTCTTTCAGAATCACCTGAGAAGTTAAAACAAATCTGAAAAACTCCAGATTATTAAGTGTCAGAACAAAACCAAACTTCAGTTTCATTTGATAAATACTAAGTTTAGAAAACTAGAACTCCAGGAAAGAGTGATTCTGTTGGTGCCTTCCATCTACTTTGGCATGTAGTCAACACTCAATAAATTAAATGTTAAGTGTATGCAATGTGTGGGTGTTGGGTGTGGGGTGGTGAGAGTGCTTTTGACTGCTTATATAAAATAAATGAAAAGCTTAAAGAGTAAAGAGTCTAGTTAACATTTACTGTATACTTTCAGTTGCTTAGATCAAACAAAGTAACAGGTGTCAAAATGGGAACTTGATTACAAGAGTGGCTGTTGATCCAGATAACTAAGCAAACAAGTTTGGCTAGATTATATGCATACTGCCACTGCTCAAAGCACAACTACTCTAGCTGCAGATTTGTTTGTTTGTGGATTTCTTGTGATTTAGCTCCCTCTTTCTTAAGTCATAAGTGCTTTGATCTTTGAATTATTTTGTATTTGAGAATGTCTGCCTGGATGTTTTTAGAATTTTTGTATAAAATCCAGCAACTTCACTAGGGTATAAGAATATACCCTATATTATAGAATATACCCTAATATTACTCTTTCCTGGTATATGCTGAGCTTCCTTCAGTGTGTAGATTCAGATCTTGTATTTCAGGAAAGTTTTACTTTATTATACTCTTGAGATTCCTCTCTACTTTTTCTTTCAGGACGTCTAGTTTTGTGTATGTTGGCCTCATCATTCATATGTAGCATCTTCTATCCAAGAGCTTTCCTCTTTGTCTTTTTTGCTTATTTGCTTTGTGATACTTCTGTTTTCTGTTCCTTGTGGTTAATGTTTTATTACCTTTTTTTAAAAATATTTATTTATTTGAAAGACAGAGTTTCAAAGAGACAGAAGCAGAGAGAGGTCTCCCATCTACTGGTTCACTCCCCAGATGGCAGTGGCCAGAGCTGGGCCTATCCGAAGCCAGGAACAGCTGAGACTCGAACTGGTGCCCATGTGGGATGTCAGCACTGCAGGCAGTGGCTTCACCTACTCTGCCATAGTGCCACCCCCCATGTCTTATTACTTTTAATGTAATTTTTAATTTAATGTCATCTTTTAAATTCCCCTTATTCTAGCCACCCTCACGCACTTCTTGTGTTGTCGTACCTTTTTGTTTCAGTTCATGCAGTCTGTGTTCTCTGAATTTGTTTAAAAAGTTCTTGAGTTCCTGAGATTCTTTGTTCACCTGTTTTGTGCTGTATACCCCCACTTGGGTGTGTGCCTGCTGTGTGTGGGAAGCTTCCTGGTGCTTGTCTAAGTGTCAATCACTCGGGTACCATGTATGGTAGACTTAGAGTTGGGTGACTGGCGTGACTACTTTGTCTTCAATGATTTTTTTTTTGACAGGCAGAGTGGACAGTGAGAGAGAGAGAGACAGAGAGAAAGGTCTTCCTTTTGCTGTTGGTTCACCCTCCAATGGCCACTGCAGCCTGCACGCTGCAGCCGGTGCATCACGCTGATCCAAAGGCAGGAGCCAGGTGCTTCTCCTGGTCTCCCATGGGGTGCAGGGCCCAAGCACCTGGGCCATCCTCCACTCCTCCCTGGCCACAGCAGAGAGCTGGCCTGGAAGAGGAGCAACTGGGACAGAATCCGGCACCCCGACCAGGACTAGAACTGGTGTGCCGGTGCCGCAGGCGGAGGATTAGCCTATTGAGCCACGGCGCTGGCCAGCCTTCGATGATTCTAATGTCTGTCCCCCGGACACTGGAGAAAGGTGTGAAAAGCATGTACTTGGAAAAGAGAGTGATAAAGTGCAGAGGTTAGCCTTTCTTTAAACTTTGACTATGTTCTAAATTCTCTTTCCATGGATCACGTGTAGGGGTCCGGGCAAAGGTTTAAGTTTCTGTAGCTTAGTGGGCCAAAAAGTCAATTTGATGGGGCAAGTGATCTTTCCTCTCTTGGGTCTGGGTTAAGTGTTCAAAATATGTAGATTTGACAGGAATTGGAATTTAGTACTTTCCTGTACTTAGTATGGATCTTAATTTTTCTTGAAACCCTTGTCAGTGCCGTGACTTCTCCCTTGTTGGATTTGGTTACTTTTTTTTTTTTTTCCTCTTCAGTTCTTGGTTTTGATAGATGCTATAGAGGGCAAAGAGAAGATGCATTTGTGCTGTCAGCTTTCTGTGAGTTTGCTTTTAATGTAGTTGCAGTATCAGTTGTTAAAATATTAATATCCGTTATTAAAATGCTCAAACATCATTTCAGCGAGTGAATTAACGGCTTTTAAAAGTCAATTTAGAAATAATCTCTTAAGATAACTTTATGTAATTCTTACTATCAAATTTTGCTAGTTTTATATAAAGAATTATGGGGCCGGTGCTGCAGCTCACTAGGCTAATCCTCCGCCTGCAGCGCTGGCACGCTGGGTTCTAGTCCCAGTCAAGGCACTGGATTCTGTCCCAGTTGCTCCTCTTCCATTCCAGCTCTCTGCTGTGGCCAGGGAGTGCAGTGGAGGATGGTCCAGGTGCTTGGGCCCTGCACCTGCATGGGAGACCAGGAGGAAGCACCTGGCTCCTGGCTTCGGATTGGCCGGCCGTAGAGGCCACTTGGGGGGGGGGGTGAACCAACGGAAAAAGGAAGACCCTTCTCTCTGTCTGTCTCTCTCTAACTCTGCCTGTTAAAAAATAAAAATAAAAAAAAAGTAAAGAGTTGGGAATTGCAACACCCAGATAAATGGTAGACAGCACAAATTTCCTTCTGATTGCACACTATGACATATATATACATGTGGAATTGTTAAAATGATGATGTAGGCCTGCGCCGCGGCTCACTTGGTTAATCCTCTGCCTGCGGCACTAGCACCCAGGGTTGTAGTCCCGGTCGGGGTGCCGGATTCTGTCCTGGTAGCTCCTCTTCCAGTCCAGCTCTCTGCTGTGGCCCGGGGTGGGGGGCAATGGAGGATGGCCCAAATGCTTGGGCCCTGCACCCACATGGGAGGACCAGGAGGAAGCACGTGGCTCCTGGCTTCAGATCGGCTCAGCGCCAGCCGTAGCTGCCATTTCAGGGGTGAACCAACAGAAAAGGAAGACCTTTCTCTCTCTCTCTTCTCTCTCTGACTCTGCCTGTTCAAAAAAAAAAAAAAAAAAAAAAAAAGATGATGTAGAGGCACTGTTTACTGACAAAGGAAGGTGTTCTTGGATATTAAGTAGGAAAATTCATATATAAGGTAGTGTGATTTTTGTTTTGGTATTATATGTATACATGTAAATAAAAAGCCCATAAGGTTAGAATTAGGTTGGCCCAGGCACTGGCATTTGGCATAGAGATTACGAGGCTCCTGCTTGCATAAGTATTGGAGCGCCTGGATTTGAGTCTCAGCTCCACTTCTGATACCAGCTTCCTGGTATACCCCGGAGGGCCCAAGTACTTGGGTCCCTTCCAGATGAGTTCTGAGTTCCTGGCTTCAGCCTGGCCCAGCACTGGCTGTTGCAGGCATTTGAGTAGTAAACCAGCAAATGAAGAAGTGTGAATGAGTGTGTGTGTGTGTGTGTCCCCTCTCTCTCTACTTTTCAAATTTAAGGGGAAGAAAACCCCTCTATTTTCTGTATGATCTTATTTTAGAGAACCATATAAAATGATATTGAAATTAAATAATAGTAACAAAAATCAACTTGGAATATTGTCCTTGATACTAAAAGGTATGCCTGATGGAAAATGATAATTATGTAAAAATCATGCCTTTGGGAAATTAAATCTTTCATATTAAGGAAATACTCTGTTACTCTGATAGTTAGTTGCTTAATGCTTTGTTGCAAGTCTGAATTGAATTTGGAATCCATATGGCTTCAAAGTGAAAATCTGTTACTCCTTGCTCTGTTGTAAAGTCAAATGGTAAACTTCCTTGGAGACACCTACAGGCACACCAGCTCTTGCCTCTCTCTGTTTCTCCTTTGTTTGCTGTGCTATGCAGGGCTTTTTTCTGCCAAAGGCTATTTGAATATTAATAACATCATTTGTGGGCCATACAAAATCGTCAGTGTTGTTTTTTTTCCCAATTCATGCAACTCAGTAATTTTTATTGCAACTGGAATATATCACAGAAACTTTATGGTAGGTCTGGGGGAAAGTGTTATTTATAGTAAATGATGAAATAGTTTGTCTTTGGCAATATGATTACACATGAAGAATGCAAGATACAAGTATGGATACCTCTGAAGCAGTCCACCAATTCCCTAGGTTCAGCTGATGGCGTCTGTCTCCACACTGCTTCTTTAGGTTAACACAAAACAAATGAATGTCACGTTCTTTCTCCTTTATGGTTCTCCCTTTCTTTGCATGATATTGGCAGTTTCATAAAGAAAAAAAATGGCTTTTGAAACATTGTTACTCCTGTAAATTAATTTGGCCATATAGATCTATTGACCAGGAAAGGTCAGATGACCCCAAGCATCGACAGTAAACCTCTTGGTCTTCTGATTGCTTTATCACTTTTTTTTTCTGTAAAACAAAAACAAAACTCAAGAAATGTTAGAGAAATCAGAGTATAAAAAAATGTACAAGTGTATATGCTTCCCAGACACACAGACTATTTTTCCTCCACATGTTCACCATGGCAGTGTAAGTAGTGAGTGTGATGACGCAGCATGAAACTGGTTACTGCATCAGCCATGAGCTCAGATGGTCTCAACGACACATACTCCAGAAATGCTGAATGCTTAAATAACTGAAAGGGTGCTAAGGTTCATCTAACGAGACGGGGAAGGAACTGGGGAACGCAGGCCACAGTCATGAGAGGATGGAATAGGGCTTCTAGGTTTGATAGGTTCGCCATATTGAAGTCTTTGAGAATCCAATATGGAGTATCAATTATTTTCAAAAGGTGGAGATGGGCCGGCGCCGCGGCTCACTAGGCTAATCCTCTGCCTTGCGGCGCCGGCACACCGGGTTCTAGTCGCGGTCAGGGCACCAGATTCTGTCCCGGTTGCCCCTCTTCCAGGCCAGCTCTCTGCTGTGGCCCAGGAGTGCAGTGGAGGATGGCCCAAGTGCTTGGGCCCTGCACCCCATGGGAGACCAGGAGAAGCACCTGGCTCCTGCCATCGGATCAGCGCGGTACGCCGGCTGCAGCACGCTGGCCGTGGCAGCCAATTGGAGGGTGAACCAACGGCAAAGGAGGACCTTTCTCTCTGTCTCTCTCTCACTGTCCACTCTGCCTGTCCAAAAAAAAAAAAAAACCAAAACGTGGAGGTGGCTGTTCCCCGCTTTTGCAAATGAAATACAGTGGAACCACACTGTTCTATAGATTCCAAATAAATAGATTTCAGTGCTAACAGAATAACAGGAAGGGTACTTGTGAGCATCTCACACTAAGTCAGAAATGGGTGTGATTTCAGAAATCCCACAGCAAGAAGAGCACCATGGACACATCAGTTTCAGCCATTAAAAGATGGACTGCTTTAAAAAATTGTTTTTCTTCCATAATTTTTGGTCAGTGAAGCTAGCACTTGTTTGAACTGTGGAAGAATTGCAGGGTCACACACATTATTTATGATAAAGCAACTGAGCTGATGAGTCTGTGCTTAATTCAAGAATAACCAGCATGAGAGAGAGAAAGAGAATGGGAGTTAACCACCATTGCTGGTGCTCTCTCAGAGGAAGAGGGCTTAAGAGATGAATTCACAAAGGTGGGCGGATCTCTACAGAATGCCAAATGCCGTGTGTATATCCTCAGGAGTCTCCAGAAACAAGAACACCACACAATGTATGTACTTTGATTTACACATCCCGTCACAAAGGGAGGGAGGGAAAGACACCATTACAACTGCGTAACTGTGTTAACTGCAATAAGAAACCAAAGTCCAGAGTTTGGCAGATAACTAAAAGAGGGTTATCACTTAGGTTATATAGCAAAAAGTGTTGATGTATATTATGTGTAGTAGTATAAATAATAAAGTATTTAAATTAGATCACAATGCTGTGTTATGTACATTAGATCACAGTGCTGTTATGTGCATAACAATGTTATGTGGGCTGGGACCTACGACACAAAGGACTCAACTGTCAACACTGGTTAGGCCACAATCGAGGGGGACACAGAGTTCTGATGTTTTCTTTTGGTGCAAAAATCCTAAAGAGGAAAGAAAAATACTTCTCTACAGAAGCATAAAAATCAGTCACAACATCTGGGCAGCTGTGATCCACCAGAAAGAAATGAGTTCCAACCTGAATAAAGTTGAAAGAAATTTAATCCAATCCCGTGTGGAAAACCCTCTTGTTTAGGTCACTTGTACGTAACTCTGGTTCCTGCAGAACGAGCCCTTCAATGAGAGGCCGGAGACCTGCTCAGGTGGAGCGGAATAATTGAACCTGGGGTCAGTAGCACTTGGCATTGAGAAATCCTGATATGTCGTAGGACTCTGGGCTGGGCACAGGAGCTATCTGCACAGTGTTCATGCTACAGGAGCCATCCCTCAGGTGGGGGCACTAGTCAACGCCTCGGCCTCTTCCCAGAATGCCCCATGGTGGTTAACTGCTGTGGCCAGCAAGCAGTGAACACAAGGGAAGTCCATTCTTGGGAAAGGCCTCCAAGCGCATCCCTTCTTAAAAACTCAGCCCCAACGTGGAAAGCCTGCCACAGCTGTCTTGGCCATGGCTTTCTCAAACCACCATCCACACATGGGCTTGGTTCACTTTCCTTTCAGATACACCGCTTCACCAATGAACTCATTGAGAGCATACTGAAAATCATCAGTTTTAAAATTAGTCCATTTTACATTTACTAAACTTCGAGTCCTGCCTGTAGTTGCCTTGGCACCCAAACCAGATGGTTTTGCAGGCTTCATACAGCGTGACATTGCCCACCTCTGCTGTCAGAACTCTAGAGGTATCTGCTTGGGAAAGAAGAGTAGGTTGTCAGCTTCATTGCATATTCACCCTTTTTAGGGTCTTACAGTAACTTGGTAAGTTCATAGAACTGAATTTACTTTCCATACTAACGCATTGTTTTCTCAGGAATGCTTTTTTTCTCTGAGACCAGCCACTTAGCTAATTTAAAATAAGGAGCCATGTGGCATGTAGTCTGAATTCCAATACATAAAAATTGCTGTTGAGGGAAAATGGGTGCTGTAGGGCTCGCTTTGAATTGGGTGATCAAGAGTGGCTTTTTTGAGGATGGGACATTTACATGCTAGTGAGATCTGTGGTTGAGAAGTAGAGAGGCAGAGAGGGAAGCAGAGTGGAAGAGATAGACTGTACGAAGGAGCTAGAATTTTATCCTGAAGTATTAACTAATCCCTTAATGCAAACCAGAAGGCAGGGATCAGAAGAGGTTAATAACACTGTTAAGTACAGCATTTCAGACTTTATTGTGACTTTGCAATCCTGCAAGTTAAGGACTATCATTAAAAATTTTCAAACTTTTATACTTTTGAGAGGCAGACATCCAGAGAGGACTCCAATCTATTGGTTTACTCGCCCAGTGCCCACCACAGCTGGGGCTGGACCTAGGCCAAAGCTGGGAGCCAGTAACTCATTGCTGGTCTCACATGGGGTGTAGTAACCCAGCCATTCGATTCTCACCAGCTGCCTCCCAGGGTCTACTCAAGCAGGAAGTTGGAGTCAGGAGCAGAGCTGAGACCTGACCTCAGGAATGCTGTGTTGCAGCTGACATCTTTATCACTGGGCGAAGTGTCCACGCCAGAGAATCTTACTTGACAATTGAAGATGACCTTGGATTGTGTGGCCTTCACGTTTTTATTTAGTAAGATAGAGGCATAATCAGATAGTGTTCACAGTAAACGGTTCTCAACCTGGGTGGACCTAAAATATTTTGCATGGCTATATTTTACAATTTTTAAAAAAGATTTATTTATTTATTTGAAAGGGGGGCGGTCTTCCGTCCGCTGGTTCACTCCCCAGTGGCCGGAGCTGCACCAACCCAAAGCCAGTAGCCAGGAGCTTCTTCTGGGTGTCCCATGCGGGTGCAGGGGCCCAAGGACTTGGGCCATCTTCCACTGTTTTCCCAGGCCACAGCAGAGAGCTGGATTGGAAGAGGAGTGGCCAGGAGCTTCATCTGAACCTCCCATGTGGGTAGTAAGGGCCCAGACACTTAGGCCATCTTCGGCTGCTATTTCTGCTGTTATTTTCCCTGGAGAATTGAGTCCACTATGCTAAACAGAATTACGTTCTAGATTCTGGTAATTAGAAATTTTTTTCCGACATGGGACTGACTCTTCTTTGGGAAATGTAGGCATCTCTAGCTCTTTCCCCTCAGTGTCAGTGGGCTTGTCCATCTGGAGCAGTGTCCTCATGGAGTCAGGAATGTGACTGTAAATTTGCTAGGGACTAATGTCTTTTTTTTTTTTAAATTAGTTCTATTTGAGAAGCAGACAGAGGGAGATCTCTTCCATCTGCTGGTTCATTCACTATATCCTGCAGAAGTTGGATCTGGGCCAGGCTGAAGCCAGGAACCTGGAACTCAGTCCGTTCTTTCCCACATCTGCTACCTCACAGGATGCATGTTAGCAGGAAACTAGATCAGAAATGGAATAACTGGGGTTTGAACCAGGCACTTGGATATGGGATGCTAGTGTCCTAACAGGTGTCTTCACCACTGTACCAAATGTTTGCCTGGAATTAATTTTAATTATATATACTACTTAAATCTATCTGAACTGTTTTGTCAAAATTAGTGTGAAAATATTAATGTATTTTGCATACTTCTGTACTAAAGTTTTTTAGATTTCCTTATACAAGGTGAACAAATTTCAAGTTTTTCATATACAAATTGAAGAGCATGATACTTCTCACCCTATCCTCCCTTCTACCTACATCTTTTTTTTTTTTTTAACCCCTCCACCAAATGAAGAATTCAACAAGTAGTAAGTAGAAAAACTACTGTTCCTCAAGAGTGTAGGGAAGGGCTGTAAACAGTAATGAAATCTCAAAGTCATTTGTTGTGCTCTGTATATTAATTACCACAAAGCAGGGAAAAGATACATAAAACCCCTGTGAGTTTCTTAGTAGTGTACAGAGAGAACAGCACAGGACTGTATAAACAGCATTGCTTCCATTGTTTTTTTGGATCAAAGATAGCTCTCACCAGCTTGTATATTTTGTCTTCCTTTGTGCCCTTGGATTTGGGACTGAAATTCTGAATTCAAGTTTTGTGTTCTGTTTTTCTTTGCTACTATCCAAAAATCACTTAGATTCTGCATTTTAATAAGAATATGAAACCTTTGCTTTTGTTTCTAAAACAAGTCCTTCATGGATTCTAATAAATTCACATGATATTCAAAGAAAAAATGGGAGGTTTCAAAGGAGTGTTGTGTTGTAGCACTTCTCCAGGTACTGCTCTGGGAAATTGTCACTGCTGCCACGTTACTCTGCCCTCACGGTCAGGGGGAATAATCACTTTGCCCTTCCGTTTGTATAATCACATCAATTTGGTAGGTTGACTTAGAACCTTTACTAAAGGTTCAGGTGTGGTACCTCAAAAATTGTTTTGCCAAATAGAAGTTGTAATTTTAATTCAAAAAGTTGGCCTGATTTTTCATTTAGCTTAGTATTGTCATGTCATTCAGGGGACTATCTGCCTTTCCTGCTGGCTGGAGTCTGAAGATCTGCTGCCTGCCTACCTTACACCATGCTTCCTATAAAACAACTGCCTAGATTTGGATTCTCATAAGAATGTTAGTTTATTCTAGTTTTACCAAAATACCTTCATCTTTTTTTTTGAGTTGAATTACATTTGACCCGCTGCACCACAGTGCCAACCCCAGGTTTTCATTGATTAAGACTAACCACTAAAATAGAGTGAATTCCTAGATTTTAACCTTAAGAGAAATCAGTAGACCTCGTGTATAATATTGTATGTGCATAATCAACCTGTCACTTGTGTTTTTGAGTTTTGTTTTTTAAAAGATTCATTTATTCATTTGAAAGGTAGAGTTACAAATAGAGGCGGAAGCGGGGGTGGGTGGGTATGTCTTCCATCTGCTGTTTCACTCCATGAATGGCCACAGTGGCCGGAGCTAGGCCCATGAGTAGCCAGGAGCTTCTTCTGGCTTTCCCACACAGGTGCAGGGGCCCGAGGACTTGGGCCATCTTCTGGTGCTTTCCCAGGCCATAGTAGAGAGTTGGATCAAAAATGGAGCAGCCAGGACTCAAACTGGTGTCCATGTGGGATGCTCGTGCTGCAGGAAGTGGCTGTACCTGCTATGCCACAGTGCTGGCCCCATTTGAGCTACTTAATGGGGTTCATGTCATTCAATAAAATTGGCTTTTTCTTATTGTCAGCATACTGAAATTTATCTCATTGCTTTGAGTTGTGCATAAATTCATCTTCTAGTGGTCATATTACTAGTTTTTTCTTATCTGTAATTTAGCTGTGAATCTGTAAAATACTTTTTATGCCTGAAAAGTAGAAATTGTATCATAGGTCTAAGATTTTCTTTAAAAATTGGGTTATTTTTCTTATCATTTGAGGGTCTTAAGCCTACCCCCAGGTTTAGTGATTCTCAAACACTCGGTCTGAGGTGGTGTATATAGTCACTGTCACGGCTGTGACTTAACTGCTACGAATGAGGGTGCAAAACAAAAGGGATGAGACAAAGTGGAAGAATCGGGGTGCAGCCCCCCCCACCGCTGGACTGAAACAACTGTCTGACTTGATTCTTCAAATAATGACAACTCTTATGAAATGCTGTATACCAGAAAATCTCATTAGAGTGAGTGCCCAAGATTTGGATTTGGCCACTTAAATAAGTATACTCTGCTTAACATGTACCACAATTCCAAATGTAGAATTGGATATCAGGTGTTCAGCCAGCATAGGAACAGCGAGCAGTTAGAGATCTGAGAACTCTTCTGAAATTCCACGCCTGCTGAGGCCACGCCACACAAGCCGGCCTTGGTAAGGTAGCAGTGTGAGGTCTGCTCTGTTAGCTTTCCTGCACACTGAACTTATTTTTGACTGATGGTACTTATCAAAAAATCAGTTAACTTTAGAGGCAATGAGAGAAGCGGCAGCCACCTGCTGGTTTACTTCCCTAAATGTTTGCGGTTGCTGGAGCTGAGCCACAAAAGAGCTGGGAACCCAGTTCCAGTCCCTCATGTAGGTGCCAGGGACCCAGTCTTGTACTCTGTGCATTAGCTGGAAGCTGGACTCAAACAGCTAGGACTGAAACCCAGGCACTTGACTCTGAGATGATTACATTTCAACCGACTTCTTAACCACTGAGCCACTAGTCTTTAACTGATTTCTTCTTGATCGTGTTCATTCTTACTGGCATTTATTGAAGGATCTACTTATTTCCTGTTGTATTAAAGGTATTACTTTTTTATAAAGTAAATTAATACGATCTAACAAGATAAGTAGAAGAAACATCAGGTATCTCCTAGCATCAAGCTTCTTGGGGACTTTATTTTTTGTAATATTTGCATTACCTGTTAGTAACCATGTTAATGACATCAGTAGGCTTTTGGTTCTTGGAGTCTGCATATAGCTTCCCTTGCAGTCTTTTTTGACAGAGTTAGACAGAAAGGTCTTCCATTGGTTCACTCCCCAAATGGCCGCTATGGCCGGTGCTGCGCTGATCCAAAGCCAGGAGCCAGGCGCTTCTTCCTGGTCTCCCATGCGGGTGCAGGGGCCCAAGCACTTGGGCCATCCTCCACTGCCTTCCCAGGCCACAGCAGAGAGCTGGACTGGAAGAGAAGCAGCCGGGACTAGAACCTGGTGCCCATATGGGATGCTGGTGCCGCAGGTGGAGGATTAACCAAGTGAGCCATGGTGCCGGCCCCTCCCTTGCAGTCTTAAACCTTGACCATTGTTATCCTATTATTTCATCCACGAATGTTTATTGTATGCATGCCAAAGTCAGTCTAATACCATTGATGTCTAATGGAAAAATACTTCCAAATTCACAACTGTGTGCTACTTTCTCTTGGATTCCTAGTTTTACATAGATCTGTTGACCATTTCCACTTGGATAATCTGAAACTTTTATAGTCATAATCTCTTAAGTATACATTCCCTCTTACTGTTTAGTTTTTCCTGTTAATTGAAATAATTCATATTAATTTCTGGTCTTACCTGGTTCTGACTGCTAATTCCTAAATGACTAGACCATTTAAGTTACTCTGCTGCTTTCAGTTTTGTTTATAAGTGTAACCAACCTCCATACCATTGCCAGCTTTCCTTTCTTTCCAAGTACCAGTTGCATTGTTGCTGAAGGTCCCTAGGTATGTGGAGTGAAATTGAAATACTAACATTAAGCTTTGTAGGGAACCTTTTTATATCATTAACCAAAGTATTTTTGCAAGATTGGACTTTGAGACTTTTCTTTGTGAGCCTTTTTGAAAGCTTGATGCTGTTTCAGTGAAAAATTGACTAGACTATTAAAAAGTGAGGTGCAGAAACTGAAGAGATGGAAGTATATAGTTGGAAAACATACTGCTAGTAGTGACTTTCAGTATTGGGTCATTGGGACTTTTATACTCTGCGCATTGTTTTTTTTCCAGTGAAACTTCTCTTTAAAAAGTTTTTATAGAAATTACACAGGAGTTTGTATCCTGCTCATCTAATTAAACTTCGTTGTTCCATAGGTTATCAGCTATGTAGTATAATAAGCTGCATCTATAGTAGACTCAGATTTTTTGTGTATTATAAAACTGTATTCCTGATACTGAAGTGTAATAATGGCCTGTAGTATGATAAAAATCAGATGGAATACAATTTACCTGTAATTCACTTTCCTCTTTATTTTTTAAAGGGACCAGTTACTCTCCACAAGAAAATTCACACAACCACAGTGCTCTTCATAGTTCAAATTCACATTCTTCTAATCCAAGCAATAATCCAAGCAAAACTTCAGATGCAGTAAGTATTAATACACATGCCCAATTTTATTTTTTGGAATTCATTACAAAAATCTGATGGCAAAGCTCCTTATATCAAGTCTGTTATGTTCTAAGCAAAATTGATTTCTTAATGTATTTATTTGCAACAATAATAACACTCTTTTAAAGTAGTGAGTAAACTTTACAGGTGTTAGTAGAATTGAGGACAGTCAGGAAATACCATCTTGGCATTACCTTAAGCAGAGTTTTGTCTTTGCAATATGTGAATTATAAAGAAATTCAGATGAAACTTCCATGGTTAAAGTGTTTTTAAGACTGAAGTAACTGTTACTCAGTTTGGATTTTTCTATTCAGTGTCCAGATTAAACACAGATTTCTAATGTATTCATTTAACCAGAAATAATTTAAAATTTCATTTTACTAGGTATATGCTAGAATGTAAGCCTACAGAATCAAAATAATGTGACCCATCTAGTTTTAAGAAATGTTTAATACAAAAGCTTGTTTATTTGAAGCGCAGAGTTACAGAAAGGGGCGGAGAGATCTTCCATCCACTGATTCACTCCCCTAAATGGCTGTCACAGCTGAGGCTGGGCAAGGCTGAAACCAAGAGCCTGGGATTCCACCCAGGTTTCCTTCGTGGGTGGTGGGGTCCCAAGTACTTGCGAGGTATCTTCCACTGCTTTCCCACCTGCTTTATTAGGAAGCTGGATCAGAAATGGAACAGTGGGGACTCTAACTGGCACTCGTATAGGATGCTGACGCTGCAAGCGGTGACTTAAACTGCTGAGCCACAACACTGGGAAGTACCACATTTCAAGGAACTTTTAGACTTGGTGAGATAGAAAAGTAAAAAACACAGTGTTTGTTAAAGTTGCTCTGGAGGGCACTCAGGATAAAGAGCCACAGCTTAGATGAAGAAGATAGAAACTGTAAGTAACGCTTCTTAACAGGTTTAAATATGGCTTAGCCAGTAGAATAGGTGGAACATTGTGTAGCATACAGAGGAATAAGAATAACATGGAACTATGAGATGGCACAGCATGTTTGAAGAACTGGGAGGATTTGATGCTGTGGAAAAATGACAGGAGCCTAAGATTAGGGATAAGTGTAGTTTAGATGGTAAAATGTCTTGGCAAGGAATACAAATTATGTACAAAGGCAGTAGAAAGTTATTGAAGGATCTAATCAGTAAAGCAGTATCATAATTATTATCAGAAAGTCATCTGAGGTAGCAATGTGGGAAGGTATAGGAAAGAAGCAACAATCTGACAGAAAACCATCAAAGCTGCAGGTTTTGCTTGGGTGTTTGATTTTTCTACTTTGATTGGCATGGCAAGACCTTTCAGGTTTTTGTTTTTTTTCTCTCACTGAAGTAGTGTGGATAGAAAAGGATATTAAGGTACACATAAATCTAAAATAGTTTTGAGTGTTAGTCTGGGGTCAGTTAGGAAAAATAATTATGTAGGGTATTTTAACACAGAACTTAATATACTGGTAAGCAGATATGATAGGTATTAAAAGTTGGGGGGGAGGCAGCGCCTCGGCTTAATAGGCTAATCCTCCGCCTGCTACGCCGGCACACCGGGTTCTAGTCCCGGTCGGGGCACTGGATTCTGTCCCAGTTGCCCCTCTTCCAGGCCAGCTCTCTGCTATGGCCAGGGAGTGCAGTGGAGGATGGCCCAAGTGCTTGGGCCCTGCACCCCATGGGAGACCAGGAGAAGCACCTGGTTCCTGCCTTCGGATCGGCGCGGTGCGCCAGCCGCGGTGGCCATTGGAGGGTGAACCAACGGCAAAGGAAGACCTTTCTGTCTTTCTCTCTCACTGTCCACTCTGCCTGTCCAGAAAAAAAAAAAAAAAAAAGTTGGGAGGGGGGATAAAAGAGGAGGAAACCAAGAGGGCTGTGGTACAATAGCAGGAAGTTTAGATTTTCGGAACCTGATGGTGAGGAGGCACCCACAGAGCTGGAGACAGTGCCTCTGAAGCTAGTTCATGTGGTGGACTGCACTGGCGAGCTGGAGACCAGAACCCACTACGGCTTCATCTTCTGGTGTTTCTGGGAGGAAGTGATTTGCATTGTTCTAGCACTTGGACTAACATCAGCATTGCAGAGCAGACTTGAGATGGGATTGAAGCTGAGGGACTTTGGCAGGTGCTACCAGCAAACCGTGTGAATCTTCTTTATTCATGGAAAAACAGTCTGTTAATTTACATAAATAAAGGATTGATTGATTGGTTTGAAAGAGGGAGACAGATTTTCACCTGCTGGTTCACTCCCCTAGATTTCTGCACCAGCAGCTGGTGCTGAACCAAACCAAAATCAGGAGCCATTTTTTTCTGGAAAAACTGAAAGCTGTTGTTTATGTGATCTGTCATTAACAATTATCATATTAGAAATTAAAACTGAGCAGGTGCTGTGGCATACAGGGCTAAGCCTCCACCTGCAATGTCGACATCCCATATGGGCACCCGTTCATGTCCCGGCTGCTCCTCTTCCTGTCCAGCTCTCTGCTGTGGCCTGGGATAGCAGTAGAAGATGGCCCAAGTGCTTGGTCCCCTGCACCCAAGAGACCTGGGAGAAGCTCCTGGCTTCCATTTGGGAATGAACCAGCAGATGGAAGACCTTTCTGTCTCTCCCTGTCTATCTGTAACTCTACCTCTTAAATAAATCATTCTTTTTAAAAAAATTAAAACTGAGCGATAGTTGATCTGACTTAAGATGCTGATCAGAATGCCAGTATCACATATTGGGAACTTTTCCCTCCCCCTAGCATTAGATTAAGATAGGAACATGTAGTTTCTTGCTAACTCCCATGGGTTCAAGTCTTGGCTCCACTCTACATTGAAGCTTCCCCCTGCTGCATGCTCTGAAGGTATCAGTCGATGGCTCAAATGGTTGGTCTCCTGCCACCCTGCATGGGAGATTTAAGTGGAGTTCCCATCTGCTGCAGGCCTTTGTGGAATGAACCAGCTGCTTGGCGCATGCTCTGTGTCCCATCAGAGTAAAATCTTTAAAACCATAAATTTAAGAGATTAAAATCATTTACTTAAAATGGCAATCATAAAACTGTTAGACATTGATATGGGGTATCTGTATGAACAAATTTTCGAACAAAAAGACACCAAGCTTCTCTTTAGTGTCTGACTTAGTAGATGACATTTAGAATTTCCTATCTGCTTCTGTATCCAATCTTTTGTGAAAACAGATGTCGTGGACAGCTCTTAGTAAACTCCCTGTATGCTTGTGGTACATGAAGAAGACAAAGTCATCTTGGTCTTCTGTGAAAACAGTCTCGATCTGTGAACGGACCTCCAAGTTCCCTAAGGATTCTTAGATAACACTTTGAACTTACTTAGCACCTGTGCTGGCAATCATCTCAAGCCTAATTTAGAATACTTGAAATGGCTATAGTCCTTGTGTTTGATTTTCAATTTGATTCCTTTAGTAAAAAAAAATTGACATCTGTTGCACATTAGTATCTTAAAAATTATTCCATTACTTGATTTTCTTTCCTAACTCCTTGAGGACGGAAGTTGGGAGAAGATAGGCAGAAGTTACTGGTATTTGGCTGTAATGCTATACCTTGGAACATGCTTTAAGACATTAGCACGTGCTGACTTAAGATTTGATGGGCAAATCCACATAGTGTCACAGTCCAGGGTTCTGCAGGCTCTGGTCTGTCAGTTAGTAACTGTCAGGAGGTTGCAGCAGAATCTTAAGGAGATTCCTGGTGAGAGAGGCACGAGCGCGTGCTTGTGTGTGTGTGTGTGTGTGTGTGTGTGTGTGTGTTGTGGTGCTAACTCTATCTCCCCTCGGAAAGGTGCAGGGCTGCGCTTGGGCAGTTTGCAGAGCGCTGCTCTAGATCACGCTGGTCTCCCCTCTGCTACCCATATCTTCTGTCTGCTAGCTTCAGATCCCACTTTCCACCCCTTTGGCCTATCTGGGAACCCCATGTAACCAAGCAGAGCAAATCTGTTGACAACATCTATAAGAGGAGGGTGATTTTGTGTAATTTACCTACAGGGAGAAGTGAGTGATGGAGAACTTTATGAATTCGGCATCTGTGACTGGCCTGCTAACATTGGTCATAGCTTATTTCTAGCTGCTCATGATTGAAAATTAACTCCCCACTGCTTTCAGAGACTTGGAAGCACAGGGCTGAAGTCCAATATTTTCCATATTTTGAGATGTAAACTGCAGAATATAAACATATGGCAGAGTCTGCAGCATTTCTCCAACTGTTCTCAAAATTTTTAAAGCATTTCCAGAATTGATGTCTATTTAATGGAAATAATTGGCATTCAGAAATCAGAATTTTGATTCTTTTATATACCACTAATTAGTTTTCTGACCTATGCACAACTCATTAAGTTCTCTCAGCATGTTTCCTAACTGGTAATATTAAACTGGGTAGGGCAAGGCATTGAGTAGAAGTTGATTTCTCAAGCTTCAAAATTGTGCCACTGAGCGGGCGTGTAGCTTGGCAGCCACATTGCTGCATCCCATGTACAAAGTCCAAGGGTTTAACACCTGCCTCTGGCTCCTGACTTTTTCATGCAGATACAGACCTGGGAAGCAACAGTGATAGCTCAAGTTGGTGAGATCCTGCCGCCCATGTGGGAGACCCGGATTAAGTTCCTGGCTCACAGCTTTGTCCCTGGGCAGAGCTCATGCAGGCATTTGAGAAGTGAACCAGCAGATGGACCAAATCTGTCTCTTTCAGTTTCTATGCCTCTCAAACAAGTAAAAATTTCAAAATAAATAAAACTGTGTCATTATACACTTTGGCAGACCCAGAAGGTTAGGCTACCATAATATAACATTATTCATTTTAATCTCATACCTCTTGGAAAAAATAGTTAAGGTTGGGGCCGGTGCTGTCACATAGCGAGTAAAGTCACCACCTGTAGTGCCGGCATCCCATATGGGTGCCGGTTCTGATCCAGCTCTCTGCTATGGCCTGGGAAAGCAGTAGAAGATGGCCCAAGTCCTTGGGCCCCTGCACCTGCATGGGCACCCAGGAAGAAGCTCCTGGCTTCTGCATTCAGATTGGTGCAGCTCCAGCCATTGTGGCCATCTGGGAAGAGAACCAGAGAATGGAAGACCTCTGTCTCCTCCCTCTCTCTGCCTCTGCCTCTCTGTAACTCTGCCTTTCAAATAAATCTTTTAAAAAAAATAGTTAAGGCTGTCAACTAGAAGAATACTTGACATTTTACTGCATTTCCTGTGCTCAGTGCAGACACTTAGCTTAGACTTCTCAGATTTTTCTACCGTCATTGTGATTGTTACATTTCCTCTAAGATACCTGCAAGAGACTACAAGTGAGAATATCCGGAAGACCAGCTCTGGTTGTGGGAAAATGAAGGATACTGCTGGTCATGATTACATGAGACCAGGGGGTCTTAGTTAATGCTTGACTCATCTCATGGATTTTACAGAGAACTTTCAGCTGACTTTTTGTCTATATTTTTTAAATGTTGGTTCCCTTTTCCACTGTGTTGCAGTACCTACAGGCAGACTGTTCTCTGTTGTACTGTGTGTGACCACTAGCGTGCTGCAGTTAGAACTGAGGGTCTCATGCTTTATTAGTCACTTGGCAATGATTTCTTCTCCTCGTCACCATGCTGTCGTATTTCAGCCATGGTGATTGAGGGCTTCAGTGTTTTTCCTTTTTTGATTTTTTTAAGGTTTTCTGTGATTTATGAAGATTTCCAGTCTACTGTTATATGTACTCAGATAATTAGCAGTACACAGTAAGGCGCTTTGGTCTCATATGTATGCTTTTGTTTCCATGTATATGCTTTGGAAATCATTGATGCTATCAGGTTATTAAGTAATAAAATTTTCTCATGTTTAAAATTATTTTTAAGCCTTATGATTCTGCAGATGACTGGTCTGAGCATATTAGCTCTTCTGGGAAAAAATACTACTACAACTGTCGAACAGAAGTTTCACAATGGGAAAAACCAAAAGAGTGGCTTGAAAGGTATTTGCTTTTAATCTAGTTGAGCTATATTTACCATTCTTGATTCTACAAGTTAATATTTTATGGTGTTATGCATTTGAATTTTAGGTTCTTTATCGAGACATCATCACTCCCTCTTTTAATTGCAGTTGTTGACCTGTTTACTCTGTTTTCTATAATTTGTCTTAAAATGTAGAACAGCTGCCCATAAGGTTCTTATGAGCAGTTAGTATATTTAATAAAATGCTTACATTGTTAATCTCCATTTGTGCATTTCTGTTGTAATTTATAATACAGGTTTGTAGATCTTATGGGATAGTCATGCTCATGTCTTTTACATATGTAGAATTAATACTGTGAAGTTGTCTGTGGGTTAAATAATTGGTATACTTTTGCCATCATGAAGAAACATTAGTGTTCTGTGTGCTTACCTCCATACCAGAAAAATTATAGACCATATTCAGTTCTTTGATTTTGTATATACTGTTTGAATATTTGGCAGGAGCTGTTATGGGTACCCATGTCCTTGATGTGATTTTTATGGGCTTATCTATTTTCTATTTTTAGAGAACAGAGACAAAAAGAAGCAAACAAGATGGCAGTTAATAGCTTCCCGAAAGATAGAGATTACAGAAGAGAGGTGATGCAGGCGACAGCCACTAGTGGGTTTGCCAGTGGAAGTAAGTATTAATTTTGTCTCTAACCACTGTAATGTTGGATTATTCCTGTCATTCATACATCACAAATCTGTGCATTGCTATGCATTAATTAAAGTAAATAGAACCAGCACTCTGCTTAGTCTTTCCTACCCAGCCTCCCCCAGCTTGTGTCTTGAGAAGTGAAGGGTACACAGTGGAATAGGACATGTGTGTCTATCTCACCACCCATAGTGGCTACAATGTGATCAGGATGGTAGCTGATAAAATCTTATGTTTGGGATTGGCTTTTCTATCCAGATACAAAACCGAGTGGATTTCAATCCAGTAATTGAATCATGGGTACAGGCATAGTGACATAATGACTGTTATCAATGAGAAACTTGTCTGTTTGGATGTAGATAGTTTAACTCAGGATTTTTTACTTACAGTGGCCTAAATGTATACCCATACAATCATTTTTGTTTCACTTTCAGTACAGTTCAATAAATTACATGAGACAGTGCTTTATTATAAAATAGGCTTTGTGCTAGATGGTGCTCTTCTGTCCCCTCCCTGCCCCCTGCTGTAGGCCATAGGGCACTTTTAAGTGTTATGAGCATGCTTGAGGTGGGCTAGGCAAAGCTGTGATTTTTGGTAGGTTGGGTGTCATTAAATGCATTTTCAATTTAATGATCTTTTCAACTTAACAGGTTTGTCAGGGTGTAACCCCTTTGTAAGTGGAAAATATGTGCATTTCTCCCTGATCGTAGGTCTGTCTGACATCTCTGTGTGGAGCTTATACAACAGTAATAAAAATGCTTCCTAAAAAACTTTTATAGAGCCCTTTGTTCTAAGGCACTCGTCTATAAACCAAATTGCAGGCATGTCCTACTGTTCTTTTGAAAGCAAATTTAATGCAAATAGAATGATTTTTAGCAAACATTTTACATTTGTTTTTTGATTTGTTTTCTAAATTTGAAGTTTCACTTGAAGATACTCTATTCCCAGTGTTGTCTTCTGCCCAGAATGAAATTTAAATTTCATGTAGAATTCTTGGGTTCTTTACTGAGCTTTGGGTTTGAAAAGAATTTAAAAACAATGGGTTCTGGAAATTGTTAGACTTGAGCATTTGAATCCTGCTTCTGTAACTTAACAAAAACTAGGGGTGTGTTTTGATTTTAGGAAGGAATGCTGATTGTTTGGGGGAAAATTACTTAAGATAAAACATAGTTCTGGATGACTGTTTAAAATGTTCTCCTAGGAACATTAAAATTTTAAATTTATTAATGAAATTATACTCAGTTTTTAGAAAACATTGATTTAAAGTAACTGGAAATTAAAGAACACTATTTTGTGACAGAAGACTTGGGTTTCATATTAAGTAATTGACTTTTGGCAAACAAAAGCAAGACAGCACACCTCCTCACACCCTCTTGTTTGAGAGACAGAGAATGCTTCCACCTGCTGGTTTCTCCCTGAATGTCCTCAACCTGCACTGGGCATTGCCGAAGCCTGGGGCTAGGCACTCTGAGTCAGCTCTCCCACACTGAGTGACAGAGGCCCACGCACTGAAGTCTTCATCACTCTGCACAGGATCATCGGGATCTGCACAGGAGGCTTTCCTTTTGAAGTAAATGAGTAGCACCCAGCTTCCGGGCATTCTGATCTAACTGAGGGGGTACACACATAGAGGATTATTGAGATGAAAAACACCCCCCCCCCTTTTTTTAAGTAAGTAAAGATGTGTTGGCACAGCAGGTGTCTTGTCCTGCTGGCTAGATCCTGAAGTTGTGCAGTACTGGATTGGGCCAAGCTTCTTTATTTAGTGGGTGAGGATCCCAAAGAGGAGAAAGAGCAGAGCCTGATATCTTTTTTTGAAAATAACCTCTTTCCCTTTGGGTGTAATAAATGAAGGGAGAAATTAGCAAGATCTGACAGAAAGTTAAAATAACTATTTTTATGTTTTTAAATTGTTTATCTGTATGCATCTGTTCCTTAGACTCAGTAGTTTTATTGCTTTTTTCTTTATGACCTTTTAAAAAAGATTTGAAAGGCAGAGTTATAGCAAGAGAGAGAGAGAGATCTTCCATCCACCGATTCATTCCCAAATAGCTGCAGTGTCTGGGCCAGGCCAAAGCCAGGAGCTTCATCCAGGTCTCATGAGGGTGGCAGGGGCCCAAGCATTTGTATACCACTGCTTTCCCAGGTGCGTTAGGAGAGAGCTGAATGGGAAGTGGAGGAGCCAGGATTTGAGTTGGCTCTCTGATCTGAGATGCTGGTGTCACAGGCAGTGGTTTAACCTGCTGTGCCACAACACCAGCCCCTTCTTCATGATTGCAAAGGAAGGCATTTTTATTTAAAAAAAATTAGAGGACAGGTAAGGTTTTTTTTTTTTTTTAAACCCTAAGACATAGTAACATTTTGGGAATTATCCCTTTTTTGTTTGTGCATATAAATTTGTGTTGAAATTATGTATGTTATCTTTTATACCAAAAATGGGATTGTATATTACTGCCTTTGAGCTGTTTTTTTCCCCAGTAATATTTCAGGGCTGTGTTTTTATGTGCGTTTGTAATTGCATATTTGCTCTCTTGTCTGCCCAGTATTGCATTGTTTTGATGTACCTTCTTTATCCGTGGACATGTGGGTAGTTTTCATCCTTTTCTGCTATAAATGAAATTGTGGTTCTTTCCTGCTCACTTCAGCTGATTCCTAAGCAAATGAGGGTTTAGTGGGTCTGTGGCCATGTTGAAATGAAATTCTGCTCTAACACCTTTTTCCTTGGCATTTAAAAATGGTTGAGAAGGGACTTCACTTTGTATCATTGCTTTTTCCTTTTTAGTGATCAAGTGAGCTGTAGTTGCTGTGGTAGTAATGGTCAGTAAGCCATTTAAGTGTTTGAGTTTGCCTATCAAAAAATGTTGGCGGTTTTCCTGTATGTCCAATCCATGGGGTGAGGCTGAAAACCTGTTGGTGACTACCCACAGAAGTGTGATGGCTAAGAGGGGGAAGGCTTGGGAAGATACATTAAGTTTTGAAGGATATGTTAGTACAACTTGACATTGAAAAGCTTATGAGTAGAATGTTTCCATCTCTAAACTGTGGCTTGTTAGAGTGAAAGCTGTGTGTTTCGAGAAACCTTGTTGGGGTTTCTCTTAGCATTGGTGGCATTTTTAAGTCTGGCGGTCTTGGTTGTGGGAAGCTGTCTTAGTGTACGTTGTTGAACCCAACACCCTGCGTGTACTCGCTAGGTGCTAGCAGCGTATTCCCAGGGGGCTGTTTACACACGATTAGCTACCTCACTGCCTT
Organism: Oryctolagus cuniculus; assembly: GCF_964237555.1. Taxonomy (NCBI): domain Eukaryota; kingdom Metazoa; phylum Chordata; class Mammalia; order Lagomorpha; family Leporidae; genus Oryctolagus; species Oryctolagus cuniculus. The sequence goes on along the minus strand of NC_091444.1, from coordinate 99,057,271 downwards.
CTGTTTAGAGTTGTGATAGCAGGCTGTGTGGCAGTGGCTTCCTTGGATCCTGTAATACCCCCCCACTGCTTTTTAACACTTAGAAATAGTACAAGTATGATTTTTAATGTTCATCTTGAGTATATTTAATACATTTGACTATAGCATATGAACTGGAAATGTAATTTTCTTAGTCAAGAAAATGAAAAGTTCTAGGTAGTAAAGTGGTAGGACTGAGGGTGATATTATTCCTATTCAAACAGAAGGTTTCTATTGTAATAAAAACTCTGGAATAAAACTGAGTATTTTATGTCCATGGAGGTTGATAGTTTACGATGCAATGGCGTTACAGGCTGGGATACCTGAGTCTACTAATTTTATATATTGTCAATGTCAAAAGACCTTGGGTTTTGATGTGATTGGCATTTTTTGACTATCCCAATGGCTTTTATTGTGTTATGACACAGTGGTTGTGTACTGACAGATTTAAAATTGACTTGCAGTTTGAGTGTGTGGCTTTCTTTGCTATATTGTCTTTGAATTGGAAAAAGCAGTAGTGAATGGGAGTGGTGGAGCATCATATACTGGAATGTTAGTGTTTCCTTGGTTACTTTAAGTCCAGTTACTGATTGGCATTTTGGAGTTCAGGGTAGAGACTTTTTTGGTAAATATAAACTTAGTGAATGTGACTGTCCAGATTTTCCTTTTGTCATGTTGTTTTGTGGAAACAGTGCTTCCCATCAATTTATGGATAGAGCCTATTTCTGAATTTAAAATTTCTTTTGGTTTTAGATTGAGAGAGGATCTGTTTTAATGTAATCGGTGATACCAGTTTGTAGGATTTCTATTTTCAGATAGCATTATCTGAAAGTAACATGATTTTGTTACTCTGGGTTTGTTAGTATTAAGAAAGCTGAATTGGTTTACATACTAGATGGTGTGCTCAGTCATCTTACATGAGGCCATTTCCATTCCGGCATAAACTACTTTAGAGCCGCTGTTTAGTACCATAGTATTTAGAGGAATCAGGCTAATAAAGCTGATATTTCTTTGCAGTTGAACCACTGTGGATAATTTAATTTGAATTTATGGTCCATATGTTACAGAAAAATACTTTTTCTGTTTTATAACATTAAAAAGTTGAGTGAAATGTTGTAACTCTAAATACTGATTTTCTTTTTAATGTTTTGTTTGAACAACAGTGTGGTTCTGAAGAATCCTAAGGAATGAATAGCCCACTGGAAATTTGAGCATAGATATTTATAGTTGAGTAAAAACTCTTCTTTTACTATTTGGATATTTCTATACCCGTGGTAAAACTGCAGAAACTAACTGGACTTGCAGTTTTATTGAAAGATACATAAGAACAAGAATGTTGCTGAATCAGCTGATGTTAAAAACAGGATTCTAACGTAATCTTTTTTCTTCCCCCTTCTGTCATTCCAACATCTTTTTCGAACTGTGAACTAAAGTGGAAGACAAGCATTCCAGTGATGCCAGTAGTTTGCTCCCACAGAATATTCTGTCTCAGACAAGCAGACACAATGACAGAGACTACAGACTGCCAAGAGCAGACACTCACAGTAGTTCTGCGCCAGTACAGCACCCCATCAAGCCAGTGGTTCATCCAGCTGCTGCCCCAGGCGCTCTTCCTTCTAGTCCATTTACGCTGCAGTCTGATCACCAGCCAAAGAAATCATTTGATGCTAATGGAGCATCTACTTTGTCAAAACTGCCTACACCCACATCTTCTGTCCCTGCACAGAAAACAGAAAGAAAAGGTATGCCGTTACTGCTAGATGCTGCGCGTGAACTAGTTTCTGCTGTAGTACATTATTTCCTTTGGCTTAAGACTCTTATCGATAAGTTTTTTTAAGTTTTCTAGACTGTTACTGCATAAATTTAGGTCTAGAGTTAGCAGTACTTTGCCTTTTCTTGTAATTTATTATCAGGCCTCAGAACCGTTTTTTCCTTTGACACTGACATCAAGTGCTTAATTTATAACAAAAGTGGTTTAAGTAACTTGTCAAAGTCCAATAACTGTCCCTTTGTATTTATGTAAAATACTCTTGTGGTAGTTGTCTTGATAGTCTAGAAATTGATTCTCGTAATTAAAATTTAATATGAACAGAGACAAAACTTGTTTTTGTACAACATGAACTCATTGGTTTCATTTTGTGAGTTAGAAAACTGAGTCATGAGTCTCAAGTTAACTAATGTCTGAATTTGATTTTAAGTCTGAAGTGAAACATTGCAATACAAATTATGTTTAGCCAACTCTGTGTTAATAACCATAGCATATTCAAAAAAGAAGTGTGACAACAACTACTTGGGAGGTGGAAGCAGTGTGATAAGAACTATATTTGCATGAACCATTGACTCTGACTTTTACCTCACCATATATATATATTTTTTTAAATAAGGAAGTTAAAAGACAAATTTTCATGGTTAGACCAGTTGGCAGACCATTAGTAAGTGTTGAGGAATTTTTGAAATGTCCCGTGAGTTTAGGAGATGAAGAGTTTGAGTTTTTAAGTGCAGTTAATTGCTTGACAAGTTGTTTTGGACTGTTGATGAAGGATTCACATAGCTGCTTTACTTTTGCCTCTGGTTTTCTCTTGTGTGTGCTATTTGATTTTCCTTTGTACTACAGTGTGTTTCAGAGTACTAAACTAATATTTTTACTATACAGTATACAGTTAAACAGATTAATGCTTGTTTCAAATGTTAAAGTCCTTTGTACCAAAATTGATAGGTTCTTTGTACCAAAATTGATAGGTTCTCATCAGATTTACCCTGTTGCACAAATCCATATGCAGAGAAAATTCTTGATGAAATCTGAATTCCTCCAACAGTTAATGTATTTTTTCCAAAGGATGGTTTGATTTTTTCAGTTCCTATAATTTTGTTTATCTGATCACAGAAAAACTTACTTTATTTAAAAAAAAAACACAAAGTTAAAAACCTTGAGACCTTCTGAAGTCTTTATTCAGGTTCCCATTTGTTCACCTAACACTTCACAGCTCCCCTGGGCTTCTGTGATAGTACTGTCCTGCAGGCTCCTTGTTCTAGTCTCTTCTCCTTAAACGGCAGCACCATACTTTGTCTTGCTTAACGTGTCCTCCCTCTTTTTATCATTATCTTTGGTTTTATTCCCTTCTGCATGCTGTATTTGTTAAATTTCCTCGGATACAGAGTGTCCCAAATTTCTCCCTTTCCCACAATGTATTAGATTCTCAGTAACTGACAGAATTAACCGTCAACTTGTTCTCTGGTATTCTCAAGGCCAGGCACATTCTGCCACCTTTTGACAATCTTTGCGCTCTTTGCTGTATTTCATTTGTGTGTACTCTTTCTGTTGTTACTGCTACTGCCATTGTTAGACTCAGGTCATCTCTCTTGAAGCAGGCTTCTGATGATCTCTCTGTCCTTCCTGCCCGGTCCAGCCACTCACTGCAGCACCACCATCCTAAAGTGAGATTGGACTCTGTTGCTTTCTTGCTTAAAGGCTTGTACTGGTTTGCCATTACGCAGAGGATAAAGTCTAGACTCCTAAGTAAGCCATGTGTCTCCCTAGTTTGATCTCCAGTCATTCCACTCCACATTCCCTACAATTGCTCTGTTGCAGGCGTGTGTGTTTCTGGACGTGGTAATGTTCATTCACGTTCCTTGTGTTCGCTAGATGGAAGGACATGTCTGTTCCTGTCCTGCTGAACTCAGTATTCTTTCTTGAAAGTCCAAATCTCACATCCTTCAGGTTCTTAACTGTCAGTTAACCTCTCCCAGTCCGTTTCCCAAGCACTTGGCCCTTTGTCTATTTTAGTGCTTATCACACTATTTTAGTTTTTTGACAGTTATGTTTAGGTTCGACATTGTGTTTTACTGCATTTTGTACTGTGCTCACCTTCTCTCCCCTCATCCCCCATGCTTGAGTCAGCATTTCCGACAACCTTAGTTAAAAATGACTGTGAACCAGAGTTGGTGCTAATTATTTTACATATACTTAATGTGTTCCTTGAAACAACACTAGAAGGGAAGAGACTGTCTCTTACCGTAGAAATGAGAGGCCTGAACAGTTCAAACACATGTTAGAGTATTTCAGGTGGCTTCTCCAAAATCCATGTTCTTTCCCCAAAACCATATGTAATGAAAGATAACAAATTATCAGTTAAGACTTCGGTAATTTAAAATTGCGAACAAATTGGAGGTGACTCAAGTGTAAATTGTACAAAGTGTATTTGCTAATCACAGATACTATATACAGAATTTTATGTATGGTAATTTTTTAAACTTAGAGGAAGAAATTTTATAAACTTGGAGTTGCCTGTTTTATAGGGGAAATTGTATAGTCTTTCCAAGTACTTTCCTTGTGTGTAAATCAGACGATTTTACTTCCTTCAAGAAGATGTCTTCACAGTTTCGATACTTTCAGATTGTTCTAGTTACTCTAAATTTATGCAATGTTCATTACACTAAAATTTGTTTTCCTCAGTGAAGATATCCATGTTACTCATGTTGAGCTTCCTGTTTTCTGGTTTTTTGTTTTTGTTTTTGTTTTTGGACAGGCAGAGTGGACAGTGAGAGAGAGAGAAAGGTCTTCCTTTACCATTGGTTCACCCTCCAATGGCCACTGGGACCTGTGCACCACGCTGATCCGAAGCCAGGAGCCAGGTGCTTCTCCTGGTCTCCCATGCGGTTGCAGGGCCCAAGCACTTGGGCCATCCTCCGCTGCACTCCCGGGGTATAGCAGAGAGCTGGCCTGGAAGAGGGGCAGCCGGGACAGAATCCAGCACCCTGACCAGGACTAGAACCCGGTGTGCCGGCGCCGCTAGGTGGAGGATTAGCCTAATGAGCCACAGCGCCGGCCTGTTTGTGTGTGTGTGGTTTTTTTTTTTTTTTTTTTTTTTTTTTTTTTTTTTTTTTTAAGATTTGTTTATTTGAAAGAGTTACAGAGAGCGAGCTTCCATCTGATGATTCACTCCCCAGATGGCTGCAATGGCTGGAGCTAAGAACTCCTGGTCTCCCACATGGGGGCAGGGGCCCAGGCACTTGGACCATCTTCTGCTTTTCCCGTCAGCAGGGAACTGAATCAGAAATGGAGCAGCCGGGACACGAACTGGTGCCCATTTGGGTTGCTAGCATCGCAGGCAGTAGCTTTACCTGCTGTGCCACAGCACCAGCCCTGACTTCTCATCTTCACAGGGGTTTTCCCCCACAAATAATTCATGTTAAAGGGTGATGATTCAGATCAGATTGGTCACTTCGCTTTAAGTGTAGTTAAGCTGTATCTAGTGGTAGCATGTTTTATTAAATAATGTTTTATTTATTGATAATTATGTTTTACTAAATAACACAAGAGCAGAATCTGTCTTAGCCATAGCTCTGTCCCTAGTACTTGACTGATAATAAGTGGCATCTGTTTGTTGTGGATGGATAAATATCTGAGTAGTAATGGATGTATTGAGGAGGATTGGGGAAGCTCCTGCATAGGTCATGGTTTTAAAAATGGATTTGGGGGGCCGGCACTGTGGTGTTGCGGTTAAAGCTGCCACCTGCAGTGCCGGCACCCCATATGGGCACCGGTTCAAGTCCCAGCTGCTCCATTCTGATCCAGCTCTCTGCTATAGCCTGGGAAAGCAGTGGAAGATGGTCCAAGTCCTTGGGCTCCTGCACCCACTTTGGCTCAAGCTCTTGCAGCCAGTTGGAGAGTGAACCAGCAGATGGAAGTCAGTCTCTCTCCCCTCCCCTCCCCTCTGCTCTCCTCTCCTCTCCATGTGTAACTCTTTCAAATTAATAAATAAATCTTTTTAAAAGGTGTATTTGGAGAAAAAAGAATGAATATATATGTGTTGTGTATCTAAAACATCTCAGCTGGGCACTTAACATCAGCTTAATGTAGAGAACAATGCTGGTGTTAGGGTAAAAAGAAGGGTTCAGGGTTGTCCCCATTGAGGCCTGTTTGTGAGGGTTAACATTTGAGCATCTAGGGGTAAGAGAGATCACTTTGTTTGGCAACCATATACCAAAGTAATAGAGAAGTTGTTACCTTACAGAGCATAAAACTGATTTTTATCAGCTGCCTTCATGACCCTTCTAACTGGCTTAACTCTCGACCCTTCTGGATTTGTGAAATGACAGTAAGCAGGGGATGTGTGGGTCCTTGTTTCTTGCTATGGCCAAATAAGTGTCAGAATTATACATTTTTTAAAAACATGTTTGATTTATTTGAAAAGCCTACAATAGCCGGAACTGTACCAGGTCAAAACTAGGCGCCCAGAACTCCATCCAGTTCTCTCATGTGAGTGGCAGGAACCCAACTACTTGAGCCATCACCTGCTACCTCCCAGGGTGCACATAAGCAGGAAGCTGGACTGGAGCTTAGAGCCAGGACTCAAACCTAGCACTCCAGTGTGGGCTGAAGTTGTCCCAGATAGTGTCTTAACTGCTGTGCCAAATGCCTGCCCCTAGAAGAATTTAATGAACATAAAAAAAAAAAAAGGCAGTTTTCTCATTTAGTGTTTTAGAGTTAGGATTTAGTGGCATACATAAGTTTGAAAGTGAAACAAAATAGCCACCGAAGCAGACCTGTTCAGTGACCTGAGGTTTAGGTCTCAGAGGCTTAGCCTGTCTAAACACATGGCTCACTTCCTCATGGCGGGCTGGAGATCTTGTGTCATGCAGTAATTTGATGTGTGAGTCACCTAGAATAAAGTTCTCATGTGTGTTTATGGTACATGGCAACTACATGAAATTTGAATGAACTGAAGTCTTCATTATGTGTGAAGTTATTAGCCATAGAAGTTCATTAATTGGCTGTAGTGGATTCCCTTCAGTCCTCAGATGCTTTGCTTTAAAATGACTTTTAGGAATACTGAGTATCATGAACAATTAGACTGGCCATAAAATTACTCCAATATTTGTTAAATAACTGAGTATATATTTGTGGAGGAATTTAATCTTGATAAGTTAAACTAAATAGTATTTGATCAACTTCTTAGAGGTGGCATTTTGAACAGGCACGCATGAGAAACAACTATGACACTAACTGTAGAAAACATTGGGTATTGTTTGATGCTAATTAAAGAAAACCTTTTGTTTTTTAAATAGATGATTTATTTACTTGAAAGAGAGAGAAAAGTCTTCTGGTTCACTCCCCAGTTGGCCACACTGACTGGAGCTGGCTGATGTGAAGCCAGGAGCCTGGAGCTTCCTCCAGGTCTCCCATGTGGGTGCAGGGGCCCAAGCACTAGGGGCCATCTGCTGCTGCTGTCCTAGGCCATAGCAGAGAGCTGGGTCAGAAATGGAGTAGTCTGGACTTGAACTGGCACCTAATTGGGATGCCAGCACAGCAGGCAGCGGCTTTACCCCTGTGCCACAGAGCTGGCCCCAGGAAGACCTTCTTAAGACCTAAAATGTATTTGCTTTTTAAAAAGTTGATAAATTTGACCAGGTAAGACATCTAAGATTTCTTTATAACAGAGGTACAGTAAACTGACAGACAACTTTTGGGAGAAAATATTTATAGTATTTTGATAAGATACGTTAAGAATTTATACATAACATTGGGTCAAAGAAAATCGAAAAAACTATAGGAGGCTTATCTTCGTGATGTTACTTTTTATCAGTGATTTCTTGAATATGACACCAAAAGCATAGGCAACTAAAGGAAAAATAAATTTGAGTTCACCAGTATTAACCTCTGTGTATCAAGGAATACAGTCAAGAAGAGGCAACCCTAGAGTGAGAAAATATTTATAAATCATAAATGTGATACAGGGTTAATATCTAGAATATATAAAGGAGTCTAACAGTAACAACAGAAAACCCAGTTCAAATGTGGGCAGACTTTACCTAAGTGATACTTCTCCAGAGAACATATTCTAGTGGCCAGTGGACACATGAGAAGATGGTCAGCATCGTTAATCACCAGGGAAATGCAAATCAGAACCACAATTCCGTGCCTGTCATGCCCATTAGTATGAGTAGTTGTGGTTTTTTTAAAGTAGAAATAAAGAGCAATTTGTTTGTTTTAGGATGTAGAGAAATTGGAACCCCGTGCATTGCTTATGATAGAGCCCCTGTGGAACACAGTTTGGCAGTTTCTCAAAGAATTAAGAGAGGATTACCTGTGGCATCCAGCAGTTTCGCTCCTGGATAAAGGCAGAGACACCACTGTTGGTAGCAATTATTGACAACAGATACTAGATAGAAACAATCCCAGCGTCCATCACCATTGGATATGAGAAGATGAACAGTGTGATACTTGTATGTGCAGCCTTAGCCACCGTAAAAGAAATGGAGCTCTGATACCATGCCACAGCATGGATGAGCCTTGAGGAACAAGGCAGCAACACAAGGATAAATATGGGCATGATTGCATGTAGATGCCGCGCCTCGAGTGGGTAAATTCCTGTAGAGACAGAATAGTGGGTACAGGAGCTGGCGGGAGTGTGAGTGAGGCGTTAACCACGTAGTGGGCAGTGTTTGGGAAGATGGACAGGTTCTGGAGATGCATGGTGGTCAGGTCAGTGCACAAGACTGACATGTACTTAACGTCCCTGCATTGTACACTTAGAGTGGAACATTTTGTCTGGTACGTTGTACCAGCGTAAAAGCATTGCAAGGATAAGATTGCCAATACAGGCCGGCGCCGCGGCTCAGTAGGCTAATCGTCCGCCTTGCGGCGCCGGCACACCGGGTTCTAGTCCCGGTCAGGGCGCCGGATTCTGTCCCGGTTGCCCCTCTTCCAGGCCAGCTCTCTGCTGTGGCCCGGGAGTGCAGTGGAGGATGGCCCAAGTCCTTGGGCCCTGCACCCCATGGGAGACCAGGATAAGTACCTGGCTCCTGCCATCAGATCAGTGCGGTGTGCCGGCTGCGGCGACCATTGGAGGGTGAACCAACGACAAAGGAAGACCTTTCTCTCTGTCTCTCTCTCTCACTGTCCACTCTGCCTGTCAAAAAATAAAAAATTAAAAAAAGATTGCCAATACATAATGAAAACTAAGGTTAAAACGTGAGCTGCTGTTTTGCCTCATGGTTAGTGACAGTTACTGTTTGGATGTGGGGAAACAGTTGGTGGGAACATGCAAGGTGGTAATGTTCATGTGGAGGTCCGTTTTTCAAAATCTGTCAAAGGTTTAAAAATGCACTAATGTTTTGTCTGTATAGTGCGAATATTTTTTTCAGCTTAATGAGATGAGTTGTGAAAGTTAATGTCTTTGTTGTAAAGCAAATTTATGTACATTCATAAATACATGGAAAAGGTTCTGAAAGGATACATGCCTAAAGATACTCACTATGTGTATGTAAATAACTTGAAATGCAAATCATAGGAAGCCACGGAGCAGGAGCAGAGACTGGGCCTGGCTGCCTTGTTTTCTCTGCTACACTTACTGCATCGTTTGCTTTCCTTCAAAACGTGTTCCACGTCTCCTGTGGAGCACCACTGCCGAGGGTAGAAAGCAGACTGAGCTTTAGTGTCCTGCTCAGTGTTACACACCGTCAGAACCCTAGGAAGTTAATGATAAAAGTGCTGTTTTTATCAATATCTTTTTAGATTGTATTGTGTATCACAAAGAAAAATAGCTCACAAAGAAACTTTGGTTTATGGTCTTTGGGGTATTTTAAAAGGATCCTTAGAATAGTTGCGATGCTATTCTAGGTTCAGTCTTTAATATGCTGTAGTAACAAGTACTTTTGCAGTTTCCTCCCCCTTCTGGTAGTAATTGGAAATACACATCAGTTCATAATTACAAGCATAAAAGGAGGGAAAGCAGTTTTACCTATTCAAACAGGATATACAGTGGATGACACAGTTGTGTGTGTTGCAGAATTGGTTAGAGGCCTAAAGTCATAGAGATGTCAATTGGAAAAGTAAGTTTAAAATGTCTTCAAAAGAGATTAAGAAATGGAGCATGCATAGATAGGTGCCCATGCCTGTGTAGCAGAACCAGGCGTCCAGTCAACGAATCTATGTTGGTGTCATTCTGGTGCCAGTTCCAATTCTTGCAGTAGGGCTGACCGAGGCAAATAAAGCAAGATTCCGTTCCTGCAGGAGCTATGGTGAAGTAGAAGGGAGGGAACATTACTGTTGTTACACCGTAAAAAGGTGCTGGGCAGTGTGGTGGATCTGAGGGCTCTCTGGGCACAGGGGAGTGCTACCCAACCAGCACCTTCAGTATGAAACTTGGACTCGCATTGCTACATTTGTGTTACATTCAGGTACATGTGTACTTTGAAGCATCTGATAGAACAAACTTTGAATAACCTGCAGCTCTCTGAAGGGGTGTTTATGTGGTGTGTCGTGTGGGAGGCCTGGAGGCTGTGACAGATGGGGAGCGTGGCATTCCGAGACCCTGTCTGACAGTCTCAGCTCTCTCTGGTTTCGTTCTTACTCCACTCTGTACTCCACCTTGCCTTGTGCCGTCTTTTACAATTTTTTTTGGAGGTTTACTCTGTTTCTTCAGAGTCTCATGTTGAACTTTTCATGGGTCCCTAGGTTCATCAGATAGAGGCAAGGGCCTTAACCTTCTGAGGTGATCCTGTTCCTGTTTATTGAGAACTTACATGTAAAACCAAACCTTTTAGCAGAGAACTACGACTTCCAGAGATGTCCTTTCCCCAGTGGTCGCCCACGTCTGAAGAAGACGCCTCTGATTTCCTCACTGATTTTCTCATTTGTAATTTCTCACAAAATTGAAAAAGTCAGTCGTCAGGATAAATAACCCTGTTGTAATTGGAAATTAGGGGTGTTTTTAAGTTTTTGTTACTTTTGTTCCTTTGAAGTGATGCATATGGCTTTCTGATTTGTAGTGTTTCCTTTGCTTGACATGAGGGGCCAACTGAAAAATTTTTAAGGGATAGGGACCCTTTTACCTACTGAGGGCCATTTGGATATTTCTAGCATCATGCACAGGTCATACAGAATTATCAACTTAAAAATTGGCCTGCTATGGATTTAATTTTGTGGGCCAGGGGCTGGATGGTCCTGTGTAGCTTTGTAAGTCTGTGAAAAGATTGGACAGCACTCAGGCAAAATTGAAAACACCTTGCATCTCCTTCTACCTTCTTTTCTCTGTTAAAAAGAAGAAAATCTGTGAGGTGACAGAGTGAGGATAGTTTCAGAGGGCTGTAAGTACTAATTTAACTGTTCGTGCAGTAAGTAAAAACACAGAACTGAACTTCGTTGTGCACGTTAATCAATATGTCCGTAAGCTGTGTGTGGAAGAACCTTGAAGGGATATGATATGGAGAAATGTGCTGATACAACATACATGTTTTATCATTTCATTCGGGTTTATTGATATTTGTCTATCAGTCCAGACCAGCAAAAGCCAAGCACAAAGTCTGCTGGATCTAGGACCAGGCTTTTTTAAGATGCATGCCTTAGAAGAGAAAAGCGTCTTAGCCCTACCCAGTGGAGCATGGGTAGCACCAGTCTTTGAAATGCATGGAAAGCAGCTCTGAGATGTGTCATTTGTAGAGAGCTGCTGTCCCTAATTCTGATGACCATTGTAATAGTGTTGTACAAAGACTGATGGGGAGCCCCTTTTCCGTAAGCTTGCTAGTAATTTGGCGCCTGTCCAGGAATGTGAAGGATGGTGAATGTTTAGTTCTGAGAGTTGAAAATGAAGATTTAAAGTTACTGCTCAACTGTGATACTCCTGAAACCTGCATGACTTCATAACAAGTCTAAAGGTCATATGTTGTATGTGCTATCTTAACTGTCTACAAAAAATGCTTTGACAAGTGTCCTTCTTTGGTCTTCAGACCAGCCTTGTCAGAGTGTGGAGTGTGTGTTGCTGCCTGAGGGTCTGTGTTCTTGCATTAGAGCCCCGCTGTGTTGACAATTTCGTGGCAGGAAGATGGCATTTTGTGCTCTTTGTCTTGTCTGGGCATCCATGTGCTTCCGGTGTTGTGCTGAAATAAAGCAGGTGTGGTGCTCTTTCTTACAACCTGCCTTACATCTCTGAGTTCTTCTGAGGGTGTACACCTAAGCACAGAGAGTGGATCCTGAAAGGGTGTTTATGGACAGCTTTTCTAGAAATGCCAAGTGGCTCTCTGATGTGGGTCTTCTCCATTAGAAACGTGAAGTAAGCCTTGCTTTGCTTCTTGCCAACAGTTGGCATTGTTAGGCTTTACATTTTTGCTACTGTGGTGATATAAATGAATATCTTCCTCTGTTTTATGTTTTTGTGTTCATTAATGAAGTTGAGCATCTTTTTTTTTCTTTTTTTGCATTTCTTAGCCATTCAAGTTTTTGCTAAAATCTTTTTGTCTTGTTTTAAAAATGCTTTCCTATTGAATAGTATTGATTTATAGAAATTTTTAAAAATATTATGACTACTAATACTTTGGATGTAATTAAGCTTTTTGAAGCTATAAAAACCTTCCTTATAGTTTTAAAAATCTTTTAACGACTTAAATAAAAAGTTGAGTCCACCTTAAATTGATTTTATCTGACAGAACTTGTCTTGCTTATTGTGTTCTTCAGCCACCGCAGGAATCTTTAGAGCATTTAGAATTTACATTACCAGCTTGTCAGATGTTTCAGAAGCACTGTTAGGGCTTTGGTTGTTGTTGCATCCAGTCTCCATAAATAACGAGTTTGAAATAGAAACTTCCAAATATTCATGATTTTCCATGCGTGTTTTATGTTTTTTAATATCTAAATACTAAGCTTTTTACTAGTAGAAGAGTTCATTTTAGTGCTGATAATTTTTATTTTATTTTTTATTTTTTTTATTTTTATTTTTTTTTTTTTAATTTTTTTGACAGGCAGAGTGGACAGTGAGAGAGAGACAGAGAGAAAGGTCTTCCTTTGCCGTTGGTTCACCCTCCAATGGCCGCCGCGGTCGGCGCGCTGCGGCCGGCGCACCGCGCTGATCCGATGGCAGGAGCCAGGAGCCAGGTGCTTTTCCTGGTCTCCCATGGGGTGCAGGGCCCAAGCACCTGGGCCATCCTCCACTGCACTCCCTGGCCACAGCAGAGGGCTGGCTTGGAAGAGGGACAACCGGGACAGAATCCGGCGCCCCGACCGGGACTAGAACCCGGTGTGCCGGCGCCGCTAGGCGGAGGATTAGCCTAGTGAGCCGCGGCGCCGGCCAGTGCTGATAATTTTTAAATGACACAAACAGATAAATCATGGCCTCATGTAATATTACAGCAGGGAACTTTGTAGTTCTGAAACTCGGCTAATACAGAGCTCTAGTACGTGACATCCTCAGTCTGTATGGGAGGTGACTGCTGTGATGTATGTCCTGACTTGTAGAGTAAGGCCATTGTCTTACATAGGTAGGTTGCTGCCATGGTCATAACATTTTTTTCTACCTTATTTTACTCAGTATCTAAATCTAGTCACGTAGAATTGTTCCTTTATCATCATGGAAGCTGTTTCAATATGCAGTTAAAATAACTGTTCAGGACGGCATTCCCAGTAGGCAGAGCTCAGCACTTTGTATGTCACACGTAGGAGTGCGGTATCAGGTTTTGTGACTTGCATTTATGTCACCTGGTCAGGTACTTACTGAGCACTTTGTGTGCTCCATTGTACAGACTAAATGGAATTAGACGTTTCAGATGCCAGTTCTCATACGTATGCTTGTTCTGCTTTGCCACATTCAGGTAACTTTTTTTCAGCCATATTGTCTTATTTATTTAGAATCTGCACCAGGAGACAAGGCAGTGTCACATTCTTGCACAACTCCTTCCACGTCTTCTGCCTCTGGACTGAATCCCACGTCTGCACCTCCGACATCCGCTTCAGCAGTCCCCGTTTCGCCTGTTCCGCAGTCACCAATACCTCCATTACTTCAGGACCCAAATCTTCTTAGACAGTTGCTTCCTGCTTTGCAAGCTACACTGCAGCTTAATAATTCTAATGTGGACATATCCAAAATAAATGAAGGTAAATTTTCATAGTAACAATGGTTATCATGTTTTTTTCCCCAAAAAGATTTGAGAGACAGACCAACAGTGAGCTCCCATCCAGTTGTTTCACTCACCAAATGACCTGCCGTGACTGTTGGCAAGGCAGGAATAAGAGCCAGGAACGAAGTCCAGGTCTCCCGTGTAGGCACCAAGGACCCAAGTACTTGAGCTGTCTCCTGCTGCCTTCCAGCGTGTGTATTAGCAGGAGGCTGGAATTTGGAACAGAGCTGAGAATCAAAACCCAGGCATTCTTAACTGCTAGACTAAAAGCCTGCCCCCATAGTGAAAAGGTATTTAAAATGTATTTATGGGGGCCGGCACTGTGGCTCACTTGGTTAGTCCTCCACCTACAGTGCCGGCATCCCATATGGGCACCGGGTTCTAGTCCCAGTTGCTCCTCTTCCAGTCCAGCTCTCTACTGTGGCCTGGGAAGGCAGCAGAGGATGGCCCAAGTGCTTGGGCCCCTGTACCCGCATGGGAGACTAGAAAGAAACACTTGGCTCCTGGTTTCGGATCAGCATAGCTCCGGCCGTAGCAGCCATTTGGGGAGTGAACCAACAGAAGGAAGACCTTTGTCTGTCTCACTATCTAACTCTGTCAAATTAAAAAAATTTGTAAAATGTATTTGTGTTGTATAAAATTCGTAAATCTCTGCTTTAGTACTAGTCTTTTTTCCCTTTTCAAATTCATATTTGAACTTCTCAGAATTTAGAATTTATGTTCCACATATTTTAAAGCCATGGCATATAATTGGGTTAGTGATAGTTACATTTGTGTATATTTTTCAAGACTTGCTATGTATCTGGTAGTTACTAGAGATGAATCACTTCTGTAGGTGCTAAATACTAGGAAATGAGGAGCTCAGGTAGTTATATAAAATACTTGAAGCATTTTCTGAGAAAGGGGTAGGTACTAGATAAAATTTTGCCATTTTTCCTGATTAATTACAATGTTTAGTTCTGGCCTCTTAAGTATCAAAAGTACATGGTTTCCTAAGTACCATCTTTTTTCTGCTCACTCTTAATTAAAAGGTTGTTGGAATGGATATAGCTGAAGGGTTTGAGTGGCTGCTTTTCTAAAAAAAAAAAAAAAATCATGAAATAACAGCCATTTATCTGGTTAATCTTATATACTGCCCTGTGCACTTCCCATAAAATTGGCTAGGTTTCTGGGATAACCCACAGTTCTGAGAACACGCTCTAGTGTTTTCTAAAAAGTCTCACAGAGAGGAGTTTTAATAGTAGATCTTAATTTAACTTTATTGTAAACTCACTCAGTTTCTATCTACCTCAGATTATTTTTAATCTTTTTCAATATTTTTAAGAGATTTAGTTATTTGAAAGGCATAGTGACACAGAGAGGGATCATCCATTCTCTGATTTACTTCCTATGCAGCCATGGTAGGTAGCCAATGCCTGAGCCAGGCTGATGCTAGGAGCCAGAAACTCTAGCCTAGTATCCCACATGGAGGGCAGGGGCTCAACTACTTGAGCTGTCACTGCTGCCTTCCTGGGCACATTAGCAGGAAGCCGGATCAGAAGTGGAACAGGCAGCATTTTTTTTTTAAGATTTATTTATTTATTTGAAAGAGTTCTACAAAGAGAGAAGGGGATGCAGAGAGGTCATCCATCTGCTGGTTCACTCCCCAATTGGCCACAACGGTTGGAGCTGCACCGATCTGAAGCCAGGAGCGTCTTCTGGGTCTCCCACGTGGGTACAGGGCCCCAAGTCCTTGGGCCATCTTCCACTGCTTTCCCAGGCCATAGCAGAGAGCTGGATGGGAAGTGGAGCAGCCAGGACATGAACCAGTGCCCATATGGGATGCCAGCACTGGAGGCAGCGGCTTTACTCGCTATGCCACAGCACCGGCCCCCATCTTAAATCCTTACACCCATTATATTCCATCTTCTAGGTTTTTGTTCTTTGTTGTTTATCTTGGTTCTTTTTTATTATTTTTTACTTATTTATTTGACAGGTAGATTTATAGACGGAGAGAGAGAGACAGAGAAAGGTCTTCCTTCCGTTGGTTCATTCTCCAAATGGCCCCTATGGCCGGTGCTGTGCCGATCCGAAGCCAGGAGCCAGGTGCTTCCTCCTGGTCTCCCATGCGGGTGCAGGGGCCCAGGCACTTGGGCCATCCTCCACTGCCCTCCCGGGCCACAGCAGAGAGCTGGACTGGAAGAGGAGCAACCGGAACTAGAACCCAGCACCCATATGGGATGCCGGCGCCACAAGGCGGAGGATTAACCAAGTGAGCCACGGCGCTGACCCCTGTTTCTCTTGTTTTAAAGATTCATTTATTTGAAAGGTAGAGTTAACCAAGAAAGATCCTCCACTCCCGAGTGACCACAGTATCTGAGGTTAGGCCAAGCTGCTCTAGGAACTTGGAACTCAATCTGTGTCTCCCACAGGCCCCAACACTTAGACTGTCTTCTGCTACTTTCCCAGGCCCATTAGCAGGGAACTGGTTAGAAGAAGAACAGCTGGGACTGGAATCGGCTCCTGTATAGGACACTGGCATTGCAGGCAATGGCCTGACCCACTATACCCCAGTGCACGCCATCACCCATTTTCTAGATTTTTATTTCAAGAGTTCCAGTTGTAAGTGCTTCAGCTGTTTTCCCAGTCCTGTTCAAGTTTCCAGGTTGTTATTAATGCTTTGTAGGCCTCTGTGCTTCTGTTTGAATTTAGGAAATAATGTTTTTAGTTCTTACAGCAGCTGTGACCCAGGCTTCACTGCAGTCCATAATTCATAAGTTTCTTACTGCTGGACCGTCTGCTTTCAACATAACCTCTCTGATCTCTCAAGCTGCACAACTCTCAACACAAGGTATCCATATTCTTAGAAATGTCTACAATTGTCTGGACTTTTATCAGCACTTCTTAAAAACTTCTTTAAAGATTAGCTATCTTTATTTTAGCTGGTTTTGGTAACACTAGCATTACAGTAGTATATGTATTTCCCTTTTTTAATGTTTTTAGATGATGCTTTGGAATTTATCTTAAGGTATTACTGTAAATCTGTAATGTAGTGTGATTTAAGTTGCTAATAAAAAGAGTTTTACTCCAAAGCTGAAGGTAAACTGCGATGTGCCCTCAATCTTCAGAAAGCATTGTTACATATTTGAAGAGCTGAAGTTTGGGCATGTTGATGTTAGATGATTCTAAATACAGACACACACACACACACACACACTATATTTGACAGGGAGAGACAAAGAGATCTTCTGTTCAGTGGTTTACTCTCTAACTGGCTGCAACAGCTGGGACTGGGCCAGGCCAAAGCCAGGAGCCTGGAACTCCATCCAGGTCTCAGATGTAGGGGTCAGGAACCTGGTGTTTGGGCCATCTTCTGCCACCCCCCAGGACCGTTAGCAGGGAGGTATATCAGAAGCATAGGAGCTAGGAGCTGAACCAGGCTTGCCCAGCTGGGATCTGGTGTCTCAAGCAACAATTTGCATAATGCCTGTCCTGATGTCAGGTGACTTTTGGCTACATAATATGGAAACAACCCAGTTCTTGCCTTGAGCTAGTGGTCCCTCTTCAAGTAGAGTAGCACAAAGGCTCTTGAAGTCCTTTGACTAGGCTGTGTGGCAGGAGACTGAGCACAGGACAGTGCCCGAGCCTCAGCGAAGCAATGAGGGGCTGAGGGGCTGCTGTGTGAGGTTAGGCTCAGGCTCAACTCCTTGCTGTGGCCTTGGAGTCCTGTGCTGGGTGTGCTGAGCTCTGACACAGAGCTCCTTTAGTCAGTGAGTCCACATGGGATGTCGGTTTCTGACTTGGTTGGGTAAGTGTTCTTTGGGGGACCTAGGATTGTGGGGGGTGTGTAGAGTGATGCAGAGAACTTCACCACATACTACAAGAGTTCTTGGTTTATTTAAAATCGGTTACATCGCTCTTTCACAGCCCAGCCATCTAATCAGTCTCCAATGTCTTTAACGTCTGATGCGTCATCCCCAAGATCATATGTGTCTCCAAGAATAAGCACACCTCAGACTAACACAGTCCCTATCAAGCCTTTGATTAGTACTCCTCCTGTTTCATCACAGCCAAAGGTATGTCACTTCTGAGGGAAATTCGCAAAAGTTCCAAGTTAACAACTGTTAATTTTTGAGTAACCTTATTATTTGTCTGCATTTTGATGAGGGAGCAACCAAAATGTGAGTTTCAGCAAACAGATCTTATTCTAGAGCTTAGAAGTTATCTTCAGTCTGTTTAAAAATAGTGCCTAAAAGTGAAATGCATGCTAATATTAGTTTTCTAGTCCCCGAGAAAATCACTGCATCAGATCCCTTAAGCAATGGCGGTCAGTTCTTCACTTTCAAAGTTCCTTCTCAAGTTGGTTTTAAGAATACTTGGATATTTAAACTTATGTGGGACTTCCTAAATTTTTTTTTTTTTTTTTTTTTTTTTTTTGACAGAGTGGGTAGAGAGAGAAAGGTCTTCGCTTTGCTGTTGGTTCACCCTCCAGTGGCTGCCATGGCTGGTGCGCTGTGGCTGGCGCACCGCGCTGATCCGAAGCCAGGAGCCAGGTGCTTCTCCTGGTCTCCCATGGGGTGCAGGGCCCAAGCACTTGGGCCATCCTCCACTGCACTCCCTGGCCACAGCAGAGAGCTGGCCTGGAAGAGGGGCAACCGGGACGGAATCCGGTGCCCTGACCCGGACTAGAACCCGGTGTGCCGGCGCCACTGGGTGGAGGATTAGCCTATTGAGCCAGGGCGCCGGCCAATAATATGTTCTTTATGAAAAGACTTTTTGATTGGAAATGGCAGGTTATTAATATTCTGAAGCGTCAAGACTATCCAGATTTGTCTGGGCGAATTCTTAGAAATTAAAAACCCTCTCTGGCTCCTGATTAAAAATAACATACGTGTCCCATAGGCAGCCATAAACCTGTATGGGGTGATAAACATCTCTGTTAATCAGAGATGGGCTGTAGCTCATTGTGTGGTTGGACCACTCTATATTTTCTCAAGAAATTATTGAAATCTGAGTGTGCATGTTTGTATGAACATAGATAATTGGTTTTATTGCTTTTGTTTCGATTACAGAAGTAGCAGTAAATGAAGAGAGATTAGAGTAGATTGGAAGGAAAGCCGTAGTGAAAAGTCAAACGTAGTTTCTTGGGCTGTTGTGTGATTTTATGGTTTTGACCTTGAACTAGTTTATGATTTAAGTTTCAAAACTTAGACTGTCTTCTAGCTATGTGGCATTTGATAACTTCTTTTAAAATTCTGGATTCAAGAGTCTTTAAGATTGTTAGCTAGGTTTGCTGGGGGCAAGATATGGATTGGATTGAGAACCTAACTTTACTTTTTACAATTAAATATGCCTGTATCCAGTAGTAGCAATTTTATTGTGAAACAGAATTAAGACAACTGTTAAAATCACTGGAGAGTAGAAATGATAGGAAGTTTCATTGAGAGTAACACTTTGACTTTGCTCTAATTTCGATGCTGGCTGTGTGCCCAAAGCCTTCCTCACCAGGTTTTGCTGTTTCAGGTTAGTACTCCAGTAGTTAAGCAAGGACCAGTGCCCCAGTCAGCCCCACAGCAGCCTGTGACTGCTGACAAGCAGCAAGCTCATGAACCCGTCTCTCCTCGAAGTCTTCAGCGCTCAAGGTAAGTTGATGTGTGTTGAAACTGCCTCGTGGTTTTCTTTAAAACAACAGAGAGTGCATTGTTCAGCTGTGATTTTGGAGACTAGAACCTGGTCTTGGGAGAGGTCACGGACAGCCTGGCTTAGCAGTGTACAGACAGATCTTCCATACAACAAAGGGAAGGAATGTTATCTCCCGCAGAGCGGCCTGGGTTATTTTGAAGCCAGTGGCCCTTTTCTTTAGAATTTACAGTAGGTGGGATTATGTCATACTTGCACAAAAGACATCTGATTTTCCTTTATTTGTTGGAATTAGATCACTTTTGACCTCATAGCAGTTTTCATTGAATGTATCGAAGCTATGATCACACACCGCAAACGTGGGCCAGTGTTTCCCAACCGGTGTGTGGCAGGCTTTCCTGATAGCTTGTGCTTGACCCTAAACAGATTGGTTTTCAGATCTGCAGTTGCCACTGTATGTGTTTTCACTTCATGTGTTCATTAGTAATCAACTTGAAATGAAACTTGTTGAATGAATGATTTTCAGTTGATTGATTTTCCTATTTTTATTTTATGCTATGAGGTAGCAGAATAATTCAACTGTTTTTATTGTTGTTTTCTAAACAAGCGTTTCAGAACTTATACCTCCAAATGAGAGTTGTTCCCTTCAAAATAACCACCTTGGAAAGCTGTCTGCTTACTCCAGCAATGTTGCCATTGCTCAGAACAGTTTTGAGAAATTCTTCTTTTAAATGGTCTTTAGAGGCTGCAGTATTATTTTAAATATCCTCAGTGATGAAAACTCTTCATCCTTTGGGAGATTTAGTTTTTGGAAAATTACTGAAATTCACTCAGAGCCAAGTCTGGTGAAGCAGGTAGGAAATCAACTTGGGTGATTAAAGCTTTGGTTCACATCACCATATCCCCAAACCCTGGCCCAAACCATTCGGATTTAAAAGAAGATAACCAGTCTCAGAGGGTTTGTTGTTGGTCTTGTTTTGCTACTGTGCCCATTCAGTGGTGCCCTGTCAAAATACCTGTTTTCTGCTTCACGTTATTTCTCTCCCTGACTCAGCACTTTGTTCCGATGTTGGACAAAGACATGTGTTTTCTCCCTCCTTATCCCAACAGATACGGCGCACAACCCTCAGATGTGTCTTGCTATCAGATGGCCATTTCTTAGTCACCGTCTTGATAGTTGTGTGGTGAGCTAAGTAGGCAGGCTGTGCGCTCATCCTTGGAGAGCTGCTGACAGTAGTGTTAGCCCCTCCCCCTAGCAGCCCCCAAATGTGTTGAGGAATACATGATAAAAGTATTCTTTGGGTTGTTAATTTTATTTATTTGACATTAAAACAACATTTTTCTTAGGAATTTGGATATCTTTAAATTAATGGAAGATTAACAGGCAATTTCTAGGATACCTAGAAACTCCTTTTAAACATATCACACACTCAGTTCTCTTTTTTTCTTCTAGTAGCCAGAGAAGTCCGTCGCCTGGTCCAAACCACACTTCTAGTAGTAACGCATCAAATGCAGCAGTCGTACCCCAGAATTCATCTGCCCGCCCTGCTTGTTCGTTAACGCCCACACTAGCAGCACACTTCAACGAGAGTCTCATCAAACACGTCCAGGGCTGGCCTGCAGACCACGCAGAGAAGCAGGTATGGCCCTGGGTGCCTGGCAGAGCAGCACTCTGTTCTCATCTGGACCATAGAATTTAAGCTAAACAGTAGGACTTCAGAAAGTGAAATTAAATGAATGTGCACTGCTCGTGAACTTTTTGAAGACACTCATAGCTAGTTTCTAATTAATTTGATGTGTTCTACTTACAGAGTAATTGATGAAAAAACTGACATAAATATTTTAATAGTTTTGTAGCCACCACCATCAAGTCCTCAGCCTTTAGGTCTGTGCTAAGTGGCTTAACGTTTATTTTCTCCATTGCGTGAAACTGCTGAGCAGCGCACCTGCTGAGTTTTGCTGTGTTGCTGTTGAGGCCCCTGCCACTTAGTAATTACCCAGGATGGTAACCTGATCCGGGATGCGGCTCCGTCAGTGTGCTTTTCCACTCTGCTGCGGTGCTGGCTCTGGAATCTGTAAAGAATATTCACCCCATGACTCCCACCAGCAGCTAAGGACATTGCAGTTACTGCCATTTGCCCTTTTTTAACTTACTATTATTTATTTGAGAGGCAGAGTTAAAGACAGAGAGAAAAGTCTTCCATCTGCTGGTTCACTCCCCAAATAGCCACAGTGGCCAGAGCTAAGCTGATCAGGAGCGTCTTCCCACAGAGGTGCAGGGGCCCAAGCACTTGGGCCATCTTCCGCTGCTTTCCCAGGCCATAGCAGGGAGCTGGACTGGAAGAGGAGCAGCCGGAACACAAAATGGCGCGCCCACGTGGGATGCCGGCGCCACAGGCTGAGGCTCGGCCTACTGCACCACAGCTCCGGCCCTGCCATTTGCCTTTTTTATAACTGACCATCTGGGGTGTTCTGAAAGCTCACAGAGGATGTATTGTGTCTCCTGAAACAAATATAGCAGTGCTCTGCAGTCAGCATTACACCTGAACTTGTGATGACGATCGTCCTTACCTGAGCCGACATTGTATTAACCACACGTACTGAGACCCTCGTCCTGATACTGGAAAGGCTGTTTTCCGAAAAGTCCTGAAGAGGGGATTTAAAATGACTACTTTCCATGATTAGACATAGTTTTTTAAGAGAAATCTGCCATCCCATACACCTCACCTCCAACTTCTTGACCAGCATTTTTGCAGATTTTAAGAATTATTCTATAATAAGTTTCACTTAGAAACAGTGTTTTCTGTATGCAGATGTTTTTTATAATGTACTTTGTGTTTTATTACAGGCATCAAGATTGCGTGAAGAAGCCCACAATATGGGAAGTGTTCATATGTCGGAAATCTGTACTGAATTAAAAAACTTAAGATCTTTAGTTCGAGTCTGTGAAATTCAAGCAACTTTGCGAGAGCAAAGGTAGGTTTTTTGTTGACATTTTTATGTTTCTTAGAGTTCCGTACAGTTTCTCCACCCCCACGCCCTTGACCCGCTTGGGTCCGTTCTGGTAGCCCCGGTCAGTGGTTGTGATCATGGAAAGTGACCCTCTTCCATCCTCAGCGCTCACCACTGACTTGTGTGGTTTGAGGTGTGTCAGTGAAGCTAGGATAGATCCCCGCCCCCCCTTTTTTTTTTAAAGATTTATTTGTTTATTTGAAAGGCAGAGTTACAGAGAGGCAGAGAGAGAGGTCTTCATTCACTGTTCACTCCCCAAATGGCTTAAATGGCCAGAGCTGAGCCAGTTCGAAGCTAGGAGCTTCTTCCAGGTTTCCTGTGAGTGCAGGGGCCCAAGGAATTGCGCCATCTTCTGCAGCTTTCCCAGGCCATAGCAGAGAGCTGGATCAGAAGAAGAGCAACTAGGATTTGAACTGGCCCCCATATGGAATCCCAGCACTATAGGCGGCAGCTTTACCCACCATGCCACAACATTGGCCCTGAAGATGAATTCTTTTTTCTGCATCCTGTGTCTTCTCTTTGCCGGAATTGGCAGCATCACTACTCGTGTGCTTTGCGGCATGTGCAGTGAAGTAAAGGGTTACTTTAGGCGCCACACCAGTCTGCTGGCAGGAGTGGGCACTGTTGGTGTGCTGGGTGGCGGGAGGTGCTTCCCACCCCAAGCAGCAGATGAAGATGAACTTCCTCCAGGCACTTGGAACCGTGACCGTTGTAAACCTTAGGAGCACCTTGTTTCTGAAATTTTCCAGTGAATATTTAAGACCCTGAAGCTTTGGGGAAAGTGAAACCATAGATAAGTGGGGGACTGCTGTATTTTAAATTGAAGTAATCAAATTTTAAGTAGAAAACCTCTTTTATCGTCATTCTGTAACTTCATAATTTAACATTCCTGGTAAATAATCATGAAATTTTATCTCTTAACCCATGTAAGTGCTTTTGTAGTCTTTTTCTCTTACAACTCTGTAGGCCCCAGCACTAGATCATTGAAAAAGGAGAATGTTGTCAGCGGTAGTGTCTCTCTCAAGATGAGCACTCTAGTGCTGAAATTGCAAATTCCTAGTTAGATGATGATTTCCAAGGGACCTGTTGGTGATGGCTGGCACGTCGTGGCATGCCAGATCTGCTCGCTCCGTTCTCCAATTTCTTTAGTTATTCCCCCTAACATGAACTTGTAAGTCCCAATAAATAACACAAGCATTTTTAATGTCTGTTTAAAGATTAAGCACAAACGTTGTATACGCCACCGGGTCATAGGGTTAATCTTGTCATGAAAACAAAATATTTGCCAGATAACAAAGTTGGGATATATTAAACTTGGAAAGTGAGTTTTTAACGTTTTCAATGACTGAACTATCTGGAATTGCTTTTATGACCAGCAGTTGGGATTCTGTTACCTTAGAGTTCTGAGAGGAGTTCTGACAAACGAAGCTTCATTTTGCCTTGCTAAGCAGATCGTTTGACTTTTAGGAAATCATTCTGTTTATTACTGCATCTAAGGAAAAAGGTGTATACAACCAGGTATCAAGCCAGTATCTGATTCACCCATGTAGGTGACAAGTAGGTCACAGGAGAGGAGATATGTTGGAGTCCATGCAAATCCAGGTCACTAAACTGTGGGATTTGTACTTTAATTTTAAAGTCTTCAAACTTTTCATGTTCCTGTTGAGATTGTTCTTGCAAGGATTAGCCTCTTGGAAGCCTGCATTGTGGCTTGGGGGCTTAAGCCACCACCTGTGATGCTAGCGTCCCATCTGAGCCCTGGCTGCTCCAGTTCTGATCCCAGGTACCCACTAATGCACTGGGAAAGCAGCGGAAGATGGCCCAGGTGCTTGGGTCCTTACACATGTGTTGGAGAGTAGGATGGACTTCCGGCTGCTGGCTTCTGCTTGCCCTGGCCATTTGGGAAGTGAACCAGTAGATTGGAGATATCTTTCCCCACCCCTCACCCCCAGCTCCGCCTTTCAAATAAACAGTAGATATTTTTAAAAAATTAGCCTCTTGGCCGGCGCCGTGGCTCAATAGGCTAATCCTCCACCATGCGGCGCCGGCACACCGGGTTCTAGTCCCGGTCGGGGCGCCGGATTCTGTCCCGGTTGCCCCTCTTCCAGGCCAGCTCTCTGCTATGGCCAGGGAGTGCAGTGGAGGATGGCCCAGGTGCTTGGGCCCTGCACCCCATGGGAGACCAGGAAAAGCACCTGGATCCTGGCTCCTGCCATCGGATCAGCGCGGTGCGCCGGCTGCAGCGGCGGCCATTGGAGGGTGATCCAACGGCAAAGGAAGACCTTTCTCTCTCTGTCTCTCTCTCACTGTCCACTCTGCCTGTCAAAAAAAAAAAAAAAAAAAAAAAAAAATTAGCCTCTTGAACCTAGTTAATTCTAGTCTTAAAATATTGTGGGTCAGAACACATGTATGACACAGGTTCATCTCATGTTCTCTTACGTTTAAGATACATTGCCTTTTTTAAATATGATAATAGGGGCCGGCGCTTGTCGCAGTAGGTTAAGCCTCTGTCTGCAGTAGGTTAAGCGGCACTGCCATTCCATGTGGATACTGGTTTGTGTCCCAGCTGCTCCTCTTTGAATCCAGCTCTCTGCTATGGTCTAGGAAAGCGGTAGAGGATGGCCCAGAGTGCTTGGGTCCCTGCACTGGCATGTGAGACCCACAAGAAGCTCCTGGCTTCAGATCCAGCTGTTGCAGCCATTTGGGTAGTGAAACAGGAGATGAAGGACCTTTCTCTCTGTCTCTCCCTCTCTCTTGTTATTCTCTCAAAATAAATGAAATTTTTTTTAAAAATTTAAGAAGTGATAATAGTGTATAGAGCAATATGTTTTAAGACAATTCTTTAAAGAGCATTCATTTATTCATTAATTTGGTATGCAAAGCAACTCCATAATGACAGACAGGGGCAGGTGAGGGGTTGGTTTTCATCCACTGATTTACTCCCCAAATGACTACAACAGCCAGGTCTGGGCCAGGTCGAAGCCAGGAATCAAACTCCATCCTGGTCTCCCACGTGAGTAGCAGGGGTTCAAGCACTTGCGGACCATCATCCACTGCCTTCCTGTGTGTGTGCCTTAGCAGGTAACTGGGTTGGAAACAGAGCAGCCAGGTCTTGAACTGGCACTCGGATGCAGGATGTGGTTGTTGCAAGTGGTGGCTTAACCTGCTGTGCCACAATGCCAGCCCCATAAATCATTTTTTATATTTAAAGTAATAATTGAGAAATTGTTACAAAACTAAGAAATATTCTAGTTCTTGTCATCCCCACACTTTAGTATGCAGCATGTGTCAATAGTTACTTGCCTTAACTATTAGATTTTGAATTACATTGCTTTAACGACTCATTTATAAGCTCCTAGTATGGTGAGAAAGTTTGTTTCTTCTGTACAAGTGTATGTACACACAGGGTCTGATGTCTGCTTTTCTTTTTCAGGATACTATTTTTGAGACAACAAATTAAGGAACTCGAAAAGCTAAAAAATCAAAATTCCTTCATGGTGTGAAGATGTGAACAATTGCACATGGTTTTTGAGTACAGGAACTGTAAATCTATTGCCCAATCTTAACATTTTTGAGCTGCATTTAAGTAGACTTTGGACCGTTAAGCTGGGCAAAGGAAATGACAAGGGGTCGGGGTCTGTGAGAGTCGATTCAGGGGGAAGATACAAGATTGATTTGTAAAACCCTTGAAGTGTAGATTTCTTGTAGATGTATTCTTCACGTTGTAAATATGTTTTGTAGAGTGAAGCCATGGGAAGCCATGTGTAACAGAGCTTAGACATCCAAAACTAATCAATGCTGAGGTGGCTAAATACCTAGCCTTTTACATGGAAACCTGTCTGCAAAATTAGCTTTTTTTAAAAAAAAAAATCGGGGGGGTTAATTTATCATTCAGAAATCTTGCATTTTCAAAAATTGAGTGCAAGCGCCAGGCGATCTGTGTCTAAGGATACGACTTTGAACCATACAGGCAGTGTACAAATACCATCCAACAACCGTCTCCACACCTGCACCTGATCGAGAGCAGTGCTTCTCCATTTGTTTGCAGAGAAATGTTTTCATTTCCCGTGTGTTCCATTTCCCTCTGAAATCCTGATCTGATTTTATCCATTTTGTAAGGCTCCTCTTTTCCTCCTTTCTTAAGGCACTGTTGCTATGGCACTTTTCTATAACCTTTTCATTCCTGTGTACAGTAGCTTACAATTGCAGTGATTGAGCATAACCCACTTGTTTGTATAAATTATTGAAATCCATTTGCACCCTGTAAGAATGGACTTGAAAGTACTGCTGGGCATGTGTGCTGAAAGGACAGTGATGGCTCCACTAGGAGGAGGTGGCCCATGAACACGGTTGTGGGAGGGGAAGGAGGAAACACCGCTAGTCAGATGTGAATTGTATCGTTGTAATAAACATGTTAAAGCAAACAAAATTGTTATTTTTCTTTTCCTTCGGTCAGTGCATATTAGAATTTGAACTACCTGGGGATTCTTTATCAGAAACTATTCTTGTTGAATATTTATAGTTAATTGAAGCAGTTCCTGAAGGGAGGTTTTGTTTAAAGCATATTTACGGGAAGTTGTGTATGAGATATTTAATGCGATACAGAATTCAACAAGAATGAGGAAGTCACTTCCCAAGTGGTTGTCATTCGTTAAGCCCTGGTTTGCCTGTCTCGCTCCTCTGACATTTCCTGTTGAAGGATGTTTGTGCTGTAGCTGACTGTTCAAGTCTGGTGCTGACTGCTGTTCTTAGCCATCACAAAATGCTAAATTTGTGTAATTGGAGCTTCCTGCTGTTATCGGAAAATGGTGGGAAAGCTCAGCTTTGTATATTGTTTCCTAAAGTATATTAAAATAAAAAAGAAACTATTGCTACTATAAAATTACCTTGGCTTTCTTTTTTTCTTTGCTAAAGTGTTAGTTATGTGGCCTTAGGTTGACACTGCTAGTGTCGTGTCAAATCACAAGGGTTTCTGTATGCAGATTTTAAGATTTATGTACTGAAAGAGTGTGTGACAGAATCTTCCATCTGCTGGTTCACTCCCCAGATGGCTGCAGCGCCATGGGCTGAGCCAGGCTGGAGCCAGGAGCTTCATCCGGGTCTCCCACGTGGGGAGCAGGGACCAAGCACTTCAGCTATCTTCCACTGCTTTCTCAGGCCACCAGCAGGAAGCTGGATTGAAAATGGAGCAGCCAGGACAGCATCTGACACCCATACCGGAGGCTGGCAACACAAGTGGCAGCTTTCCCCACTTGGGCACAACACCAGCCCCCAGAATCTTTTTAACTTGAAAATCTTAGCGTCTAACTTGGAGGCTTTGGTTTCCTGTTGGGACAGATAATCTGCTCTCAACTGCCAGCTCCAGCAGCTTGCCTTTGATGTCAGAAGCCGCTGTTGTGTTCTGATGTTTAAGATGAGCTCATGTGCAGATTTCTCAATAAATTTTGGAAAACTAAGCAGTAGTGCTTTGGGTATTTTATCAAATAAATATTCTAGTTAAGAGGACTTTTCGCTGAAAACTTTTTCCATGCAACCTAATACTAGTAGATGTAAGAAAAGGCAAATAGGGATTAGCTCATCATGAACCGGTCATCCCTGTGGGGATGTGTGCAGTGTGTGTAAATGAAACCCTGAAAGCTGTTAAAGTAGAGCCCTTCTCGGCCTTTCCTGGAAAGAAGTGAGCAGATGATGATGTCATCAGCAGGTGCGTCCCTGTGTGATGGCAGCTTGACTGGTGGTTTAGGTAACCCTGAATTTGATTTTATTAGTTTATTAATCTGTATCACTGTTACTGCTTTGTTTTAAAAATGTTTAACATCCCTAAACGAGCTAGTCATGTATACTTAGGATTTGAAATTTATTAGTGGTGAATTTTTGAAACTTAAAATTTTATTTGGAAATGTTTTTTGATCCACTTTTGATTGAGGTAAGCTGCAAAGTATCTTAATACAAGCATAGTATTCTAGAATGTTCTTTACGTAGTTGGTCTGTTGCTATGGATTCAAACACGTACCCTACATAATTTTTTTAAGATTTATTTATTTATTTGAAAGAGTTACATAAAGGAGAGTCAGCGAGAAGTCTTCTATCCAATGGTTCACTTCCCAATTGGCTGCAACAGCTGGAGCTGTGCCGATTGAAGCCAGGAGCCAGAAGTTTCTTCTGGGTCTCCCACGTGGGTGCAGGGGCCCAAGCACTTGGGCCATCTTCTGCTTTCCCAGGCCATAGCAGAGAGGTGGGTCAGAAGTGGAGCAGCCAGGACTAGAACTGGTGCCCGCCTGGGGTGCCAGCACTTCAGGCCAGGGTGTTAACCCACTGCACTACACCGACGGCTCTACATCCTACATAATTTAATAGAAATACCAGATAGCCACGAAGGGAATCATAGGGATTTTTTTTTCTTGTTTAAGGATTAGTCTATATGCAGACTTTAAAAGTTGCTGTTGTGCTCATAGCAAGAGTCTCAGGTGATTGCTGATGTCATAAATAAGAGTGCCAGTTGTTAAATCAACAACAGGAGTCACTGGGTACAGGCTCCCCATGTAGGATCTCTCAATGTGTTTTACTATGAAACTTAAAAACCACTACTAGTCGAACAATGCCCTATACCTTGTGCGGTTGTGTGAGTGCAGCCTGTTGAAATTCTTGCTTAGTGTATACTAAGTTGATCTTTAGTATATGAAGGTAATTGAAAATGAAACTCGAAGGGTGGGATGGGAGAGGGAGTGAGAGAGGGGAGGGCCACGGGAGGGAGGGAGGTTGGGGGGGGAGCCACAACAATACAAAAGCTGCACTTTGTAAATTCACATTTATTAAAAAAAGTTGCTGTTGTAACAAAATTTGTGTTCTCCCTGGAGAGCCAGCTTCCTTTCCTTTTTTCATTTTAGCTGTAAAATTTGTACTGAATTCTAGATTTTAAGCACAACGAGAAAGCGCCATGGTTTTTGAAACAGTATACTTAGAATAAACCAATTTTCCCCCTTCAATCATGTAAGTGTCTTGCACTTGTAAAATCTTGGGAATGAGGTGCTTAGAACCTTGCAAAGAAAATTGTTAGCATTTCCGAACCAGTTTCCCTGTTTGAAGGTTGGCTGTGAAGTGAAGCGGGAGGGCAGGGAGAAACTGCGTCCCCAGTCTAGGGCTTGAAGCCGCTGCGGTTGGCCGTTGGACTGGATGCACAGGTTTCTGTTGTGATGTGTGTGGGGGTGTACAACGTGACACTGGGAAGTAACACCTGACTGGTGCAGTCACTTCAGAACTGCTTTTGAAGCAACCTTAGAAAAATGCATGCTTTGCCACTGAGTAAGGAAATTAAGTAACCAGATTACTGGTGGAGGTTTAGTGGCAGTTGGAACATTTCAGTCCTACAGCTCTCAGTCCTCTGTTTGAGTGAAAGTGCTGATTTGCAGTTGGGATTCTTCAGGTCCTGTTGTGAGTGCTCTGTGCCATCCTCTTCCTGACCCCTGAATTCTGGGGGTGTCCGTCAGTGCATTCTGCCTGCATGATCTCATCCAGGCCCTTAGCTTTAAAGATCCCATTCACTCGTGACCCCAGCTTTGGGCTGATGTGTGCTCTGGGAAGCGGCAGGTGATGGTTCAACTCTTCAGGTTCCTGACTGCCCACTGGGAGATCCAGGTTCACTTGCAGGCTCCTGCGCTGGACCTGGGCCAGCCCGGACTGTTGGAGACGTTTGAGGGAGTGAACCAGAGATGAGGCGTCCCCTCTCAGTGTTTCAGATAGGTTCATGGCACCCGCTGGAAGAAGGTAAAAGTGGGGGGAAATTGGGTGCTGTCTCTAGGCAGACCAAGTTCTTGGTGCTAGTAAAGCTTACATTTAAGTGAAGGCAAAAGCTGAACTGTAAACATAGAAAATAAAACAGATTCGACATATATTGTACAGTAGACACTGCCGAGAAGAAAATAGACTGACACGGGGTGTTGTAGGTCATGCAGCCTGGAAGAGGCTTCCTGGAGACGGGCCCTGGGGCTGACACCCGAGGGTAGAGAGGAGGCTGAACAGGCTGCCCTTGAGCCTCCAGAGCCAGAAGGAATGTTGCCCCGCTGCTTTCAGTGTTGAGCAGCAGCAGCCAAAGCAACCTGTGAACCTGGGGATGGAGGGAGGGAAGAGCCTGCATTCAGCTGTAACCCTTAGGAAGCAGAGCGATTAAAAGGGAACCCAGCAGGGGCTCTAGTTACACATTTAGCAACCAGAAATCGGTAGCTCTGGGGCAGGGGATTAATACGCCGCCTGGCACACCTGTGTCCTGACTCAGCGCCTGGGGTCAAGCCCCTGACTCCACTGCCTGCTGATGGACATAGACCCTGGGCGGCAGCAGCGGCACATAGCTGAGCCCCTACCCCCTGTGTGGCTGCTACCTTCAACCTGGCCCCTTCCCAGCTTTGTGAACGTTGGAGTAGTGATCTCTCTCTCTTTCCCCTCCTTTGGTTCCTTCCCCCATCTCTGCATCTCAAAGTTTTTTTTTTTTTTTTTTTTGACAGGCAGAGTGGACAGTGAGAGAGAGACAGAGAGAGAAAGGTCTTCCTTTGCCGTTGGTTCACCCTCCAATGGCCGCCGCTGCAGCCGGCGCACCGTGCTGATCCTGGCAGGAGCCAGGAGCCAGGTGCTTTTCCTGGTCTCCCATGGGGTGCAGGGCCCAAGCACCTGGGCCATCCTCCACTGCACTCCCTGGCCATAGCAGAGAGCTGGCCTGGAAGAGGGGCAACCGGGACAGAATCCGGCGCCCCAACCGGGACTAGAACCCGGTGTGCCAGCGCCGCAAGGTGGAGGATTAGCCTAGTGAGCCACGGCGCCGGCTGCATCTCAAAGTTTTAAAAAATAAAATGGAAGTAAAAATTTAGATTATGGCAGTAAACTTAAGGCATGGATACAGTCCACGTGGAAAAACGGCGAAGCTTTTCCCTTGGGGAAATAGAAAACACCTGAAAGAAAACGTGTATTTTTGATAAAATCTCAATATGTTCAATGTATTTCAAGTAAAACACCACTAGGATTTTTTAATGTGGTAGGGTGATACGGATGTGTAGGAAAATGTACAGATTATTAGGAAATTCTTGATTGAAAGGCTGATGGGCACGTATTTAAGTAAAACCACATGCTATGTAGTATACATCTTAATACTTAAAATGTACAAATCATGTAATCAGTAGACAATGTGTGAGAATGCGGTAGTCCAGGACAGACTGAAAATAGAAGCATGAAATTGAGGGCGCGGCGAAGGTACCGTTTCCGATCGTTGTGGAAGGAATACATATCCAAGACTAGGGGAGTCACAAATCTAGATCTCTGTCTTGTCACAGTGAGTCCTGAAGTCAGACAATAAATGTTCAAGTTTTATAAAAATAGAGGAAATGGGTGTGTTTGCTCCTAATCAAAGATACGAACGCTGGGTGCCATGCAGTGCAAGGATGAATTTTTGCTGCGTAGAGACTAACCTAGCAGGCAGTTAGGCGGCCGCTTAGCACGTCTGCATCCCGTATCACAGTGCCTGGCTCGAGTCCCAGCTCCCACACCTGAGCTCCAGACTCCTGCGAATGTGCACCCTGGGAGGCGGCAGATGATGGCTTGAGTCTCCGCCACTCATGTGGGACACCCATATGGAGTCCTAGGCTTCCGGGTTTGGCCTGGCCCATCCCTGGCTGGCATTTGGGGAGTGAACCAGCAGATGGAAGAATTTTTTTTTTTTTTTTTTTTGAAAGGCAGCATTAGAGGCAGAGGCACAAAGAGGTCTTCCAGCTGCTGGTTCACTCCTGAAATGGGCTTAATGGCCAGAACTGAACTGAGCAGGAGCCAGGAGCTTCTTCCAGGTCTCCCACGCAGGTGCAGGGGCCCAAGCACTTGGGCCATCTTCTACTGCTTTCCCAGGCCACAGCAGAGAGCTGGATCAGAAGTAGAGCAGCCGGGACTTGAACCAGCACCCATATTGGGATGCCAACACTGCAGGGCAGTGGCTTTACTGGCTACACTACAGTGCTAGCCCCCAGATGGAAGATAGCTCTCTTGGTCTCTGCCTTCCAAATAAAAATGAAAATAAATGAACAAAACATTTTAAAGAATCTAAAAATATCGCAATGGAGGAAAATAAAAGATATAACAAAAAAAAATTAGGGGAAGATTGCGATACCTGAAAAGCAAGGCAAGCCCTTCGGGAAAGCACAGACCTCAGGAGGAGGGGGGCTGAGTCGGGAATTGAGAACAAGGTTCATTGTGCCGTTTGTGGGGCCAAAGTCTGGCAGTCCATCAGAGGGCCTGGCACACAGGGTTTTGGGAACCAGTGTCAAATGCAGACCAACTATTAGATGTAGAAAATGAAAAAGTGAGGGTTGCAAACCAATTGCCGACACTGAGGCACTACTCCAAAAAAGCAAACGGGCCTGAGGTGGACATCATCCCACCATAGCGCCATCCTGTTCTCACAAGAGCGCGTACAGGGGCCGGCGCTGTGGCATAGTGGGTAAAGCACCACCTCCAGTGCCCGCATCCCGTATGGGCGCAGGTTCGAGTCCCGGCTGCTCCACTTCCAATCCAGCTCTCTGCTGTGGCCTGGGAAAGCAGTAGAAGATGGCCCAAGTCCTTGGGCCCCTGCACCCACGTGGGAGACCTGGAAGAAGCTCCTGGCTCCTGGCTTTGGATTGGTGCAGCTCCGGCCATTGTGGCCAATTGGGGAGTGAACCAGCAGATGGAAGACCTCTCTCTCTCTCTGTAACTCTGACTTTCAAATGAATAATTTTTTAAAGAGCACATACAATCTGATGGGATTTGAGCATAAGAACCACTAAGAAGTAGCTGCATGTAGGTCAAAGCAGGGTAAACTGGGCTTTCCTCTATGTAAGCAGGCTTTCAGCTTTTTTTTTTTTAAGATTACAAAGAGAGAAGGAGAGGCAGAGAGAGGTCTTCCATCCGCTGGTTCACTCCCCAGATGACCGCAACAGCCAGAGTTGCACTGGTCGGAAGCCAGGAGCCAGGAGCTTCTTCCGGATCTCCCACGTGGTGCAGGGGACCCAGAACTTGGGCCATCTCCTGCTGCTTTCCCAGGCCATAGCAGAGAGCTGGATTGGAAGTGGAGCAGCCAGGACTAGAACCAGCGCCCATATAGGAAGCCACCACTGCAGGCGGCTTTACCCACTATACTACAGCGCCGACCCCTGGAGTCGATTCTTTACAAACACACTTCAACATTGTACGGAGAGTGTGTCCTTTTGCAGACACAAGAGAAATGCAAACCTTTTAAAGCTGCTCCCGGCATTGCCACGGCACGGAGGGGTGTGCGGCACCTGCCTGCGTGGTCCCGCTGCCGACACCAGGTGGCAGCATTGGGCTGCATTCAACACTGTTCCCCGGAAAGCAGGGAGGGAGAGAAGGGGTGGTCACACTGGGAGAGGAAACGCAGAGCTTCAGGGAGACTCCTGAAAAGGGGCAAAGCGACAGGGAACCTATCTTAATTCACACACTTCCCACCACGGGCAGAGCCAGAGCAGGCCGCCTTGGATTCCATCATACGCACTGGAGCAGGTGTCGGGTGAGCGGGTAAGGCGTCACTGAAGACATCGGTATTGGGTATTGGAGCGCCCGGGTTCAGTTCTGGCTTCCTGCCAATGTGCACCCTGGAAGGCGGCAGGTGACGGCTCAACTGCATGGGTCCCTGTCACCCATGTGGACGACCTGGACTGTGTCCTTGGCACCTGGTTGCAGCCTGGCCCAACTCTGGCTGTTGAGGACATTTGCAGGGGTAAGCCAGTGGGTAGGTGAAAGCGCTGTGTGTGTGTATCTGTCTTTCAAATGAGAGAGGCTCACATTGTGGCACAGTGGACAGTTTTAACAGCAGCATCCCGTAAGAGTGCTAGTTTGAGTCCTGGCTGCTCCGCTTCCGATCCAGCTCTCTGCTATGGCCTGGGAAAGCAGTCGAAGATGGCCCAAGCACTTGGGCCCCTGCACCCATGTGGCAGACCCAGAAGAAGCTCCTGGCTCCTGGCCTCGGATCAGCTCAGCTCCAGCTGATGCAGCCAGTTGGGGAGTGAACCAGCGGATGGAAGACCTCTCTCTCTCTGTTTCTCCCTTTCACTGTCCGTAACTCTACCTCTCAAATAAATAATCTTTTAAAAAAGAGAGAGAGAGAGAATCAATATTGGCGCACAGCCACCTGGAATTAAGTGTGGCTGCAGACAGTCAAGCCCCCAGCCTGGCTGCCTCACCAAACTTTCTCCAGAACACTCTGTGGTCCCTGGGGGAAGAGGGTGTCAGCCTCCCCGCTAAGTGGAGTGGACAGGACTCAGGGTTGCCAATGACTTCTCCCACCGCCCCCACCCCGCCGCCAGGCGCTCCCGTCTCTCCCACCCTGCTGAGCAAATGCCTCTGGCTGATTCCTTCGCACCTTCTGAGACTGGGCTTGACCCTGGTCACTCATTCTCCTGTCACTGCACATTTCCCACACAGCATTTATCACCCTCTGAGTCTACGTGAGGTCACCTGGGAGCCTCCGGAAGAGAACTTGCATTGCTTTTTTTTAAATTATTTTTATTTACAGGGCAGGATCTTTGTTTGCTGAGTGCTACCACCTAGAATACAATCTGGCACACAGTAAGGGCTCAGCAAGGGTTTGTTGATAGAATAAATTCTCCTGCCTTGAAACTAGAGGCAGCTGGGACACGATGCAGCACTGCTCTGTCTGGCCCCTTCTGCTCCTGTCTGAGTGGGACAGTTCCGGCACTGTCACCCCCAGCCTGTGCCTGCTCTGCTCTCAGATTTGCAGCCTTTTGGGCGCTGGCCTTGTGCATTGCACTTCCCTGGTTGCTTGTGCCTCTTGTGTTGACTTCAAGTGTATCCTTTGGTATGGAGTTACAGAATTAGTTTCCAGACCTGGGAGAGATCCTTGAGGTCACCGTTCTGAGACACTGTGGACATGCTGCTGAGATGTGCACGCACTGATGGGCAGACTGGGACAGCGCCTCAGACATGGGGGAGGAACAGAGGAGCAAATTGTCCAGGCAACGTGGAACCTGCGGGAAGGACGTGCCTGGCTGTTGCATGAAGCTCTCTAACCACTTGGGAAAAATCCCAAGGCCTGTGGCCAGAGAGACCCACTTCCCACTGCCTCCCATCTTGAAC
Organism: Oryctolagus cuniculus; assembly: GCF_964237555.1. Lineage (NCBI taxonomy): Eukaryota > Metazoa > Chordata > Mammalia > Lagomorpha > Leporidae > Oryctolagus > Oryctolagus cuniculus. Next base: position 99,021,610 of record NC_091444.1, on the reverse strand, counting down.
CCAGGCCTGGCTGCAGGATGTGTTGGGACAGGCTGATTTGGAGCACACTGTGGTTTGAAGGCGTCCCCAAAGGTTCGTGCACTGGAAACGTCACAGCCACAGTCGCTTGTTAATGGTGTCTGGAGGCGGGCTTTATGGAAGGTGACTGGGGTTAGATGCGGTCGGATGGGTGGGGTCCCCATGATGGGGACTTCGGAAGAGAGACCTCAGCTAACGCACCTGCTCCATGTCACCAGGTGATGCTGTTTCCCCTGTGCTTTCTTCTAGAAGTTTCATGTTTTACATTTAGAGTTCATTTTTTAAAAATTTGTTTTGGGACTGGTGCTATGGTGTAGCGGGTAAAGCCACCGCCTGTAGTGCCGGCATCCCATATGGGTGCTGGTTCAAGTCCCAGCTGCTCCACTTCTGATCCAGCTCTCTGCTATGACCTGGGAAAGCAGTAGAAGATGGCCGAAGTCCTTGGGCCCCTGCATCCGCATGGGAGACCCAGAAGAAGCTCCTGGCTCCTGGCTTCAGATCGGCGCAGCTCCAGCCATTGCAACCATCTGGGGAGTGAACCAGCGGATGGAAGACCTCTCTCTCTTTCTCTCTCTCTCCCTCTCCCTCTCTCTCTCTCTCTCTCTCTCTCTCAGTAACTCTGCCTTTCAGAGAAATGAATAAATCTTTTTAAAAATTTTTTTCTTGCTTATATTTTTAGAGAGAGAGGGGGAGGGAGGGAGAGACTGGCCGAGTGAATTTTCATCCACTGGTTCACTCCCCAGATGCTGACAACAGCCATGGCTGGGCCAGACCAAAGTGAATGAAGCTGGAAATCCAATCCCGGTCTCCCGTGTAGGTGGCAGGGACCCAAATGCTTGAGCCACCACCTGATCACCTGCTCCTTCCCAGAAGTGACGTTAGCGGGAAGCTGGGACTCACACCCAGGCACGTGTCCTGAGCAGCAGATCATCTCTAGACCAAACAGCACCTTAGAGTGGGTTTGCGTGGCTGGTAGGAGACAGGGGTCTGATTTCCTGATTTTCGCACACCTGCCCAGTTGTCCTCACACAGCTGATAAGGTTCTTTCTGCTGCCATAGACTCATAGCACCCTTGTCGAAGATGGTTTGAGTGGACATTCATGGCGTTATTTCTGGTCTATATGTCAGGTGCTTTTTTGTTTGTTTGTTTGTTTTAAGATTATTTGAAATGCAGACTTAGAGAGAAGGAGAGCTGGAAAAAAAGTTTCCATCCGTTGATTCACTCCCCAAATGGCTGCAGTGACTGCGATGGACTAGGCCAAAGTCTGGAGCTTCTTCCAGGTCTCCCATGTGGGTGCAGGGGCCCAAACACTTCGGCCATCCTTCACTGCCTTCTCAGGTGCATTCACAGGGAGCTGGATCAGAGGTGGAGTAGCTGGGACTCGAACCAGCACCCATATGGGATGCTGGCGGCACAGGCAATGGCTTAACCTACTGCACCACAGTGCCGGCCTATGTATGTCAGTCTTCAAGACTGTACCACACTGCTTTAGTGATGGCAGCTTGGTAGCCTGTTTGGAAGTCAGGATGTGTGAGGGCTCCAGCCCTATTCTCTTTCCTCAAGACTGGGTGCAGGGGCCCAAGGACTTGGGCCATCTTCTATTGCTTTCCCAGGCCATAGCAGAGAGCTGGATTGGAAGAGGGGCAGCCGGGACTAGAACTGGAGCCCATATGGGATGCCAACACTTCAGGCCAGGGCATTAACCCTCTGCGCCACAACACCGGTCCCGGTTTTTCTTTTTCTGTGAAGCAAGATGCTGTTAAGATATTGTGATACAGATTGCATCGAATCTTTGCATTGAGTATTTACACATCTTTTTTTAAAAAAAAAGATTTATTTTATTTATTTGAAAGACAGAGTTACAGAGAGAGGTAGAGACAGAGAGAGAGGTCCTCCATCCGCTGGTTCACTTCCCAGATGGCCGCAACAGCCAGAGCTGCACTGATCCAAAGTCAGGAGCCAGGAGCTTCTTCCAGGTCTCCCACATGGGTGCAGGGGCCCAAGGACTTGGGCCATCTTCTACTGCTTTCCCAGGCCACAGCAGAGAGCTGGATCAGAAGTGGAGCAGCTGGGACTAGAACTGGTGCCCATGTGGGATGCCAGCACTTCAAGCCTGGGCTTTAACCTGTTGTGCCACAGCACCAGCCCCAAGTATTTGCATATCTTAATAATAAAGCCCTCTAATCCATAACCACGGACTTTCTGTTAATTTCTGTCGCCTTCAATTTCTTTTAGCAAAGCTGCGTTGCTTTCAGCATACACATCTTTCCCTCCTTGAAGTGTATTCTAAGTATTTTATTGTTTTGATGCTATTGTAAATGGGATGTTTTTGTTGATTTCCTTTTCAGATTATTTGTTTTTCATGTACAGAAATGCAACTGAGGGGCCAGCGCTGTGGCGTGGTGCGTTAAGCTGCTTCCTGCAGTGCCCGCATCCCATATGGTCTCTGGTTCATGTCCCGGCTACTCCACTTCCAATCCAGCTCCCTACTAATGCACCTGGGAAAGCAGTGGAAAATGGCCCAAGTGCTTGGGCCTCTGCCACCAATGTGGGAGACTTGGATGCAGTTCCTCTTCGGTCTGGCCCAGCCCTGGCTGTTGTGGCCATCTGGGGAGTGGAACCAGCAGATGGAAGATCTCTCTCTCTGTCTCTGTCTCTCTGTCTCTCTCTCTCTGTAACTCTACAAATAAATAAATCTTTAAAAAGAAAAGAAATGCAACTGATATTTGTACCTGATTTTGTTACCCTTCAACGTAGCCGAATTCCTTGATTATTTCTAACAGTTCCCCACTCCATGGAATCTTTGTCTTCTCTTTTAAAGATTTGTTTATTTTTGAAATTCAAAGTCTGAGTTCCAGAGTGTGCTGTTTAACTTCCACATATTGTCAATGTCCAAGTTTTTGCTATTTACTTCAGGTTTTATTCCACTGTAGTTGGAAAACATATGCGGTATGATTTGTTCTTTTTTTTAAAAGATTTATTTATTTATTTGAAACTGAGAGTTACACACACACACACACACACACACACAGAGAGAGAGAGAGAGAGAGAGAGAGAGAGAGAGAGAGGTCTTCCATCTGCTGGTACACTCCCCAATTGGCCGCAACGGCTGGAGCTGCACCAATCCGAAGCCAGGAGCTAGGAGCTTCTTCCGGGTCTCCCATGCAGGTGCAGGGGCCCAAGGCTTTCCCAGGCCACAGCAGAGAGCTGGATCAGATGTACTCAAACAGTAATTAGCATTAAAAACGCTGCTTCTATGGGGTGGGCATTGGCACCACAGCACCAGCCCCTGCTGCTTTGATGTTGAGTACATATATATATTTGTGATTGTTACATCTTCTTGGAGAATTTTAACCCTTCTATCATTGCCTTTATGATTCTTTGTGTCCTGTGACAGCTTTTGCCTGAAAGTCTATTTTGTTTTGTGTAAATGTGGCCACCATCCTGGTGTCCCGCATGGGTGGCAGGGGTCCAAGCACCTGAGCCATCACCCACTGCTTCCCAAGCACGTTAGTTGGTGGCTGGATGATGCAGGATTATGCTGTAGGCTATCTGCATCACAAACGGCCCGTGTGCTATGCCGGAACACCAGCCCCAGAGGCAGTGTGTGTGCACTTCCTGGGACCCTAACTTCCTCCCTCCACTCAGCTCTTCCCCACGGTGCTTCCGTAGCTCTGGAGCCCCTGCGTGTTGCTTGGTTGTCTGTCCCTCCCAGGAGATTTCAAGTTCACGGGCAGATCCCAGCCTCTGGTCCAGGCCCTGGCACCCCAGTACGACATGCATCTGCATTGTTGAGTAGCCACACTTAACTACAGCTCCCTGCCTCTCCCTGAAGGGTTCCATGACCCAGAGTATCTTTTTTTTTTTTTTTTTTTTGCCGTTGGTTCACCCTCCAATGGCCGCCGCAGCCGGCGCGCTGTGGCCAGCACACCGTGCTGATCCGATGGCAGGAGCCAGGAGCCAGGTGCTTCTCCTGGTCTCCCATGGGGTGCAGGGCCCAAGCACCTGGGCCATCCTCCACTGCACTCCCTGGCCACAGCAGAGAGCTGGCCTGGAAGAGGGGCAACCGGGACAGAATCCGGCGCCCCGACCAGGACTAGAACCCAGTGTGCCGGTGCCGCAAGGCTGAGGATTAGCCTAGTGAGCCGCGGCGCCGGCCGACCCAGAGTATCTTTGCTTCTCCTTTTTATCCACCGAGTCCTGTCCTTTGGGATCAAGTGGAGCCCCCACTTCCCCTGGCCCCTTTCCTGGCTTTAAGTTCTCAAGAGTATTATACGGTTCTTACACCCCACATTCCTGGCAGGAGTGAACCCCACATTCCTGGCAGGAGTTGCGGAATTAGAATTAATTATTAAAGGCTAAGCTTCGTTTCCTTCTTGGCCTAATCTGTCTCCAGCTTACTCAGTAACCTCCGTAGGTGCTCACGATAGACATTGTAACCTCCTTAGGCTCTACTTTTCAGCTCTTACTCACGCTTGCTTGGTCCTGAAAGCCTGTATTTCCAGACACCATTGGAAGACTGAGCAGGCTTTTCATCGGCTATGTGGACGCCAAGGAGGAGGGAAAAAACCATCTTGTCTTTGGGCTGATGAACACCGTTTAAGTGTTTCAGGCAGATCCAGTGGGTCTCACGCTACTGGGAGTAAATTATGCATTTTTTTGGCTGGTTTTTATGGCATTAGATCATGTTGTTTTAACCCAACGGCCTCAGGAAGGGCGTTGTAAATTGGAACACTCAATCAAATTAAAAAAATAAAAAAGTACGCTTACACTGAGTTATAGTCGGTGGTGCCACACATGCGAAAGTTCAAGTTCACATTCCAGCCTGAGCTCATGGAGTCAGGCCAGAGGAGCAGAATGGGTGTCAGACTTTTGTTGCTTTCAAAGAAAGTGAACCTTGCACTAACCTGTCCTAATGTGTGGATTCCTTTTCTTGTGCGTCCTATGTTCCGTTCTGGGTAGGATGGCAAACATCTGTGTGTTGTGCCAAATTGGCTGTTTGCTGCCGGGCCTGATCCAGGTGGAACAGGCATGCCTTTGGGGTCACTGCTGTCCCCCCATTCTCCATCTTGTCTCTCCAATGCCCATGGCCGGGGTTGGGGGTACCCTAGGCCTTAGTGATCCTGCAGCCCAAATTCTGGTAGCATTTGGCATCATCTGTGTTTGTCAGCAACCACTGGGGGGGGCATTGGCACTGCAGTTAAGACACCACTTGGGATGCCCACATCCCATACTGGAGTGTCTGGGTTCAAGTCCCAGCTCTGCTCCTGGTTCCCGGTTTCTGCTAATGTTCACCCTAGGAAGCAGCGCCGATGACTCAAGTACTTGGCTCAAGTGGGCGACTTAGATGGAGTTCCTGGCTCCTGGTTTCAGCCTAGCCCAGTCCTGGCTGTTGCAGCCATTTGGGTAAACCAGTAGGTGGAAAATCTCTCTTCCTCCATCTCTCCCGGGTTTCCTGGATGCCAGATTTTACCTGCAGCCATTTTCTCTTCACACCTGGGCCCTCTCTGGTGGGGGAAATGCTCTATGGGAAGCCTCAGACCTCATGGGGTGCCTAACCATGAACAGGTAGGAAACACGGAGTTCTCATCAGCCAGGATGGTTGGCGGTAAGTAGGTTATCGACCATCTCCACCTGCCTTTGGTCCTCCTAGCTCTCCCCTGTGTCTGAGCAGCAGGTGCATGGTGCTGTTTCTGGGAGGCGGAGAACATAGCAGGCAGCTGCGGTGGGGCCTCAGAGCTGTTACACTGCAGGCCACAACATCACTGTTCCCACGGTTGCAGTGATGGTCCCAGCACTGACTTAAACAGTGGTGGACGTGGTCGCACACAGCTCTTGGTGTTCACTTGAGCTATGGGGTCGATCTGACTGTACAGGCGGATGACTGGCGTGAGCTGGAGGCTGAACTTCCCTGTGAGTCTATGAGAAGGATTTTCACATCCATTACAATGCTGCCAGGCTCAGTCAGGGAGAAACACAAGGGCCCATCCAGTGGTGTTGCCTGGGTCAGGAAAGGGGCGTGTCTTGGCCTAATTCACCGGCTTGGGGGCCTACTGTTGGCTTCTTAAAATCCAAGTGGGTCAGAACTACAGATTTGTAGAAAGAACCCACACATTTAGATCTTTTCTAAGAAAGACTTATTTATTTTATTTGAAAGGCAAAGTTACAGAGAGAGAGAGAGAGAGAGAGAGAGAGAGAAATCTTCCATCTGCTGGTTCACTCCCCCAAATTGCCACAATGGCCAGAACTGGGTCAAACCGAAGCCAGGAGCCAGGAGCTTCTTCCAGGTCTCCCACATGGGTTCAGGTGTCCAAGCACTTGGGCCATCCTCCACTGCTTTCCCAGGTACATTAGCAGGGAGCTGGATTGGAAGAGGAGCAGCTGGGACTCGAACCAGCGCCCACATGGGATGCTGGCAGTACAGGTGGTGGCTTTACTATGCCACAGCACTGGCCCCACATTCAGGAAGGGAACCAATGGATGGCACATTTTTCACCGTCTTGCTGCTTGTATCAACAGCAAACAGCCAGCGGCTCCACCGTCCCTGCTGGTCGTGCTTCCCTCTCTCGCCACCAGAGGGCGATACAGACATGCGACCGGACCACTCCCTATGTACCTGCAATGCCAGACAACATGAGGAGACAATTGAGGGAATGCATTGGCCAATGCATATTATTCTCTGGAAAATAAGCAGTGATAGCAGATACCAAAGTCCCAGGGGTGCCCTAAGGTTACTCTGGTGGGGTTTTTGTTTTCGTTTTGGGGTTGGTTTGTTTTTCCCACAACCTTTCAGAACCTGGAACAATGAATTTTCTCTATGGACTGATGTCCGTGTTCTGGAGCGCCTATTGACTGTGGAGAGAAGTGCAGCAAAAGCTGGCAAAGATGACTACCACAGAGAAAGACACCCGACCTCCCTGGGGTCTTCCTCCCATTCTCTCCCTCCTCCTTCCTCCCTTTTTCTTTCTTTCCTTTTTTTTTCTTTTTTTTTTTTTAGTCTGGAATCTTATGCTGTGAATTGGCTTGGGAGGCACATCGGTAGAGAGAATTTCCTTTATTCCCTTAGAAAATTAAATCTGGGGCAAGTGTTTGGGGCAGCTACCTCCCACATCTCAAGAGCATGGGTTTGAATCCCTGATCCTTGCTAACGCACCTGCGAGGCAGCAGCTGATGGCCCAGGTGCTTGGGTCCCTGCCACCCACGTGGGAGACCCAGGTTGAGTTCCTGGTTCCTGGCTTTGGCTTTGACTCAGCTCTTGCTGTTGCAGGCATTTGGGAAATGAACTGGCAAATGAAGAGTTCTCTCTCTCCCTCTCTAATAAAATAAACAATGTCATTTTAAAAGAGGGGAAGTGAAAATTGTCCATCTGCTGATGGCAAGACAATAGACAAGAGGCATTATTTCAACAGCTGTCAGGAAGGAGAGACAGGAACGGCCCCTGGTCCAGCGCAGGTCTGGGAGAAATCCATAGCCGGCTACACAGCTGTCTTCATGTGGGCCCTCTGCTCTCTGCAGCCCGAGCTGTAATCACCCATGAGCCGGTCCTGCCAGGTTAGGAGGGCCGGGAGGGGCCCTGGAAGTCACTCTGCAACTCCACAGACACGAGTGCAGAGCCAAAGTCTGCAAAGGCAGCCTAATGCCTGGCCCAAGCCACGCACGCTCAGGGCCCTGCACTCCCACTTCTATCCTGCGGATGGCGCTGCTGAGCACAGCCCTTGGAGAACCCCCTGCCACAGTGACAGCCAATGGCCTCCACACCCCTTTATCTGTCCACGTTTGCTAGGATGACTCATTACTCTTGTAATCAGAAATGCATCATGGGGCCTGCGTTGTGGTGTAGCAGGTAAAGCCGCCACCTGTGATGCCAGCATCCCGTATGGGGACCAGTTGGAGTCTCAGTTGCTCCGTTTCCCATCCAGCTCCCTGTTAACGCACCTGGGGAAGAGGTGGAAGATGGTCCAAGTGCTTGGGCCCCTGAACCCACGTGGGAGGCCTGGATGGAGTTCCAGGCTCCTGGCTTGCAGCTGTTGCGGCCATTTGTGGAGTGAACCAGTGGATGGAAAACTCATTTAGTTAGAGAGAGAGAGAGAGAGAGAGAGAGAGAGAGAGAGAGAGACAGACTTCCATCCACTGGTTCACTCCCCAACCACCCACCACAGGGCCTGGGCGTAGTGGGAGCCAGGAGCTCCATCCAGGTCTCCCCTTAGGTGCAGGGGCCCAAGCACTTGAGCCATCACCAGCTGCTGCCTCCCAGGGTGTGCACCAGGCTCTGTGGGACGCAGGCTACTTAACCCAAGACCTCACTTCATCATTTAAATTCTCCCCCAGTTAAGGGGAGACAGGGAAAGGGTTGTGGTGGGGGTGGGACTGAGAACCAAAGCCTGCAGCGAGGCGCTGATGACCAGGATTGCGACAGGGAGCAGAGACAGAGACAGAGGCCGGCAGGGCCCCAGGGGTGGGGGGTGGGGAGAGAGAGGGGCAGCCCAGGCCCCGGGGCAGGGTAGGGGGTGCGGGTGGAGAGAGAGACAGAGAAGGGCGCAGGCCGGCTCAGGGGCGGGGCCGCGCTGGGCGCGTCTGTCCAGGCTGGCGACGCAGAGCCGCGCGAAGCTCCTCGGCGCCCGGGCGCCATTCCCTCCAATTACAGTAATTGGTGCCTCTCTCGGCCTCCGCTTCCCCCCCGGGGGCCCTCTCGCGGCCTCTCCTTCCTGCTCCGCGGGCTCTCCCGGCTTCCGAGCGCGCTCCGGGCCAGGCCCTGGCCTCCCCGCCCCCAGCAGCCCGTACGGACGCTCTGCCGCCGCGCGGGGGCGGCCCGCACCGACAGATGGAGCCGCACCTGTGCCGGGATGGGGGTGGAGGGTGGTCCGCACCGAGGGGCGAGGCCCGCACCTGTGCTGGGGAGACGGGGCGGACGGACGCGGGCGCGGCATACAGGCCGGGTGCACCTGCGCCGGGCCTGCAGTGAATGCCCCAAGCTCCCAGGGTCTGCCACTCCCTTGTTGCATCTCTCCTTTTACCTGCGGGGGTGGGGGGTGGGCAGGGGGTGATGGAAACCAAAAGGCTTCCAACCTGGAAAGGCTTCGGCTGTGCCTTGAGACTGCACCGGGTGCTCCTACGCTAAGCTGTGCAAGTCTTCGGGAATGACCTGCCCCCTTCCCTCCCCCCAGTCGCAGCAGCAAACCTTTATTACAAAGAGAAGGCGCTGGGTTGTAAGCATTTTGAGGGCTGGGACATCCGTGATTCCACTGATTCAAGACGACTATAGCGCTAAGTAATCCTCATTTTTCTTTCTTTAAAGGTTAATGTATTTGAAAGGCACAGTTACAGACAGGGAAACAGAGACAGAGAATCTTCCACGCGCTGGTTCACTCCCCAAATGGCTGCAACAACCAGGGCTGGCTGGGCCACCAAAAGCCAGGAGCTTTTTCTGGGTCTCCCATGTTGGTGCAGGGGCTCAAACACTTGGGCCATCTCCCGCTGCTTTCCCAGGCACATTGGATGGGAAGTGGAGCAGCCTGGAATTGAACCAGCAACCATATGGGATGCCAGCACTGCAGGCTGTGGCTTGATGCCTGCCCCAGTTAATGAAGATTTTACTGGGGAACGTGTCCATCTGATAGTCCAATCAGCAACGCTGGACTTCTTTGAAAAATGCCATTGAATTTGGAGATGGTGTTCCCTCCAGGGTCTTTTAAAATTAATTAATTTAAATGAACCACACAGAGGGAGAGACAGAGAAAGCGAGATCTTGCATCCACTGGTTCACTCCCCAGATGGCTGTAATGGCAGGGCTGGACCAGGAGCTTCCTCCAGGTCTCCCACGTGGGTGCAGGGGCCCAAGCACTTGGACCATCTTCCACTGTTCTCCCAGGTGCATCAGCAGGTAGCTGGTTTGGAAGAGGAGTAGCAGGGACTCAAACCAGCTCCCATATGGGATGTTAGCACTGCAGGTGGTGGCTTTACCCTCTGTGCCACAGTCCAGGCACGCTCCGGGGTTTTCTATGTGCAGGGTGTTTTCAGGGAGAGAAGCTTGATCATCTCTCCTTGCAGAACGATAAGGCAGCCTGACCAATTTGTCTCTGCTGGTTTTTGGACCATCTCCATTCCTGGGCACAAACCATTATTGGCAAGATCCATGCTGTGTTGAGAGAGACAGAGAGAAAGAAGAGAGCGAGTGAGTGCATCACCCTGGCCGAGCTGGAGGCAGGTTGGCAGTGGTCCTACCGGCACCTGGAATCCTCAGCTGCAGGGAGAAGAAAACCTTGAAGTCACCTGGGAAGTCCTGAGCCACCATCATCCAGGGGTGCCACCTCTGGTGTCGGCAACATGTCTGCAGGGTTGCATGGAAAATCCACCCTTCTGCTGACCCCGTGACACTCTGTGTCACGGGCTACCCACCACACCTGTCCTCATAATAAAAACACACTGAGGAGGGGCTGGCACTGTGGCCTAATGGGCTAAGCCTCCGCTTGCAGTGCCGGCATCCCATATGAATGCCAGTTCGAGTCCCGGCTGTTCCTCTTCTGATCCAGCTCCCAGCTTATGGCTTGAGAAAGCAGTGGAACATGGCCCAGGTGCTTGGACCCCTGCACCCATGTGGGAGACCCAGAGGAAGCTCCTGGCTCCTGGCTTCAGATCAGCTCAGCTCTGGCCATTGCAGCCATTTGGGGGGTGAACCAGCGGATGGAAGATCAATCTGGGTCTCTCCCTCTCTCTGTAACTCTGCTTCATAAATAAATAAAATAATAATAATAAAAACTGAGTAGTGTGGAACGTGGATACAGATTGAGGTATCCAGGTTCCTATTCTACTCCTGTGGAGCCATTTCTTCTCCTACAGAACTTACACATTTTTTATTCAAAATCTGAAATTCAGCCAGGCAGACCTTGCAAGAGGCACCCAAGGGAACACAGAGAAGGAGAGAAGCGCTCTCTTGTTTTGAAGGGGTGTATAATCTCCTTGAGGAACTGGATAGAAATGGGACATTAACTAATCCCGTGAACAGTGCCGTCTCTTGGGGGCTGGCACTGTAGCGTAGCGGGTTAAGCCTCCATCTGCGGTGCCGGCATCCCATGTGGGCACCCTCAGCTTCTGACCCATCTCCCTGCTAATGTGCCTGGGCAGGCAGCAGAGGATGACCTGAGTACACAGTCCCCTGCTACCCGTGTGGGAGACCTGGATGGCGTTCCAGGCTCCTGGCCTACCCTGGCCCAGGCATGGCTATTTGCAGCCATTTAGGGAATGAACCAATGAATGGGAGATTTTTCTATCTCTGTCTTTCGAATAAGTAAATAAATATATATTTTTTAAAAAGATGCTGTTTCTTCACAGAACCACGTGAAGATTATTTAAAAAAATTTTTTTGAGAGAGAGAGAGAGAGAGAGATGCCATCTGCTGGGCCACTCTCCAAATACTCACAAAGTCCAGAAGCCAGGACTGCAACCAGGTCTCCCACGTGTGTGGCAGGAACCCAGCTACTGGAGCCATCTCACTGCTTCCCAGTGAGATGAAGCTGGAACCAGGAAGCTGGAACTAGAGCTGGGATTCAAACCTCAGGACTCTGGTGTAGAATCTGGGCTGCTAACCTGTGTCTTAACTGCCAGGTTGAACCCCTGCCTGCCCCTACATTTATTTGAGATGGTAGCAAACATTTACATGATGGACTCACCCAGAAATAATAATTCGGAATGATAACCTCAATTGCACTCCTTAGTGTTTTTCTCTATAGGCGTGTTAGCTGTGTGGATAGATGGCACACTCTGCAGAGCCGGCCTTCCGATGCCTCCTTCTACACGGTCTTTCTAGCTCACAGCCCTCACTCTGGGGGGCCGGGGGGTGGGCAGCAGCCACGGTTCACATCAGCCAGGTCTCTGAAGCAGCCAAGTGAACCACAAGTGGGACATTTGGGGATGGCAGCTCCCTAAACTGAACAGAACAGTGCAGCTCAAGTGTCAGACGTACCTTAGGAATGGGGAACCCGTCCGGCTGGGGTGGTTTGCGACATAGGCAGAAGGCAAAGTGCGCTCTGGAGTGTGGCCTCCAGGTACGCAGGGCTTACGATTGGGTGGGGGAAGCAAGCAGAGGTGTGGAGAGAGCAGAAGCTAGAAATAAGGAAAGGGTGGAATGCGTGGATCGGACTCTCAGCTCTGTTTCCCATTCAGCTTCCTGAGAGGCACCAGAGGATGGCACAAGTACTTGAGTCCCTGTCACCCAGGTGTGAGACCTGGATTGAATTCCTGGCTCCTGGCTTCAATCTGGCTGTTGTAGGCATTTAGGTAGTGACAGCCATGGGAGAGCTCTCTATATCTGTCTCTCTGTCACTCTGCCTTTCAAATAAGTAAAAATAAATGAACTTTAAAAATTCTTAGAAATTCAAGAAATCCATGGTACAGCATATTGACTATATTTATTTATTTATTTTGAAAATATTTTCTTTTTTATTTATTTTTTAAGGAATACAAGTTTCATAAGTACAACTTTAGGAACATAGTTATTCCTCCCACCATACCTACCCTCCCACCCACACTACCACCCCTCCTCCTCCCTCTCCCCTTCCCAGTCCCATTCTCCATTAAGATTCAATTGCAATTAACATTGTACACAAAAGACCAACCTTATACTAAGTAGAGATTTCAACAATTCACACACACACACACACACACACACAAAACTGAGAATCGGTTTTACAGTTAACTCTCAATACAACTCATTGAAGACAGAGGTCCTGTATGGGGAGTTAGTGCACAGCACATATTGACTATATTTAATGATGATTGTATTCTTGCAAAATGCAATTGATGACTTTTATTTCTTAAAGGTTTATTTATTTGAAAGGCAAAGTTACAGAGAGAGAGAGAGAGAGAGGAAGAGGAAGAGGAAGAGAGATCTTCCATTGGCTGGTTTAATCCCCAGACAGCCAAGACTGGGCCAGGCTGAAGCCTGAAGCCAGGAACTTCTTTCGGGTCTCTCACATAGGTGCAGGCATTTGGGGGAGTGAACCAGTAAATAAATGGTAGTGCTCTCTCACTGCTTCTCACATAAATTTAAAAGAGATGTTCTTAGGGAAAGCTTGAGACAATGGCTAGCTCTTCTGTGATTTATTTACAGGTCCTAACATGCCTTTGTTAGTTGGTAGGAGGCTGGGCTTTGGGGAATATGAATTTCAGTTCTGTCCTTTCTTGCCACATCTTCCAGACCTGGCTGTCAGAGACTTCTGTCATTTTTCACTTTGCAGGAAAAGTGAAAAACCAGCCAATGAAACAAACAACTCCCCACCCAAAACAACAAAACAATCCTCCCCCCAAACCCTGAAAGGACAGCCATTCCTTTCAGCTGAACTAACCTCTCACATTTGAGCTTATTCGCTGCAAGTAAAGTCTAGATTTAAACTCCTAACTTCTACTGAGAACAAATGACTTTAAAAAGAATCTGCTAGTGGGGATTCAAAGTGTAACCCAGGCTCTGTGGATTATTAGTTGGTGAATTTGTGCCATAGGTAGAATTGTTAGATTCTATCACTAGACTGCAAGGGTTGTTTGTCTGTTAGCCAGGAACGCAAACACAACTGCCCTTCCTTGGAATAAAATACACCAACAGCTCTTTTTCTCTGGTATTGTGGAGAGAGAGATCATAGCTGAGGAGAGGATCATTGGAGGACGATGGCGGGATCCGAGTAAGCAGAGACGGGTGGCATATGTACAGTTTTGTTGGCAAAAGGATCTCATGGGTACAGGGTAACCGTAAGAATGTATCCTAGTGGGATGTTGTGATTATATAATACTTGTAACCACAGAGAAATGACATCTAGAAGCTGGTGGCAACAAAACCAACCTATTATAATGTGTAATGATTTCGGTTACGTCTGTTAGAAATCCTTTTCTGCTCTGGGGGCACAGATAGCTTGTTCCCAGGTACATTTTTCAGAATTCTCTTTATATGCGTAAATTGGGGTGGTGGTTATTGACTTCCTGATTTAAACTTCAAAGGACACTAGATTTTACTAACTTTCCCTCTAGTTACCAACCTTCACATAGGAAAATCATAACTGAATTATGTCCAGAGCATAAGTAAAATTCTGTAGAGAAGCAATTTGCCTTAAGAGTCTTAAATTGAATTAAAATTGTTGCCTATTCACTCAACTATTGATATGGCCTCATAATTCACATATTACCCCTAAACTAATTTTGATTTTCCACATTGATTCAAACACTCTCATTCACTTAGTTGAAAAGGCTACGTCTGCTCCAAAACCATTAGATAAAGTGCAGACTTGTTTCTCTTAAAACTAATTTGTAGCCATTTGGAACATTTGCCCATTAATAATAAAAACAAAAGAGTTGAAATCACTGTCTGACCGAATTGTATTTAGAACAACAACAACAAAAAAGTGACATGGAGTGATAAAAATCAGCGTGAGTTTATAAAATATAAAGTTTAGCCTGGGCCATTTGGGATGCTAGTAAAAGAGCTTTTAGTAAAAGGAGGGACTTTTTAAGTTTCCTGCATTGACCAAAGCACGAACCGAAGGACCGGAAGTGAAGCCGCCATGGGCACTCGGGGCAGAGGGATCAGCTGCATTTTGAGGTACCCTCATCCCACATCAGAGAGCCTGGTTCAAGTCCCACTCCACGTGTGACCCAGCTCCCAGCTCATGTGAACGCTTGGAAGGCAGCAGGTGGATAGTCCAAGTATTCGGACTCCTGACACCCAGGTGGGAGACCCGGAGAAGTTCCTGGCCCCTGGCTTTGGCCCAACCCCAGCTGTTGTAGGCTTCTGGGGAGTGAATCAGCAGATGGAAGATCTCTCCCTTTCTCTCTGTCATTCTGCCTTTGAAATAAATCGATCTTTTTCAAACAGCAGAGCCAGGAGAATAGAAATCATTTGAGTTTACAATTTGTACATCTCCATCACTGTCTCTTTGCAAGCAGGATACAGTGGCCCTGTAGCTCGGAACTTGTATGCTTTTGGTGAAAGGACCACCCAGACGGCAGAATCTAACAGCTTGGGTCATGTGATGAGCTATGGCCACAGGGCAGAACCTTCCAGGCTGATTGCTAAGGGCGACTCCAGTGAGAATGGGTGCTCCCTGAAACAGGCTGGGAAGGTGCTCAGTGCCTGCTACAACACAACTCCAGTCAACTCATCCGGCTAGCACTTATCTGCACCAAAGCTAAGTGGCCTTCACTGCCAAGTGCCTCTTCCCATTCCTTGTTTCACACTTAGGCTCCAGCTACAAAGAATCTCTTTTAGTCCCATCTGCCCATCTCCTCCTCATTTCACTCTGCAAACACCCAGTCCTGTCTGCTTCCCATGGGACAATCCTCTTGCTCCCTGGCTTCCAGCAGAGCCTCCTGGAGCTCCTCCCTTTCCTGGGCTAGTTTACCCAAGTCCCCACCCAAGTCCACAGTCTCTGACTCCCCAGAACTGTGTAACCCCCAGACACCGTGAGCCTGGCCTCCAACAGGGCGCAAAGACTAGACCCCAGAAGATTCCTTTTAGCTAATAACTGACTCTCGCGAGAGAAAGTGTGTCATGACATGGAGAGGGTACTGTCTGAATCGTTAGCTTGTCTACCTCCCTCTGGAGAGTTCCAATCAAAGTCTCAGAACCGGCTGGCAACCCCTCCCCTGAGAAACACCCGTTTGTGTTTTTTTTCCCCCAGAAAACTTCTGGTGGTGTTGCCTGTCTCTCCTTTGAGACACATTTTTGATTTAACTCAAACGCAGAACACCCACTTCCAAAACTTCAATATGGGGGGCCGAAGTTGTGGCGTAGCAAGTTAAGCCACCACCTGTGATGCCGGCATCCCATAGGGACGCCAGTTCAAGTCCCGGCTGCTCTACTTCTGATCCAGCTCCCTGCTAATGCATCTGGCAAAGCATCCAAAGATGGCGCAAGTGCTTGGGGCCCTGCACCCACGGGGGAGACCCGAAGGAAGCTCCTGGCTCCTAGACTTAGCCTGGCCATTGTGGCCATTTGAGGAAATGAAACAGGGGCTGGAAGATTCTCTCTCTGCCTCCCTTCCCCTAACTCTGCCTTTCAAATAAATAAGTCATTAAAAAAAAAAAAAAAACCTTAAGTTTTTCTGCCTTTAGAAAACACTTGCTCAATAGCAGGTGCACTCATTCCACGCTGCAGGGCTGCGGGCGCTCAACTCCACGGTCAGGTGTGCACTTCCTGCAAGCCTAACAACTTGAACTTTCTAATCATCGAACAACTGCGCCCCTCTCTTCCCCGCCAGCCTCTCAGGTAGGGAAATCACCCGAAAAAGGGAATTTTTGCTAAGCGATGGGAGAGGAGAAAAAAAGAGCAAGCCCTCAGACAGACAGGGACCGTTTCCGGCTGAATTTCGCCGTGCAAACACACCCACCCACCCACCCCACAGCGAACCCCCGAGCAGCCCCGCGAAGCCCCTCCGAAATGCCCAGGGCTCCCGGGAGGGCGCGCCCGGCGGCCGCGCGGGGGCGGCTCCCCGAGGCCCGGGCCGGCCCGCGTCGTCTCGCTGGCGCCGGGCGCGCTCGCATCTGCTCATTTTCGTGAAGCGTCTGCAGCCGGCTCCCCGGGAGCAAGCCCGCGGCTGCCGGCCCTCCGCGGCCGTCTGTCTGCGCTTTTATCGATCCCAGGGCCGGCCGGCTGGAGACGGACGCGGCCGGCGGGTGAGGGGAGAAGGCGGGAAGCAGACCACCACCCCCGAAACCCTGCGCGCGCGCACCACGACCGGGGGCCGCCACCCGTCCCCGGGGGTCTCCCCGGGGGCGCACGAGGCCGGAGGCGAGGAAACTCGGGGTCTCGGGGCGCGCGGGCCTCCGCAAGGGGGAGCGCGGGACACGGCCTCAGACGCCGGCGCCGCCACCTCAGACGCCGGCGCCGCGTCCGGCCCGCCTCCCTCCCCTCCCCTCCCCACTTCGAGCTCTGGGGCTGACTGACAGCAGCCCTGCGGCCAATCGGAGGGCGCTGGCGCGGCCGGGGCGTGGCCGGGGCGGGGCGCCACGGGCCGGGTCCCCGCGCCCGGCGCTATTTACGGCGCGCGGCGGGGCTGGCGGCGGCGGCGCTCCCGGGAGCTTCGGCCGAGTGGCGGCGTGAGGGTGGGCGTTCGGGGTGGGGGCGCAGCGCGGCCGGGAGCCCACGGCGCGGGCAGCGCGCGAGGCCGGAGGAGCCGGCGGCCGCTCTCCATGCTGCGGCCGCGGCCCGGCCCCTGGCCCCGGCGCTGACGGCGCGCCCCGAGGGGCGGCGTCCATGGATCGCCACTCCAGCTACATCTTCGTGTGGCTGCAGCTCGAGCTTTGCGCCATGGCCGTGCTGCTCACCAGAGGTGGGTGCCCGCCGCGGGGCTTCGAAGCCGGCTGCCGAGGCTTTGTTGGCGGCGAGCGACGTGCCCTCCCGCGCCGGAGCCGCAAGTCGCGACACGTTGCTCGGCTCCCGGAGGTCGCGGCCGCTCCGGGGACCCGGCGGCCGCCCCCTGCCCGACCCCGGCTGGCGCGTCGCGGTGTGCGTGTCCCGGGGTCTGAGCGTGGCTTTGGCTGTGCGTGTCCCGGGGTCTGAGTGTGCGTGTCCCGGGGTCTGAGCGTGGCTTTGGCTGTGCATGTCCTGGGGTCTGAGCGTGGCTCTGAGTGTGCGGGTCCCGGGGTCTGAGTGTGGTTCCGGGTGTGCGTGTCCCGGGGACTGAACGTGGCTCCGGGTGTTGCGTGTCCCAGGGTCTGAGTGTGGCTCTGGGTATGCTGATCCCGGAGTCTGGGTATGCGGGTCCCGGGGTCTGAGTGTGGCTCCGGGTGTTGCGTGTCCCGGGGTCTGAGTGTGGCTCTGGGTATGCGGGTCCCGGAGTCTAAGCCTGGCTCTTGGTATGCGGGTCCCGGGGTCTGAGTGTGGCTCTGGGTGTGCGTGTACCGGGGTCTGCGTGGCTCTTACTGTGCGTGTCCCGGGCTCTGAGTGTGCCTCTAGGTTTGTGTCTTTTAAGTTTGTGTGTGTGAGAGTCTAGTGTGCTTGTCCCTGGGTCAGTTTGTCTCCACGTGTGAGTGTGCGTGTGTGCGTGTCCTGGGGTCTGAGTGTGCATGGCCCGGATTCTGAGTGTGCCTCTAGGTGTGTGTGTCTCCGTGTGTGTGTGTGTGAGTCTAGTGTGCCTGTCCCTGAGTCAGTTTGTCTTTTGTGTGTCTCCACCTGTCTGTGTGTCTGCCTGTGTGTGTCCTGGGGTCTGAGTGTGCCTCTAGGTGTGTGTCTCTCTGTGTGTATGTGAGTCTAGTGTTGTCCCTGGGTCAGTTTGTTTCTTATGTGTCTACACGTGAGTGTGTCTGCATGTGTGTGTGTGTCCTGGGGTCTGAGTGTGGCCCTGAGCGTGCCTCTAGGTGTGTGTCTCTACGTGTGCGTGTGTGAGTCTCGTGTGCCTGTCCCCGGGTCAGTTTGTCTCGTGTGTGTCTCCACGTGTGAGTGTGTGTCCCAGGGTCTAAGTGTGCCTCCAGGTGCACGTGTGTCTACATGTATGTGTTTCAGTGTCTTTAGGTGTGTATGCACTTGAGTGTCTCCAGGTGCGTGTCCTTGAGTGTCTCAGTGAGTGTCTCTGCGTGAGTGTGTAGGGGTGTGTGTGTCTCTAGGTGTGTCTAGGTTCTGTGAGTGGGGGTGTGTGTGCTGTGACTGTCAGTCTTTGTGAGTGCATCTCTGTACCGCGCGTGGGAGTGGGTCTCCGTCTAAAAGTCCCTTTGAGCGTGTGTCTTTGTGACTGCCCAGATCTCCTGGGAGCGTCGGGCCGGGGTGTGTGCTTGTGTCCCTGCTGCCGGTTCCCACCCGCCTCGGATTTGGAGGAGAGAGCCGTGGGCCCGCTCCCCATTCCCCGCAGGCAGCCCCCCCCCCCCCCCCCCCCCCGCCCTGAACTCAGCTTGCCTCCCCGGGAAGGGGCCATTTCTTTCTAAATAGGAAGCATTATTCAGCCTCTGCACCCCCCACTTTTCTCTAATTGCTATGTAGAGCAGGCAGGAGGTTAAAGGATCAGGCTACCCCGGCGAGGGTGATGTGCTACAGTATTTATTTATTTTGGAAGGAAGGGTGTAATTAACCCTAAATAACAGCCCTCCAGCCTGCGGAGGGGCCGACGTGAAGTCACAGATACCGAAACTATGTGCCTGATAATGATATAATTAGGGGATCAGACATTTCTGACTGCTGCGAACTTCAAAAGCCTGCAGTGTCTCCTGTAGCCATCTTGACGAAAGCAGGCATTTTTCTGTAATCACCACGTACAGTAACCAGGAAAAGGGGGCACACAGGGGCATTGTTCTCGGCTGCAGAACCCCAGTCCCCTCCCCGCACCCCGGCCTTCATCGTGCCCCAGGAAGAAACTTTATGAAACTGCAGAAATGCAGTTTTCATACAGTTACACAAAAGTCCATTCTCCCGGCTTCAATGTGGCTTCGGTTTTTCTTTTTTTAAAAAAGTTGTTAGACCTTTCCCAGTTAACCTGTCCCAACTTCTATTCAGAGTGTTTCAGGCCATCGAAAACAGCCTTACATAGGCAGGCCAGGTCTCTTTCGGCACTGGGTCCTGGTCCGGTGGCCTGGATGGAGTTTGAATCTATTCTGTGCGATTCTTCCGGCCTCTGGGGAGTTTATCAGGGTAGGGAGGTGTGCTGACCCGCCCAAGAACCTGGAGCGCTTTGCAGACCACGAGCGGGAGCAAGCAGAGGCTACAGACAGGCAGCGGGGCCCAAACCCAGGACACTCAGTGCCGATGGCGGAGCCGTGACTCCACCTCTGCACTGTTAGGCACCACCAGAGGGGCGTGTGTGTGTGTGTGTGTGTGTGTGTCTGTTTTCTCCCATATCTGGAGCCGGTGAAAACCAAGGGTTCCGAGTGCTGGCCTGGAATTTGGACGGATAATTAAATGAGACACCTTAATCAGGCTTTGATGGAGAGGAGGCGGCAGGGTGGAGGTGGGCGGGGTCTGGGAGTCTCAGAGTGGAGGTTCCTGGCCCCTGGCAGCCAGGAAGGGGCTGTGCACGCGCGGCTTCCAGTTGCAGTAGCCTGGCTGGGGCATCTCTTGGCGGTGACCAGCGGCATGGGTGTGGGATGGGGCGGTGATTGGGAGAGCCCAGGTTATGTGGGCTGGAAGTCGTCGGGCGTGGTGAGAGGATGCTAACACAGACGTGCAGCTCACAAAATCGGTTTTTATAAAGGAAACTTGTAATCACTTCCTGTAGAAGCAGCCGAGGTTTCCTTACGGGTTTTTCATTCAAGCTCGAGGGTTTCTCGGCTTTAGCGTTTCCCCTGTCGGATCACATGTTGAATGACATGCGAGGCAGGGGTGGGAGCCTGGGGGGAGAAGTTAGCCTTATAGCTTTGCATGCCTCCCCCCCCCACCCCCTTTTTATGACTTTCCATTTGGGCCGAAAGAAATTGACTTTGGCAAGCAAACCACTAATTGTAAACTGCCTGGTTCCTGTTTTACAATATACTGACTAAAAGCTCCTCTGCATGGAAAGATCTTTATAGGCAAAGTTTGCCTTTTTAAAGGGGTTGCAAATGGCTGCCCGTTTCATGGGTTTTAGACCTGACCTCAGCGATTTCTAGATAGTTGTGTTTCTAGTTAATAACTTTATAAGGTGTTAGCTAAAGCTCTTAAATCTTGGCACAGACTTTCGGGATAGTAAACAATTCAGTAGTTCCGATCAAATATTTATACTGACAAAATAAAAAAGCCTAGCATTTTTCTGTTGTGTAGGATTAGAATGAAAACATAAAATCATTTGCCTTATGGAAGGACCAAAATATTTTTTAAGCTTTATTTATTTATTTGAAAGAGTTACACACACAGAGAAAGAGAAAGGTCTTCTATCCACTGGTTCACTCCCCAAATGGCCACAATGGCTGGAGCTGTGCCGATCCAAAGCCAGGAGTCGGGAGCTTCCTCCAGGTCTCCCACACTGGTGCAGGGGTCCAGGGACTTGGGCCATCTTCTACTGTTTTCCTAGGCCATAGCAGAGAGCTGGATCGGAAGAAGAGCAGTCAGGACTAGAACTGGTGCCCATATGGGATGCCGGCACTGCAGGTGGTGGCTTTACCCGCTATGCCACAGCACCGGCCCCCAATGTATTTCTTTTTCCCAAGGTTTATTTATTTATTTGAAAGGCAGAGTTACAGAGTGAGAGAGAATCTTCTATCCACTAGTTCAGTCCTCAAATGGCTACAACAGCCAGGGCTGGGCCAGGCTGAAACCGGAGCCAGGATCTCCATCGGGGACTCCCATGTGGGTGGCAGGGGCCCAAGCACTTGGGCCGTCTTCCGTGGCTTTCCCAGCCACTTGTCAGGGAGGTGGATCGGAAGTGGAGCAGCCGGGACTCTCACTGGCACCCATATGGGATGCCGGTATTGCAGGCGTTGGGGAATGCTCTGCGCCACAGCACCAACCCCCGAAAACTTTTTTTAATGACACGAACTCATCAGAAATCTGTTGGGATTAACACATTTGTAAAATGGCATTTTAGCAACTTGGCGCTTCAGCCCCAACTGCTCCAAAGGCTTTTCCAGTCTTAGACGGGCTGCTAGTCTCCGGATATGCGATTTCACAGTGGCTCAAGGTAGTGGCTTGTGTCTGAAGCTGAGGCTGACACTGGCTCTCGTTGGCTTCCAGGTGAAATCCGGTGCTACTGTGATGCTGCCCACTGCGTGGCGACTGGGTACATGTGCAAGTCGGAGCTCAGCGCCTGCTTCTCCAGACTGCTGGATCCTCAGAACACAAACTCCCCACTCACCCACGGCTGCCTGGAGTCTGTCGCAAGCTCAGCAGACGTGTGCCAAGCCAAACAGACACACAACCACTCCGGCACCGGCGTGCCCACATTGGAATGCTGTCATGAGGACATGTGCAATTACAGAGGGCTGCATGACCTTCTCCCTGCGCCCAGGGGAGAGGCCCCAGGTAGGTGGAAGCAGCCGGGCCCCCTCCCCCCAGTGCCTGCCTGTCCCACCTGGATGTTGGCGACAGCCGTCCGGCGGCTGTGTGTGTGTGCGCGCGCGTGTGTGTCTGCCCTTGATTCTGTTGCTAATGCGATTAGAGTCGCTGGAGGGACTCCTCTCTCTCTCTCTCTCTCTCTCTCTCTCTCTCTCTCTCTCTCTCTAGCTCGTGCACGCCTTTCATGTCTGCCTGAGCCTTAGCTGTCTGTCTGCCTGATAGGTTTTTGCCTGTTTTTTCAACATGTTGAAGTTGAAGACATTCAGAGACTGTTACTTGTCAGTCCATAAACAAATGTGGCTGTGAGCTGCCCTGGATGGTTTTTGCTGTATTTATTTTCTAAACGTGCTGGATGCCATCGGAGGCTGCTTCCTTGTTTAACATGGGTAGATGGCGATGATGATGGTGACGGTGATGATGGTGATGGTGGTGATGGTGATGATGGTGATGAAGGTGATGAAGACGACAGCGACTGCACGGAAGGAGTTCACCCCAGCGTCTGATCGTGTCCTTGTTTGTACTCCTCTAGGACAAGGGAACAGGTACCAGCATGACGGGAACAGAAACCTCATCACCAAGGTGCAGGAGCTGACGTCTTCCAAGGAGCTGTGGTTCCGGGCGGCGGTGATCGCCGTGCCGATCGCGGGAGGGCTGATCCTCGTGCTGCTGATCATGCTGGCCCTGAGGATGCTGCGGAGCGAGAACAAGAGACTGCAGGACCAGAGGCAGCAGATGCTGTCCCGGCTGCACTACAGCTTCCACGGACATCACTCCAAAAAGGGCCAGGTGGCCAAGCTGGACCTGGAGTGCGTGGTGCCGGTCAGCGGGCACGAGAGCTGCTGTGCGGCCTGCGACAAACTCCGGCACGCCGACCTCAGCCACGACAAAGTCCTGTCCCTGGTGCACTGGGGCATGTACAGCGGGCACGGGAAGCTGGAGTTCGTATGACGGAGGCCAAGGGCGCGGCCCCAGCGCTCGCAGGCCTTGCAGGCCTCTGGGTTCTGCTGGACAGGGCCAAGAGCACTTTATCTGAAGATTTGGAACCCGCGGCGACATCCCGGAGACACAGAACCGCCCTCCGCCAACCGGGTCTGGGGGATTTCCTTCCAAAGGATTATTTGCACAGACTGACCTACAGTCAAATGTATTATTTGCTTTAAAATGATAAAAAAAAAAAAAAAAGGCAAAGAGGAGACTGTGTACACACTGTTACCAGGGTTATTTGCATTCCCGGGAGCGGGAACGGAGTGCTTCAATAAACTAACCTGTGCTCTGTGGACGCTCAGACATCATGATTTATTGTAAAGATTTCAAAAATATATATATATTTTGTCTGAAATGTAGCAGTGTCTTTTCATAAATTAAAAACTCAAGTGGAACGTGTGAGAAGGTACACAAATGCGGACGTTGATTGGATCTGGTTTGAGGGCCATTATTTAATGAAGCCACGATCCCGCGTGTGCACGCACACATTTTTAGCAGTGAGGAGGCTTCTGTGTGCTGACCATTTGGTGTCTTCGCCACCTTTTTGTAAGCAAAATTCTGGCTGCTGGTTTTCATTGACGAGAACTCACTGCTGAAGTTGCCTTAGCAAAGGTTTATCATGCTTATCAACTTGATTTGCTTGTGTTGGGAAACCTCAGAAAATGTGCTAGCTCCATTCAGAAGGGGGGGGATAAAAAACCAGTGAAATGCAATTTTTTGTAATTCGATATTAGATGAATTGATGCATTCTATCTCAAACCAAATTAAATATGTTTGGTCCTCAGATAAGCCAAATTTTATTGTATAATGCTCCTAGTTTTCCAACCTTTAAACTTCTTTCAATGAATGTTAAGCTGATTGAGATTTAAGTAACTGGTTTCTTACCCCCCAAATGATCCTTTTGTTAATAGAACCCAGTGGAATGTTGGCTCTAGCCAGTAGTACAGCTAAGGAGCAATGAGACTTTCCTGTGGTAATAACTGGCCAGCCTGAACTTAAACCTGTGCCATGTTGTGTACTTGGCCATCAGATGGATCTTGGTTATGTTAACCATGAGAATAATTTGCTGTCGAAGGTTTTTTTTTTTCTCAGTTCTGTATAATTGAGACCTTTACTTATGGCCTGCATTTGAGTATGGCGTTTTATTTGAGGAAGATTTTTTTTGGCAGATTTTTATCAGAATATTTCATAGTCCCTTCAGACAACAGGTATAAGCACATTCATGGAAGAATCTAGTATAAAAATGAGTACCTAGATTATTTAACAAGCAATAGATCACTGGCCCCCAACAAATCAGGCAATGGAATAAATGCCCATTTTCCTAAATGATGAAGTTTGTATTGTGCTTTTTGAGATCAACCGCTCTTGCCTATGAAGTCTAAAAGATAAGTCTTAACGTGTGGCTGTTCTTCAGGGAGCCAAGACCTTGCACATAACCATTCAAACCTGCGTAGAGAAGAGAATTGATCAGAGAGTTGGTGGTTGGTGAAGTTCCCACCGTTTGCTGTACTCTGGCTCTGAGCCATCATAGGAGGGTCATCTTGTGGCACAAAGGGGGGGGGGGGAGCCTGCTTGGCCCTCAGACTCCATGCGGCTACAGCATCAGCCTTTGGGTGAGCTGTGTGGGGACGCTTCCTTCCAAGCACTGGTTGACTAGGCGCGCAGCATTTAAAGTTAGACACTAGGAATCCACTTGGAAATGTAGATTCCACCCTCCAGGAAAGGCCCCGGGCTGGCTCAGTGTGTTCCAGAACTGTAGCAGAGATCAGTGCCAAGTGTCTGCCTGGTTCTGTGTGCCCTGACCTGCCTCCCTTCCGGCTGCGGATCTGCACCTGCCAGCTGTTCACAGCTCCTGTGCCCGGGGGCCAAGGCGCCA
Source organism: Oryctolagus cuniculus (assembly GCF_964237555.1). NCBI lineage: Eukaryota > Metazoa > Chordata > Mammalia > Lagomorpha > Leporidae > Oryctolagus > Oryctolagus cuniculus. Next base: position 98,996,800 of record NC_091444.1, on the reverse strand, counting down.
TGTTGATGGCCCCTGGGGTTCTAGGGGGCTCAGGTTCTAGCCACATCATAGATCAGCCGGTCTCCTAAAAATGTGCTGTCCTCTTATAGCTTTTTTTTTTTTTTTTTTTTTTTTTTTGACCAGGCAGAGTTAGAGACAGAGAGAGTTATAAACAGTGAGAGGGAGACAGAGAAAGGTTTTCCTTCCATTGGTTCACTCCCCTAATGGCCGCTACGACTGGCACTGCGCCGATCTGAAGCCAGGAGCCAGGTACTTCCTCCTGGTCTCCCATGCGGGTGCAGGGGCCCAAACACTTGGGCCATCCTCCGCTGCCCTCCCGGGCCACAGCAGAGAGCTGGACTGGAAGAGGAGCAATCAGGAATAGAACCCGGGGTGCCAGCGCCACAGGCAGAGGATTAGCCAAGTGAGCCAAGGCGCCGGCCTCTCAGCTTTCATATACTGTTCACCGCCATCCTCACCAACCAACCTGAACATCAGACGTGCACATGACTTGGCTGTTCCAAGGACATACCGCGGGTTTCTCCAATTTGAACGTTACTGAGAGCTACAGGAGGGGTTTGCTTTTGCTTGTTCTGAGCTGTCAGTACAAGGTGGGCTTCCCAGGAACTTACAACTCCCAAAAGGAATTCTCCTTTTTAAGTGGAAATTTGCCCAAACCAGAGACAAATGGGACTCAAATAGCCAGGATGTTTCTATACCTGCCCGTTTGCAAAAAAAAAAAAAAAAAACTGGCGTGTGCGTGGTTCTGACTTTTTAAGTGATTTCTCCTCTTCCTTTGAATAGCTCAGGAGCTTCCTGGAAGTTGGCTAGTGTGTCTCTAATTTCTGCTGTACTGATTTTATTAAAAACACTGCACCACAGGGGGTTTGACCTTCTAAAATACCAAACATGTCTGCTTCAGAAAATCACAAAGCTCTCCTCTGAAACGATCGCTCGTAAATCTGGTTTCAATATGGCTTGATTACAGGCCGAGCGCTTGAAAGCAGCGGCTTCCAGTGCTGGGGACACTGGTGGCTGGCCAGGCCAGCTTTTTCCCCTTACCTCTAATTGGCCGTCTTTGTCCGCCTCTTAGCTCAAATAACTTTTCAACCTGCATAGCTGTGTGAACTCAGGCAAATTCTGTAGGCTGTCTGAAGCCTCAGTTTTTCGGCCTGCGAGATGGGGGAAATGACATGATAGGATTATTCTGGAAGACACGATACGATTATTCTGGAAGGCCCTATAGCTGTTTCTACTAGCAGCTAGTACTCGGGTGAACTGGAGTAGCCCAGCAATATTCCATGAAATTTGTGAACATGGACCCTTTATTTATACAGTGGAGATTTTACTTGACTTTCTTTCTTTCTTTTTTTTTTAATCAGCTCCTTGCCAACATATGATTGCAGGCCCTCTGGTCTAGGATCTAGCTTCTAGAATAATCCTTTAGCCTGCTAAATATGTCGGGTTTTCAATTATTTCCTTTTGGAATGATCTACAGAGCTGCTGATAAGAACATTTTAATCCAGGCACCTTAACAGCCTTGCTGCTCAGGATGGATCTCACCCATGGTGAAAATCTTTCAGTGTCCCTTGAACAGCTTTTGTCCCGTGGATGCATTTGCAACCAGTGCTCCTCTCTAGGACACCTGCTGCCCAGGTGGCCCCCTGCAAAGAATACCAGTCTTTCCACTACTGGTTTCTGGAACTTTGTAAATTTAGGAAGTGGGAGGGGATCTTGTTAGTGAAAAAATCATTTTAATGGATGAAGTGAATTTAGTTACTAACTAGTTAGCGTCATGTTTAGAGTGGAAAAAATTAACTTCCAGACACCAACTCACTCTCCTTTCTACCCAATTCCTTCCGTCCCTGTTGGTCCCTGTTGATTTTTAAAAGGCGAGAATGTGAGATTCTGTGAAATAAATGAAACCCTGCCTTCTCTCGAGGTTTTGCCAGCTCTTGATTTGGGGTGCAGTTTGCAGTTTGCACTCTGCACGTGTCCTTGTTAGTCTGCCAGCACCCCATGGTTTTACAGTGTGTCGTCAACTTGTCTGCTATTCCAGAAATGTAGAGATAGGATCAAAGGTAGCAGAGCCGAGCTTAACCAGATAGAGGCTTACCTCCTGGGGCAAGGCGGGAGATTTCCCAGGGGGTCTGCTTTTCTGCGTTTCCAAGCATTTATTGCTAGGCAGGGCCTAGCAGCCAGCTACACTTCTGCAAACGTCCCCCATTCTCTGGCGGTGTAACAGGAAAGGCACTGATAAGGCATCTTTGGACAAGCCAAGTCAGATAATATCTCAAGGCATTTGTCATTCCTCCAGACTTTTAGGAGATAGCTTCCATCAGGTAGCCAATGGTGACACAGCCTCTGGGGGGCTCTGGCAGATGGCGTTAAGCTCCCTGTCTCTGGCAGATAAGCCTGAACTGGGCATGACTTGGGAAAGATAGGCTGGTAACTATTTATTGCATGGTGTGTGTGTGTGTGTGTGTGTGTGTGTGTGAGTGCGTGCGAGAGCTGCTCTTCAACTCCATTGTGTCATCCTGGAGCCGTACATTGAACAACTTTCAAGGGGGTGCCTAAGTGGATGCTGGCCCCTGTTAGAAGTCATCAGTTTTGTTTTTAAGACATGTGAAGGCTGAGTGAGTGGTGATGAATTAATCGGCACACAGGCTGTTGTGTCAGTTCAGTCTGAAAGAGCTCGCGTTACAAACCTAATGGAACAAAAATTGTTTTAGCAGTTAAAACCAAGAGAAACACAAAAAGCTCTTTATCCCTGGTCTCTTCCCCTTGGAATTTCCCCAGGGAGCAGACGAAGACAGTGGAAAAACACTGCACTTGTAAAGGTGGTTGCTTCCTTTTTTTTTTTTTTAAAGATTTATTTATTTGAAAGGCCCAATTACAGAGAGAAAGGGAGAGGTCTTCCATCCGCTAGTGCACTCTCCTGCTGGCTGCAATGGCCAGGGCTGGGCCAGACCAAAGCCAGGGGCTTCATCAGGGTCTCCCACATGGGTGCAGGAGCCCAAACACTTGGGCCATCCTCTGCTGCTTTTCCCAGGTGTATTAGCAGGGAGCTGGATCAGAACTGCAACAACCCAGACTTGAACCAGCACCCATATGGGATGCCGGCATGCCAAGCAGCGGCTTTACCTGCTATGCCCCAGTGCCTGCCAAGGTTTCTTTGTTTTTAAGTGGTAAAAGTCCACTGGCCTGTTTTTGTGCTAACAGGAATGGACCACACTTCAGCTGAGAGGCTGCCTTGGATGTAGGGGGAGCAGCTGTGTGACCTGTGGCTTTTGTACATTTCCAGAATCTTAAGTACACAGACAAATGTTGCCTTTATCTTTTGTTTCTTCCTCCCCCAATTGTTTTACTGATGTATCATTTCCCGGTGGGAGGCTTACAGGAAAGCAGGTAAAAGGAAGGGGGGGCATTCAAATGGGCCTGAGAAGTAATGAAGCATCCCTAAGGGCCTTATCTTCTAACTCTGGGGCAGTCTCCACACCACTTCAGGGGACTCATTCACCCTGGAGAACCTCGTTTCTCAACTTTAAACTCAGTCACTTCTTCCTCCCTCCCTCCCTTCCTTCTTTCCAAGATTTATTTCTTTGAAAGGCAGAGTGATGAGAGAGAGAGAGAGATGAAAGACGGATTTTCTATCCACTGGTTCATCCCCCCAAATGACTGCAACAGGTGGGGCTGGGTGGACCAGGGTCTCCCACATGGGTGCAGGGACCCAAGCGCTTGGCACATCCTCCACTTCTTTCCCAGGTGCATTAGTGGAGCAGCAGAGACTCAAACTGGCACTCTGATATGGGATGCCAGCATCACAGGCAGTGGCTTTACCCACTGTACTGCAAATGCCAGCCCCTCTGTGTATATGTTGTCTTTAGAAAATTTACTTATTTCATAGACAGCATAAAATACCAAAAAGTAAATTAAAAATACTTCTGTACACACACACACACACACACACACACACATATATGACTGACGGGTCATGATTTCCCAATTCTTGTATTGTTTCTACTTCCCTTTGTTCCTTTTATTTACATGTTTTAAAATATTGTGTATATAGATATATATATATATAGAGAGAGAGATTTTCTAGGATCCCTGGTTCAAACTGATGTCAGACTGTAGCGTTTGTTAAAAACGTGTGTAAGTGTGGTGAATGATGGTGTAAGACACTGCTCAGGATGCCCAAGTCCCATACCAGAGTACTTGGGTTCCAGTCTTGAATACACTTCCCATCCAGCTCCCTGCAATTGTGCACCCTGGAAGGCAGCAGGTGACGGCTCAAGTACTTTGGTCCCTGGTGCCCACATGAGAGACATGGATTGGGTTCTGGCTTCCTGATTGTGGCCTGGCCCAGCCGTGGTGGTTGTGGGCATTTGGGGGAGTGAACTGGCGGATGGCAGACTTCTTACTCCGTCTGCCTTTCTGCCTTTCAGATAAGTAAAAATAAATTCTTAAGATGATGATGAGTGCAAGGTGTCCAGCGCGTAACAGATCTTCCCAGGCAGACGAATCGATTAATTCACAGGCTTTTACTGGGATTTTGCTCCCGGGCGAGGTTCCCCGGTCCCAACAGAGCAACAGAGCGGGGTCCCGGAGAAGTTGCACATCAGAGATCGGGAGGGCTCCTTTTATAGATTCAGGACATGGGAGTTAAAGGTTGAGGGAGGTCTGATCCTCATTGGTTGACCTTTAGGCACCCGCAGGGACCTTGACAAGGACTTTTCTTCCCCGGAAGTACAGGTAGGAACTTTCCATTCCCGGAACCATAGGTCTTTCCTCCATACGGATCCCAAAGCTACCAATGAGTACGGAACACAGACACGTTACTCATTTAAGAGCTGTTGCCAGCATTTCAAAATGCCCAATTGCTGGGGATTGGAAAACACCTTCTCCTTGGAAAGCAGGTGTGGCATTTATGGTGCTTGATTGGCAGTTTGGTCTCCGGGGGACTTTTCCCATCTGGCCACCAATTTCACAGGCTGGACAGAGCAAGGAGATGGCGCGGGGCGGCGACAGGGTGGGGGCGGTAGGAGGCGCCCATTGGGGGATTCTCTTCCGGTTTCCCAGTCCTGACACTTGCCTGTGAAGTAGGAAAACCTCCTGAGGGCCTGGACTGTGACAGGCACTCCAGTTGGACAATAAAACCTAAACTCTTCAACCAGCACGCTTAACGACGGGAGGCTATTCCTTGGCATTCATATGCAAATTGGGGCGATCGGCTAACAGGTGGCTTTGAAATGCTCAATTTGTTTGTCCCAACCTGGGAAGTATCCCCAGCTTTCCTTCTCGGGTGGAGAAGATTGATGGGACTAAGTTTTCACGGCTGTCAGCCACAAATTAGGTTTGGCAGTGTCCCCTCCCCGCCCCACCCCGGATCTGCATTCAGTCCACTGGGGTTTCAACAGGCGGGAAAGCACTGGGGCTTCCTTGCATGAGCTGGAGTCAGGGTAGAGGGTGAGCTCCTCTGTGGCTCCTGACTCCTGCTGAGCCAACGCCACAACTCGCTCCTGAAAACAGGAGAAATCCCTGTCTGCAGAACAGCGTCCCATACATACACCTCTCCTGGCCATTTTCTGTGGCTCCTGTTAATTCCTCTCCGGGACGATGCGCTCCCACCTTAGCCTGCACAAGGATTTCCCACAAGGTGCTTGCTGGGTCTCCTAGGAACTTGTTTCCATCAAGACATTTTTTCCCCTCAATTGCTCACCCTAGGGATATGCATGGGTGACTTTGGCCTCCCAGGCCTTGGGTTCAAGTTCAGACTTGGCCTGTTGCTAGTGGCATGCCCCTAGGCCGGGGAACTCTTCTTCACTTACATAACAGGGGATTAGCAATACATGGGGCACTGGAGTGTTGGGGGAATGAAATGAAGATAATGCAAATAAGGGGGTTCCTTAGCAAAGTTGTGACTTCCTACTGAGTACCGTTCCCTCTGGAGCCATTCCTGTGTGATGCACAGGTAGAGGGTTACCATGCTGACTTTACAGCTGCACGAGCTAGACTTTAGATTCCCAAATCCAGTCCTATTTAGACATTTTTATGTGTGTCTTTAACTTGCTCAGCCGAACTTTCTATGTTTATATTTTGCTCAAGAGAGAAGAGAAGTTTGGCATTTTTATTTAAAACTACTGCTCTGCCCTATGCCTTGCAGAATGCAAGGAACCACAGTTAACAGGCTTCAAAATCGGGGGTGGGGGCCAGCACTTGGTGCAGCCGGCAGGATGCCCCTTGCAAAGCCCGCATCCCATATCGGAGTGCCGGGGTTCCAGGCCCAGCCCCCCAGCCCTTTTCCCGATTATGCCTTCCTGAAAATGCACGCTCCTGGAGGTAGCAGCTGATGGCTCAGGTACTTGGATCCCTGCCACCCCCATGGGAGACCTAGATGGAACTCTGGGCTCTGACGCAGCCCTAGCTGTTGTGAGCTAGACGAATAGAGGATTTCTTTCTGTCTGCCTCTGTCTCTCTTTTTGGCATTCAAATAAAAGTAACAAGTCTTTTTAATTAAAGGGGGGGGGGGTAGGTGTTGTGGAGCAGCAGGTTAAGCCACCACCTGTGATGCCAGCATCCCATATGACCGCTGGTTTGAGTCCTGGCTGCTTTGCTTCCAGTCCAGCTCCTCGCTAATGTGCCTGGGAAAGCAGCTGAAGATGGCCGGTGTACTTTGGTCCTTGCCTCTCGTGTGGGAGTCCCAGGGATGAAGCTCCTGGCTCCTGGCTTTGGCCTGGCCCAGCCCCAGCCACTGCTGCCATTTGGGGAGTGAACCAACACATAGATTCTCTCTCTCTCTCTCTCTCTCTCTCTCTCGCTGCAATTCTGCCTTTCAAATAAGTAAATAAATAAATCTTTTAAAAAGCCTCTCTAAAAAACAAATAAAAGAACAAAGCCAGGGGGAGGGGCCTGTTACCTGCCCTGTGATAAGACAGATCCATATTTGCACATCCTGTAAATGAACACACGGGTGTCAAGTATTTCATCTGCTACTGCTCAGCTGAGACAGGCCACCATGCCACTGTCCACTGCCTACTGTCTTACTTCTTGGAAGTCCCTGGGAAGGGTCAATAAAGGTTACTGGGCGAATAATTAAGGGGCAAATTGCCACCTTGACCAGACCACACCCATGCGCCACAGACCACGTGTGGACTGCCCTCATGAGGATCTGTGCTGCTCAGAGCCCCCTGAGCCACAGGTGCAGCAGAGCTGTGACGACAGGCACACGCTTCAGAAATTTAGCAGGCAGGAGCCTATTGCTGCTGAGTGAGGAGGTCATGACACCCACGCCTCCCCGCATTCTAGTGTTGCTGTAAAGCAGCCTCGGGCACGTGTTGCGTAAGATACTGGCAGGGATCCTTTGCTGCCAGGAGAAACAATTTAACATGTGTTCGCATCTGTGCCTACGACTTGGCTTGGGATTCCCACATCCCTTACCTGGCTCTGCTTCCAATCCAGCTGCCTGCCATACACACCTTGGGAGGCAACAGGTGATGGTCAAGTGCTTGGGTCGCTGCCACCTATGTGGGAGACCCAGATTGAGTTCTGGGCCCATGGCTTCAGTCCTGGCTGTTGTGGGCATCTGGGTAGTGAACCAGCAGGTGGAAAATTTCCCCACCCCTCACCCCTGCCATCATTTTCTAATAAAATAGAAATAAATTTAAAAATAAAAGATTCTCCACCAAACCAGTGGGACTTTCTCAAGACTTGGGAGGACATGGTCTGTGTGTTCTACATCTTGTCCAATGTCTTCAAGCAGTCAGTCCTCAGCCACTGTGGGGGGGTGGGGGCACTTGGGTGAGACCAGATGGCGGCTCCCAAACACTTCTCCCCAGCTGACCAGCTCTTGAACGAACTTATACCCATGCTGGTTCTAACTCATAAACTTCATTGCTAATGATAGTATTAGAACTCCCATGCCCTCCACACCCTCGACTTGGGTCTGTCTCTTCCCTGTCTGTGTCTCCGCAGCCCAGACCATCTCTTGGGTTCTGCCTCAAGCTTTGCAGCCCCTTTGTCTTTCAGTGACTTGATTGGACACAGATTTTTAAAATATTCATGTTTTATTTGTGTGGGAGAGGGCCTCCTATCTACTAGTTCAGTCTCCAAATGCCCGCAGGGGCTATGGAGGCCAAAACTGGGAGCTGAGAATCTGATCCAGGTGTCCCACGTGAGTGGCAGGGACCCACGTATTTGAGCATCACCTGTTGCCTCCCAGGGTGTGTATTAGCAGGAAGCTGGAGTCAGGAGCCAGAGATGGGGCTGGGTATTAGACTTGGACACTCTGATGTTGGACGCGGGTGTTATAACCAGCATCTTTATTTTTTAAGATTTATTTGTTTGAAAGAGTTACACAGAAAGAGGACAGGCAGAGAGAGAGAGAGAGAGAGAGAGAGAGGTCTTCCATCTGCTGGTTCACTCCCCAGATGACCACAGCAGCTGGAGCATCTTCTGGGTCTCCCATATGGGTGCAGGGACCCAAAGACTTGGGCCATCTTCTTCTGCTTTCCCAGGCCATAGCAGAGAGCTGGAGCTGCTGGGACTTGAACTGGTGCCCATATGGGATGCCGGCCCTTCAGGCTGTGGCCTTACCTGCTACGCCACAGTACCAGCCTCATAACCATCATCTTAACTGCTAGGTTAAACAGCTGCCCTAGACACAGACATTTTTGACTGGCTTTAGCTGGATACTCTCTTGTCCATAATGTGAACCTTGCAGGGCAGTCCTGGACCAGCCTGAGTCATCCAGCCGGCCTGTGCTTAGGGCTTGACACTCTTGCCTGTTCAGATACAACATTGGCTACATACTCAAGAATCACTCTTGCTTCCCTGAGCTCCCCAAACCTGTGAGACCCTGCATTTCCTGATGGCCATTTCTTACCCAACAGCAAAGGGGGAATTGTGCCTAGGGCGTCCAGGATAGGAATCAAGTTGAAGTGCTCACGGTCAAGGTGAGGGTTAAGGGAAGAGACCCCTACCCCCTAAGACTGCCAACACTCTAGCAACTCTTCTGCAGGTCCCATGGCCCCTTGAGCTCTGATTTCATTGCCCTCAACTCTTGCTGTAGACAACTCTACTGTTGTCTACAAAAACCGAGCAGGTAGAATTTGCAGTCTGGTGCAGTCTATGAAGGAGGAGGAGTGGATCTGCTCCCATCCTACCAGGGAGACTCCTCTAAGAAATCAAAGTTAGGGGTGAGCTCTTGGCCCAGCAGTTAAAACACCATGTGGATGCCTGCATCCCATATCAGAGTGCCCAGGTTCGCATCTCAGCTCTGCTCCTGATTCCAGCTTCCTGCTGACAATAAACCCTTGGAGGCAGCAGGTGATGGCTCAAGTAGTTGGGTCCCTGTCACCTAAGTGGGAGACTTGGATTGAGTTCCGGGGCCCTGACTTCACCCTGGCTCAGTAATTTCTCTCTCTCTCTCTGCTTTTCAAATAAATAAAAATGTTGAAAAATGAATAAGCATCCAGGTGGGTTGCTGGTGGGTGTGTGAGGAAGGCAGGTGCATGAGTCTAGCTTGTGCTGCCTGTGGCAGAGCAGAGCATCTCAGAGCTTGTACAAAGGGCACAGGCTCCACCTTGGCATAGTGTTTCTCTGATTGACAAGGCTGGCCAGGGCCTGGTTTGATGAGGTGCTACAGGCATTCTGATCAAACCAGGAGCTCATGGCGTCAGCCAGTGGCAGACTGAACTGGGCTGGAGGCTCGGCTTGGGCTGTTTGAGGGGTCCTGAACACCAACCCAGGCCAAGCCAGGGGGACTGGGCACCCATAGGAGGCCCAGTAGGCTTCTGCTGCAGGTACCCCGAGCCCCTGTTGCAGGATGAGCCCCAAACAGCATCACTGTAGGTTTAGTTGAGGGCACCATGGCTTTCTGAGCCTTCCTGCATGTTCTGGACAATTCCTTGTGTAGGCTGTGGCACAATGCCTATAACAATATAGGGGATCAATAACCACTCTCAGAGGTGGCCATTTGGTTCAGCTCTTCAGTCACTGCTTGGAACACCCACATTGCAGGTCACAGCCCCTGTGTTCCAGTCCTGACTCCGTTTCCAATTCTAGATTCCTGCTACTGTGAACCCTTGAGGGCATCAAGTAAGGGCTCAAGTACTTGGGTCCTTATTTATTTGTTTGAAAGGCACAGAAAGAGGGGAGATGGAGAGTGAGAATGAAAGAGAGAAAGAGAGAGAGAAAGAGAAAGAGAGAGAGATCTTCCATCCACTGGTTTCATCCCCAAATGGCCAAAATGGCTGGGGCTAGGCCAGGCTGAAGCCAGCATCATGGAATTCCATCTGGTTTGCCCAGGTGAGTGGCAGGGGCCCAAACACTTGGACCTTCTTCTGCTGCTTTACCAAACACATTAGCAGGGAGCTGGACCAGAAGTGGAGCAGCCAGGACTCGAACTGATGCCCATATAGGATGCTGGCATTGCAGATGATGGCTTAACCCACTGCACCAAAATGCCGGCTCCTGTTGCAGGTTCAGAAACCACGCCTCCTTCCAGCTTCAGCTTTCTCATTGGGAAAACGAGAGTCAAGGGACCATAGTGTTTTCATCCCACTGCAAAGGTGTGCTATGGTGAAAATTCTCCAGTGCTACCAAGGCCCATGAATCTCCTTGGGAAAGAAGTTAAAAAACAGGAATGATGATTAAAACACTGTTTTTAAAAGATAAGCATTTTATCATATGCTTCCATATTTATTTTTATTTATTTGAAAGGCAGGGTGTCAGTGCAAGAGAGAGGGAGGGAGGGAAGGAAGGAGGGAGGGAGAGAGAGGGAGAGAAGGAGAGAGAGGGAGGGAAGGAGAGAGAGGGAGAGGGAAGAAGGGAGTGGGAGGGAGGGAGAGAGAGAATCTTCTATCCCCTGGTTGGCTCCCCCAAAGACCTGCAAAGCTGGGACTGGACCAGGCTGAAGCCAGAACTCCATCTGGGTGTTCTGTGTGTGTGGCAGAACCCAAGCATGTGAGCCATCACCCAGTGCTTGTTTCACAGGTGCATCAGCAGGAAGCTGGGATGGGAAGCAGAGGTGGGACTTGAACCAGGCTCTTCAGTATGGGAGGCGGTATCCCAAGCACCAGCCTGACTCACTGCACCACAGCTCCTGCCCCTCTTCTTTGCTTTTAGTTCTCCTGATTCTTTCAACACAGGGCTTGAATCCTGCCTCCATATGTTGTTAATGAAACCAGTAAGGTTTGCTTTAAGAAGATGGAAAAATGGTGTCCCTGAAGGGCTTGAGGCCATCTGTCCCTTTTCAGCCAATAAAAGTCCTGCCTGTTTAGCCGGAGTTTACATTGAAAATAAACCTCAGACTCAGAATTGGGGCTGGGATGGGTTCGCTGCAGAGCAAGCAGCCCAAACACTGCAATTAACAAAAGTGGCAGCAACATTGTTGTCCACGGTTGGAAACAAGCTTGCCACTTTTTCTTAAGAGCCTCCTGAATAAAAACCATGCAAAACCAAACACAAAGTTCCACCAAAAACCCAAAACAAACAAACCCACACAAAGAACCTTAGAAACAATTCTGCCTAAAAATAACTTTAATCTTTGTACTGTTTTCCCTACGCAAGGACACATATAATAACGAGACTGTCTGCTTTTTTTTTTTTTTTTTAGCTGTTATTTATGTAAGAGACAGAGACAGGCAAGGAAACAGATCTTCCGTCTGTTGCTTTAGTGCTCCAAAGGCTTGCAAACAGCCAGGGCTGGGCACTCAATATAGGTCTCCCACGTGGGTAGTGGGAGCTATTACATGAAGCCTCTGAGAGCATGCATCAGCTGGAACAGGCACAGAGCCAGGACTGGATCCCAGGTACTCTGATGTGGGATGTGGGCATCCTATTCAGTGTCTTAACCACTGTGCCCAGTGCCCACCCTGTCTTTTGTTCTTGAAACAGAAATGTTCAGACCAGCGGACTTTGTCTTGTTAGGAAAATGTATGCTTGTAACTCACGTGCAATGTTTCAAATTTCATTGCTATGAAATGTTGCCAGTATGGGTGGTTTGGAGAACATGGCCTAGATGCCCTGAACAGGAACTCAGACCTGGAACTTCTGCCCAAGACCCATTGCTGTACTGCGTTCTCCTCCGTTGGTCTTGAAAAGCAAGATCAAGTTCACCATGTTTTATTTCTGAATGAAACTGTTGCCATGGCAGGTTGCAGTTGGTACCCACCAGGAAGGCAAAGATGTACTAAACCTTAAGGGGAGGGGACTACTGAAATCTTATTCCAGGCTATTGTACGTAGAGAAGCCTTCTAAGTCCAGGCACGTATATGCACAGAGTGAAAAAAGCAGTATTTAAAAGGTGACAAAGCAAACACACGCACACACACACACACATACACACACAGGTTTGTGAGCATGGGTTGCCCCACACAGAGAGGTACAAGTGGGCAGTGGGCCAAAGAGAGAAAAGGGGTGGGGGAGAGGAAGGCTGGGGAGCACCCCAGCACCTCCTCCTGTCGTGGTCCCCGGTGGTAGGAGACAAAAGTCCCCCAAATTGTTGGCCTCTTTTATGCGGTTGGAGCAGGCTGCCTCTACAGGCATAAAGGCACCTGAGAGTTCTGAGATACCGCCACGAAATTCCACGTCGATCTTAACAGACATATTTCCAGGGTGTCTTCCCCATACCCCGAGTCCTGGATGAAACAGATGCATCCTGGGAAAGGGGGCGTTTTGATTGACAAGTTGCAGGTTTGCATGACACCAGGGGTGGGGGCTTATGACTTGCAGGTACTTCCGGCTCAGCCATCCTGCCCTTGAAGTGGGGAAGAATTCTCTATCCAGCTCATTTCTGGGATGAGGACTGGGAGATGGGCACAAACATCTCCTCAAGGGAAAATTCTGTGCTGTATACATGTTGTTCTGCCAGTTATGCACAAAGGCTTTATTTTTAAGATGTATTAGAAAGGCAGAAAGAGATAGACATATTGGCGGAGATCTCCCATCCATTGGTTCACTCCCCAAATGCTGGCAACAGCTGGGGGCTGGGCTAGGCTGAAGCCAGGAGCCTGGTGGAACTCCATCTGGGTCTCCCACATGAGTGGCAGGGACCCAAGTCCCTGCTGCCTTCCGGGACAGAGTGGAGCAAGGACCCAAACCCAGGAACTACAGGAGGGGAGATGGCGTTCTAAGCAGCGGCCGAACACCTGCCTGAGAGTGGAGTTCTGTTCTTCTCCGGTGACTCCGCTGCTCTGGGGATAAGCGCAGGCCACTGCTGACTTGCCCTGTTTTGTCTCTGGAAGTGCAGGGAGATGGAAGGGGGTGGACATAGTCTCCTTCTGCCCTTAACTTCTGGCCTCGTGCTGCTTTCCAAACTACCCTCAAACCCAGGGAGCGCACACCTGTGGGTCCTGCTGACCTTCCGTGGCATTAATGAACCCTTCTGGAAGACTTACTGGGTAATTTCCCTCTTGGGAGCACATAGAATCCCCTGTCGGAAAAAACAGTGATCCATGGAACTCACTCTTGGTGTGGTCTTGGTTTTCAGATCTTAGCCAAGAACTGGAGATTCTGTGACTGGCATCAGACTGTGTCTTTGTGAAGTCCTAAGACATCCACATTCGGCTAACTTGTCTTCCTAAAACCTCCCTGGCACTCACAAAGACTTGCTACGTCCTGACGGCATCTTTCTCGACACAGAGACTCTGTACTGTGAAGCGTCATTCCTAACACTATCCTGAAAGACTTTTCTTTCACGAAAACAGACAAGGAGTGCCACACTGGGTGGATTTTGCACAGGACTGAATTCAAGGAAGAGTCGTGTTCTGGTTCTAGAATCATCAGGCAGCCCAGAGACACCCACCTCCTCCCTGAACTGGTGAATGCCGGGAATTTCAGAACTAATGCGAGCAGTAGTTGGAGACTTGTCAACTGCTAATAAAAATGCCAGAAGCAGAAACCCAAGCCATTAGCTTCCACGGAACACCCTTCTTGAGCCTAGCACATAGAAGGTCACTAGGATGATGAGCATATAGAAGGTCAAGGCCGAAATGACATGGATGAAAAACAGCCAGGGAGGGAGGGTGAGGAAGAGAGAATGAAAATAAGCAAAAAGAATGAGGCAGAGCGCAAAGTAAACAGAAGGCAATATTGGATGAGTAGGAGAAGATTAAATTTTTTCTTGGGCATGGAGAAAGGAAACCAATGGGACAGGTGAACAGTGAATGAGATCAGGCCCAGGGTCCCACGCCAGCATCCTGGTGGCGGCTAAGTGTGGTCCTTGGAGCCCTGAGTGCTCAGATCAAGGTGTAGAAAATACTCCAGGTCAGGACCTGGGCGATGGCATAGCAGGTAGAGCCATCGCCTGCAAAGCTGGCATCACCGATTCAAATCCCAGCTGTTCCTCTTCTGATCCAGCTCCCTGCAAATACACCTGGGAAAGCAGTAGAAGATGACCCAAGTGCCTGGGCCCCTGCACCTACATGGGAAACCCGGAAGAAGCTCCTGGCTCCTAGCTTCAGCTTGGACCAACCCTGGCCATTACAGCAACATGGGGAGTGAACCAGTGGATGGAAGACCTCTATCTCTACCACTTCCCTCTCTCTCTCTGTAACTCGGCCCCTCAAATAATTAATCAAGAAAGGAAGGAAGGAGGGAGAGAGAGAGAGAGAGCAAGCAAGCAAAATCAGAAAATACTGCAGGTCTTCAAACAGGGGCTTGCAGAGTTTGCCCTGAGCTGAGGTCAGTCAGACCCTGCCCCTTCTAACCCAAACTGTTGGCCCCATGTCATTTTTATTTATTTGTGCTGTGCCTTCCCTGGCTTTTTCTTTCCTTCAGTCTGACTAGAAATCTCCAATTGTATTGACTGAAAAAGCTTTGCCTTCATTGACTTTCTCTATTGCTTTTCTATTTTTTAGTTCATGAATTCATTTATCCTTATTATTTCCTTCCTTCTGCTTGCTTTGGATATTATTTGTCTTTTCCAGCCTCTTAAGATAGGAGCTTCTCTTAGCTCACTAACAGGGAACTGGATTGGAAGTAGAGCAGATGGGACTAGAACAGGTGCCCCTATGAGATGGACAGGGGAGTAAGGCACTGCGCCATGATGCTGGTCTCCCAGGGATATCTTTCACCTGCTACACAGGGATATCTTTCACCTGCTACACCTGGCTGAGGTAGGTGGAAAGCCAATGTGAAGATGGGAGGCAGGCATCAATCAGCTACACCTATGTCTACTCCTTGGACCAGTCAGTGAATCCCTTTGAGGCAAAGATGAGCTAGCTATGAGGGTGAAAGGAGAACAAATGGGCAAAGTACCCAGCACAATTCTCTGCACAGAGTAGCTACTCAATGGGTAATGATGACTGTTAATATTGTAGAAGAGATTACACATCACTTCCACATAGTCCAGATTTTAAGCTATTGCAAAGACACGGCTAACCAACACACAAGGGTCTGGAACATGCTCATGGAAAATGCTTGTAATGAAAAAATTATGCCTGAACTTCAAGAATCTTTTGTGCCCAAATAAACCTTATATCTCTATCATATCTATCTGTCTTCATCATCATCATCATCATCAATATCATCTACATTATCATCTATAATTACCTATCTGCATCATTCTATCTATCTATCTATCATCTATCTATCATCAATCTCAATCATCTGCCTATTTATTTGAAAGGCAGAGAGATTTTCCATTTACTGGTTCCCTCCTCAAACGCACAACACTAAGGCTGGGTCAGGCTGAAGTCAGGAGCCTGGAACTCCATCTGGGTCTTCTACACAGGTGGCAGGGACACAAGTACTTGAGCCACCATCTGTTGCCTCTCAAGGGTGTAGCTGGCATGAAGCGTGGATCTCTGACCTGAACTCAGACATTCCAGAAGGAATGAGGGTATTCCAAGCAGCATCGTAAGGGCAATGCCGAACACCTATCCTTAAACTTATGCTTTAATTCCATGGGGCCATAAAATTTTTGAAGTATCCTTGTACTTTAGCTTGTGATAAAATCTCAACTTATGGTTTGTTTGTTTGTTTATTTATTTATTTTTGCCCCCTTAAGAACTGAAACTCTAACTGGTAGGAGTTTTGGTGAAGGAATAATCTGGGATCCATAGGGCACACAGAGTGTCCCAGCAATGGCTTGGAGTCCTGTTCTGTAGGAAGCCACAGTGGCAGCTGTGTGCTCCCGGTATAAAAGGCAAGAAGTACGGTGCATTCCATTCAAGGAAAAGAAAAAAAAAAAAAAACATTAACTTGTCTCCAGCCTGGTTACTTGGGACATTAATCAGCCCATAAAAATGGGATTAAGTCAGCTCTCAATTTAGCTTGGCGGCTTCACCTTTAAAATGTAACCACTCTGGGTTTTAATATCAGGCAATCGCATTTTAGAAGTAATGAAAGAGCAGGGTTATTTTCCCACAAGTTGTACATGGGATTCAGGACTGCAGACGGAACCCTCTGGAAGATGTAATGAATGCTTCAATCTGCGGCATGGCGTTGAGTTTGCTAAAAGCTGTGTCTGGACAGCGGGGACCAGAGCAGGGTGCACCCGTGTGCTTCTGCACTTTGTGGGGGGCATGTGGTGTTATCATGATCCCATCAGCTGGAAACTGCATGCCTCTGAGTCCCCTCAAGGCAAACAGATGGACTTGAAACTCCTTCCTCCGAGTGTCCTCGGTCGTGGTGAAGCCTTTGCAGAAACGGGGACCCTGGACTTTTCCCGAGCACTGATGCGCTCCCCTTGGCTGTGAAGGAGGGGGATCACTCTTTCCGAAAGGGTCACATCCTTCTTTTTCCACTTTTCGTTCTCTAGGGCACCACTGGAAGGGACTTTAGGCATCATTCCTAGCTGGGGCATCTGTGGCTCCCAACTAAAGAGAGAACCTACGGCTGTAGGGAGCTAGTTTTCCTAAGAAATTGCATTTCTTTGTTTCAAAGGACCATCTTTGTTCTTTCTCCCATTTGGATGTAAGATTTCATCTTTTATTAAATGATTTTTTAAAAAAATTCAATTTATTTATTTGAAAAGGGGAGGAGAGAGAGAGAGAGATCTTCAACCCATCTTCTAGTTCACTCCCCTAATGGTCACAACAGCAGAGACAGGGCCAGGCCAAAGGCAGGAGCCTGGAACTCTATCCGGGTCTCCCATGTGGGCGGCAAGGACCCAGGCACCTGGGCCACCTTCTGCTGCTGTCCCTGGGCATAATGGCAGGGGGCTGGATCATAAGTAGAGCAGCCGGGACTTGAACTTGCATTGTGCTAAGGGACAAGCATCAGCTTAACTCGCTGTGCCACAATGCTGGCCCCTAAGCATGCTGTTTTGAAAGCATTTTTTTTTTTTTTTTTTGACAGGCAGAGTGGACAGTGAGAGAGACAGAGAGAGAGAAAGGTCTTCCTTTGCCGTTGGATCACCCTCCAATGGCCGCCGCTGCAGCCGGCGCACCGCGCTGATCCGATGGCAGGAGCCAGGATCCAGGTGCTTTTCCTGGTCTCCCATGGGGTGCAGGGCCCAAGCACCTGGGCCATCCTCCACTGCACTCCCTGGCCATAGCAGAGAGCTGGCCTGGAAGAGGGGCAACCGGGACAGAATCCGGCGCCCCAACCGGGACTAGAACCCGGTGTGCCGGCGCCGCAAGGTGGAGGATTAGCCTATTGAGCCACGGCGCCGGCTCTTGAAAGCATTTTCTAAGGTGAGCGTTTGGTGCTGTTGTTAAAACAGTCCTTGGGTTGCCAGCATCCCACAGGGAGTGCCTGGGTTCGAGTCTCTGCTCTGCTGCGGATTCCAGCTTCCTGCGAGTGTGCCCTGTGGAAGGCAGCAGGTGACAGCCCACGTACTTGGATCCTTGCCATGTATGGCTGAGACCTGGACTGAGTTCCTGGTTCCTGGCATCGGCCTGGCCCAGCCCTGGTTTTCCCGGGCATTTGGGGACTGGATGAGTGATTTCTCTTTGTCTCTCTTGCTCTGTCTGCATCTCAAATAAATAAAAAGAAAGCTGCCTCTTTCAGTGACCAACACACTGTACGCATAAAATGGAGCAGATCTAGAAGGAATTCATACAATTTGAACTTTATTGGTAATGCAGTAGACACACATGTATTCTAGAACTGAGATCCCTGCTGTGGTGTGAATATTTGGGTCCCTGCAGTTTCTTGGCTGAAACTGAGTCCCCAGCACCATGCTGTTGAGACGGGGGAGCCTTTTGGAGAGTGACCAGAGGCCTTTGTACCTGAGGCCGGCGCTGTGGCGTAGCTGATAAAGCCGCAGTATGTAGCACCAGCATCCCATATGGGCGCCAGTTCGAGTCCCAGCTGCTCCCTTTCCAATCCAGCTCCTTGCTAATGTGCCTGAGCAAGCAGCAGAAGATGACCCAAGTGTTTGGGCCCCTGCACCCACGTGGGAGACCTATATGAAGCTCCTTGCTTCTGACTTTGGCCCAGCCCAGCCCTGGCTGGAGTGAACCAGCAGGTGGAAGTGCTGTGTGTGTGTGTGTGTGTGTGTGTAAAACTCTGCCTTTCAAATAAAAAAATAAATAAATCTTAAAAAGAAAAGAAGCAGACCCTTACCAGACCCTGCCTCTGAGGATTTCACAACCCCCAAGCAGTGGGAGATGGCTCAAGTGTTTGGGGCCCTGCCAACCATGTGGGAGACCTGGATGAAACTCCTGGCTCTTGTCTTTGGCCTGGCCCAGCACTGACTGTTGCAGCTATCTGGGGTGTGAACCAGCGGATGGAAGACCTCTCTCTCTCCCCCTGTGTGTCTTCCCCTCCCTCTCTAACTCTGCTTTTCAGATAAATAAATGAACCTTTAAAAAAGATTCTACTATGTGCCTGGCACCTGTCTAGGTACCTGTCCAGGTGAGGAGGTGGATCACAAAGGAGGCCAGACCTATTCCTTGTCAGGCTGCACCCAGACACACTGTGAGCCCGGGGAATGACCTGCCGGTTTGTTCCCACTGGAAGGCTGCTTTCTGGGTTAAAGGAAGGCTCCTTGCAGAGAGCATCAAAAGGTCATCAGACCTCTTGTGTATTTACCAGCTTGGAAGATCAAGTTTCCTGTGAGTGAATGTGACTCCAAAAGAGAGCCGGGCTCTCGGGCTCTCCGTCTGGTCCCCACTGAAGGCTTGAAGCTGACAGGGTTGGCTCGGGGGATAGGGTGCTTTCTCCTTTAAGTGCAAGGTAGCTTGAAGGAGCAGAATGTATTCCCTTAAAAGTTATGCAAACATTTTATTTATTTATTTATTTTTACAGCACTGAAATTCTTCAGAAATGGTTCAAAAGCCAAATAATGTATTTATTTATTTGAAAGTCAGAGTTACACAGAGAGAGAAGTAGAGATGGGGAGTGTGGGGGAGTCTTCCATCCGCTGGTTCACTCCCCAAATGGCTGCAACAGCCGGAGCTGCACAGATCTGAAGCCAGGAGCCAGGAGCTTCTTCCAGGTCTCCCACATAGGTGCAGGGGCCCAAGGACTTGGGCCATCCTCCACTGCTCTCCCAGGCCATAGCAGAGAGCCGGAACGGAAGTGGAGCAGCTGGGTCTCGAACCAGAGTCCATATGGGATGCTGGCACTACAGGTGTCGGCTTAACCCACTGTGCTACAGCAACAGCCCCCGAATAATGTTCTTGTCTGTAGTTTTCTTTGGGAAACACTCAGCAGTAGCCAATGGACATGCAAACACATAGTGCAGCCCTCTCACTTCTTGAAATTGAAAACAGTTTGCTAAGTTTTTATTTTATTATTTTTTTTAATCTGGAAGGCAGAGTGACAGGGAGACAGGGAAATAGAGGGGAGAGAGAGAGAGAGAGAGAGAGAGAGAGAGAGAATTTTTCCATTTGTGGTTCACTTACCAAATGCCCTCGACGGGCTGAGGTGCATCAGGCAAAGCCAGGAGCTAGCAATCCAGCCAGGTCCTCACGTGGGTGACAGGAACACAGGTCCTTGGGCCAGCATTTGCTGACTCTCGGGCTCATTAGCAGGCAGCTGAATGAGAAACAGAGGTGCGACTGGCTCCCAGGCTCTCTGATGTGGGAGACGTGGGTACCCTAAACCACGGCTTAACCCACTGCACCACAACACCCAACCAAGAAATGGAAAGCTTTGTAAGCTCGACTTTAGAAACAAACGCTGAGTTCCAAGAAGCCAATTCAAATAGGATGAATCTTTCTTTCTTTTCTTTTTTTTTTCTTTTTTGACAGGCAGAGTGGACAGTGAGAGAGAGAAGAGAGAAAGGTCTTCCTTTGCCGTTGGTTCACCCTCCAATGGCCACCTTGGCCAGCGTGCTGCGGCTGGCGCATTGCGCTGATCTGAAGGCAGGAGCCAGGTACTTCTCCTGGTCTCCCATGGGGTGCAGGGCCCAAGCACTTGGGCCATCCTCCACTGCACACCCTGGCCACAGCAGAGAGCTGGCCTGGAAGAGGGCAACCGGGACAGAATCCGGCGCCCCGACCGGGACTAGAACCTGGTGTGCCGGCGCCGCTAGGCGGAGGATTAGCCTAGTGAGCCGTGGCGCTGGTCCAAATAGGATAAATCTTGAACAAAGTACACTCAGCTTCCTTTGGTCTCGTCAGTTATCTATGGGGACTCCGGAGTTCTGGACCGACGGCTGCAGGCATTGGTGTGCCCCCAGCAGTCTGGATAATGTTCCACGGAGCCCACTTATCTGCACAGGGTGCATCTAATGGAAGCATTTAGCCTCTGCTATGGGCTCGGACTTAACAGCATCCAAATGGTTGTTCTTTCTAGTTTTATTAAAGAAGCCGGATACTTCTCATAAGTTTTCCATTAATGGGATTATAAATTGATGCCATTTTAAGTCCAAGAATGCATAACTGGTGTGTGGTAAACACACACATGTGTTTGGTGTTAGATGTAAACCAGTGTAGCCGAAGTGGGCAAGCGCCGCTCACTTCAAACGTGAAACAGATGGAAGGTCATTAGAGGCATGAAAGTGATGACAATGGCAGTGAACTGCGGCAATAAATGAATTGTTAGTTTAGGCAAGCATCATTGGGGCCCTCTGGTTTTATCACATTTCTAGCTGCTGTGTGAACTCGGGTGTTACTGCCTCTTTGAGAACCCAAGAATTGCTTCTTTCTTTTAAATGCAAACAGAGAGAGTATTTTATTTTTTTTTTATTTATTTTTTTTTTTGGAAGCATGGAAGCCATAGGACCCATTTCCTTAGTCTGGGACAGTTGATCAGCACTGCTTGTTGCAAAATGGATTAACCAGTGGGTGAGCCATTTAAAAATTTTATTTCAGCA
This sequence comes from Oryctolagus cuniculus, assembly GCF_964237555.1. Lineage (NCBI taxonomy): Eukaryota > Metazoa > Chordata > Mammalia > Lagomorpha > Leporidae > Oryctolagus > Oryctolagus cuniculus. Next base: position 98,975,607 of record NC_091444.1, on the reverse strand, counting down.
TATTCTTTAATTTTTTGGAGCAAACCCTTAGACGATATCCAGGGAAGTCCAGGTGGATGGCCGGGAAAGGTCTCCGTCCAGCCATCTGTGGTACGTCTCTGAGTACAGGTGACAATGGGAGTGCTTTTAGCCTTGCGACAGGTTGTGCACTTGAATGAAATAAAGCACGGGAAATGCTGGCTGTAATTTTCTGACACCCACAAAGGACAGTTGTAGGCACAACAAAGTTTTCGTGTTGAGTGAGTGGGGAAGAACTGTGGGGTTTACTTTTTTTTTTTTTTTTTTGACAGAGTGGACAGTGAGAGAGAGAAGAGAGAAAGGTCTTCCTTTGCCGTTGGTTCACCCTCCAATGGCCGCCGCGGCCAGCGCGCTGCGGCTGGCACACCGTGCTGATCTGATGGCAGGAGCCAGGTGCTTCTCCTGGTCTCCCATTGGGTGCAGGGCCCAAGCACTTGGGCCATCCTCCACTGCACTCCCGGGCCACAGCAGAGAGCTGGCCTGGAAGAGGGGCAACTGGGACAGAATCCTGTGCCCTGACCGGGACTAGAACCCGGTGTGCCGGTGCCGCAAGGCGGAGGATTAGCCTAGTGAGTCGCAGCGCCGGCCGGGGTTTTACTCTTTAAATACCAGCTGACACTGCCACTTTTTGTCTTGGTCTTTTTTTTTTTTTAAAGATTTATTTATTTATTTGAAAATTAGAGTTACATAGAAAGAGAAGGAGAGGCAGAGAGAGAGTCTTCCATATGTTGGTTCACTCCCCAATTGGCTGCCATGGCTGGAGCTGAGCCGATCCGAAGCCAGGAACCAGGAGCTTCTTCTGGGTCTCCCACATGGGCACAGAGGCCCAAGGACTTGGGCCATCTTCTACTGCTTTCCCAGCCCATAGCAGAGAGCTGGAACAAAAGTGGAGCAGCCGGGACTGGCACCCATATGGGATGCTGGCACTGCAGGCAGCGGCTTTACTCATTACACCACAGTGCCGGCCTTGGCTTTTTTAAAAATTGGAAATCGCTATTGCACTGCAGGTAGCCCAAGGATCATCTTCAATAAGTTACTTCAGTGGGACCCAAATCAAACCAGCCCTAACACCATCAGTGTGGACCAAATCCAAATTTCAGAAGTCATATCCCATTACAATTGATAAAGAACCTGGGCCTTTTTTTCCCCACTGAGATAAAAAGGTGTTCATCCCGCCCTGGGAGGCATGGAAGGAAGACTGTTGTCCAGTGATGAAGATGAATGAGGAAGAGCTTGCCCCTGCTAAGGAAGAGGCTAATGACAAAGCGCAGCCACCTCTCACTGGAAGACAGAGGCTCAGTGAAGAGAGGGACCGCTGTGACTTGTCCGTGCCCCTCAGAGCTCCAGACACTGCATGGGTGGGGTCTGGATCCCTGGAGCGCAGCCCTGGAGAAAGGATACTCTGGGAGTAGAGTAGGTTCCTTTTTTTTTCCTAAGGTTTATTTTATTTATTTGAAAGATAAAGTTACAGAGAGAGGGGTAGAGACAGAGAGAGAGGGCTTCCATTCTGCTGGTTCACTTCCCAAATGACCACAATGGCCAGAGCTGAGCTGATCTGAAGCCAGGAGCCAGGAGCTTCTTCCCGGTCTCCCACATGGATGCAGGGACCCAAGGACTTGGGCCATCTTCTACTGCTTTCCTAGGCCATAGCAGAGAGCTGGATCGGAAGTGGAGCAACCAGGACTCAAACTGACGCCCATATGGGATGCCAGCGCTGCAGGCTAGGACTTTAACTTGCTGTGCCACAGCACCCTCCCTCCCCCCAGTAGGTTCCTTATATGAGGAAAAGGATGATTTCAGCTTCCTCCTTGCCTTTGGGTGATGAAGCAAGGAAGATCCTTCCTAGACACCATTGTAACTACAACGGAAGATAATAAATGTAGCAGTCAGCATTATGGCACAGTGGGTTAAGCCACTGCCTGCAATGCATATGGGCACTGGTTCAAGTCCCAGCTGCTCCACTTCCTATCCAGCTCCCTGCTAATGCACCTGGGAAAGCAGCGGGAGATGGCCCAAGTGCTTGGGCCCCCACTACCGACATGAGAGACCTGGATGGAGTTCCAGGCTCCTGGCTTTGACCCGGCCCAGCTCTGGCTGTTGCAGGGGAGTGAACCAATGGATGGAAGATCTCTGTCTCTCCCTCTCTATCATTCTGCCTCTCAAATAAAAACAAATCTTAAAACTATATAATCAATGTACTTAAAACTATGTAATCAATGCTGGACACATGACTCATAGGTCCAAAGTTTTAAAATTAAATTTTTGTATAATATTTAGTAAGCACTATGGTACCAGGTAGTGTTCAGGGTTTTGCATTTTTTTTACAAATTATTATTTTATTATTATTTAAACATTTCTTTCTTTTTATTTATTTGCGAGGCAGAGAGAAAGACAGGAGGAGAGAAAGAGATCTTCCTTCTCTGAGCTCACTCTTGAACTGCCCACAACAGCCAGGACTAGGCCGGCCAAAGCCAGGAGTGTGAACTCCATCCAGGTCTCCCATCTGGGTGGCAACAGCCAGGTACTTGATCCATCACCTGCTATTCCACAGAGCGTGCATTGGCAGGGAGCTAGAATTGGAAGTGGAGCTGGGACTCAGATCTTCGCCACTGCCCCAAATACCTGTTCCTATTTTATTTCTTCTGATCTCGCCCAATCCTCCCAGCAGTGTTGGAGTAGGAGCTGGGCTCCTGTCGGAGGATCCGACCCAGGCAGCGTTTGCCGAGTGTGGCCAGGGGAGCAGGTGCTCGGGACCCCGTTTAAGGGTTCCTCCACAGATATACACCAACAAAGGGAGTTGAACAGTGGAAGTGGCAGGATGCAGGGGTGGCATCTCCCTCTGAGAACCTGGGGGGACCCTCGCAGGTAGCCCTGGGGGAGGAGCTGTACTGTTTAATGACAGTCTGACTCAGCCGCCTGCCTTGTAATTAACCATTTGGCTGCTGAGCCGAGGGTGGCTTTGAGAGACACCCAGGTGACTGTGGGCTGCCCGTGGCTGGACAGAGGAACTGCACTGGGTCAACAGCTATTTAGCCTCTCACACGTACTCATTTTCTCTTCAATGACATGTGATTAGGATATAATTACCACTCCCTCCTCTTCCCCCTCAAAATACTATTTTCCTCTGCTCCTATAATACGTGGATAGAGAGAGAACCAACGCTGGGTGCAACGCAAGAACAGCTCGCTCTTTGCGGCACTGGCAGCTTGCAAGTTCCAAAAAAAAAAAAAGCAGGAGCAAGAGTGGTAATTAGAAAATGTAGGCAAAACGCTTTGATTATTGAAATCATACCTGCCCTTGGGGGCTCCTGGGAGGCCCCAAAATCATCTGTGTGTTTACATTAGAATTATGAAGTTCAGCTGTTGGGCTCTTGTATTTTTGGAATGTCTACCCCTGTAATTACTTTACAGTGCAAATGATAAAAAAAAAAAAAAAGGAGCAGAGGGCGACAGATGAACCCACCTTGCTGTGTTGAAAGCAAACAGGGCGTTCTGCCTGTGCCTGGGGGGTGGGGTGGGGGGGTGGGCTCTCTCTGTAATGAGCCCCTGCTGGGAGCTGTTGGGACAAACTCAGGCTCAGGGCTTCCCGAAGTGGGGGTGAGTGTTGGCTCCACTGGAAGGAAGCGCTTCTGGGGCTGTGTTTGCCATTCTTGGGCTCAGCTCCCTTTGGGAGTGGCTGTTTTAGAGGAACCCTCTCTGATGTAGCTGGCTCCAGACTTGTCCCAGCGTCTGGATGGCTCATGACTGGGAGTGGAGCCTGTGCAGCCCTTTTGTGCCCTGAGGTCCCTTCCCCACCCGGCTCTGGGTCTGGATGTGGGTGCCTGAAAGGCTGGGGCAACACAGCACTTGCCACCCCCAGGCCCGACTGGGTGACGCTTGTCTTCCTGGGCACAGGGCCAGAGCTGGGCTGCAGCCCCAGGGAAGGTCAAGCTCATTGCCGGCACTGAAGAATTCTGGTTAATCAAGGGGCTCTCCGGTAGATTTCTTCCTGTCTCTTAGCGACAGGGAGAGAACTTCCCTTTGATGCGGGGGAAATAATGTTTCCCCATGCACAGCATCTCCCTATGTTATTTTTTCATTGTTATTAAAGGTATTTTGTGTGTGTGTGTGTGTGTGTGTGTGGCCATTGGAGGGCTTGGGTTCAACATTAGGCTGTGGCTTCAACTCCAGGTGCCTACTAATGCAGACCCTGGGAGGCAGTGATAATGGCTCATGTATTGGGTCCCCACCATGGGCAGGGGAGATCTGGACTGAATTCCCGGCTCCCAGCCAACTCCTGGCTACGGCGGCCATTTGGGGAGTGAATCAGAGGAGGAGAGTTTGCTCTATCTCTCTGTCTGCCTCTCAAGTAAATATATTTTTTAAAATGTTGAAAAAGATTTATTTACAGGGCCAGTGTTGGGGTACATGGGGCTTGCGAGCCTGGCATCCTGTATTGGCACACAGTTGGAGTCCCTGCTACTCCTCTTCCAACACAGCTCCCTGCTAATGTGCCCGGAAAAGCAGCAGAAGATGGCCCATGCGCTTGGGCCCCTGCACCTATGTGGGAGACCTGGAAGAAGCTCCTGGCTCCTGCTTGGCCCAGTCCTGGTTTTTGCAGCCGTCTGGGGAATAAACCAGCAGATGGAAGATCTCGCTGCCTCTCCTTCTCTCTCTGTAACACTGCCTTGCAAATAAATAAATATGAAAATATTGGAAAATTTATCCTCAGGCCACATGTATGTATAAGGTGTGTAAGAAACATAAATGAATTTCTTTTTCTCTCCTCCCTCCTGTCTTTCCCCAAAGCTGGACTAACAAGAACAAACAAGAATGCTTTAGAATCTTGGAAAGAAGAAAACAGACTAAGACCTTATGCTGGGAACTTCGGATTTGCCTTTTTGAGACTCCCACGAGTGGGATCAGCAATGCCTCTCACCGGCTCTACTTCACACTTGGTTGGTTCTGTTGCGAGAGACAGGTTCTTCCTATTTTCTGGTGGACTTTGAATTAAAAGGAAGACGCTTCCGGGACCAGACAGTCGACCTCGAGGTTAGGATGCCAGTACGATGTCCATAGCCCACGTCTGAGTAGTGGCTTTCCAGCTTCTCACCTCCCACCAATGCGGACCCAGGGAGGCGGCAGGGGATAACTCAGGTAATTGGCTTCCTGCCACCCACGTGGGGGGTCTGGGTTGAGTTTTTACCTTCCAGATTTGATCCGGGTCCAGCCCCAGCTATTGTGGGCATTTGGGAAGTGAGTCAGCAGATGGGAGTTTCTCTCTCTCTCTCCTACCTTCCCAAATAAAAATCTATCTCTCTGCCTCCCAAACTAAAAAAAAAAGTTTCTGGGGAGGAGAACTCTCCCCCATTTTCTGGGAGCTGCTTTTATCTCTCGCTCTCTGTGTTTTTTTTTTTTTTTTTTTTTTTTTTTTTTTGACAGGTAGAGTTAGACAGTGAGAGAGAGAGAGAGACAGAGAGAAAGGTCTTCCTTCCTTGGTTCTCCCCCCAAATGGCCGCTACAGCCGGCGCACTGCTCCTATCTGAAGCCAGGAGCCAGGTACTTCTCCTGGTCTCCCATGGGGTGCAGGGCCCAAGCACTTGGGCCATCCTCCACTGCACTCCCAGGCCACAGCAGAGAGCTGGCCTGGAAGAGGAGCAACTGGGACAGAATCCGGTGCCCCAACTGGGACTAGAACCCAGAGTGCCGGCACTGCAGGTGGAGGATTAGCCTAGTGAGCCACCGCGCCGGCCCTGCTTTTATCTCTTATTGCATATTTTAGAGGTACAAACGTGTCTCCTCTGCAATCTCCTTTACTGTCCAACCATGCAACAACATCAGATCTGATGATCAGCGGGGTCATCAGACACCGTTGCCTGCATCTGCAGCTTTCCCTTGCTGGAGGACACAACATATCCAAGTAAAAACGGACTCAGGCAAACCTACTTTAAGCAGTGAAGCAAACAAAAGGCCAGGACACGCGCTGTGGAGGACCTGCAACCTTGCCTTTGGAGACGGCATCATAGATCACCATTGTAGGGGCAAATTCTGTGGGCAATGGGTTTTCTCATGCCACAGATTATAGTCGGAAGATCAGACCCCCACCCCCACCCCGCCAGGGAGGTACCCTCACATGAAAATATTTGGAAAACCTTTTGCTGTGGGATTTCAGAAATAATGAAACCGTCGGCGAGAATCTGGTGTTAATAACCTGTGGGTTTCAGATCTGATGCGGTTGGGAGAAGCAAAGGTTAGGAACATTGCGTCTCCTCCAAAGTGGAACTTGCCTCCCGGACACATGGAAGAGCGACACAGGACGTGGTGCAGGGGACAGCCGGGCACACAGTGCACGTCCCTGGTGCCCAGGACTGTGAGGACAGCACCTCCTGAATGCAAACCTCTCCAGGTCTGGCCGGGGATCAATCAGGTTGCAGGGACTCCCTCCTCCTGCTAATGCTTAGGTTTGCATATTTACCAGCCTCCCAGAAGCCAACAGGAGTCGCCCGTGGTGATCAGAGGGCGGAGACAGCGCCAGCAGCAGCCCTGGTGTCTTTTCCCCCTATATTAATAAAGCCCACTGAGGCAGGTTGCCCCACTGTCTTGGTTCAGGAAGAACCAGGACTCAGGTGACCCACTCCTTCTGAAGGGTAACTCCGCCTTTCAAATAAATCTGAAAAAATGGTCAAGCTCCTACTGCAGTGTTATTTTTTACTACCTTTCCAATAATCAATAATATCAATAATCAATAATCAATAATATCAATAAGAATACGTCGTTGTTGCTTTATGAGTCTTTGGTGCAAGCTTCCAAAATAAGAGCCCTATCAGAGACCCCAACACTGAGCCAGTCCCCAGGTGCCTGCGCCAAGAAATCCTTTCCTTCCAGGATGTCTGGAAAGTTCTCTCACCCCAACAAAGGGACATTTCTGTTAGAGAACGTTAGACAAAAGAGAAAGAGGAGGTGGGCTTCGGGCACAAAGATGAAGGCGCCTGTCTCCCACACTGGAGGGCCTGGGTCCCAGTCCTGGCTCTGTTCTGCATTCCAGTTTCCTGTTAATGCGCACCCTGGGAGGCGGTAGTGATGGCTCAGTTCTTGGGTCCCTGCCCTTGACGTCAGCCTGGTCCAGCTGTTGTCAGCGTTTTGGGGGGTGAACCATCAGACGACACAACTCTGTTTCTCTGTTGTTCAAATAAGTGAAATATACTTAATTAAAAAATGTTAATGCACACACACACACACACAGAGACAAAGAAGGAAAAACCTAACAGCGGAGGCCCAAAGCAAGACCAGGTAACAGATAAGGAGCTGAAGGGATGGGGGGGAGGGGGCTTAGGAGAAAGTCCCGCCCCTCCCCCAACAGTCCCAGGTTTGGGGAGGGGTTGTGTGGTTGCTCCATTCAGCAAGGCGGGGCTGGGTGTGTGTGTGTCTGTGTGTGCAAGGGCGTGGGGCCTTCTAGGGAGGTGCTTTTTGAGTGAAAATAGACACTTTTCTTTACATTCTGACTCACAGGGGATTAGCAAGTAGCGGATGGATTAGACAAAATGCTTCACTTAAGAATTTAATCCTGTTAGGCAGCCCAACGCCACTCGCAGGGAGAGGGAGAGGGAGAGGGAGAAGACCCAGCAGCACCAGTGTGAGAGATAATTGCTCCCAGAGCTGCTTGCCTGGGGCCTTTTTCCTCTACTGGTAAGAGTTTCTCTTCTGGGGAACGCTAATGGGTTTTGTGCTGGGGGTGCGCTGATGTCTACACCGGGAGCTGCCCTGCGGGGGAGCAGCAGTCAGGCTCCCCTTCCTGGGGTCAGAGTTCAGGTAGGCAGATGGGAAACACCTAGGGCTCAAGTGGTCAAGGCTGTGGACGTGTAGACAATGCGCACTCATCCAGTCCCGGTCTTGCTTCTGCTGTTGCAAGACTCTCCCTAGAGCATAAAGATGTTCCTTAAGGTCTGTCTTGTTCTGTCCTTTCTGTTGCTGGGTTTAAACTATCTCATAAGGGTGAGTGCTTAGTGTGGTGGTTAAGATACCAGCAGGTACATGGCATTTGAGTCTTGGCTCAACTTCCCCTTCCAGTTGGGTCCCTGCTACCCCTATGGGATACTTGAACTCCTAACTCTCAGTTTTGACCTGGCCCAGTCCTGGCTGTTGTGGGCATCTGGGGAGTGAACCAGCAGATGAGAGATGGCTTTCTCGCTTTCAGATAAAATAAATAGATACATAAAAATGCAAATGTTCTTTATTGGGAGAGGTGTGGGCAGATAAATTAGCATAAAATGATCCTAGGAATGTGTGTTATTTGAGAGAGTTTTTGGCAGCACGTAAACCCAGAAATGTTTACAGGGGTAGAAATGTGTGGTTAGAAGTCTTGTATGCTGATGGCAGCTTCCACAAGGTGAATCAGAGGACAGCAATGACCCGGCAAGTCGAGGGGAGTGCTGGAGACCAGCGGCTGCGTCTTGTTTCTCTCCTTAGCCCGATGTCACAGCTCTGAGAGTGACCCTGCACTGAGCTTCTTCCAAAACTGGTCAGCACCTGGCCAACGCCAACAAGCCATAAATGATTCCACGGCTCCCGGCCACCCGGTCTGCGTTTACTCTCAGATGATAAAGATGGTTCGAAGTTAACAACAACAGACAAATGCATTTGTCCTTTAGTCGTCTTGGTCTGTTATAGTGGACAAGTGCCTGGGATCTCCTACCATGGAGAAAACATATGGTGAGAATTGCCCATTCAGTCCAGTATCTCAGCATCTCGGGGGACAGCAAGAAACAGCAGCTCCAAGATGGTGCCAGACCCCACGAAGATAAAAGAGGGAAGAAACTAGAATGCACTAGATGAATTTTACCTACTGGACAGCATTTAAAAGCAATATCCTCAGATGAGGGTAAAAGTGATGTTTTCTTATCACTGGCAACCTACTTGGGGCATCATCCACTACTTTCCCAGGCTCATTAGCAGGGAGCTGGATTGCAAGTAGCGACTCAACTTGCTGCCCCACAAGGCCAACCTCCAGATTCTTCTTGTGGGTGTTTGGTGAATCAGTGCATGGGGTTGTCTCTGTCTGTATCTGCCTCTCAAATAAATAAATAAGTCAACAAATAGTTTTTTTTTTTTTTTTTTTTTTTTTTTTTTTTTTTTTTTTTTTTTTTTAATGGGAGAGGGTAAAAGGAGAATGCCTGGCGCTTACTTGATACCCAAAGTATCCATACACTTGGCCATGGTCTTGTTCTGGCTTTCAGCACCTTTCCTACATTCACTCATTTCTGGCTTGCTCATGGCAGGTCTGTGTCCCTGTGGTGACCCACACTCGTGTGTGGATCTTGCTCTCACTCGTGCACTGTTCTTACACTTCTGTTTCAACGTCTTACATCCGAGGGGGTCAGCACCTAGACTTAGGATGAAGACCCTACATATTTCCCTTCAAGCTTCGGTGTGATTCTGCCAGGGCATCATTTTCAGTCCCCTTTGCACCTGCAGACGCAGGTTTTTAGGAGGGTAAAGTACCTTGCATGAACTACCCAGCAAGTGACAGAAACATGATTGAGAGTCAGCTCTGTCTTCTGGTCTACACCTCTATGCTCTACCAGGCCTCTCCCAGGGTCTCAGCATCCCAGGTCTCATGGTGTAGCTGGGACAGGAACTGAGGCTCTCCCCACCCCCCCAAATTACGTTTCAAGACCATCAAAGCTCAGCCTTTTTTTTTTTTTTTTTTTTAAATTTTTGACAGGCAGAGTGGACAGTGAGAGAGAGAGAGAGACAGAGAGAAAGGTCTTCCTTTGCTGTTGGTTCACCCTCCAATGGCCGCCGTGGCCGGCGCACCGCGCTGATCTGATGGCAGGAGCCAGGTGCTTCTCCTGGTCTCCCATGGGGTGCAGGGCCCAAGCACCTGGGCCATCCTCCACTGCACTCCCTGGCCACAGCAGAGAGCTGGCCTGGAAGAGGGGCAACCAGGACAGAATCCGGTGCCCTGACCGGGACTAGAACCTGGTGTGCCGGTGCCGCAAGGCGGAGGATTAGCCTAGTGAGCCGCGGCACTGGCCCAAAGCTCAGCCTTTTAAGCACCAGCCTTTTGAAAACCATTTTCGTCCTTAGTTTTTCTAAAAAAAAAAAAAAAAAAAAAAAAAAAGAGTCCTTTTTTTTTCTATCTTCTTGGAGCACCCTGAACCGATTGTAAACCCTGTCTGATGAGTCACCTCGTCTTATGAGCATCAGTTATTATGCAATGCCCTCATAGAAGGAGTTTAAGTGTCTTGCCCAAGGCCAGACAGCTGTGACATGGGAAGCCAGTCAGACGCAGGCAGTCTGGCTCCAGAGTTCATGTTCATAGCCACTGTGCGATGCGTCACCGAGGGCTCCAAGGGTCAGAGATGGCCCCAGGCTGGGAATGTGGGTTGCAAGGAGGCAGCACCTGGAGGCATCAGGCAAGCATAGCAGACTTGGAGAGGGTCCTCTTTGCTGCTCCTGCAGATGGCTCAAGTCCGAGCATCCATCAGTAGATAAATGAACCGATAAAGGAAATGTTACATAGACACACAAATATTATTTAGCCTTAAAAAAAAGAAGTAAATCCCATCATTTGCAACACATGGATGAACCTGAAGAATGTTAACTGCAGTGAAATAAACCAGACAGAAAGACAAATACTGCATAGTCTCGCTGTGAAATCTAAAACAGTTGAAGGGCAGGTGTTTTGGGCGGCAGTTAAGACACTTCTTGGGATGCCTACAGCCCATAGTGCAGTGCCTGGGTTTGAGTCCCGGCTCTACGATCGGTTCCAGCTTCCTGCTCGTGTGCACCCGGGGAGGCAGCAGGTGATGGCTCCCATACTTGGGTCCCTGCCACCCACGTGGGAGACTCTGATTGAGGTCTCTGGCTTGCCGCAGGCATCTGGAGAGTGAACCAGTCGATGGAAGATCTGTCTGTCTGAAATAAAGAAATTTGAGACAGAAGTGGAACTCATAGAAACAGAGGAGAATGGTGGTTTCCAGGGGCTGGAGTGTGTGTGGAGTGGGGAGATGCTGTAAGATGAGTGAGTCCTGGCAACCTAGGGTCCAGCAAGGTGCTACGGTTAACAGTAACGTGCGATACGCTTTGCCATTGCTAACAGAGTCGGCGGCACAGGTGTCACCCCACAGACAGGAAAACTTCGCTCCGTGGAGTGGTGAGCCTGCTCACCAGCTTTATGGGGATCAAAACACTCCCAGGAGCGCGTGTGAACATCGCACGGTGCACCCCGAATGCCTGCGTGTGCTTATTTGTCAAGTGTTAGCTTACTAACACCAGCGACAGAATGGAGGTTTAGCATTGGCTCTGTGACTCTGCTCACCTGAGTTGGTTTTGCCTCACGGGGCCAGAGCTGGTAGGTGGGGCTGTAAAGAGACTGGGGAGAAATGGTCAGGTGCAGTGAGGTCATTAGAAGGAGGGTGGGGCAGCCCCTCTCCCCTCCCAGGGACTGGAAGAGAGGGGTGGGCGTGGGCAGTGGGCAGGGAGGGGCCTTGGGGCCACCTGCTGCACCTCCCAGCTTTTCCCATGATGCTTTCCAAGGGATACTATGCCAGGGAACACCCAGCTCCCAGGGGGAGCAGACCCCACGAGGAACCAAGGTGGATGTACGATCAGGTTGTCCCAGTAGTTCTTCTTGAAAGGGAGAGAGAGAGAGAGAGAGATCGATCTTCCATCTGCTCATTCACTCCCCAATGCCTGCAAACACTGGCCCTGGACAAGCCAAAGCCAGGAGCCTGGGATTGCGTCCAGGTCACCCATATGAGTGGAAACCCATGTCCCACGAAAACGTCTCCCTCCCAAATCACATCCGTTTCTGTCTTGGTAAGGTTTCCATTCAAGCACAGTAGCAGCTGGGCAGTTGTCTCTTTTTTCTCTGTAGTGGGGATTTTTTTTTTTTTTTTTTTTTTGACAGGCAGAGTGAGACAGTGAGAGAGAGACACACAGAGAAAGGTCTTTCTTCCATTGGTTCTCCCCCCAAATGGCCGCTATGGCCGGCGCTGCACTGATCCGAAGCCAGGAGCCAGGTGCTTCCTCCTGATCTCCCATGCGGGTGCAGGGCCCAAGCACTTGGGCCATCCTCCACTGTACTTCCGGGCCACAGCAGAGAGCTGGCCTGGAAGAGGAGCAACCGGGACAGAATCCGGCGCCCCAACCTGGACTAGAACCCGGTGTGCCAGCACCGCAGGTGGAGGATTAGCCAAGTGAGCCGCGGCGCCAGCCTGTAGTGGGGATTTAATTGGGGTAGAAGTGCACGCCATGCTGCATCCGTGTGTCATGTCAAGGACAGGGTGCATCACGACCCCGTCAGAGGGACCCGAAGGAGGTCTGGTTGGCTCAGGGAAGTCCTGAGGGTGGAATGACCGCCTAACGTGAGAATGCTCAGGTCCAGAAGAGGGAGCATAGTTGGAGAAGGTCAGAGAAGGAGGCAGAAGATGGACCACCATGAGTGCCTCCCAGAGGCAGTTAATAAAAGAAGAATGGGGGGGGGGGTGACACTGTGGCGTAGTGGGTAAAGCTGCTGCCTGCAGTGCCAGCATCCCATATGGGTGCTGATTCTAGTCCCGGCTGCTCCTCTTCCAATCCAGCTCTCTGCTGTGGCCTGGGAAAGCAGTAGAAAATGGCCCTAGTCCTTGGGCCCCTGCACCTGCGTGGGAGACCTGGAAGAAGCTCCTGACTCTTGCCTTTTGAATAGTCCCAGTTCTGGCTGTAGTGGCCATTTAGGGAGTGAACCAGTGGATGGAAGACCTCTCTCTCTCTCTTTCTGTAACACTGCCTTTCAAATAAATAAATAAATCTTAAAAAAAAAAAAGGTAGAAATGGAACAGGAAAGATGTAGAAGTGGAAAGGATAGTTTGGGAGGAGTTGTCTCTTGTTCAAGAGATGTCTCTTGTTCAAATAATGTGATGCGATTGCTATTTGAGGAATAATAATCAAGTTTATCAGTACATCATTTAAAACATGCAAAGGCTGAGAAGGCAAGGTAGCCCTTGCTCGTCATCCCGCTGGGAACCAGGCAGAATTTATTAAGTGCAGCCCCTCGTACTAATGGAAGGAACTTGAGCGCGTTGTGCCCTCCACCAGGTCCTAAAGTGGAAAAGAGAAATTACAAAATGACAGAGCAAACCCACTGTGTAAAGATGTGTGATGAAGCTGAGGCTTTGGTGAGGGTGTGGTGTGGTGCCCGAGGCAAGGTGTCTGCCCCAAGTCATGCCTACAAGCAATCTCCTTTCTTGGAAATCCTGTTGCATTCCTCCCAGTCTGTTGGTGATGTGTTAGTGTGCACACAGCTTTTGTCTACCATGTCTACCATGCATTGCAATAGTTCTTGACCAAAAGATACGGGACTTGAGGGTTTGTCCTCATCCAGGACTGTGGGGTGGCTGCGGTTGGGTCTTGATGGCTTTGAAAGCGGGCAGAGCATCGTAAGGAACCAGAACACCAAGCAAAGCACCACCTGGTGTAACGCGGGGCAACGGGAGATTCCTGTGTGGTGACGGCTTCCGAGTACGAAGTTCCTTTGTTGAACCTCTTGGGACAACAGACCTAGGGAAACGAAAAACCAAACCCGCTTTCGTATTTTTGACCCATCCTTGCCTCCAGCTGAATCATATGATTCCAACTGGGTGAAAATAAATAGCTAAGGACAGACAGGGAGATGTCCATTTAGGGCAGAAATGATGTGATGAGCTGCCTTAGTTCTTCCTATTGGAGACTCTGTCCCTGGCAGTGCCTCCTGCTCCTCTACCTTGTCAGTCAACGTTTTTAAGACAATAGGTTCTTTTTGCGGGTTCTGAACAACTAAACGGACACTGTCTGTGTCCCCGAGGCGTCCTTGTCCTCACACTACGGAGCTGTTGTTGTGATGTGTTTTGGGAGACGCGCATCTGTACCCAAGAGGCTGACGTCCCATAAACAAACAGGCACGGGTTTGTTCCAGTGAATGCACACTTGATGACTGCAAGGCTGGAAGTTACTCCAGATAAACTGAACAGGCCCTCTACAGCCTGGACTGTCTGTCGTCTTAGTTCAGGCTAAGCTTGCTAAGTGTCAGTTGCAATTTTGTACTGTATGTACTTGCAGCTTGGTTCCCAAAGCAGCCGTGTTGATTGACAGGGATATATTCATTTGTCCAGGGAGTTTTGTGTTGCTGTAAAGTGAGGCAGGAGCTGACTTTGATTGAGAACACTTACTCCCAAGGTTGACAACAATGTCCCATTACTCTTCTTCATCTTCTTCTTCTCCTCCTCCTCCTCCTCCTTCTTTTCCATTTCTGTAGCTACTTTCCTGGCTGGCAAATCTGAAATGACCCAGATTGCTGCCTGTCTTTGGAAGATCCTTATTTTGCCTGCAAAAGAAAGTCATGCATTTGGAAGAAGAACATAAAAAAAGACGGGAATGGTGGAGACCCGAGAAATTACTCTTCCAGAACCATTCCGCCGATGTGTGCTCAGAGTCCAGTTCTCTGAGGCTAGGAGGAGGCCCCAGGAGCAAGGCCAGTATTTCCTTTATTACTTTAGTGAGCCATTCTTCTTGAGTATGTAATATTGATGCAAATGAAATTGGCTTAACTAGGACATGTCATTTCCTAATCCTTGTCCATAAAAGAGAATTGGCCATAATTTAGGTTAACTCAAAATATATTATTTAATTGTCTTTGTTTCATGTCACTATTAGATCACTTTCTAACCTTACTCCTCCTGAAAGTCTGTAGGTTTTTTTTTTTTTTTTTTAAAGATTTCTTTTAAAGGCAGAGTGATGGAGAGAGAGAGAGAGACAGAGACTCTGAGAAAGATCTTCTGTTCACTGGTTTGCTGCCCAAATGGCTGCAAGCCAGGAGCCAGGAATGTCCACCTTGGTCTCTGATTTGGGTAGAAGGGACCCAGGTACTGGAACCACCTGCGGCTGCTTTCCCTGGGGCGATTAGCAGGAAGCTGGATTGGAGGTGGAGCAGCTGGCACTTGAATGACTCTACCATATGGGATGCTGGTATTGCAAGGAACAGCTTAACCTGTTGCAACACAATGCTGGCACCAGTATTTTTTGTTGAATGTTTGCTGAGTTCCTTTGAATCACATGGAAAGAATGCTCAGTGTAAACATGTCTGATAGGTGTTTCACAGGTTTCACTTTGAATTTCCAAACTGACAAGTTTCTTTCTTGGCATCCACTCCTACCTTCTTATGTCTCCTTCTCTGCTTATCTTAATGGACTTGTCTTAAATCACCACTTGATTGGCATCCAATGATTGGCTTAACCCTGGGTTAAGCCACCACCTGCAATGCTGGCATCCCTTATTGGAGTGTTGGTTCCAGTCCTGGCGGCTCCACTTCTAATCCAGCTCTCTGCTAATGTGCCTGGGAAGGCAGTGGAAGATGACCCTAATACTCTGTCCGCTGCCACCCATGTGGAGGACCAGGATGTAATTCCTGACTCCTGGTTGTAACCTGTCCCAGCTCTGGCTGTCGCAGTCATCCGGTCATCTGGGGCGTGAACCAGCAGATGGGAGAACTCTCTCTCTCTCTCTCATCTCTCTCTCTCATCTCTCTCTCTCATCTCTCCCTCTCTCTCTCTCTCTCTCCATCACTCTACCTTTCAAATAAATAAATCATTTTGGGGCAGGTATAATGGGTAAAACCACCACCTGCAGTACCAGCATCCCATGTGGGCACCGGTTCAAGTCCTGGCTGCTCCTCTTCCAGGCCAGCTCTCTGCTATGCCCTGGGAAGGCAGTGGAGGATGGCCCAAGTCCTTCGGCCCCTGCACCCATGTGGGAGACCTGGGAGAAGCTCCATTGCGGCCCTTTAGGGAGTGAACCAGTGGATGGAAGCCCTCCCTCTCTCTCTGCCTCTTCTCTCTTTTTGGAACTCTGATTTTCAAATAAGTAAATAAATCATAAAAAAATTATCATTTGGACTTAAATGAAACCTTTTGTTATAGAAAACCTCAGACATACAAAGTGTGCTTTAATAACACCATGAGTTTTCAAATACTCGACATCTAATTTCTACAATTATCAATGCATGGAAAATTCCATTTCTGATACACTCCAATTCTCAAGAATTAGTGGCTATAATGGAAAATGCTGATAAACTGGATTCCATTAAAATGAGGAACTTCTGTTTATCCAAATATACTATGAAGAGCACGGAAAGCAAATGTCTCATTCTGGAAAATCTACAGAAAAATTCAGACAACCCAATAGAAGAAAACTGGGTAAGAGGCTTGGACAGGTGCTTTATAAAAAATGATAGCCAAGTGGGTACCATACTGAAGAAAAGGTGCTTGGTTATTAGGGAATCAAAGATATGATTCCACTTTACATCTCTCAGAATGGATACAACTAGAAAACTTGGTAATAGCAAATCAAATTCTTATTCAGCACTGGCTGAGGTAGAGACTAGCATAACTACATAGAAAATCTACTTGGTGCTATCTACTAAAGTTGAATACATGTTTGTCCTATTACCCAGAGCTCTGCTCCTCGGTGTACAGCAAACACAAATACATGTGTGTACAGACATTCTCACAGCATCATAATTATTTCACAGTAGAGACAGTTCCATTGCTTGACAACAATAGATTTGGCGAATTCATTACACTTAGGCGATGGAACAATTCGCAACAATGGAAATTCAATTCCTTTCTGGTCATGTGTAACAGTGTGAAGGAATTTCACAATGTCTAGTAAGAACAAGGGATATATATATATATATATATGTATGTAATATATATATATATATACACACACACACATACTGATCAACTAATGGGAAAAAGCAGAGTAGGATCCTCAGTGAATTAATCCTTAGGCTGGTAAAAACAGATGGAATCAATCTTTTTTAAGAGATCCATTTATTTGAAAGTCAGAGATACAGAGACAGAGAGAGAGGAATTCCACCCACTGGTTCATTCCCCAAGTGGCCACAATGGCCAGAGTTCCTAATTTTAATACTCGAAATGTCAGTTCTAAACCAAAATTTCAACGAATTTAAAGAAGCAAAATAGATCTCATTCACAGAAAAAAAGGTGAACATGAACATGAAAAAGAAGAAGAGCGACTGTGAGGAAGCCGGGCTCCTGGGCTGACTGAGTGAGGCCTTGCAAAGTCTGTAAATACGCTTACCTAAACTAGCATTCCTAAAAGAGGGCTAGGTGTTGTGGCACAGTGGGTTAGGACACCGCCTGGGACCCCCTCATCCCACATCAGAGCACTAGTTCAAGTCTCAGCTGTTCTGTTTCCTGCACGGAGTTTCCAAGCTCCTGGCTTGGGACTGGCCCAGTCTTAGCTGCTGCAGGAATGAACCAGCGGGTAGAAGATCTTCCTCTATCTCTGTATCTTTGTTACACTGACCTTCAAGTGGATGAAAAGAAACAAACAGTTTTTTAAAAAATTGTTTAAGGAAGCCACAGGCAATGAAAAGAAACCAGGGAAACTACACACGTGTACTTCAAAGAGTTTGTGGAAATGCATATCATGGAAAAAGACATAAATTTCAAAGGATTTGTGTTTGCAACAAAATAGGTATTTTTGAGGGGGTAAAGACGTTGATTCAAGAAAGTTACTTCATTCAGTAATCTTTAATTCCACTTTCCCTGGACGTTTTGAAGTACCCTCACACGAAAAGTAGAAAAAAGAAGAAAAAAATTGAAATTATAACAACAGAAACAGATAGAAAACTGGAGCTGAAAAGGACAAGAGCTGAAATGAAAAATTCGTTAGATGGACTCAACAGCAGATCTGAGCAGCAATATGAAAATAGGACACTGAAATTATCCAGTCAGAAAAGCAGAAAGAAAAAAGAAGGAGGAAAAAGTGGAAAAGGCTGAGACTTCTGGGATACTATTAAGTGAACCAGGGTGTGTCATATGGAACTCCTAGGAGAGGAAGAAAATGGGGAAAACAGATATTAGGAGAAGTAATGGCCCCAAACATCACACATCTGAAGATCAAATAATGAAGCTACACATCCAGGAAGCTCCATGAACTCCAAGTAGGATAAACGCACAAAGATCCACACCAAGATAGAGTTTAACAAAACTGTTCAATGCCAAAGACAAAGAGAACATCTTTTTTGTTTGTTTGTTTTACTTTTATTTAATAAATATAAATTTTCAAAGTACAGTTTATGGATTACAATGGCTCCCCCCCCATAACTTTCCTCCCACTCGCACCCCTCCCATCTCCCGCTCCCTCTCCCATTCCATTCACATCAAGATTCATTTTCAATTATCTTTATATATAGAAGATCAATTTAGTATATATTAAGTAAAGATTTCATCAGTTTGCACCCACACAGAAACACAAAGTGTAAAATACTGTTTCAGTACTAGTTATAGCATTACTTCACATTGGACAACACATTAAGGACAGATCCCACATGAGAAGTAAGTACACAGTGACTCCTGTTGTTGACTTAACAATTTGACACTCTTGTTTATGGTGTCAGTAATCTCCCTAGGCTCTGGTCATGAGTTGCCAAGGCTATGGAAGCCTTTTGAGTTCGACGACTTTGATCTTATTCCGACAGGGTCATAGTCAAAGTGGAAGTTCTCTCCTCCCTTCAGAGAAAGGTACCTCCTTCTTTGATGGCCTCGTTCTTTCCACTGGGATCTCACTCGCAGAGATCTTTCATTTAGGTCTTCTTCTTCTTCTTCTTCTTCTTCTTCTTCTTCTTCTTCTTCTTTTTTTTTTTTTGACAGAGTGTCTTGGCTTTCCATGCCTAAAATACTCTCATGGGCTCTTCAGCCAGATCCGAATGCCTTAAGGGCTGATTCTGAGGCAAGAGTGCTATTTAGGACATCTGCCATTCTATGAGTCTGCTGTGTATCCCGCTTCCCATGTTGGATCATAAAGATAACATCTTTAAAGCAGCCAGAGGAATCATCTCATCATACACATTAGTCAATAATTTCTCATCAGGGGCTGGCGCTGTGGCGCAGTAGGTTAATCCTCCACCTGTGGCGCCGGCATCCCATATGGGTGCCAGTTCTAGTCCTGACTGCCCCTCTTCCAATTTAGCTCTCTGCTATGGCCTGGGAAAGCAGTGGAAGATGGCCCAAGTGCTTGGGCCCCTGCACCTGCGTGGGAGACCTGGAAGAAACCCCTGGCTCCTGGCTTCAGATGGGTCAAGCTCCAGCTGTTGTGGCCATTTGGGGAGTGAAGCAACGGAAGGAAGACCTTTCTCTCTGTCTTTCCCTCTCACTGTCTGTAACCCTACCTCTCAAATAAATAAATAAAATCTTTTAAAAAAATTTCTCATCAAAACCATGGAGACCAGAGGAAAGGATGACTTTTTTTTTTAAAGATTTATTTATTTATTTGAAAGTCAGAGTTACACAGAGAGGAGAGAAAGAGAGAGAGAGAGAGAGAGAGAGAGAGAGATCTTCCATCCTCTGGTTCACTCCCCAGATGGCTGCAATGGCCAGAGCTGTGCCGATCTGAAGCCGGGAGCCAGGAGCCTCTTCCAGGTCTCCCATGTGGGTGCAGGGGCCCAAGGACTTGGGCCATCTTCTAGCTTTCCCAGGTCATAGCAGAGAACTGGATGGGAAGTGGAGCAGCCGGGTCTCAAACCAGTGGCCAAATGGGATGCCGGCACTTCAGGCCAGGGCAATAACCTACTGCACCACAGCGCCAGCCCCTTGAGAAATGTTTTAGGGAGTCCTGAAGCTGAAATGAAGGGGCACTAGATAGCGACGTGGAGTGACATGAAGAAATAGAGAACTACTGGAAGGTAAATATATAGGTCAGTATTAAAGACCGGCCAACTGAGGCCGGCGCTGTGGCTCACTAGGCTAATCCTCCGCCTAGTGGCACTGGCACACCGGGTTCTAGTCCCACTCGGGGCGTCGGATTCTGTCCCGGTTGCCCCTCTTCCAGGCCAGCTCTCTGCTGTGGCCAGGGAGTGCAGTGGAGGATGGCCCAAGTGCTTGGGCCCTGCACCTCATGGGAGACCAGGAGAAGCACCTGGCTCCTGCCATCGGATCAGCGTGGTGCGCCGGCCGCGGCGGCCATTGGAGGGTGAACCAATGGGAAAGGAAGACCTTTCTCTCTGTCTCTCTCTCTCACTGTCCACTCTGCCTGTCAAAAAAACAAAACAAAACAAAAAAAAAACGGCCAACTGTTTTGGTTTGTGATTCCTTTTGTTTCATGTACAGCTGGCAGACAGATGCACAAAGCAAATCTGTGTAAGTAAAGCTGCAGTGGGTAAATATGTAATTTGTGACAATAACAACAGGAAAAGAGTAGAGCTGTACAGAAGCAGAGTTTTTGCATGCTTTTGTAGCTAAGTTGGTGTCCGTTCAAATTAATAAATTTAGGATGCCAAGAGCAGCAACCACTGAGAAAATAACTGAAAACAATACAGAAAAGGAAGTGAGGGTGGAATAAAACAGGTACTCTAAGAAAAAAAAAAAAACCACAAAGGAAGACAGTACTGGAGGAATTCATGAACAAAATTTTTGACATGGAAAAGAAATAGTAAAATGCAGATATTAAGCCTTCTTTATGAGTCATTGTTTTAAATGTAAATTGATTAAACTCCCTGATTAAAAGTCAGATCCTGACAGAATGCATAAGAAAGCATGATTCAACTATATGATGTTTACGAGAGACTTACCTAAGTTTCAAATCATACACAGGTTGAAAGTGGAAAGTTGGAAAAATATATCCCATACAAATAGTAACCAACAGAGAGCAGGAGTGGCAAAACCAATATCAGACCCAATAGGCTCTAGGGTAGAAACTGGTACAAGAGGGGTAGTTAAGCCACTGCCTAGGGGGCTTACATCCCACATCCAAGTTCTTGGGATGGAGCTCCACTTGTGCTTCTGATCCAGCTTCCTGCTAATGCGCCTGGGAAGCAGCAGGTGACGGCTCCAGTACTTGAGTTCTTGTCACCCAGGTGGGAGACCCAGATAGAGTTCCAAGCTCCTGGCTGCAGCCTGGCTCAGCCCCAGCTATTGTGGGCACTTGGAGAGTGGTCTAGCAAATGAGCTCTCTCTCTCTCTCTCTCTCTCTTTCAAGTACACAATAAAACAATAAAAGAAACTGTTACAAGTGACAAAAAGATTATATATTGCTAAAAAAGTCAATTCATCAAAAATATGTAACAATTTACATAAAGATTTTATTTATTTATTTGAGAAGTAGAGTTATAGACAGAGAGACAGAGAGAGAGGTCCTCCATCTGCTGGTCCACTCTCCAAATGGCCGTAATGGCCAGAGCTGTGCCAATCCAAAGTCAGGGCCAGGAGCTTCTTCTGGGTCTCCCATGGGGGTGCAGAGGCCCAAGGACTTGAGCCATCTTCTAGTGCTTTCCCAGGCCATAGCAGAGAGCTGGATGGGAAGAGGAGCAGCCGGGACCAGAACCAGCACCCATATAGGATGTCAGCACTGCAGGTGGAGGATTAACCTACTGCGCTACGGCGCCGGCCCCCAAAATATGTAACAATTATAAACATCTAAGCAAGAAACAGCCAAGCTCTCATCTGTAAAGCAAGCATTGGCAGAATTGTTAGCAGGGGAAATAGTCTCACAATGAAGGTTGGAGACTTTGATACCTAACATTCCATATAGGGTAGAATATGTAGACAGAGCTCATTGAGGAAGGAGAAGATTTGAACAACACTGTATATCAACTAGGCCTAACTTACATGTCCAGAACTTTCCGCCAACAAGAAGCATACCTTCTTTTTCTTCAGTGTATAAACAGCTATTTATTTATTTGAAAGGCAGAGTTACACAGAGGCAAGGAGAGCAGAGAAAGAGAGAGAGGGATTTTCCGTCTGCTGGTTCAGTCCCCAAATGGTTAAATCTGCCAGGGCTGGGCCAGGCTGAAGCCAAGAGCCAGGAGCTCCATCTGGGTCTCGGGGACCCACGTGCCTGGACCATCTTTTGATGCTTTCCTAGACAAAAAAGCAGGAAGCTGGATAGGAAGCGGAGCAGCCAGGACTCGAACAAGAGCCCATATGGGATGCTGGCACTGCAGGCGGCGGCTTTATCCGCTACACCACAGCGCCAGCCCCTGCCACCTTCTTTTGATCTAGACATTTAGGTGGAGCTTTGAGACTCAAAGAATATTAGGGTTCTTATTCTCAGTACTGTATAGTAGAATGATTTTAACATGGATGCTAATTTGGAGTGAGGAAGGAAAATACACTGAAGGCTCTAGTTGTTCTAAAATATTTGTGGCACATCAGGTTAAGCTGCTGCCTGTGGTGATGGCATCCCGTGTAGGAATGCCAGTTCAAATCCCTGTTGCTCCACTTCTGATCAAGCTCCCTGCTAATGCACCTGGGAAATCAGCAGAAAGCAGTTGCTTGGCACCTGCTACCCACCTGGGAGGCCCAGATGGAGTTCCAGGCTCTTGGCTTCGGCCTGACCCAATTCCAGCCATTGCAACCATTTGGGGAGTTTGAATCAGCAAATGGATGTTCTCTCTCTCTCTCTTTCTCTCTCTCTCTCAACCTCCTCTCTCTGGTCTCTCTCTTCCCCTCTGGTTAGCCGATGTGGTGTTAGGACTTTGTGCAGTGAAAGCAAATGCATTGTGTCCAGAAGCTTAATTGTGAACAGAGTTTGTGTGTCGTGGAAGGGAGGAAGGGGACACAGCAGAAATCAGAAGAGAAATTGAGTTCCCGTCAGTCTTCCTCTATTAGAAGACGTGACAAGGAGCAGGACTTTGCCCTGAGAAGCTGAGGCAAGCAACAGTCATTAGCAAGCAGGTCAAGGGCAGAAAGAAATGTGGCCGGCAGGACAGCTACTAGTACTGCCAGAGAATGCGGGATGTGACTTCCTCCAGGAAAGTAGGCTCAGCAACCACTGAAAAGTTTGACTGTGAGCCAAGAAGAGTGGGGAGTGTGGGGGGGAGATAGGAGAGAGAAGGAGGGAAAGAGAGAGAAGGAGAGACAGAGTGAGAGAGAGAGGGAGAGAAAGAGAGAGAGAGAGAGCATGTGATAGGAGAGAGAGAGACAGAGAGGTAGGAGAGAGAGACAGATAGGAGAGAGTGAGATAGGAGAGAGAGGTAGGAAAGAGAGATAGATAGGAGAGAAAGAGATAGGAGAGAGAGAGATGGGGGGGAGGGAGAGAGCGCACAGCACCCCCCTGCTTCAGTCACAAGCCTTCCTCCTTGTAGGAACACTTTCTCATAGGAAGGAGCTGACCCTGCTGTAGTGAGTACAAGGGAAGGCTCCAAGTGGGTGTGTTCCAGGCCCTGGATATAGCACAGAGGGATACTGTCAATCAATCTGATTGCCAAAAACTGGTGCTTTGGTTTCTTGATGATTGGAGTCTATGGAAGAATTTGGGTAAGACCGTTGGGTTCATGGATTGATGCATTTGTTGGATTTATGGATTGATCATAATCCGGGAGACCTGGGTTTCACTTCCGACTCCTGGGAGATACAAGAATTGCTACATCAGTGCCCAAAAGACCAAAGAGCTGGAGGAACGCACCTGTAGCTGAACAAGGTGGTTTTTCTGACTGCAGTGAGAGACAACGCAGACAACAGGGAACACGGATGGCCTGTATTAGAGGGAGGCAGAAAGGGCTTATGGGATTTGGACTGTGTTAGGTGTTTGGGGAAAAGAAGTAGGACTTCGGTCTGAAGCGGATGCCATCCGGAAGTGGAATGAACTCTGAGTATCTAAACAGTTTCTAACCAGAAGGTGGGAGCGTGGAGGCTGTGCTGGAGCTTTGACCACTGAGACACAGCAGCCGGGGTCACGTGAACCTGCAAGAGGGGATGACTGGCATTTTGTGGCGTGGGCCGTGTCCGTGTTTCGCCCGTGTTCAGACATGACACAGAGTGGTCTTATTGTTGTCTCGAGCCCTCGTGGTGACAAAGGTGGCTTCATCTGATGCTGCTGTCTTGTGAAATTGCTTATGTTAACAGCACAACTCCAAGACTGGATTGCAAACGCCGCAGTGGCTTTTAGCAACACCCACTCCAGTGGATTCTACAGATGTTATAGATTTCTGTTAGGCCGTCACAAAACACACCAAACACCGGAGTAAGGGAAAGGGTTTATTGGGGAAAACCCAGCAGACTGGAGGGGAGGGACGAAGAAGGATAAGAGAGAGAAATAGAGTATAAGAGAGAGGGAGACAGAGCAGAGGAGCTAGTGAGGAGAGAAGATAGAGCAGAGCAAAGAGAGACAAGGAGAGGAGAAGAGAGCAGGAGAGAAGAGCCAAGAGAGCAGAAGAGCAGAGCCAAGAGAGCCACGTGTTCAGGAACAGGCCCTTTTAAAACCTTGCAGAGGGCGGGCAGGGAAGCAGGAGCAGCCAATCCCATTAGGATGGGGGTGGAGCTTGACAACAGCGCTTGGGCCATGTGGCTGCCTGGCTTCCAGCAATGGTGGTGGGAGCTAAAGCCTAGGATGTAAATCAGGGTGTAGATCGCACCGCAGATAAAGCTGCACCATTTTCCCAACAACAGACAGCTCCGAGGTCTCAGAACTGCTTTCTCTCTCTCAGAGACCTCTACACAGGGTGACGTTAGCTTGACGTTGTCAAGGCAACAAACAACAGTGGGTTTCAGCGATAAAGATACTTGTCTCACTTGCACACATAAAACAATTCTGAAGGTAGGGAAGATGGCTGGGAAGATGGCTCCGTGGTAACCCAGAGCCCAGTCTTCTGCCACCTCAGCACTCTGTCTTCCTTAGTTTTGTTCCTTAGCTTTTGTTTTGACTGATGGCCCAAGGTGACTGCTCAAGTTCCAGCCATCACACTCAAATTTCACTGAACAGAAAGAGGAAAGAAAGAAGAGAGAGCCCTGCTTTGCCTTTAATGGGACTTCCTGAAACTACTAATCGGTAGGTTTATTTTTATTTCATTTACCAGAGCTTAATTGCAGAAAAAAAATGTTCCTGAAGTGGCAACAGGTTCACTTGATAGTTGTGTTCTTTTATTAAAGGAAGAGCAATAAATAATTGGCCCATGGGGGGCTCCAGATATGTGGAGCTGGGCTACAATGGCCACACTGAGTTCTAAGAGAGGTAATTCTATTGGCTATTGTTGGATACAAACGTTCCTCACTAGTGAAACAGCAAGACACTAATTCTGTTAGGAGGATGCCTCCTTTTCTGTCTTTTCTTTTGTAACAGTCCGGGGAGTTCACGTTTCCAAAGTGAACTTTCCTTTTCAGTCTTGGGTGCTTGATTGAAAAGAATGCTGGGATTCAGCCGGCCTCGCTGCTGCTAAGCTGTCCGACAATTTCCTCAGACAGCAGGGGAAGAGACAGTCCCGTTGTTGGAAATGCTTTGCTTAAAAATGGACAAAACTCATCTTGCAGATTTTCTTGTAGGAATAACTTCATCCCTTGGCTTTGAAGAGCTATAAAATCACGGCATGTGCCTCTTAGCTTTTTTTTTTTTTTTTTAAATTCTCTTTCTTTTCAAAAAGAGGTAAAAAAACAAGATGAATGGAAATTGTCAGCAAGAGGTTGGCACTGTTGCTGTGTACAGACATCTGGGCTGGAAATGTGAGAAAATTGTAAAGAATTTGCAAAGGTTCAAAGGCCCAGGTTATTAAACTTTTAATAATCTTATTCTGCAGGGCTCACCCCCTGCTATTCTTTCAAGGTAGTAGAAAAACAATCGCAGTTAATTAGAG
The DNA here is from genome assembly GCF_964237555.1 of Oryctolagus cuniculus. Classification (NCBI taxonomy): domain Eukaryota; kingdom Metazoa; phylum Chordata; class Mammalia; order Lagomorpha; family Leporidae; genus Oryctolagus; species Oryctolagus cuniculus. The sequence continues at coordinate 98,950,002 of NC_091444.1, read as the reverse complement.
CTGAATCTTCCTTGGGAAAAACCTATAGAAATCATCGGGGATTTTTACAGCGTCTGAGAGTTGAGAACTACAGATCTGAAAAAAGCACAGCTTCATTTTTATTGAAGAAATTTGAAGCATTTGGGGATGAGATGTAAATGAAATAGAATATACTTTTTTTTTTTTTTTTTTGCTTTCTAAAAAACCTGCCATGAATTCATACAGTCGATTTAAGAAGACGGTTTTGTAAGAATTACCTCCGAAAATCATCGCACTTAGGATTTTAGCTTTTCTCCCATGGATATGTCAGAGCAAAATGAAATCTTTGCAGCCCATAGAGATATGTTGGACAGAGGCCACGTCTTGGGGTCAGTGACCAAGTTCTTTGATCCAAGGAACAGCACCCACTCCACTTGAAATATGATGAAAATTATGAACAGAGATACTAACAATTGATTTTTGCCACACACTCGTAATGTCCACACCTTGCTATTTTCCTGTTTGAAATGAGTTTTCTTCTAAAACCATCTGAGAAGTTTATGAAGGCTTGTGGAAATGTGGAGTTGAAAGACAAGTGCATTTGGGTGCAAACAAAATGGAAATCCACGCATCCTGTGTCATCATTTGCATCTTTCCATGAGCTTGTGGACTAGTACTACATATGCAGGCTCTATTTTGCTGTTTGTTGTACATGACTATGTTTATTGTGTGAAATTTTTACAGTAGGTGCTCACCTGTCGATATAAAATATGCACCTCAAATCACATGTGTGTATCGGAAGCTTGAAGACACAGGAAAACTTTAAACTGAGTGGTGGCCAGTGCCACGGTTCACTAGGCTAATCCTTCGCGCCCGCACCCTGGGTTCTAGTCCCGGTTGGGGCGCCGGATTCTGTCCCAGTTGCTCCTCTTCCAGGCCAGCTCTCTGCTGTGGCCCGGGAAGGCAGTGGAGGATGGCCAGGTCTTTGGGCCCTGCACCCGCCTGGGAGACCAGGAGGAAGTACCTGGCTCCTGGCTTTGGATCAGCGAAGCGCGCCGGCCATGGCGGCCATTTGGGTGGTTAACCAACGGAAGGAAGACCTTTCTCTCTGTCTCTCTCTCTCACTGTCTAACTCTGCCTGTCAAAAAATAAATAAATAAAAAATAAACTGAGTGGTACCCAGCACGCTGAAAGAATTTCACTCAGCAGTTTCTAGCCGTGGGCATCCCAATGTGATTTTTCGAGAGATGATGCTTGGAGTTGTTTAATAGGCTCAGTGATTCCAAATCCAAGTCCATATTGCAGACTGTCCGGCTCTTTGTAAGACTAATTGACTTTGCTGCAGAGTTTTTTGGCCAAGCTGTTATTATTTTTACTACATTTTCCTTCTTAATAACGTCAGATTGAGCTCACTTCTAAAATTCAAGTTCCCTTTTATGAGTTTGTTAGCCTTTCCTCCACCAAATTAAGGACCGACTAGGCAAGACAGCCAGGAATGCTCACAGCTCTGCGCATTTGTTAATTGCTTGTTGCTTGCACTACATTCGAGGGGAAATTATTGCCACTATAAACCAAAGAGCGCAGAGGAGAAGCGGTGATATAAACATGGACCTGGAATAGAACAGCAAAGCAAGAGATGTAAAAGCCCTGCTTTTTCTATAGATGGCCCTCCTAGGATGGCTGCAAGCACTTGAATCAGACCCAGACACAGACACCCGCATGGGGGACCTCCGGGAAAAAGATTTGTTGTTTCGGTTTGTTTCAACAGCCTTTGGGATGCACTGCTTTTGTTTGTGGAAGAGAATGTGGACTCCTAGGATGGAGAGGAAGTAGTAAGCTCTGCCCCACTGCAAAACCGGCTGCAAAAGTGGCTGGATCCCCTGGACTGCGAGAGTGAGGAAGGAGAAATAAAAATCCCAACACTGGAATTTCTGACCCTTCTAGAATGCAGGGTGTGCGTTAATTCCACTTCTCCAGGCCTGACAGTCCTTGGAAATTTCCCTTGGAATATCCCGGGGCGGATTAAAGCCTCCAGCCTTCCAGACAGAATCCCTAACTCCCTAGCTTGTTCCGTCGTCGTGCAGTTCTGTCCCCACCCAGGGACCTCTCTGTGCCCAGCCGACGATGCTGCCATCACTCCGCTTTTAGGCTAGGGAAGGCATCCAGGGGCCCCGGCTCAGGTTGCAAAGGTTTCCCGCAGCATCAGGTAACTCCCTTTGCCTTTAGAAGGACCACCGAGACCTCCAAGGCTGCACGATTCATTACCAATTACCGATTCCCTGGGCCATCCGGTTCCCTGGCAGCAGGGTTTCCGATGAATTTGCGTTGCAAATTGAAAACACGCTGTCAACAGCCAAGAGTCCAGAAGATGTTTACCTTAAGTTTCCCAAGGAAGGCTTTCCCACCAGGGGAGGAGGAGGGAGGTTTTGGGTACGGAGTAGGGTTCTAGACTTTCTCCTCTTTCTGGGGTCGGGGCTGTGGTTAGGAAGGGAGGCAGAGAGGAGGTGATGGGGCTATGTGAGGACTCGCTGGGATTCTTGCCTAGGCTGTTCCTGTGCCTTTGTTGTGGAATCTGAGATGGGGCATGGAGGGGCAGATGTCCCAGCTGATGCAATGCCGGTTGACTTTGCTAAGGGCACAGGTGCTGGCCTGTGACCCTGTGGAAGGCCTCCTGCTGCAGTGAATAAACTGACCTCCTGGTTGGTTATATCACTTCCCCAAAGACACCTGGGAGTCAGCATTTCGGTTTCCTGGAAGCTCCGTGCTTTCCCATAGCTTATGACCTTGGCTTAAATAGTGGCTTATGGGGACCGGTGCTGTGGCATAGCGGATAAAGACACCACCTGTCATGCCAGCATCCCTTATGGGCACCACTACAAGTCCCAGGTCCCCACTTCCCACCCAGCTCTCTGCTATGGCCTGGGAAAGCAGCAGAAGATGGCCCAAGTCCTTGGGCCCCTGTACCCTTGTGGGAGACCCAGAAGAAGCTCCCGGTTCATGGCTTTGGATCAGCTCTAGCCACTGCGGCCATCTGAGGAGTGAACCAGCGGATGGAAGATTCTCTCTCTCTCTCTTTCTCTCTGCCTCTGCCTCCCTGTAACTCTGTCTTTCAAATAAATAAATAAATCTTTTTTAAAAAGTGACTTATAATTTATGTGTATAAAATGAAGCACTAGAAATGAATGTGTAAGTTTATGTCCAAATGGAGAATATTGGGGATTAGGCTTCAAAGGGAAACTATTCAACTTTTTGAATGTGGTGAGCCAAGTACTGTCCACCCACTTTCTGAAAGCACTATGGGATGTAGCCCAGCAGTTCAGCTAGAGTACAGGTGCATTTTATCTTGGATGATTAGGGCCCTGGTGTCCTGCTCCGGGAGAGAGGCACTGGGGGCCTCCACAGGGCCTGGGCTGGAAATGTGGGTCCCGTGGGTGGCCTAGGGACGTCTACTGTGGACATTCTACTCATCGGAGTCTCCCCTTCACCCCTAAATTACAGTGGAATGTGTTTACTTAAATTACATATCATCAAATTGCGAGTCCTACCCAGAGATCAGACAAGCATTTCGAGCACGTCTGAAGAAGAAACTTAACCCACTGTGAACTTGGGGAGGGGGGGAAAACCACCCATGGGTCTATGGCTGCCGAGGGAAAGTGGACTTGGCTTTGGCCAGGGCGGAAAGGAGGCGGCCGGCAGGCAAGTTCATTTCCCAGAGGGCTTTCTGGAGGCCACAAAGCAAGGCAGCCTTGCTGAGTGCGTGGGGGTGAGATGAAACGCTGACACTCCCAGAGGGATCCTACCAGGGCTGCATGTGCACATTCCCAAGACACAGGAAATGACAAAGTTCAGAAGCTCAGCTCCAGTTAGAGACAGACTCCCAGAGGGGCTGTAATGAGAGAGGGGAGACTGAACTTCAGGGAGGAAGGGAGAGGCATGGCGTGGGTGGGCCAGTGGAGGGGGTGACTTCTTTAGTGGGACACCCTTGTCACCTTTCTGGGCCACCCTCAGTCTCTCTCTAAAGAGCTTTCTGTGGCCCTGAGCTTACCCCAAAAACGAGGATGTGCGCATGGCTTTTCTACCCTTTCTTTGTGGTTTCAAATTCTTGGTATATTGCATCCCCCCCCCAACCCCCGCCCCGCCCCGCCCCGCCCAATCTATCTTAAGTAGCAAAGTTCTCCTACTCCCCAGGCAAGTCTTTCCAAAGGCGTCCTCCCCGTGGGTACTGGAGGAGCAGCAAGGGGAAGATTTGGATGTTGGGGGTTGTGGAAATCGGTTCAGGCTTGGACCCAGCGGCTGATCAACAATAGATACTTATTTCTCACAGTTCTGCAGGGAAAGCCAGAGAAAGTTCCTGGCTCTGGCTGCAGCCTGGCCCACCTGTGGCCGTTGTGAGCATTTGTAGAGTGAACCAGAGGGTGGAGGACTTCTGTCTGTCTGTCTCTGTTGCTCTGCCTTTCAAATAAACGCTTATTGATTTGAAAGACATAGATGCACACAGAGAGAAACAGAGAGAGACAGAGATCTTCCATCTGCTGTTTCGTTTCTTAAATGCCTGCAATAGTCAGGTTTGGGTCAAGCCGAAGCCAGGAGCCAGCAGCTTCATCCAGGTCTCTCACATGGGTGTAGGGGCCCAAACTCTTGGGCCATCCTCCAATGCTTTTCCCAGGCCATTAGCAGGAAGCTGGCTTGGAAGTGGAGCAGCTGGGACATGAACAGGGGCCCATGTGGGATGCCAGAATCACAGGTACTGGCTTTACCTGCTAGGCCACAGCACCGGCCCCCAAAGTGGATCTTAGCGACTGCACCAAACTCCCGTCCCTGGATGGCCATTTTCTTGCTGTTTTGTCACATGATGGAAGGTAGACAGACTCTGGGTCTCTCTGTTGTAAGGGTTCTAATCCCATCCACATGAGAATCACGTCTCAAAGACCCCACTTCTGAATGTCATGTGGAGAGCTAGCTTTCAACATGGGAATCTTGCGACCATCAAAACAAACAAACAAACAAAACCAAACAAATACACTGCACCTGTTGCTTATTATTAGCAACAATTTATTATTAGCAATCACTTTCCAGATTTAAAAAAAAAAAAAGCTCAAAAAATACATCAAAATGGCACTGCAAAATATTTACCTGGAAGATTAGAAGGAGACTGGAGCTAGAGCCTTAGAATTAGCTTGCGATGATAAAGAAAAAACAACACCGATTTGTACTCTCCTTTCAGGAAAGTGACCCCAGCACATTTTTCTGGAAGCGACAACATTGCACGAGGAAGCAGTGTGCTGACTTCTGGGTGATTGTTCTCTACGAAGTCTGCACGACCTAAAATTTCATCTGGGCCACTTTGATGTTCTGCAGAGCGAGAGAAGCCCATCAGCTGAGACAACTGGAGTCTGGGTTTGACTTTGATCTCACTCAGTGACAATGTATCAGTGTAACGGAAACGGTAACATGGTTCAGGACTAAGTGTAATCAGAAAACAATTGGGGAAAAGGGGAAAAGTATTCCTTTTGGAAACTGAAGGATTTGAGACTCTGGGTAGAGGGAGCTCAGGGCTTCTAGAAATCCCAGTCTTACATTTCATCAGCTGCTTGTGCCTTGAGTCGGGGCTGTGGGTCTTGGATGTGTTGTCTCGGGGTAGAGGGCGGTTGCTACGTTATCAGTGTCAAATAAAAGTGTGAAGGAGAGAAGGGCAGATCCCAGGGTAGGTCATTTAGAATGGAGACCTTCTCAATCCAAAGAAGAGTCCTGGCGAGGATGCCTCCCACAAGGGAATAAGAACCGAGTCCCATAGACACCCAGGGAAAGTCTAAGTTGCAAGTTTCCAAGGTCATGTCCAAGTTCCTCTAGCTTTGCCTCTCTTGTGGGTACACTTGGCATAGGTCAAGCTGCTGGCATTTTATTTTTAGGTTGATTAATTTTTATGTTGCTGAAAGGCAGAGAGAGAGAGAGAGAGAGAGAGAGAGAGAATATCTCTTCCATCCATTGATTCACTTTTCCAATGCCCACAACTGCTGGGACTGAGCTAGAATGAAGAAGCCGGGACCCAGGAACTCCATCCCGGTCTCCTGAGTGGCTGGCGGGAACTCTAGTACTTGAACCATCACTGCTGCCCAAGTAGTGATGTTTAATAGTTCTCTGAAGGTACCTAGCGGTGGACCTGTGAAGACTTACGCTCCACAGTTAATTTCCTGCCGGCCTAATGACAAGTGTTCATTATTACAAAGCTTGGGGCAATGACACGTAAGAATCTGCAGCTGCCCTGCTTAAAGTTCTGAGACTATATGCACTGGCAGTTATCGTTTAAAATGGCCCTTTGTGGGGAGGGTGTTGCGGTGCGGTGGGTAACGCTGCTGCTTGCGAGGCCTGCGTCCCATATCAGAGTCCTGGCTGCTGTGTGTGTGTCCACTCCAGCTTCCTGCTACTGTGTCTGGGAGGGGAGTGGATGATGGCCCCCAAGAACTTGGGTCCCTGACACCCATGTGCGAAACTTGAATGGAGTTTTGGGCTCCTGGCTTCAGCGGAGCCTAGCTCCTGCTGTGTGTGGGCATTTGGAGAGCGAACCAGTGGATGGAATATATTCTCTCTCTCCTGCTCTCTTTCAAGTAAATAAATAGATAAATCTTCAACAGACAAAGTGGCTTTGAGCTGGTCAGTGTCGCAGCCTGGGGCAGAGATTTGAAAGGCGTGGCTTGCAGGCTTGTAGTCGGGTAGTTCTCCTGAGTTTCTAGGTCAGTGGCCTCCAGGAACTTCACTGGACAGACTTACCTAGACTCTTTTTTTTTTTTTAAATTAATTAATTAATTAGAGAGGTAGAGTTACAGAGACAGAGATAGAGAGAAGTCTTCCATATGCTGGTTCACTTTCCAAATGGCCGCAACGGCTGGAGCTGGGCCAATGTGAAGCCAGGAGCCAAGAGCTTCTTCCAGGTCTCCCATGCAGCTGCAGGGGCCCAAGTACTTGGGCCATCTTTCACTGCTCTCCCAGGCCATCAGCAGGGAGCTGGATTGGAAGTGGAGCAGTCAGGATTTGAACTGCTTCCCACATAGGATGCTGGCACTGCAGGTGGCGGCTTCACCTGCTACACCACAGTGCTGGCCCCAAAATTCTTTTGTAATTTCTTATGGGCCAAGGGCTCGTAACCGCCAGATTGTTGGGGCAGGCTGAGGGAGAGCCGCAGGGTCTGCCCACAGCTGGGCCAGCATGTGTGCCCACAGTTTGATTCGGCCTCAGCATAGGAATCAGATGGGGATTTCGCACTGTTGAGATGCAATGGACAAGGTGGGTGGTCATGTTGGCTTTGTCTGTCTCATGGGTCCAAGGAGTTTTTTTTTTATTTAAATAATTATTTTTATTTTATTTATTTGAAAGAGAGAGTGGCACACACAGAGGGAGAGACAGGGAGAGAGAGAGAGAGAGAGAGAATATCTTCCATTGACTGGTTCACTCCCCTAAATGGCTACAACAGCCAGGACTGGACCAGGCTGAAGCCAGCAGCCTGGAACTCCATTCTGGTCTCCCAGAAGGATGGCAGGAGTCCAAGTACTTGGGCTGTCATCTACAGCTTTCCCAGGTGCATTAACAGGAAGCTGGATCAGAAGTGGGGCAGCTGGGACTGGAACCAGGATAAAAATGCAGGCGTTGCAAGTGGCAGCTTAACCCACCGTGCCACAATCCGGTCTTGCCCAGCTGGTTTGAGTGGCATGCTGATGGGCCAATCCTGCTTCAAAAAAAAAAAAAAAAAAAAAAAACAACTAGTTTAGAGCTGTTGTTGACTTGGTTCATACAGTATAAAGCAGTGATTTTTCTTCTCAGGTGAACAATGAAGTTCCTATGCACTGTCTTGACCTTGTTGGGATTGCTGGAATTCTGCCTGCCAGTCCCAAAGGAACTGACATCTAATCATTCTTCCCGAAATAGCGCCTGATAGCGAGGACGCCATGGTAAACGGGCTGAAAAAGTAATTCTCACATGTTTGCTTAAGTTCTTCATCGGGTGAAGGGAATTAGCCAAGCTTATTAGAATGAAATCCAGGTGAAAATGTTAATGTCATGGGACTTCTCTGAACTTTGTTGGTAAACAGGTAGAAAAACGATTATTCCAGTTCTCCCCACCCAGGGAGCTGGTGAAACGTGGGCAGGCTGCTGGGGGCTAACAATGGTACTGCAAGCTATGGCTGAGCTTAGCTGTGGCACGGAGTGGAAGCGTGGGCGCCGAATGGGGTGCTTAAAACGCGGCTGAGTTTCTGCAGGAGAGCTGCACCAAAGGGAGGCCTCATTAACCACAGAAGTGACGAAGGGGGTTTTAATAAATTACGTTATTTCAAGGTGGTGGAGGGCGGGGATGGGGGTAGGGTAGGGGTGGGGGTAGGATGTGTATAAAGTAGAAAGCGAAGACTGAAAACAGAGCTTGCTTCTGTCCTAGGTCATCGGCCAGGGAGACTCCTGGTGGGAACGGTCTATTCACTAATCGACCTGCTGGACTCAATAGAGAACAGCAATTGGAGATCAAAGAACACTCTGCGCTACAAAGGCAAGCCCAACTTTGGACCAGATGTTTTTCCTCCAGCTCTGTCGGGCTTGATCAAGTATGGCTGCAGCTGGCCTGGTGCACACAACCATTGGTATGAAAAGCAAGAGGTGTGTGTGTGTGTGTGTGTGTGTGTATACATGTGTGTGCATGTGCACACTCAGGTCAGGGGTGGGGGGAGAGACAAGAGCAGCTTTAAAACCAAAAGGGGTTTGAATGTAAGCTTAGGTGGGATCCTAAGCAATAATTCTTTTGCTGTTTATTTGCAAAGTGGAGACAAGGAATGTGCTGTCAACTTTGCAAACGCTTACTATCTAATCATTTATGGTGAACTTCAAAAAGTTCATGGAAATGAAATAAAAATATAAGTTTAATTTGGTGCAAAAAAATCTTTGAAATCCATGGTTAGATTTTTATGATATGATTTTTCATGAATTTTTGAAGATCCCTCGTGTGCATGAATTTCAAATTTTTTATTCCCAAAATAAACTTACCTTTTAATTTTTTTTGTACTTTCTGATGATGTAGTCTTGTATACTCTGAGGAATGCATTATAATACATGTCTTACATATATATATATAATACATATATTACAATAAGATAAAAGCTATTTTGAATAATGAATAACACTATAGAGATTCAACTATTAGTGCTAGCTTTTTTTTCTGTTTGGAATAATAGTGACAAAAATCCAAATATGGTTTTCCTTTGGTCATTACCTTCAAACTTTTTGTTTACATTTTATCCACCTTTATCCTTCTTAGTTCTAACATATTCTGTTTGTTGTTTTTTTTTTTTTTTTCACAGTAGATGAGCAATTTTATGGCAAGGCAAAATATTGGATTTAGAAGTTTCTTTGAAATGTATGTAGATTTATCAATATTTCTTTCCTGTGAACTTTCAAAGTGTCGTCCAGAAGAGGCATCCTGAAACATGAGATGTCTGGAATTATCTTGATGTGATGAGTACGGTCTGGTCTAAGTCCTTTCTCCCAATACCACCATGCTCTCAGTGAGTCACAAGAATCACCAAAATATCATTCAGTAGTTCATCTGGTTGGCGGATGAATTGGGGCTCAGGTTGAACCTTAAATGATCTCAGCAATTAAGTTCCCCACAGAAGGAAAATGTCTATACCATGTTTGGATATATACACTGGCAGGTTGAATTTCTCAAATGCTAGCCTCTTTTGTTGTGAGCTAGGCTTTTGTTCCCATTAAAATTTGGCTCCCTACATTTCCCAATATCTTTGTGTGTTTCCGTGTTGAAAAGAAGTCGATTTATGAGCTTTGTGGGAATCTGATAGCTTCCCGGAAATAAAACTTGATAGGTGGAAGGAGAGGAAGATGGCTCCCTAGAGACAGATTCCATCCACGCTAAATTGTGCTGGGTGTCTTCTGGTTCAAGATGGCGGAGGACGCACCAGCCTTCCTCAAGTCCCACTGCAGTGATGAGAACCGTTCTCCGTCCTTGTCTGTCTGTCCATCTGTACATCGCTGTAATGAAACCACAACAGCGCCGGCCTTGAGTAAAGGCATCACGGAGCTGCAGTCAACGCCTGCAGATAGGAAGCAGATGGGCTTCCACGAAAAGCAAACAAAAGTAGGAACCCAGGAGGCACTTCTAGAGATAAGAGTAGGCATAGTTGGCCAGCAGAAAGGACGAGGAGAGGGCAGAGGACACTCAGCAGAGTGTTGATTTCCGGTTCTGAATTCAGGACCTCGGGACCTGCTCCCTCAACGGGCTTTACCGCTCCTCTCTTCCTTCTCCACACCGCCGCACAGCTGCAAAGCGAACTTGGGCAGAGTGGCTGGTGGATAAAACCAGATGACTCCTAAGCAGTTCTAGCCCTTACAGGTAAGGCAGTATGGATGCTGGGTAAAAACACAAACAAAAAAACCGAGGTTGGGGGTGAGGGGCAACCTTGGAGCTGCACAGCAAACCTGGGAGCAGACAGCTTTCATAGGTATGCGTTCTGCCAACGCTGTTTATGCTGTAGGCAATCTAGGGACTTGTACAAGGCGGGGATCCTGCCTGTCAACACTCCCACCCACTTCCCACTTCCTCAAGGAATGTTAGCTGTGCTGATGGCCTTTGTCCATCAGATACTCTACTGTGCAATTTCAGGACAAAGCAGATTCCTGGGAGCATTTAGAGCAATGGATCCTGATCAAAACCGGTTGTGTCTTGGGAAACACCACGGAATTCTAACATATTCTTTTCAGAATTCTTAGAAAAATTCGGGATGATATTATATCGCTAAAATGAGAACAAGTTGTTACGACTCAAGAGCTTTCAGAGAATAAGAACTCCCGATAATTAAAATCGGATTGCTAGATGGAGGAATTCAGCAGAGACTTGAAAGTTAGTTAAATATGGCCAAGGACAAAGCTTGTGTGGCACAGAAGCTTAAGCCGCCGCTTGCAATAATTCTGGCATCTCATATTGGAGAGCAAGTGTGGCTGCTCCGCTTCTAGTGCAGCTCCCTGCTGATGCGCCTAGGAAGGCAGCCAAAGATGGCCCAAGTGTTTGCACCCACATGGGAGACTTGGAAGAAGCTCCTGGCTCCTGGCTTTAGATGAGCTCAGCTCCAGCTCTTGCAGCCGTTTGGGGAGTGAACCAGTGGATGGAAGACCTCTCTTTCTCAATCTCTCTGTCTTTCAAATAAATCTTTAATATAATTTTTTAAGCTCAGAAGAAAAATACTAGTATACAGAGCAAAAATACAGAAAAAAATGAGAGAAAGTTAACAAGTATGAAGTATAGAAGTAGAGGTCTAATATTCACTAAATAGGAAAGGAATTGGAATCCGAGAAAATGAAAGGGCTAGATTAAAATAAATTATAGAAGAAAAGTACCCTATATTAAAAAAGACATAAATATTTTCTTGGAAATCTCACCAAATATTTTTAAAAAATGTACATTACAAATCAAACACTCAAGTGATACTTGGGTAGTACAAAGATAGAGAAAAAAATTTAAAAATTTTTCCAGAGAGGAAAAAAAAAACAAGTTATGGTATGGCTCAGCTCTGGCTATTGTGGGCATTTGGGGAGTGAACCAGTGGATGGGAAATCTCTCTCTCTCTCTTCCCTGTTCAAATGAATTGTCTTAACAAAGACCCTTCGGGAAGGTTGACCATATTAATAAATTTGGCTGGCGTTGAGGAACAGCTAAGCTGTCGCCTGCGGTGCTGGTGTCCCGTGTCCAAGCATCACTTTGAGTCCTGGATACTCTACTTCCTATCCCGCTCCCTGCTACTGTGCCTAGGAGGCAGTCGATGACGGCCCAAGTACTTGGGGCCCTGCACCCATGTGGGAGACCCAGATGGGGTTCTGTGCTCTTGGCTTTGGCCTGGAGTTGCTCTGGCCCTTTGAGGAGTGAACCAGCAGTTACAATATACCCTTCTCTTTCTCTCTCTCTCTCTCTCCTCTTCAAATTAAATAAATAAATCTCTAAAACAATTTGGATCCACAGGTGTCACTTTTCCTCTAAATATCCCTGTTGACATACAGGGACCTTCTTGAGACATTTTTGGTAGTGGCAAAACACAGAAATCACACTAAATGCTTGTACATTTTGGTTCATGTAGACAAATGGACACTGCCTGGACAGGAAAGAGGACAAGAAGGGATCTCCCTGCTAAAAAACAACTGCACATTCGGTGGACTGAAACAATGTAGTTTTCTGAGCTTTGGATGGAAACAATGTAGTTTCCTGAGCTTAGGTGGAGGTTGGAAGTGCAGATCAACTTCACAGATTCCCTGGAGGTCAGTGTCATGGACTCACCAGCTCGGCAGCAGCGTCTCCTCGTTGGCAGGGCTGCCTCCTTCCAGGGGACCGAGGAGAGAACCTGCGATTTTTGGTTTTCCCAGCTTCTTACGATTTACCGCTTGTCGCTGCTTCCTATCAGAGCACCCGCACCTCTGCTGCCCTGCTCTCCCTCCCTCTTCAAGGGACTCTTGTGATCCTCTGGGCCACCAAATCATCTAGGGTGGTCCGGCGTGGGGCCCCTCCCCTCAGTCAGCTGGGTCCAGCTCCTTTGCCTCGGGAGGGTCCCAGGTCCTAGGATCCGGTGAGCAGAGCTAGGTGTGAATAGAATGCTGCTGCTTGAGGAAGAGAGAGGGGACAGATATCGAATCAGTGTTCTTAGGTGGCGGGACGTCACAATGTTTGTGGGTTTGAAAGAGAAGTTTATCTTGCTGCAAAAATGTGTGAAATCCACTCAGAGGAGGGGTCTTCTCCACGTTCGTGGAAAATGGATATTATGAAAAAATGATGCATGGATTAAAAATTTTATTCAAGTTTTATTCATTTGAAAGGTAGAGTGACCGCAAGAGAGAGATAGATAGAGAGAGTGAGAGAGAGAGAGAGAGAGAGAGAGAGAGAGCATCTTCTGGTTCACTCCCCAAATGTCTTCAATAGCTAGAACTGGGCCAGGTCAAAGCCAGGAGTTAGGAACCCAGTCAGGGTTTCCTATGAGAGTGGCAGGAAGCCAAGTACTTGGGCCATCACCTGCTGCCTCCCGGGAGGCTCGATCCCAGGCATTATTCTATGGGATAAGGGGTGAGAAATAGGGGCATCCCAAATTGGTTTCTTTGCACCAAAATAAACTTATTTTTTAAAAAATATTTATTTTATTTGAAAGGTAGAAAGACAGAAAAAGATAGTCACACACACACACACACACACACACACACAGATCTCCTATCTGCTGGTTCACTTCCCAAATGCCTGCAACAGCCAAGGCTGGGCTGGGCCAAAGCCTCCTGGAACTCCATCTGGGTCTCCCATGTAGGTGGCAGGGACCGAGGGACTTGAGCCATCACTGCTGCCTCTGTGAGATGTGTATTAGCAGGCAGCCAGATCAGAAACAGAGCCAGGACTCAAAGCCAGGCATTCAACTGTGGGTTGCAGGGCTCCCACGTGAAGTAAGGTGCTCTTGTGTGTGTGTATAAAACATGTGTGTGTGTATGTGTGTGTGTATAAAACATGTGTGTGTGTGTGTGTGTGTATAAAACATCTCTGGACACAAGGCCAAGTTCCTAGTAACAGTGATTGGGGGTGGAATGGAAGGGAACTTAGAATTTCTTACTTTTTATTTATTTATTTTTTAGATTTATTTATATATTTGAAAGGCAGAGTTACAGAGAGGCAGAGGCAGAGGCAGAGAGAGAGAGAGAGAGAGAGAGAGAGAGAGAGATACAGGTCTTCCATCCGCTGGTTCACTCATCAAATGGCTGCAACAGCCAGAGCTGCGCCAATCTGAAGCCAGGAGCCAGGAGATTCTTCTGGGTCTCCCATGCAGATGCAGGGACCCAAGCACTTGGGCCATCCTCCACTGCTTTCCCAGGCCATAGCAGAGCTGGACTGAAAGAGAAGCAACTGGGACAGATTCTGGTGCCCCAACAGGGACTAGAACCCGGGGTGCCAGCGCCACAGGCAGAGGATTAGCCAAGTGAGCCGCGGCGCCAGCCAATTTATTTTATTTTTAAAAAAGGATTTATTTATTCATTTGAAAGACAGAGTTACAGAGACAGAGGAAAATATAGACAGACCAAGAGAGAGAGAGAGAGAGAGAGAGATCATCTTTCTGCTTGTTCTCTCCCCAAATGGACTCAATCGCCAGGGCTGGGCCAGGCTGAAGCCAGGAGCTTGGAACCCCATCCGGGTGTCCCACATGGGTGCAGGGACCCAAGCACTTGGGCCATCTTCCATTGGTGTCCTAGGCGCATTAGCAGGGAGCTGGATCAGAAGCGAGCAGCCAGGACTTGAACACTTGAACTGGTGCACATTTAGGACGCTGGTGTCACAGGCAGCAGCTTAACCCGCTATGCCACGCGCCAGCCCCTTTGCTTTTTACTTTTTCAATGAAGTGGGCACCTGCCATAGAAAAGTGGAGCCACAGGGCTGCTCTGTTCCTTACCAATGCTTTACAAGAATTTTAACTAGCGGCTCCTTGCCTATGACGGTAACAGGTGGGTAAAGCCACCACCTGTGACGCCAGCATCCTATACGGGTGCAGGTTTGTGTCCCAGCTGAGCTGTCACACTGGGACACACTGATCCCCCCTCTCCTGGGGGCTCCATGTTCCTTTGCAAGAAGTATCTCCCCTAGCCTACCTGACGGCCCCTGCCAGCTCCGGGGTTGGGCACTCATTTCTTCTGGTTGGCCAAATTACAAGTCGGCTCCAGTTTCTTTTGTGGACAACCAAAGGGAGTTTCAGGTGTGTAAAACCCAGCGCAAGAGAAAATGAACTCTGCAGAGAGTCCCAGTCACTTCTGACTCCTGAGCTGGGTGCTGATGACACAAGAGGCATTTCGTAGGCCCTTATCCCTGAAGCCATCTCTCTCCCTTATCTGCAGTCTCCTTCTGCAGGCTTATCTCTCCCCCCAGGACACGAATACTTTCTGCAGGTTTTTCTAGCAGTTCCCAGTGTGGGACGCTCTGGCATCCTTCTCGAATGCTTTGCTGGGGCGTCTTGCATTGCTTGGACCTGAGTTCCCACTTCGGATGGTTAACAAGCCCAGCACAGAGTGAGGGTGAATTCATTTGTCCATCCTGTAATAGCTCTGGCCTGTTTTCCTGCTGGGCTGTGGTCTTGTTACTTTTTGTTTGTTGAATTCTTCATTTAAGATAGCCTTTGCCTATCACATAAATCAAAAGTAGGTTATCTCAAAAAGTAAATAAGTAAAATACTCAGGTTTCTTTCTTTCTTTTTTTTTTTTTAAAGACCTCACTCTGTCCCTCCTGTCAAGTAGATGCTAATAAATAAATGAACATCAATGAGAGCAGACTGTTCTTTCTTTTCTTCTCCTCCGCTGTTTCGCTTGATAAAAATGTGTTGTTGAATTTGGGGCTGTGGGTGGTTCCCCTTCCTCTGTGGGGATAGATGGCAGCGAGGTTCCCATTTTATGAGGGGACTTGGAAAAGCTCAAGGGAAACTGGGATGAAAAGATATGATCGTAGGGCTGGAATGGTGGTGCAACAGGTTGATCCCCCATCTGCAATGCCACCATCCCATGTGGACGCCAGTTTGAGTCCCATCTGCTCTACTTCTGATCCAGCTTCCTGCTGATGGATTGGGAAAATCGGTGTAAGATGGCCCAAGTGCTTGGGACCCTGCTGTCCATATAGGAGACCCGGAAGGAGTTCCATACTCTTGGTGTAGGCCTGATCCAACTCTAGCCGTTGAGACCATTGGGGAACCCAATGGATAACCCAGTGGATAGAAGATTTTTCTCTCCCTCTGTCTCTCCCCACCCTCTGGCTCTTTCTCTCACTCTTCCTTTCAAATAAATAAATCTTTAAAAATAAGTATGGGAGTTATTAGAATAGTTTAAAAATATGTGTCTATTTATTTTCTTATTACCATTATTTTTGAAGGGCAGAGGGGGGCAGAGAGAGAGAGAGAGAGAGAGAGAGAGAGAGAGATCTTCCATCCACTGGTTCACTCCCCAAAAGTCCCCAAAAGCTAGGGCTGGGCCAGGCCAAATTAGTAGCCAGAAACTCCATCTGGGTCTGCTCTGTGGGTGGCTGGGGCCCAAGGACTTGGACCATCTTCTGCTGCTTTCCCAGGTGCTTTAGCAGGGAGCTGGGTAGGAAGTGGATCAGCGGGGACTGGAACCAACACTCAGATACACAGCTTTGCGGATGGGGGCTTAACTTCTGTCCTGGAAGGGGTTTGGAGATGCACAGTCAAGCCAAATGGTCCCATTGGTCAGGCATCTGATGAGGATGGAGGCCGGCAGTGTCAGAGCCTGTGTGGACGAGGTCAGTCAGCTGGCCAGGAGGCAGAGGAACACTCAGGGCACCCACGTCCCCATGTCTCTCTAGAGCCACATCAAGTTAAACTGCTGCTTTGGATGCCTGCATCCTGTATCAGAGTGTCCGTGTTTGAATCCCATCTCCACTTCTGATTCAGCTTCCTGCCAGTGCACACCCCCAGAGGCAGCAGGTGATGGCTCAAGTACTTGGGCTGCTGCCACCCATGTGGGTGATCTGGACAGAGTTCCTGGCTCTTGACCAACCTGGCCCAGCCTCTGCTATTGTGTGAATTTAGGGAGTGATCCTACAGACAGAAGAGCTCTCTCTCTCTCTGTCTCTACCTGGAGAGGGAGGAGCCATCTGATAGCCACACCCTTTTCATTTGCAGGGGAGGGAAGGTGCTGAGGCTCTCTCTACGTCCCTCCCCGCAGCCACCCTCCCTCCCGGCCCACTCCTCACTGCTGCCCGTGTGTGTGTGTGTGTGTGTGTGTGTGTATCCTTTGCCACTTTGTACACCATATCTGTACCTGCCCTTAGAATGCTTCTAAGTAGAAGGCACTGCTCTGGGATTAAAAAATCAGGCCCTGCCTCCCCCACTTGATAGTCCCTTCCCAAACGCCCCCCTTCAGGCTTCCTAATTGGATCAAGCCACCATCCTCATCCATCAACCGTTGACATACGACCTTAGGAACCAAGCCCCGCCCCGTTCTTGTTTTTTTGGGGGGACACCCATGCTATGGCCCCAGCAGTCACACTCACGCTGTCCACTGCCCTGTGCCCCGGGTCATCCACAGCTTTGCTGTCCGCATTCCAATTTCAGATGGGCTCAGAGCCTCAACCCTCCCAGGGAAGACCAAGAGGTGATCCCCAACCCAGAGGAACCCCTGCTGGGTTGGTCACATTGCAAAAGCACAAAGGGTTTGCTTGCTGAAGAGGGTTTGCATTTCGGAGTTTTTGTCTGATTTTTCAAAATCTGTGGGGTGGGCATTTGGCCTAGAGGTTGGGACACCCACGTCCTGTGTCAGAATGCCTGGTTCAAGTCCCAGCTCCCTGCTAGTGCTCACCCTGGGAGGCAGCCGTGATGGCGCAAGTACCTGGGTCCCTGCCACTCAAGTGGGAGAACCAGATTCAGTTCTGGCTCCTGGCTCTATCCTGAATCTGCCCAGGTTGTTAGCATTCGGGGAGTGGACCAATTATTAGGATGTCCCTGTCTGTGCTCTCCCTCTGTGTTTTTCTGCCTTTCAGGTAAATAAAATAAACAAATACAAATTGAAAAAAAAAATCTATGCCTGCCATTTAGCATCTTCCCAGGAAACAAAAGTAATAATTAGATAGAGAAAAATATCTTCCCTGAATAAATGCTGTAACTTTTTTTTAAAAAAAAATGAGAATGTTGGGGCTGACGACTTGAGCCATCTTCTCTGGAACCCTGGCTATGCAGCAGCCAAGGCAGATGAGGGTAAAGCCGGGATGTGCCTGTGATGCTTTGGGTAGGAATGCAAGCATTTGGGGGCCGGCGCTGGGGCATAGTGTGTGAAGCCACTGCCTGCAGTGCCTGCACCCCATATGGGCGCTGGTTTGAGTCCCGGCTGCTCCACTTCTGATCCAGCTCCCTGCCTATGTGCCTGGGAAAGCAGTGGAAGATGGCCCAAGTCCTTGAGCCCCTGCACCCACATGGGAGACCCAGAGGAAGCTCCTGGCTCCTGGCTTCAGATCGGTGCAGCTCCAGCCGTTTCAGGCAGTTGGGGAGTGAACCTCTCTCTCTGCCTCACCTTCTCTCTATATAACTCTTTCCAATAAATAAATACATATTAAAAAAAAGAATGCAAGCATTTCGGCAGCACGTGTTGAGAGAATGGGAGCACCCATTTCAGGCTGCACCCAGACCAGACTCTCCTGTGGAGGCTGGGCAGTATCGAGCCAAACATACACAAACACAACAGGGATGTTTCTGGTCACTTCCACCAGCGGGTAGATTTTCGGACACGCTCAGCCCATACATTGCATCTCCGAGACAAGGGCACATTAATGTTTGTGTCCCCCCCCCCATCTCTTGGACAATCCCAGCCCCCCCCCCGTCTCTCTGCGGCGGCTTGAATGAACATCTGAGAAGCGAGACCGCAACTGCATACCGCTTGAGAGATGGGGCTGATTAAAACGAGCTCTCTGTAGAGGTCAGGCCATGTCTGGGACACACGGTTTTCGTCAAGAGCCTGGCTACTTGCAGGCAAGGTTTTGATGCTCTCGCTGGTAAGAAATTAGTAACTAGATCCTCCGTCTGTTTTATGCCAACTTTATAATTACGCCGCTTCGGTGGTAAACCAGATGCTCGAGCCAGGGGTAATTCAGAAACTCTAGATTGGTATTCTTCTCTTTCCTGCTACCTTTCATGTGCGTTCCTGCTGCTTCCCCAGCCTGTAATTTGCGCCCATCCCCTCCACACCCTGGCTCCTTCTTTCTGTGGCCCTCTGTCACAAAAGGACAAATGTGTCTTGTTCTCCGCCAACCTGGGGCAGGGCGGCCACAATCACAGCAGTGTCCGCCCAGGTCTAATTCTGGGACGAGCGGCTGCTGGCCGAGGTCGGCTGTGTGGCGGGCTCACCTGTCTGTCTCGGGGACTGAGGGCTCACACGTGGCCCGGCGGTGGCCTTGGACTGTGTGTGTGTGTGTGGAGGAGGGGACCTAAGGCAGGGACTGCACACACGACTGCTTTCTAAGTACTTTGCGCTCTTCTTGATGTTTGTTGCTATAAAAAGATGTGTTCCAGATTGAACGCTGACACCCGGGCCTCGCCACTGAGGGCTTTTTTTTTTGTTTCACTTGGATTTTGCATTATGTTCTTCCTTCCTTTTTTTCCCCCCGGTTCCATTGTGCTGCTTCTCTTGTAAGCTAGACTTTGGGGGTGGTTGAAAAAATATAAAAACTCATCCACGCCATGTATGTTTTGGGTGACTTCTCCAGTTGGATTTCTTTGTAAAAAAAAACCACCTGACCAGACATCTCTGGGATTTTGTTGGTGTCTCCAAGGTATTTAAAGGGATGCCCTCACCAAATTCCCCTCATTTTTCGCACGGCACACTGCTGGGGTGAGTCCATTCCACTCCCTTCCAGAATTCCTTCCATCCTTGCTGTTGCTTCCCCCCCCCACTCCTCCCCTCCCCTCCCTCTCTCCCTCCTGCCCCCCCATCCCTTCCTCCCTTCCCTCCTTCCTCCCTCCCCTCCCTCCATTTTCCACCCTTGGCTCCCTGCCCCCCCCCCCCCCCCCCCCCCCCCCCGGTCAGGTGCGCCCTGCCCCGTCTGTCACTCCCTGTGTCGGCTTGTGCGTCTGTGCCCCCGTCTCGTGGACCCTGGCCGTGTGCTGAGAATGCACCTGCTGCCCGGCCGCCTCCAGGGTTGGGGTTCAGAGGGCAGCCCGCGTCTTTCTCTGTGGACAGCCCTTCTCCGTTTCAGGGGTCTCAACCCTGTGGTTTTGTTGATTGCCTTTGCATCTCTAGGTTTGCACTTACTAAAACATAACCAACCCTTTTCACTGCGCCCTTCCGGGCCACAGCTCCAGCCCTGTCAGCTGCAGGCCCTGTGTGCACCCGGAGTCCATGCCAGCCACCCTGTCCCTTCCCAGGGGAAGTTCTTCTAAGGCCCACTGGTGAGAGATCTGCAGCTTGTCCAAGCCTGGTCTTTGGTCCAGGGGCAGCGTCGGATCCCCAGGAATCCTGGGGATGGAGGGGGCTTGCCCTTCAGGGACCTGGCCCAGACCTGTGCAGAGGCAACCAAGGTTTGCCTGTTTTGCGTGAAAACACCCCAGGCTGGGAAAGCTTATCCTGCCAGTGGACGGTCTTGTGGTTACTGGTGTCTGGGGGGAGGTGGGCATCTTCACAGAAAGGCGGCGCTGCTCCGTTCCACGGTACAACTACACTACAGATGTTCACAGTCCTCAGCAACATCTTATGCGCAGCTGCAGGTGACCAAGCCACAGCCTGCTGTTCAGGTCCAAGGTCAGGAACCTGTGACTGCTTCCATGTTGGCATCTGCCCCCAAGCCCCAGGAGCAAAAGCAAAGATTGGATGAATGGCTGTTTCCTCTCGTTCAACCCTGGCTCCCTACTCTTGCTGGTAAAATCTCTGGCATGTTGTTGCAGATACTTCTTCCTATGCGGGACTCTCTAGAGTCTCTCTGTTCTAAAGCTGATGAGACTTGAACTGTACTTGCACACCAAGCTAGAGAGGCTGCCCGGAGGGAGCGGGGAACAGTGCCTCTGCTGTTCCAGCTGTTCAGAATTGATCAGGGACCACGGAAAGAAACTTGTGTTTCACGGGAAAAAAAAATCAACATCAAGAAACTGAAATAGTATGGAAAAAGCGTTGCAAAATAGAAAATAAATTAAAAAAAAAAAAAAAAGGAAAGGAAATTTGAACCTTATGTACCGAGCAAATGCCAGGTCTAAGAAGCATAATGCTAGTCCTACATATTGATTTAAAGACAACAAAAAAATGCCCAAAAAATAGTAAAATATAAAAACAAATCAATGTTCTATAGACCCTGGAAAAAGGAATTTTTAGCAAAATACAAAATGCAAAGCATTCCTTTCTTTAAATTTGTCGATCTTTACTGTGGAATAGCTCAAAATGTCAGCTCTGCTTTAAGGAGCAGAACTGGTAACTGAGCGAGGAAACGTAATTTGGATTATAAAATTCTTGTTTTAATAAAAATTCCTTAAACAACGAAAAAAGGGGGTGCTATTTACCAGTGCACCCCTTTCTGCACCCAGGCTGCTTCTTCTCAGGGGCCCAAGGTTAATTTTTGTCATAAGTAACTAAATCAAAGGGAAGGCTTTCTGTCTGCATTGTCTGTCTGCCAAACTAAATTGTGCACGTGTTAACTCTTTGATCATCTTAATTACCACAGACTCATTTGCACATATGCATATGGATTTATTAATTATTTGGTAGTTTTAATTACCTTAGAGTGATTTGCATGTATGTATATGGGCAGGTGTTCCTATGCATATTGTGCAGTCTTAATTACCATAGTGTCATTTGCATATATGCATATGGGCATGTATTCCTATACACATGTGCATATCACACATCCTAGGAGCTTTCAAAGTTTGTGGGAAAGTAGAATTAGAAGCTAAAGGGCCTTTTCCAGGAACTCTGCTGAGCCCAGCCCCCACCCCACCCCCATTGTCTATCATGTACTTATGAAATCGGGCTTATTTCCACTTTCTGGGTCTGTAACCCTGCGTCGGAAATGCCTGCATGGACGGAGACCAGGATCTCCCGTCTGCACTTCAGAGACACAAGCACATCTGCTTGCTGGGCAGGGCCTCTGCTGCCCAGGACCGCTGATCCCGACCCCACCTCCAGCACCGTCTCCGCAACGCAAAAGCAACCGCTGATGCACAGGGCAAACCATCCAGCTCCTGGGGCTCTGAGCAGGGCTGACTTCCTGTCTCTGTTGGTCGGGGCCAGGCTGAAGTCAGGAGCCTGGAGCTCTATCAGGGTCCCCCACATAGGTGGCAGGGACCCTCTTCTGCTCCCATTCAGAGGGAGGGGAGATCCTGCATTTGCAGGAGACCAAGGGGAAGGTGTTTGCACAGATCTGTCTGCGTGACAATGTGACAATGAAGTCTTCAGTGACAGCGTGTACAGGAGTGTGGAGGGGACTTGCCAGAGGGCAGAGACATTCCTTTTCTGTGTGGCATCCTTAAGGCTGGTGAAGCCCTCATTTGTCAGTGGAGATTCGGGAGAGGCACTGACCAAAGACAGGAATTTGAAAACACAACACCTGGGACCCCGCACTGTGGCTCGGTGGGTTATGCCTCTGCCTGTGACTCTGGCATCCCGTATAGGAATACAGGATTCATGAATCCTGGCTGCTCCACCTCGCATCCAGCTCCCTGCTAATGCACCTGGGAAGGCAGTGGAAGATGGCCCAAGTGCTTGGGCCCATGCACCCACGTGGGAGACCCTGGAAGAAGCTCCTGACTTCAGCCTGGTTCAGCCCTGGCTGTCGCAGACATTTGGGGGAATGAACCAGTGGATGGAAGATGGCTCTTTCTTTAGCTCTCCTCTCTCTGTCATTCTGCCTTTCAAATAAATAAGTAAACACAAATTTTAAAAATCAACAGAAAAAAAAAAGAAATTTCCAAACATGTCCCAACCACATGGTCTGACTGTATTCCCAGCCTTCGGTTCTTGTAAATTAACTCAGATATTTGACTTGAAAAAGTGAAAATTAAGTTTCAAGGCATTATAAAGATACACAGATTGAGAAATCCATTTCATAACCCCACGAGAGACTTTTCCCATGTTTCCCTTCCTTGAGCTGGGAGATGACAGAAGTATTGATTAATAGATCTGGCGTGGTTTGTTAAGGAATGTGTTGTAAAAGCTGATAATGGGTGAGGAGGGACTTTGACAAAGTTGAGAGATTTTTTATGATTAGAAACGACTTTTATGGGGACTTGGTTTTTCTCCAACACAGCCCCGGGTCAGTGACCTCAGTCTTCCCCACTTCCTGGAGGGTGAATTTGGCCCCAAGGAGTGACCTCCAGTGCCCTCCCTCCAGCTCAGCCCCCGTGGCGACTTATCAGAGCAAACCTCCCCAGCTCTGGCAGGCGCCCTCTGAACTCGCCTTTTACTGGATTTCTGGGTAAAGTTTTTCTTTATCTCGGTTGCTTTGGCCTCTTTTTACAGGAGCTCCACTCCGAGATCAAAGGCAGCCCGTATCCGTTTTTACCAGAGACACAGGAAGTGGGAGAGGGGATGCTGGGGGGCGGCACACTCCGGGGTGGGGGTGGGGACGAAGGGACCCCTGAGCTTCCTTCGCCACCCAGGTCTTCATCCCCAGCCTGCTCCGAGGTTCTCAGTGCAGAGTGAGTGTCAGGGTCTCCGGAGATCCTTCTGAACAACACAGATACCCGGGCTCTGACAGTACCCAGGACCACCGTTCCAAGTGCCGGATGCCACGCAGTCTCCTCCCTACAGAACCCAGAATGTGGTTAACCCACCTCCAGGGCATTCACTCCTGAAGAACAAAGGGAAAATGTACCAAAAGAAAAACCCTAAAAAACAAAGCCCAAAAAGCCCCAAGAAGACTCTGGAATTAAGGCGACCTCAGTAAAATTATTTTGGAAAAGATTTTTCTTTTGTATGATTTTCGGAGGGGATTTAGGGAAACAGGCAAACACATACAAACATGTACACACACATACATGCACATACACACATACTCATATGCTTGTGCACAAAACATGTGCATATGATTGCACGCACACACACTCATGCATGCGAACACGTGCCAAAACACAATACACACACGTGTGTGCACAGTACACACTCGTGTGAACACACATGCACGCACACACACATGTACGCGCACACAGGGAGACAGAGTAAACAGGAAAGAAAGGATTGGCTTTTATTGCTGATGGTTTAAATGAACGCTTTTTTCTTTATACTTTGCCTCCATTCTGAACTGATGAAGTTCATTTCAGGAGGGGCGGGTGGCCGAGAAGTGTGACGTCACCCCGTGATTCTGGCAGCGTGGGAGGTTGGTGCCGGGCTGGGTTGGCATAGGTTTGGCTCCTGCTATTTCTGACCCGAATTGCATCTTTTCTCTCACTTGGCTTCCCTGGGGCTGCAGCTCATTCTTGGCCCCGGGAAGGATAATATTTATTCGAAGCTAATTTGTAAACTGCATCTTCAGCGGGAGGGCTGGATCTAAACTGCTGCTGATTTCAAGAAGGAAGGCGGGTGTCTAGGGACTGTGTTCTCCCTCCGGGCCCCCACCCTGCCCCGGCTAAACTGTGGGCTCTGCGCCGGGCAAGCTGAGCCCCACTGCTGGCCAGGCGGGCAGCCCGCTCCTTCACGGAGATCCGAGGGGGGGTGTGTGCCCTGCTCCTGGTGCATGACCCCGATCCCCAGCAGCTTCTGAATGCTCCCTGGGTACAGCAGCCTGCCCAGAGCACTCCCCGGATGCAGCTCCTCGCTCCCAGTACACAGTGAGTCACCTGTACCGGTCAGGTGTGGAGAGACCAAAAGCATACACCTGGCTGTAAGCCTGGTAAGAGGCTGCTCTCTCTTTTTTTTTTTTTTCTTTTAATTGATTAATTTATTTGAAAGTCAGAGTTACACAGGGAGAGAGAGAGAGAGATAGAGAGATCTCCCACCTGCTGGTTCACTCCTCAGATGGCTGCAACAGTCAGGGCTGGGCCAGGCCAAAGCCAGGAGCCAGGAGCTCCATCCAGGTCTCCCATGTGTGGGTGCAGGGGCCCAAGCACTTGGGCCATTTTCTGCTGCTTTCCCAGGCCATCAGCAGGGAGCTGGATTGGAAGTGGAGCAGCCAGGACTGGAACCGGCGCCCATATGATATGCCAGCATCGCAGGCCACAGCTTTAAATGAAGTCATGTGTCACTGTATGTGCAAGAGCGGGGTTTTATGCTGATGCTCCTAACCTGTTTCTGGGTCTCCTGTCAGTGAGGGTGATACTTTGGCAGCTTTGATATGAATCTGGATCAAGAATACAGCTGGCGGGGCTGTGTTGTGGCATAACCGGGCAAAGCTACTGTGGCGCCGGCATCCTATGTGGTTACAGACCCGGCTGCTCCACTTCTGATCCAGCTCCCTGCTGATGGCCTGCGAAAGCACTGGAAGATGGCCCAAGTGCTTGGGCCCCTGCACCCATGCGGGAGACCTGGAAGAAGCTTCTGGCTCCTGGAGCTTTGGATTGGCACAGCTCTGTTGCAGCCATTGGGGGATTGAACCAGTGGATGCATGATCTCTCTTGCCTTCTCTCTCTATCTCTCTGTAACTCTGCCTTTCAAATAATTTTTTGAAAAAAGAGAAAGGAAACAGCTTGCACGCGTCTCTCCAAGTGCAGCGCCTGGTTCCATTATCTCTTTTCCTGTTATCTGCAAACGGTCCAGCAAAGCCCAGCCCAGGACATGAACAGGAAGGCTGGCAGAGGGCTGGCCAGGCGCTTGGCCTTTTTTTTTTTATTCTCGTTCTTAAAAAAAAAGTCCCTTCTGCGCTGCCCCTGCACTCCCACCCCGATTCTCCTTATAACTCCTCCCCGGTCCCTCTGCCAAGCGGATGGGAAAAAAAAATAAAAAACAACTTAAGAGCTCCTTGGCCTCTTCCAAGAAGGGCCCCCAAGAGGTCTCTAATCAGCTCAGTGTCAGCCTGTTTCCTCTGATCAACTTAAATGAGTCGGCTTGAAGCTCAGCGCCGGGGACTTGCAGGCTCGCGCTCTCTTCCTGGTTGAACGCACGTCCCCATGAGCACCCCCGGGGGGACCCGGCTCCTAGGAAGCCCATCACAAACATCATGGTAGGACGCACCTTGGAGCAACTCCTGGATGTTCCTGGGTCTCACCTGATAGGCACGCAGACTAAAGGCAACCCCACAGTAAGACGGGGTTTTCTGCGGCCACCAACGCCACGTACAGGCACACGGTTTCTGGGCTGGGGCTCCAGGCTCTTCTGCGCTGTCTTTGGCAAAGAATGGCTTTGTTCACCATTAGCACGAGTGTGTCCATCTCAGCGAGGTCCCTGGGAGATAACGTCCTTTCTTCTGAATGACCCCCACCGGGAATTAACCTCGCTTTCTATTACTCAAACTTTGAAAGCGCCTTCTTGGGTGCATTTGACCTTGCCACAGCTTTGTGGGCTCTGGTTTGTGAGGGACCTAAAGGCACCAGGCTCCAGGCTCAAATATTTGCTCAGTGCCTGCTGTTGGGGGGCTCCCTAGGTACCGGGAGCAGAGATCAAAGGGGTTTGTTTAAGATAACAGAAGACAGCGGGAGCAGACCAGATCAGATCAGGGTTGTTGAGGAGAGAAACAGGCCCAGGAGGAACTGGGAGGAAGGGGAAAAATGCAGCAGCTCCAAGATGAAAAGGCTGTAAAAGTTCAGGAGAACTGGCTCGATGGATTGATTTAAAAATCAGGGTGACAGAGAGAGAGAGAGAGCCAGAGAGCCTCCATGCGTTGATTCACTCCCCAAAGGGTTGCAATAGCCAAGACTGGTTCAGGCCAGAGCCAGGAACCTGGAACTCCATCTGGGTCTCCCACGTGGGCTGCAGGGGCCCAAGCACCTGCGCCATCCTCTGCCACCTTCCCAGGTGCAGTAGCAGGAAGCTGGATCAGAAGTGGAGCAGCTGGGACTGGAACCAGTACTCCAATACAGGATGCCAGCACCATAGAGAGCCATGACACAGTCCCTCAAAGGAGCGCTTGCATAAGAAATACACGTTTAAGGTTCAAGAGAGAATTTGCTCCATTTTGGTGGGCTGTGTGCATGTCCACCAAGCCAGTGAGAAGTTAGCTGTGTTAGTAACGCACTAGCTTCTAGGTTAGCCAACCTGCCCCGTAAGTGTTTAAATAGTTTGCTGTCATTTTTTCCCATCAGGCTTATGCTACCTTAGGAGTACTGGTTTCAAAGGTAGAAATATTCCCTTGGGTTGAATTAAGTTAGAGTCTGCATGGCGGCTGTCGTGTGGCCCGTGGGTTAAGCCAGTATTTGGGGTGTCTGCATCCCAAATGGGAGCACCAGTATGAGTTCCAGCTTCCTGGGAAGGCATCAGAGGATGGCCCAAGTTCTTAAGTCTCTGCCATCCACGTCGGAGACACGGAGCACGTTCCAGGCTCCTGGCCTGGCCTTGGCCCAGCACCTGCTGTCGCGGGCATTTGGAGCGTGAACCAGCAGATGGACTTGCTCTGTCTCTGTCTCTCTGTGTGCTGAATGATATGAAAATAAGTAACAAGAATAAAACAAAGAACGATGATGCTGATGAGAGAGGAAGGGACTGCTTCTGGTGAGAGTGTAAATATAGACGATTATGAAAATGTATAAATATAGATAGTTATGAAAATGATTGGGAGGGTTTCTCCCTTCCTTAGCCCCGTGGCATGTCATCATTTTTTAAAAAAAAACAAACCCGCACTACCCTGCAATCAGACCCAAACCCGGGAGGGTGTATTCAGTAACAGTCCCTGCTGTTCCGTAAACTCCTTGGGCCACTCCCTAGTAGCTATTGGACTGAGAATGCGTGAGTTGATTCTTTTGGAAATTCTTGTACTGAAACAACCCTTTGCTCTCTGCCTCCGATGGAATGTAGCTCTAGCAGGTCTTGGCTTCTGAAGGAGATTCAAGGGTCAAAAATCACTTGCCAAGTTGTCCTGATCACTTGTGTGTGTGTGTGTGTGTGTGTGTGTGTATAAGCCCTCTGCTAGGCCTAATAACCAAAGCTCCAAAGACTGGTTGTTTATCGAGAGATGGCCTTCCCAGCAGAACAATAAACCACTTTATTTTTTTAAACCTATTATTTTGTAGTTTTCTTTTTACTCCAAGGGCAGAAATCAGATAAGCTTGTTTGCTCCCCAACTGGAGGTGCAGTGTGCACCATCGCTCAAATTGTGATGCAGTCGTCTGCAAGGCCAAGGCTGGGGCGGAGGAAATAGCTTCTGCTTGCATTCGAATCCTCTCTGGGAAGCCAGCATTTGCAACAGAAAAGCTACGGAGGGTAGGGGCTGACCGGAGGAGACGGGAAGAGAATGCCAGGCTAAGGGAGAATGCAAACCCGCAGCTTCTCGGATTGTTGTTTTTTTTTTTTTTTTTTCCTTTTTAGTTCATCTCATTTCTGCCTCCAGGTAGGAACAGCCTGTGACTTGCAGCCGTGGCCTCCCCTGCGGGTGCCCCCAGGCCCCATCCTTTTCTGGAGAGACTCTGAGTCCTTTACCTCTCTGCAGGGAGCAGAAACTCCTAAGCAGAGTGAGAACAGTGGTTTGCCACTTTTAGACTTGCTGTGGGCCTGGGAGGAAGGTTCCTTCCCTTTGCTGCTTGCCGAGGTTCAGAGAAGTAGAGAGAAATGCCAGGGAGTGCTCCCGGCTGGGTGAGGATTTGTCAGGTGACATGGGGAGAGGGGACAGCTCCGAGCAGGAAGTGCTGGTCCATACCACACACCACCTCCCGCTGGACCCTGGTGGGTGCAGAGCTGAGCGGCCTTGCCCTTGGCAATCTGGGGAGTCTCCCAGGTCCTTAGAACCCTTGCCTCACTCCCCTGGTGTTCAGGCAACTGGTAGGAAACGCAATTGCAACACACAACAAAACAGAATATAGGTTATCAGCTACACACATGCTGTGGTTGACCAGGCAAGTGAACTCTGAACTTTATAGCAAAAAAAAAAAAAAAAAAAAAAAAAAAAAGAAGAGAAAAGAAAAAGAAAAAAGGGGGTGGTAATTGGATGGGTGGAATCTTCCCTTCTATTCCGTAGTAAAGACATTTGTCCTGTGTTGGCTTTGTTTATTTATTTAAAAAACTTCAGGGGACATATGAAAGCCGTCCACATACGGGGTACCGTGTTATGCTTGAATATATGCATACCTTATTTAATGTCCCATCGAGTCAGTATTTCTATCTCTTCAGTTAACATTTCTTCATGAAAACCTCCAGAATCCCATCTCTCTTTTTTTTTTTAAAAGATTTATTTATTTATTTGAAAGTCAGAGTTACACAGAGAGAGAAGGAGAGGAAGAGAGACAGAGAGAGAAAGGTCTTCCATCCACTGGTTCACTCCCCAGTTGGCTACAATGGCCGGAGCTGCAACAACCCAAAGCCAGGAGCCAGGAGCTTCACCTGGGTCTCCCACACGGGTGGTGGGGACCCAAGCACTTGGGCCATCTTCTGCTGCTTCCCCAGGCACATAAGCAGGGAACTGGATCAGAAGTGGAGCAGCTGGGACTAGAACCAGCGCTGATATAGATTGCCGCATAGCAGGTGGTGGTTTAACCTGCTGCACCACAATGCTGGCTCCATTGCAGAATTCTTTGTAATTTCAAAAACTGAGAAACAATTTAAATGTTCATCACTAGGGAAATACAAGTAAATTGTGGTATATTTAGTAGGACATAAAAATATAGAGTAGAAAAAGAGATTAAGATATACATACTGGTACTGACATGGAAAGTTTCATAAGACATATTTTGATGTGAAAGAGTATGTGTAGGGGCTGGTGCTGTGGCATAGCAAGTAGGGCCTCTGCCTGCAGTGCCGGCATCCCATATGGGCACTGGTTCAAGTCCCAGCTGCTCCACTTCCGATCCAGCTCTCTGCTATGGCCTGGGAAAGCAGTGGACTTGGGCCATCTTCTATTGCTTTTCCAGGTCATAGCAGAGAGCTGGATCGGAAGTGGAGCAGGTGGGACTTGAACCGGCACCCATATGGGATGCTGTCACTGCAGGCGGAGGCCCTACCTGCTACGCCACAGCGCCAGCCCCTATTCTGTGCTTCTGATCCAGCTCCCTACTAATGCACCCGGCAGGCAGCAGAGGACGGCCCTGAGTCCGTGGGCCCCTGTACCCATGTGAGAGCTCTGGATGAAGTTCCTGGCCCCTGGCTTCAGCATGGCCCAGCCCTGTTTGTTGCACCCATTTGGGGAGTGAACCAGTGGATGGAAGAGAACTCTTTCTCTTTCTCTCTCTGCCTTTCAAATAAACACATCTGTAAAAAAAAAAAAAAAAGGAAATAAAAATAAATATAGCAAAAACCTTCTGAAACGAAAACACTGATCTCCAAAGCAGTGGAAAGACCAGGGTGGTGACGATGACATTCGTCTCCACCCTCAACCTGGGACGTTTGACCTTGACATTCCTTCCTCTCCTGGGGTCCACTCAGGGACCCACAGAACTGTGCCAGGCTCAGGGCGGGAGGAGGGCTTGGTCGCCTTGATCCAAAAACCAGCCAGGTGGTTTTCCCTCTCCTTCAAAGCTAACCACTGCTGTCCCTCTGAAAAGAACAAGAAAGAAAAGGGGGCATGGAGTCCCATTGGGTGGCCTGGGGCATAAATCAGTACCCCCACCTCTCCCCTCTCCCCACGCGTCAGTGCCACGAAATGAGACTTGTTTGCAGGCCTCCTGGGTCTCTCAGTTTAGATGACCCCTGTCTGTGCCTCCTGACCCGGACTCTCCACACTGTATATCAAAACCCGCAGGCTTCCACCTCCACCCCTCACTCACAGGAAATTCGTCTGTACTTCTCTCATCCCTCGAAGCCTCGGCTTCTGCTTTCCAAGCACAAGAAAGAGTCCAGTGTTGAAGAAAAGACCCAGGGCCAGAGAGCACCTAAACAAACTCCCCTCTCTGCACTAGGCAGCCCGAAGTGTTTCTTCCACCGAGCCATTAAAACACAAAGACTTAGCTCATCTGCTACCCCATTGGGCCACTCGATTTACTTTCCCTGGGAAAATGCTTACTCAATACCCTCTCCAATGCATTTTTTTTAAAAGATGCATTTATTTATTTGAAAGGCAGAGTTAGAGAGAGAGAGAGAGGTAGGAGAGAGAGAGAGAGAGAGTTCTCCCATCTGCTTGTTCACTCCCTAAATGGCTACAATGGCTAGGGCTGGGCCAGACCAAAGCCAGGAGCCTGGAACTCCATCTGGGTCTCCCATGTGGGTGACGGAGGCCCAAGCACTTGGACCATCTTCTGTTGCCTTCCAAGTGCAGTACCAGGGAGCTGGACCAGAAATGGAGAAGCAAGGACTCAAACCAGTGCCCATATGGAATGCTGACTCTGTAGGCAGTGGCTTTACCTGTTGTACCAGAATGCCAGCCCCCGTTGGGGTCCTATTCTATCTTTTTAAAATGTACTGCTTGGGACCGGTGCTCCACTTCCAATCCAGCTCTCTGCTATGGCCTGGGAAAGCAGTAGAAGATGGCCCAAGTCCTTGGACCCCTGTACCTGTGTGGGAGACCCAGAAGAAGCTCCTGGCTCCTGGCTTTGGATAAGCCCAGCTCTGGCCATTGTGGCCATCTGGGGAGTGAACCAGCAATGGAAGACCTTTCTCTCTCTGCCTCTGCCTCTCTGTAACTCTGCCTTTCAAATAAATAAAAATTAAAAAAAAAAAAAGTACTGCTCTTGTGTTCTTGGGTCAGTTAAAGGCATGCATCCAACACTACTCCCAGCACAGGATGGGCAAGAGACCTAAGCAGGCTAGACTATAACCTTTTTCTTTTTTCTTGTTTCAAAATACTTATTTATTTGAAAGGCAGAGTTACAGAGAGAGGGGGAGACAGAGGGAGAGACCTTCCACCTGCTGATTCACTCCCCAAATGGCTGCAATGGCTGGGGCTGGGCTTGGCTGAAGCCAGGAGCCAGGAGCTTCTCCCACATGGGTGCAGGGACCCAAGGATCTGGGCCATTTCTGATGATTTCCCAGGTGCATTAGCAGAGCTAGATCGGAAGTGGAGCAGCCAGGACTCGAACTGGCGCCCATATGGGATGCCGGCACTGCAGGTGGCCGCTTTATCCGCTGTACCACAGTGCCGGCCCCCAGGTATAACTTTCTGCAGAGACTGATCAGGAAGTTAAGGTCCTAGGCTGCAGGGGGCAGAGTCTGCCTGAGGGCAGTGTCAGCACATCCACATCCTACCCAGAAAACCTTGTCGGCTCTCCTCCCAAAATCCACTCTGGACCCCCACCCCCCCCCCCACAGTCCACGGCCACCAACGGAGACTTGCTGGCCCCCCAACACCAGCACCTCTCATCCTTTTGTTGTGACAATGTTCCAGCTTCTCCTAAGGCCCCCGCCCCTGCAGTCAGCGGGGCTGTGATAAAGTCAGATCTTATTACTGATTGTTCAAACCCGGCAGGACTTCCAAGGACTTTGTGACTCTTCCCACCTCCTCTCCTCGGTCTCCCTCTGTTCCAGCTCTGGTCTCTCCCTGATTTCCCAGAACGTTGGGCCTTTCTGACCTCTGGATTTCAGCACTTCTATTCCCTCTGCCTGGAGTGCTTGTCCCCGTCTTTGGATCTTAAGTCAGAATCATCTTTTTAAAATGTAATTGAATTTTGTTTATTTGTGTAACTTTTTGAAAGGCACAGTTAGAGACAGAGATAGAAAGAGCTCTCCCATCTGTTGGTTCACTCCTTAAATGTCTGCAAAAGCCAGAGTGAGGTGAGGCCAGGTGTTGTGGCACCGTGAGTTAAAGCCCCAGTCTGTGGTGCCGGCATCCTATATGGGCACCGGTTCGAATCCTGGCTGCTCTACTTCCCATCCAGCTCCCTCCTAATGCGCCTGGGAAAGCAGCAGAGGATGGCCCAAAGGCTTGGACCTCTGCATCCACATGGGAGACCCAGAAGAAGCTCCTGCCTTCAACCTGGCCGTTGTGGCCATCTGGGGGAGTGAACCAGTTGATGGAAGAGCTCTCTCTGTCTCTCGTGCTCTGGAACTCTGACTTTCAAAATAAGTAAATCAACCTTAAAAAAGAAAAAGAGGACTGTGAGCCCTACAAGAAGGAAGTAGGAAGATGCGGGCTCCTTGCCCCGTGGATACAAGCCACGCAGGTGCACGCTTTTGCTGTCTGATGGAAGGAGAACGCCTTCTGAGTGAGAGGGGCGTGGTCGAGGTGAAAGAGCTGGGGAGTGGGGTCCCCAAGGCCCTCAGCTTGCCTGCTAATGAGCTGTGTGACCTCTCACCTGCCTGAGATTCCATTTGCAACTAAATTGATGGAGTCTCAGCACTGACATCCAGGTCTGGAGGAGGCAGTGAGGGAGGCAGCGGCCCCCAGAGGCTGGGTGTTCAAAGCCAGGGGCACACAGGACCGGCCTACATCTAGAGGAGCAGGACGGGGATGTGTGCTTGGCTGGGCCCGGGAGGAGGTGTGTGTGGACGGCATCTGTGTGCGCACTCTGGGCTCTGCTGAGTGTCTGCTTTCCGGGGGAGCTGCAGGGGACACTGAGGAGGCCCGAGGGAGCTGGTCTTAATCAGTGAGAGGACCCCCAGCACCAGCATTGAATCCGCCCTGCGCCGAATGTCTTCAGAAGTTTTACAACTTCCTTTCCCCTCTCCTGCTCGCCCAGTTGCCCGGTTACCTCCTTATCTGCTCCTTCCAGGACTTAAAAACTACAGCAAACAAACCTCAGTAGTTTAGGGCTTCTCTTCCCTTCCTCTGTAGGCTCTGCCTCTGCATTCTCTGTACTTCTCTCTTCCTCTCTCCCTGGGTCCCTCCCGCTCTATGCCGGACCCCCATCCCACCCTCGATTTCCCTTTTCTGTTAACTCCTTTGTCTCTTTGTCTCTCTGTCTCCACCCCTCCCCTTAGGTCTATAACCTTAAGGCACACAGAATCTGAAAACCTGGTGTTTATCATTTCTTAAATCTCAAGTATTCGAAATGCCCATGACAGCCAGGACAAAGGCAGGAGCCAAGAACTCCATCCAGGTAAAAAATAAAAGGGACATGGTGTGATCAAGCTGCAGACCAGCCCTACCCAATAAGAGGCTTCAAGTTTGTTGGTAATGTTTTAAAACATACTTCTCAGGGCTGGCCTTGTGGCATGGCAGGCTAAGGGGTTACCTGCCACACTGACATCCCATGTGGGCGCCGGTTCAAATCCCAGCTGCTCCATTTCTGATCCAGCTCCCTGCTAATGCACCTGGGAAAAGCAGTGGAAGATGGCCCAAGTGCTAGAGCTCTTGCCATCCACCTGGGGAATCCTGGGTGGAGTTCCAGGCTCCAGGTTTTGCCTGGCCCAGCCTTGGCCATTGAATCTGTTTGGAGAGTGAACAAACGGATAGACGATCCCCCACCCCGATACTGTAACTCTGTCTTTCAAATAAGTAAATACATCTTTAAAAACATACTTCTCTTCGTAATTGATAGATTCTCTAAAAATATCATCAGGAACACAAATGTTTTAAATAGCTCGATTGTCAGTGTGTGTCTATGAGAAATACACAAACATACACACATATGTGTGTATGGATGTGTGCACCTGTGTGTGTATAAATGGCACCTAGTTAGCAGAAAATACACATTCTGTTTATGAACAAGTGAGCTAATTAAAAATTGATTACTTCATTGATCCTAAAGTGACTTTACACATTTCCAAGTCCTTACCTACATTATAAATAAACTAGACATCAACGGCAAAAGATAAAATCAACCTCATACTTGGAAATCACAAGTGAAAAAGGGCCCAGGAGAGAGAGTGCTGCTTGGGATGCCACATCCCTATTGGAGGGCCCAGGTCTGAGTGGCTGGCTCTGTTCTCAATGCCAGCGTCCTGCTAATGGTGCACCCTGGACAGTGGCAGCTGGTGACTCAACTAGTTACGTTTCTACCATCCACATGGGAAGCAGAGATTGATTTCTGGTTCTCCTGGCTTTGGCCTGGCCCAACCTC
This sequence comes from Oryctolagus cuniculus, assembly GCF_964237555.1. Lineage (NCBI taxonomy): Eukaryota > Metazoa > Chordata > Mammalia > Lagomorpha > Leporidae > Oryctolagus > Oryctolagus cuniculus. The sequence goes on along the minus strand of NC_091444.1, from coordinate 98,915,567 downwards.
AGCTACTGAGGGTACTTGGGTAGTGAGCCAGTGCAGTAGATGGGAGAGTTCTCTGTCTGTAAGTCTCTTTCAAACAAGTAAAATTAATTAGCCAATTGAAAATTGAAATAGAACCTTTGACTCAAAGATGAAAGTATGGTAGGGGTTTTTCTAGAACCAGGTCGACACAGCTAAAGTTGTATCTTAGAGTGAAATTTGCTTGTATTGGACAAATAAGGCAATGTGTCTGCCAGAAGAAGAGAGAAAAAAAGAGTAAGCAGAAAGAAATGAAATAGATTAAAAAGACACAAAATTATGAAGGTCTAGGTTGCATAAAATGAGAAGTTTCTAGTGATACAGATCAAGGGAAAAGAGAGATTACAAATGATGTCAGGATGAACAGCTATTGGTGTAACAGATGAGATTGTGAAGGCTATTATCATTAACCTGATGCCCTTTAAAAGCAGGGTGAGGAGCCGGCGCCGTGGCTCACTTGGTTAATCCTCCGCCTGCGGCGCCAGCATCCCATATGGGAGCCGGGTTCTAGTCCCAGTTGCTCCTCTTCCAGTCCAGCTCTCTGCTGTGGCCCGGAAAAGCAGTGGAGGATGGCCCAAGTGCTTGGGCCCTGCACCCGCATGGGAGACCAGGAGGAAGCACCTGGCTCCTGGCTTCGGATCGGCCCAGCACCGGCTGTGCTGGGCATTTGGGGGGTGAACCAACGGAAGGAAGACCTTTCTCTCTGTATCTCTCTCACTGTTTAACTCTATCTGTCAAATAAAAAAAATAAATAAAAAACTGGGATGAAATGGAAAGATTCTTAGAACAGTATAAATTTTAAAACTACTATAATAGAAGAAATAAACATTTGAAGAGTCCAGTAATTTCTTATGAATGTGCGTTAGGGGCTGGCAATGTGGCATAGTGAGTAAAACCACTGCCTGTGATGCCAGCATCCCATTTGAGCACTGGTTTGAGTCCTGGCTGCTCCACTTCTTACCCAATTGCCTCCTAATGGCCTGGGAAAACCAGTGGAAGATGGCCCAAGAGTTTGGGGCCCTGCCACCCACATGGGAGACCCAGGTGAAGCTCTTGGCTCCTGGCCCAGCCCTGTCTGTTCTGACCATTTGAGGATTAAACCAGAAGATGAAATCAATCTCTCTCTCCTCTTTCTGCCTCCCCTTCTCTCTCCATCACTCTGCCTTTCATATAAATAAATAAAAGAAGACCATGGCAAGTTGTGAAGAAACACTTGCTTTTAGCTGAGAATCCTTCAGTGAGAAGAATTTCTGGGTTACTGAAGACATAGATCCAGGAAACTGAGTCAATCTTTGTGGATGTCCAGGTCAGTCCTTCTCTTCCCAAGAGAAAAATATTTCATCTGGTTTTTCACTCCCCAGATGCCTGTAACAGTTAGGGCTGGGCCAGGTGAAAGCCAGGAGCCCAGAGTTCCATCTGGGTCTCCCACATGGGTGCAAGGGCCCAAGCCCTTGGGTGAATTTCTGCTGCTTCCCCAGGCATAGGAGAGGAAGCAGAGGAGCCAAGACTCAAATCAGCATTGAGATGTGGAATGGGGGCCTGCAAAGTGGTGACTTATTGAAGACCCTGTGTTTAAAGGCACATCATCCAGTGACTGAGTGGAGCCCCTGGGGAACATCTGAGGAGGGGACAGTGACACCAAGAAGGCGGGTGATGTGGAAATCTAGCCAAAGATCTCTAGACACCAACCCAAGGGGTGCTCAGGGAGCTATGAACAGGGGTCGTGCATGGCAAGAGCCTTGAGTGGAAGAACCCATTTTCCTGCTGTAAATTCAGGGCTGTGTTTTGCTCCTAGAAGCCACTGGTGACCCATGTGAAAGGTAGGAGCCTGGCATTTGCCTGTTGGCTGCTATTTGCCATCACATCTGTGTCTGCTTTGCTGTGTTGTTTACTCCTCTCTTCCTTGATTCATTTTGTTTTCTTTTTATTAAGCTTCCCTTCTTAGGGAAACATTTCTAAGGTCAACAACTGCTCTTCTTACAGATAACAACTTCCTTACACCAAGGCTGCATCCTCCCCCATGGATTTCAGATTACATTTGAGGAGCTAACACTGACATGCAGTCTTTGGCCCAAATGCACAATAGGGTTTACTCCTGGTAATCTGAAGCCATGTGGGGAGAGCCAACAACCAAGTTGCTTGCCATTTTCTTTAATAACCACTTTCTTGAGAGTGTTGTGGCTTCTCACCAGAACCGAATGGTGGTCACACCCAAACTTGCTGTTAAAATAACCATCAAGGGGCCAGTGCTGTGGTGTAGCAGGTTAAGTTGCTGCCTGTGATGCCAGCACCCCATACGGGCACTGGTTCTAGACCTAGGTGCTCTGCTTCCTCCAGCTGTCTACAAGAGAATAATAAATTCATGAAGACAGCAGAAATCTTGGCACCTGCCTTGTCTTATGCCATGAAGACTGAAAAGATTAGATTTTTCTTCTACTTCTCAGCTATGTGTTGTCATTTTATTCCAGACTGTCTATTGACAAAAATCCATTTTGGAACAATTAGTGAGTTTGGTTTTGGAAACTCTGGGTCTTTGAGGAATGGCAGGTGTTTTGATGTTTTTTTTTTTTTTTTTTAACTTATTTAGTATTTATCTGAAAGGCAGAGTTACAGAGAGAGACACACACACACAGAGAGATCTTCCATCTGCTGTTTCACTCCCTAAATTGGCTGTGATGGCCAGGGCTGGGCCAGGCTGAAGCTAGGAGCTAGGAGCTTCTTCCAGGTCTCCATGTGAGTGGCCGGGGCCCAAGCACTTGGACCATCCTCCACTGCTTTCCCAGGTGCATTAGCAGGGAGCTGGATCAGAAATGGAGCAGCTGGGACTTGGACCAAGGTTGATTAGTTTATTGTTGCTAAGAGGGATTCTTCCTTATCTGTCCATTTTATTCAAGTTCAAAGCAACATCCCAGAGCCCTTTCTCTGTGCTGTGCACCCTTGCCAAGTGTTCTGGGCCCCATCTTAAGGTGGCACAGGGAAGACCACCATGTCAAAGTTCATGGAAGCATGGAATTAGACGATGAAGTCTATTTTAGTGCAAGACATTTTGAAATCCCTGCCTTGTTTTTTCATAATATGCATTTTCCATGAACTTTTTGAAGACCCTTTGTCTTCAGAATGGATTTTCCACATTTTTGGTTTTCATCTCATTTTCCATTAACTTTTTTTTTTTTTTTAAGATTTATTTATTTGAAAGGCAGAGAGAGAGAGAGAGAGAGAGGGAGAGATAGAAACAGAGAGATCTTCCATCCCCAACTAGCTTCAACAGCCAGGACTGGGCAAGGCCAAAGCCAGGAGTTAAGAACTCCATCCAGGTCTCCCATGTAGATAGCAGGAACCCAAGCCACTTGGGCCACCTTCTGCTGCTTTCCCAGGTGCATTAGCAAGGAGCTGGATTGGAAGTGGAGCAGCTGGGACTCAAACCGGTGCTCATATGGGATGCTGGGATTGAAGGCCAGGCATCGACTTAACCCACAGTGCCACAATGCTCGCCCCTCCACAAACTTTTTAACGTCCCCTAGTAGATGTCCATGATCCAAAGTTTCCATTTGGAAATGTGTTCTCGAATGTCAATCTATACATAAAAATCCTCCATGTCCTGTTCAGTGTGTCATGTAGCAGTTCCTTTCCCAATAACCAATGGATTTGAGAAACTGCATCTTGTGGCTGATTTTTAAATGCACTCTTCCAGATCCATGATCTTTGCTCCATATAAGATGGGATTTAAAATGCCAGTGACCCTTTGCTTCAAAAGTTGGGGAGAATTGGAGTCTTCAGTGCCTTCTGCTGAGACCGGGGTAGAATTTATTGGGTTAAAGTGGACATTATTTACCTACTTTACTTTGGTGTGTTTTTGCCTTAGTGATCAGGTCATTTTTTTACCCCTCGAGAGCACCGCAGTGGTTGACGGCGGGAATTTAAGTGTTGCTCTTTTGTTGTCTCCGGCTTTGCGTGCTCCTATCAGCCCTTAGCCCTGGGGTGTTCTCGTTCACATTCTTACCGTAACTTGGTGTGCTTGCATTGCTGACCTTAGTCAAAGCAAACAGATGTCCAATCTTGAGATGACTGCGTTGTCAAAATTGCTGATAATACATTCCTCCAGATAGAAGCCTTAAGGAAACGTAGCTACTGGCAATCATAGAGGGGATTCCAGAAAAGCTTAAGAGGAATTATAAGACTTGGTGCTACTTCCCATGCATTACCTCCTGTGAGATGTGGCCCTCAGTGCTCTGTAGGGGTGCTTGTCATGGAGATGCTACTGTGTGCAACTCTGACTGCACCTTGTGTCTGTAATACTTTAAGATACCTTTAAAAATTTATTTATTTGAAAGTCACAGTTACAGGAGGAGAGAGAGAGAGAGAGAGAGAGAGAGAGAGAGAGAGGTATCTTCTATCCATTGGTTCACTCCCCAGATGGCCACAACAGCCATGGCTGGGCCAGGCTGAAGCCAGAAGCCAGGAGCTTTATCTGAGTGTCCCACGTGGGTGGCAGGGGCCCAAGCATTTGGGCCATCTTTTGTGCTTTCCCAGGCACAATAGCAGGGAGCTGGCCGGGAAGGGGCGCACCTGGGACTTGAACCAGTGTCCATATGGGATGCCGGCACTGCAGATGGCGGCTGAGCCCACTGCACCACGGCTCTGGCTCCAACACTTAAATATTCTCAATCAGCGTTGGTGTTGTTCACACATCACATAGTGTGTATGGCATAATGAAGTGGAAATATTAGGTTTCAAATAAATTGTATTGTTAAAATTTCAGTAGGCGTGAATCTAATTATTACACAAAGCTCTATAAAGGGTTTAGCAGACTCTGTTTTTCAGGAATGGCACTTGGCAAGACTTTAAAACTCACACTGATACTGTTTTCCTGTTAAAAATAGACCTTTTGGCGTAGTAACATAACACCTACATTTCCAGAATGTGTTGCTCTTATTTGAGGGTAGGAGGTAGCTGATCGATCTGCATTGAAAGAAAAGCCAATGGACAAATATTCTAGAAGTCATACATTGCTGCTAATGGTGGGCTTTGACATCTGGAAAAAACAAGGTTTAAAAAGCAGATTTAAATTTTTTATTTCTTTGAGAGGCAGAGAGAAAGAGCGAGAGTGAGAGCGAGTGAGAGAGAGAGAATGACTACCCATAGTAGTCGTGTCTGGGACAATGATGAAGCTAGGAGCCAATGACAGCGTTCACGTGGCCGCCTCCAGCTGCAGCCTCTGTGGGGTCTGCCCCACCTTTTCCACCAAGACCACACCATTCCCCAGAGCAGCTCCAGCCAACTGTGGAGGATGAGGGTGGTCCCGTGGCTTTGCCTGTCTCACCACAAAGGGCTCCTGCAGAGGCCGTGTCAGTCCATTGGCTTGGCCAAACCTTCGTCAGGCCCTCCAGCCTCCAAGCTCTCTCTCATTCGTCGTTTCCCACCTTTTTCCCTTCGCTAAGGGTCAATTCTGGGACCAGAACTGAAGCGCGGTGGGTAAAGCTACATCCTTGATGGGCGCTCTTTGAGGTCCTGCCTGCCGCACTTCCGATCCAGCTCCCTGCTGATGGGCCTGCGAAAGCAGCGGAAGATGCCCAAGTGCTTGGGTCTGTGTGGGAGATCCTGGTGGAGCTCCAGGCTCCTGGCTTTGGCCTGGCCCAGCGCTGGGCATTGAGGCCCTTTGGAGAATGAACCAGCAGATGGAAGATTCTCTCTCTCTCTCTCTCTCTCTCTCTGTAACTCTGCCTTTCAAATCAATAAAATAAATGTAAGAAAAAATCATCAAATCCACACTGTGGTCTGAGGCTTTCCTTGCCCAGGCAACCTCGGCACCTATTCCTACATTTTGTACAAATAACAGCACACTTGCAACCCAGCTCGCTGTCTGCTTGCCTCCGGCATGTGACAAGATGCTCCAGTTGGCTGGCTGTCACCTGTTCCCCAGGGGTAAATCCAGGAGGGTGCAGGCCACAGTGAGCAGAATCACGTTGACACATGGAAATATTTATGCCCATTTGCAAAGTTGATTCACAAAGTGGTACCAGATTTTCTTACAAAAATATATTCTTTTCCAAATTCAGGGGCTTTTACAGTTAAAATGCTCTGGAAGTTGAACAGGAAAACTAAATTGGAGATAAATCCAAGTTAATTACAGTTGCAAAATGTTTCTTTTTAATGTAAGCATTTACTCCACTTCCTTGACCCAAGTTAGATGAGTGTTGTAGGAATCACACGCAGATTTTTCTTGCTTATTGTGGAACTGGATTTTTATATCTTGGAAGCTGTTAAATTCAGGGACAACAAAATCAAGCTGGTCTGGCGCTGAGATTAGGTGCCCAGGCAGGCTGGGCCACTTCCCCAGGAATGCCTGATACCGCCCCAAATTCAAGCGAGTGGTGGATCTGTGCCCCGTCTTTTCTTTCATCCCCTACTTTCTCTTCCAGCCTCCAAGACCTGTTTGTGGACAGCGTTCTTCTGTGTTCACGGAGTTTTGTTGATAGCAGATCTTTGATCTTTCGGCCCCCGTTTTTGATATTCAATATCTTTGACAATAGCTCAGTTGTTTGCGTTTCTGGAAGTCACCTGGCTCCTTACCGTCCTCGAGATGAGAGTGGATGCTGTGGGCAGCTTATCTTTCTCTTTCTTCATCTAGGCACCAAATGCACAGAGCCAGAGCTCCAAAAACACTTTTATTTATTCATGGATTTTATTTATTTATTTTTAAAGAGTTATTTATTTATTGGAAAGTCAGAGTTACACAAAGAGAGGAGGAGAGGCAGAGAGAGAGAGAGAGAGAGAGTCTTCCATCCGCTGGTTCACTCCCCAATTGGCTGCAATGGCTGGAACTGAGCCAATCTGAAGCCAGGAGCCAGGAGCTTCTTCCGGGTCTCCCACATGGATGCAGGCCCCCAAGGACTTGGGCCATCTTCTACTGCTTTCCAAGGCCACAGCAGAGCTGGATGGGAAGTGGAGCAGCCGGGACTTGAAGCTTTCAGACCACAGTGTGGGTTTGTGGGTGGCAGGGCCCCAAGCACTTGAACCACCCTTTGCTGCCTCCCAGGAGGCATCAGCAGGACGCTGGATTAGAAGTGGTGCAGCTGGGACTCCAACCAACACTCCGGTATGCGATGAGAACATGCTAAGTGGTGGCTGTACCACAATCCCAGCCCTGAAAGGGGGCATTTTAACTTGCCCAAACACAGGAGGAACGTAACTGGAGAATGAGTGGCAGGTTAGGAATTTAAGCAGAACATCCAGGGTGTTGCTTAGCACTGCTATGTCTTTTCCCTGGGCTGAGACGTGAGACGTATCTCCGGGAGAGACACCCATTGCTCAGGCCCATGTCACAGGGAAGCAGTCAGCCTGCTTCCGACAATGTGGGTGCGTCAGGGAAGGCTTCCGAGGGCATCCCCCAGGCTGGAGGGAGTCCCCCAGGCTGGCCTGGCTCTGCTCCCAGTCAGTCCCACCCTGGTCTCTGCCTCACTGCATTCTGGGTCCCTCTGTTGTGCCCCTGCCCATGGCTGTGGCTCCCTGTAGGTTGGCTTGCTCCTCGCTCCCTGACACCGCTCCTTGGCTGGGCCTTCCGCTCTCCCTCCTCATCCTCTTGCCTGGTTCTGCTCCCTTGGAGTGTTCTAATAGTGGATCCTCCAACATCCTTGTGTGTAACTGCGTTTTGGCGTTGGTCTCATGAAGGCAGGGGTGGGGAATATTTTTTTTTGCCAAGGCCCATTTGGATATTTATTACATGCACATTTATCCACTTAAACATTAGCCTGTTATGTTTGGGCAAACATTTAATTAGCCCTGATGGCATGGGTGGAGCTGGTTCTCTTTGGGGAGATCTGTGATGTTAGTTGGCGTTGATGATGTTGCTACTTTTCCAGGTTCAAATGCAGTTGATTCTTTGCAACGGTAAATTTTGAAAGGAACTGTCCCAAACAGATGCATATGTTTTTTTTTTTTTTAAAGATTTCTTTATTTTATTTGAAAGAGTTACAGAGAGAGGAGGAGAGACAGACAGAGAGACCTTACATCTGCTGGTTCACTCCAGGGCTGAGTCAGGTTGGAGCTAGGAGCCAGGTATCCCATGTGGGTGGCAGGAACCCAAATGCTCGGGCCATCTCTGCTGCTTTTCTCAGGCCATTAGTAGGGAGCTGGATCAGAAGTGGATCAGCTGGGATGCAAGCAGGGGCCTCTATGGGATGCCGACGTTGGCTTTACCCGCTACACCACAGGTGCATATTTCAATGTGTGTCTCCTCATAGTGGGAAATTCATCATTGCTTATGTAGCACTTACAGGAGCCGGCCGTGGGAGGCTGTTGTACCTAGCTCACAGCTTTGCAGTGGGAGGATTTTGTGATGTAGATGATCAGGCACGTTAGTTACTTCCACATTGAATGGTGTAGTGAAGATGTGCAACTCTGCTCACTGTTCATGTCCTTGATTCTATCGTTCAATGCCTCCGTTGGTTCTGCACAGTCATCAGCTTCCTCAGGTGTTGCCAAAGGTTTTTGTCCTGGCCAAGTGGGGAAATGCACCGTGTAATTTTCTAATTGCGCTTTCCATAGCCTCAACTTAACTTCAAATGATTCCGATGACCTTGCACAGAAGCTTTCTTGGTGTAGGATGCTGTGGCACATAATTAAATTGTGTGGATCGGGGGCGGGCACTGTGGTGTAGTGGATGAAGCCGCCGCCTGCAGTGCTGGCATTCCATATGGGCATCCATTCGAGTCCCAGCTGCTCCACTTCCAATCCAGCTCTCTGCTATGGCCTGGGAAAGCAGTGGAAGATGGCCCAAGTCCTTGGGCCCATGCACCTGCATGGGAGACCCGGAGGAAGCTCCTGGCTCCTGGCTTCAGATCGGCACAGCTCCAGCCGTTGCAGCCAACTGGGGAGTGAACCAGCAGATAGAAGACGTCTCTCTGTCTGTCTCTCCTTCTCTCTGTGTAACTCTGACTTTCAAATAAATAAATAAATCTTTAAAAAAATAAAAAAGCAGTCTCTCAAACTTGTAGTTCTGTGCATGGCTTCCAGTGCCAGCAGTGCCTCTGGTGTGTCAAACTCTGCAGTTACCCCACGAATGGCAACGGCGAGTTGGGCGGTATTTGTCATGTGTGTTGTCTCATCACAAAGCCAGAGACAAGAACTGAAAGTCTGCAGAATCCTTCCTGATCCTGATATTTCAGTATCTATCAGTATCATCTGATCTGAGATGGTTCTCTGAGACAAACTAATGCTTTGAAGCCATTTTACAGTGGTGCTCACAGCCCTACAGTGTTGCAATGGATTCATTCTGAGAGGAGGAGCGTGGTGGGGGCAAGAGGCGTGGAGTCACCACATAGACCCCGGGAGTCGGGTGAAAGCAGGCTTGAGGCAGCCCGCAGACTCGTTTATTTCAGTTGGTACAACAGCTTATATAGCCACAGCAGCCAATCCGGTCAAGGGGCGGGCTATGCCCTAACCAATCACAGCCTGTTGCCAGGCAGGCTCCGAAGTCATCCAATCACAGCCTGTTGCCAGGCAGGCTCCGTTTGCCGTGTGGTTTCCAAAGCCATCCAATCACAGCCTGTTGCCAGGCAGGCTCCGTTGCCAGGTGGGTTTCAAAGCCATTCCTGAGTAACTGACGCTGGCTTGCCAGTGGCCATCTTGGCATGGCCTTCCCATTCCACCACACTACAGCTGGTTCCCAAGCTCACTCTTACAGGAGCTGTGAGCTTCCTTGCCATGAGTTTTTTCACTGTGGAGCTCCTCTCAATACCATTGTCTCTGTCGCGCGAGGACTAGTGAGAGTGGCATGCTATGAGTCCAAACTCAGCTGATCTCATGCAGATGCATCTGGCTTCCCTATTCATGGCGTTTAGCATGTTTTGAGCTATAATGATGCTCCAGGTTGGGTTTTTCCATTAACTGCTAGCCCATCGACACAAATGAGGCACACGGGTTTGCCTGAGGCTTCAACAACAAAAGAATCCTTTGTCCATTTCTCTTGGAAAGGTTGACCCTCTGTGTCGACTTTTTTCTTTGTGGTCGCCCTTTGTAGGATGTGACACCGCTGATGTGTTGATAACTATCCAGTGTGTGTGTGTGTGTGTGTGTGTGTGTGTGTCTCACCAGCAATGGCTATTATTTTGCTTTGGTCTCAGTCTCGTCCTGAATCTTGGATTTGGAACACGGCCAATGCTCGTGTCATCAACTCCTGACGTCTTCTCCATGTGCTGTACTTTCCTTCATGGTCCTTTGAGATGGAGCTGTTGGTCGTGGACAGGCGGATAGAGGCTGGGTTGGAGCTGTTGTCTGTATTGACAAAGATGTTGCCAGGCAACATGGTTGTTGGTCATCGGAGGTGAGGCGAGGGGTCCCACAGTGTGTATGCTGTGGCATACACTTCTGACTACTGCACTGGCATCCCATACGGGTGCCTGTTCCTGTCCCAGCTGCTCCACTTCCGATCTGGCTCCCTGCTAATAGCCTGGAAAAGCAGTGGAAGATGGCCCAAGTGCTTGGGCCCCTGCACCCGCATGGGAGACCTGGAAGAAGCTCTTGGCTCTTGGATTCAGATCAGTCTAGCTCCAGCCGTTGCAGCCGTGAACCAGTGGATAGAAGACTTTTCTCTCTGTCTCTCCCTCTCTCTGTAACTCTACCTCTCAAATAAATAAATGAAATCTGTCCCACCAAGTAATCCTATGTGTTCTATATATATCTTAATGGAAGCTCCTGGCTTGTCCCTCAACATTTACATTATTAATATGATTCACTTAATGTAAATTTATTAATAAAAAGTCCCTAGATTTGTTGAATTTTGAGTCCAGCCTGTGGTTGGCTCTGCAGGCCAGACAAATGATTTCACCCATGGGCTGGGCATTTCCTAACCCTACATTAAACCCTTCCCCTAAGAAAAATTTGCTAATTTATTAAAAAAGGATTTTTTTTTTTAAATTGAAAGACAGAGTTACAGAGAGAGAGGAGAGACAGAGAGAACCACTGATTCTTTCTCCAGGGGTTGGGCCAGGCTAAAACCAGGAACCAGGAACTCCACCTGGGTCTCCCTCGTGGGTAGGCAGGAGCCCAAGCACTGGGGCCATCTGCTGCTTGCCCAGAGGCATCAGCAGGGAACTGGATCAGAAGTGGAGCAGCCGGGACTTGAACTGGCACTCATGTGGGATGCCAGTGTCGCAGGTGGTGGCTTAACCCTCTGCTCCACAACGCCGGCCCCCAAATCTGCTAATTTTTTAAGAGACAATCTTCTCTACTATATATTTTTTATTTTTTAATTTTTATTTATTTATTTTTTGACAGGCAGAGTTAGACAGTGAGAGAGAGAGAGACAGAGAGAAAGGTCTTCCTTTTTTCGTTGGTTCACCCTCCATGCAGCCGCTACGGCCGGTGTGCTGCGCTGATCCAAAGCCAGGAGCCAGGTGCTTCCTCCTGGTCTCCCACGCGGGTGCAGGGCCTAAGGACCTGGGCCATCCTCCACTGCACTCCCGGGCCACAGCAGAGAGCTGGCCTGGAAGAGGAGCAACTGGGACAGAATCCGGAGCCCTGACCGGGACTAGAACCCGGGGTGCTGGTGCCGCAGACGGAGGATTAGCCTAGTGAGCTGCGGCGCTGGCCTCCCTACTATATTTTAAGACTACTTTCTCCACTGACTCCCTCTAACCTTCTCTTACCAACACTCAGACAAGGAAGAAGGGGAGAGAAACAAGAGAACCCCAATGATTATCTTCCAAGCAAACAGGAGAGAATCAAGGTAAGGGAAGAGACCTTGGGGGGCCCGGGGCTGTGTGACTCCAGTGGAGCAAATGCCAGAGAGAGGCGGCAGGGCAGGGCTGCTGATGTCTTCCTGGGGGAGCTGTGTGCACGAGTGGCTCCAGAGTCAGAGGTTGCAGATGGAAATTGCAGAATAATTCCCGGATTTACCCACCCCAGCGGGGAAGTCGAGGGCAAGAATCGGTTTACCCCTGGAAAATAAATTCTTTCCATGTGATGCGAACAGAAGGCCCAGGAAGACCCCGAGTCCTTGCTCTCCGACAGTGTGGGTGCAGGCCAGGAGCCACGAGGTCTGGAAGCTGGTCCAGGCGTGCAGCTGGAGAGCTCTTAAATGAGAACACATGGTCTGGGAACGCACAGGCACAGACAGCGATGCCGGGGAAGGTGGTCAAGGGCATGGCCCTAAAGCAAAGAGTCTTGCTTCTTGCAATCCGCGGGGCAAGGTGAGAGATCCACTAGGGGCTGCAGGCTGAAAGACCCTGGGCTTTGCTATGGGCCCTGGCCTTTTTCCTGCTTTGGGGATTGTAGGGAACTAATTTCACCAGTTGCATGATCTCTAACACCAACCTAAAGTAATCCCGTTTTTGCCAACACTTCAGAGTGGACGGGAGCAAACCATGCATTGCCTTCTACATACTTGTAAAGTATCATTGGGGTTTGACTCCTACGTGTGACCCCAGTTCCAGTCCCAGGACACTGGGAAATCTCCGGGTCAGCGCCCCCTGCAGGGGAAGCCTGGAACAAGGCACAATCGTAATTTGGTAGGAAGGAAGTCATTGAACCAGTGATTGAACCTGGCCATTTATAAAGGGATGCCTGCTGTTACTGTCAGATACCAGAAAGGACTTGAAGTTTAATACATAGGATAATGTGGCCACCTGGGATTTTGAAATCACGTGATGTAAAACCTTCAAGGTCCTCGATCCTGTCCGCCCTAAAAAATGGGAAAAACAGCATTACCCTATTTTGGTGTCTAAGAAAATTTTCAAGAACTATATTTTTGATTCAAATTCTGTTGACTCCTCCTCTGGTGTAGGAGAAAGAATGAATTAAAAAGTAAGCTTTGAAATCCATGCATAGCTTTTTTCTTCCTTGTAATATTAATTTCCACGAACTTTTTGCAGACCTCAGTGAATATAGATTTCACATTTTTTGGCATCAAAATAAACTTATCCTTTAATTACATTTTCCATGAATTTTTTTTCGAATGCCTTGTATTTATGGATTCTGTCCACCTCTCTCCATCACAGCCTGTGTCACCTCCCATGAAAGTTGTCGCATCTTGAAATACCCAAGGCTGGGTGAATTATCAAGAAGAGAGGTTGAGGCCAGCACTGTGGTGTAGCAGGTAAAGCTGGCATCCCATATGGGCCACTGGTGTGTCTTCCAGCTGCTCCACTTCTGATCCAGCTCCCTGCTAATGCGCCTTGGGTGCAGCAGAAGATGGCCCAAGTGCCTGAGCCCCTGCTATGCACTTGGGACACCTGCATAGAGTTCCTGGCTCCTGACTTTGGCCTGCTGGCCCAGTTCTGACTGTTGCAGCCATCTAAGGAATAAACCAGTGAGTGGAAGACCTCTCTGTCTCTGTCTGTAACTCTGCCTTTCAAATAAATAAATATTTATTAAAAAAAAAAAAAAGGTTCACTTCGCTTACAGCTCTGGAGATCCAAAAGCCTGTTGCTGGCATCTGATTGGTTTCTGAGGAGCTGGTGTGCTTCTCGAGGGAGGAGCCAAGAGCATGAGGGTGGGTCCCCTCGTGCCAGCACGCGCTCAGAAGCCTAATACACGCCGGTGAGGGTTAGCGCTCACTGCCAGCCATCCAGTCCCCGCCAATGACTTCATCATCTCTTCATGGCCTGGCCACTGCTCAAAACTGCTACACTGGGGCCAGCCTTCTGGCACGTGGACCTTTGGGGGACGAGCCACATCCAAGCCACAGTGCCACCTTCCCCTTCCCTACACCAGTGGGATGTCCTCCTCCAGTGTTTTTTTTTTTTTTAATTTTAAAAACATGTTGATCTTTATTTATTTGAAAGGTGGAGAGACAGAAAGAAACAGTGAACTCCCATCTGCTGGGTCTCTCCACTTGCAGTAGCTGGGGCTGGACCAAGCGGAAGTCGGGAGCCGGGAACTGTGTCTGTGACTTCCCTCTTAAGTGGCAGGGACCCAAGGACTTGAGCCATCCCCTGCTGCCTCCCAAGGTGCATGCTAGCAGGAAGTTGGATCAGAAGCACAACCGGGACTTAAGCTCAGGCACTCAGTCAGGGGGTACAAGTGTCCCGGAAGACATCTTTTTTTTTTTTTTTTTACAGACAGAGTGGACAGTGAGAGAGAGAGACAGAGAGAAAGGTCTTCCTTTGCCATTGGTTCACCCTCCAATGGCCGCTGCGGCCGGCGCGCTGCGGCCGGCGCACCGCCCTGATCTGATGGCAGGAGCCAGGAGCCAGGTGCTTTTCCTGGTCTCCCATGGGGTGCAGGGCCCAAGCACCTGGGCCATCCTCCACTGCACTCCCTGGCCACAGCAGAGAGCTGGCCTGGAAGAGGGGCAACCGGGACAGAATCCGGCGCCCCGACTGGGACTAGAACCCGGTGTGCCGGCGCCGCTAGGCGGAGGATTAGCCTAGTGAGCTGCGGCGCCGGCCCTGGAAGACATCTTAATTGTTGGGTCACATGACCACCCGCACCTCTGCTCTGTGGCTGTGTCTTCTCTGCCGGGGTGGGGAGCAGTGACCTCCCATCGGTCTTCTCGGGGGGTCAGCTTCCGTGGGCTTCCTTGTGCCCCTTCCTCTCCACCCCCACGGCTCCTGCCCAACTACCCACCACCACATGCTGGGGCCCTGCACCCCTTTCTACTCCGGCGACACGCATCGCGGATGGTCTAGATGGGATCTGTAACTTTCAAGGACTTTTATCTGCTGGGTGCTCCGGAATTTGCGGTCCCAGCTCCGACTGTGTCTCTGAACTGCCTCCGCTGGCCTGCTGCACCCTCGCAGGCAGCAGGTCCATTGGCACCACAGGTTTTCTAGGTCCCAGGATGATCACCTGCTTCTCACCACATCTTCCCCATCTCAACAAAGCACAGCTCCCTCCCGCTGTGGCCCCAGTCCAGAAACCTGGAAGGCATGTTTGTCTTTCCTCTTCACTTCCCTTGCTAGGGCATTTGTCCCCAGTCTTTATCTATTTCACCTTTTCTTTCTCACTGTGGTCGGAGCCAGCGTCAGTGTAGTATCCAGCGGCTCCCCTGGTCCCACTTGGGCAAGGTGGCTCCAATCCATTTCTCTGCAGCATTTGGGGACGGTGCGGTGCATGGCTCCCTGTGGCACAGCTCAGATGTTCCTCCTGGATTCTGTCCTTCCCTTTCCATCATTCCTCTTCTGCCCCCGGGTCTCCGCCCTTCCTCACCACCCAACCATACCTGGCCAGCCTTGAGTCTGTTCAGACTTAGTCCCTGGCACAAAGACTGTGCACGTAAATAATGTTCGTTGTATTCACTGCCGTGTGCTGGGTCCCTGAGTAACTACGCCCACATGGATGGCAGGGACACAAGCACTTAGGCCATCATCGGCTGCCTCCCAGGATGCAGTAGCAGGAAGCTGGCTTGAAAGCAGAGCACTGGGACTCAAACTAGTGCCCTGACACAGAAAGCAGGCGTCATAAGTGACAGCTTAACCTGCACTGCAATGCCAGCCCTGACTTTGTGAATTTTCATTTTTATTTTATCTATTTGAAAAGCAGAGTCACAGAGGGGAAGGGAGAGATACAGAGAGAGGAATCTTCCACTTGCTGGTTCACTCCCCAAATGGCCTCAACAGCCAGGCCTGGGCCAGGATGAAACCGGAAGCCAGGAGCTTCACCCAAGTCTCCCGCTTGAGTTCAGGGATGCAAGGACTTGGGCATTGTCCTCTGCTTTCCTAGACACATTAGCAGGAGCTGGATTGGAAGTGGATCAGCTGGGGCTTGAACTGGTGTCCATAGAGGATGCCAGCATTGCAGGCAGTGGCTTAACCCGCCACGCCACAATATAGGTCCCAAATCTGTGACTTTTTGACCACAGAAAAAATTTAAGAAAATTTGGAGGAAATAGTTCTTTGACGTACACAAATAATAAAACAAAAAGCAAACAATAAACAACAGAAAGTCCCTGATGTCACCTCTTGAGCCATGCCACACACACATGCTCTCACACTACGCACACACACACGCATGCATACACAGACTCCACACACGCAAACACACAAAACCCATGCACATACGCACACAGCACACACGCATGTACACCACACATGCAAATGCACACATGTGTGCACCATGCATTTGCACACACACACAACCTCACTGATTCTGTATACTGAGACAGACGGGCTGTCTTCCATTTCTGGAAGTCAGCTACAGGTACTGGGAGCGAAGCTTCTAGAAATAGTCTTTCCCCAAAACAAGACAAAAACAAGTAGAAGGGAAAAGCAACGGGCAGAAGAATGAGAAACGGTGGATTCCTTTCCCTCTGTTTAGAGTGGAGTGGGCAGCAGGCGCGGGTAGGCGGGGAGGGGAGGAGAGGAAGCAGGGTTTTCGGTGTGAGATGTTCCACTTGTAAAAGCCAGTGGCTATTTTTACAGGTACCAGCGAGTCCTTCCTGAAAGGGGCCGGGCTGTGGGGGAGCAAGAGGAAGGAGATGCTTTGCTGGGGAGTAATTTTAGTGCAGTGTGGAAAATGTGAAGGAAAAAAAAAAAAAAACCATGAACGATCGAATGGAAAATCCCTCCGTGGGCCAACCCACACCGCAGAAGCGTCCGGAACCTCGTGTCCTAATGAGGTTCTACCCGGGAGAGGCAGGGCCGGCAGCAGTGGCAGCAGCTGGGCTTCGCTCGGGGCCGACACCCCCTCCCCTTGTTGGGGGGCCGACTCGGGGGTGGGGGGGAGGGCGCTGAGGGTGGAGGTCACTCTGAGAGCACGGAAGAAAGGCAAGAATCAAAAACTCAGACCGCGAAGCTGGGACCCTTCTGCCGTCTCCAACTATGCACGTATATTTTCCCATCATGGGTATTTATTTATTTTTTTTTTAAAAAGAGTGATGTGTTTATTTGGAAGGCAGAGTTAGAGAGAAAGGGGCACACACACACACACACACACACAGATCTTCCATCCACTGGGTTACTCCCCAAATGGGACTGAGTACTGGCAGAGGCTGGGCTGGACCACATGGATGGAGGGTTCCACCAATGCCGTGCCACGGAGCATAGGGCAACTGTCACTCCCTGCTCTCCTGATGTCGCAGTCCTGTTTGCACAGGGGTGGCAGGTGGCTGAGAACCAGTCATGCCCCACGACCCTGAGCTCTGCCCTTGTGAGCGTGGAGGTCAAAGGGACTTTCACCCCGACATGGGCCACTATTGAGTTCTAATGTATCCCTCCTAAGACATTAAAACCACAGGCTCTAAGGAGCTGTTTCCTATTTTGTTTTCAACAGGAGACAATCCCAGAAGGCTTAACGCCGGGGAGTTGCTCCTGGTCCAGGTCCCGTCTCAGGCCACCTGCTGTGCTGGGTCTCCCCAGGCCCTTTCTCCATAGCCCCGGTCCAGGCCAGGGGCATCTACCTGTCTCGTCTTCCACTTCCAGCCGAAGAGTTTGTCTATTTCTTCCTCTGAATCATTTTCCTCTGAGGCCTCCAGCTCAGATCTGGCCAGATTCAGTGTTCCGTTGGAGCCTGGCTCGGTACTTTTGTTCTATTTCTTTGGGAATAATGACAAATGACAGAAGGGACCCAGGGAGTGCAGACAAGGTTGCTGCGTTGTCCTGGGCTGCGGCTCCTACTGTGACACTGCGAGCTCATATCAGCTTCGTTATGGAGGAAGCCCCGGGACAGCCAGGGCCGCCACCTCGCGCAGCTGAGTAAGGGCCACTGCTGAGCTACCCTGGCTTGGCACTGCTCCTGCTTTACACCTGGAAGCTCTTGGGGCTGGTGTGGTTGAGCAGCAGGGTAAGCCACTGCCGGTGACCCCAGCATCCCCTAAGGGTGTCGGTTCGAGTCCCGGCTGCTCCACTTCCGATCCAGCTCCCTGCTAATGCACCTGGGAAAGCATCAAAGGATGGCCCGAGTGCTTGGGCCCCTGCACCCACGGGGGAGACCTGGAGAGAGTTCCAGGCTCCTGGCTTTGGCCTGATCCAACCCTGGGTGTTGTGATCATTTGGTAGTAAACCAGCAAATAGAAGATCTCTCTCTCTCTCTCTCTCTCTCTCTCTCTCTCTCTCTCTCCCTGTAACTCTGCCTTTAAAACAAACAAATACATCTTCTAAAAAAAGAAAAACCACCCCAAACTGCAAGCTCGCAGTCCTGGAAAACCCCTCATTCCCCGACAGTCTGGAGCGGTTGTTCAGCTCCTTGGAATGAAAGTCGAAGCAAGTCCAAATGACGACACAACTGGGGAGACCCGGCATGCGAGGTTTTGGTTCTCTTCGTGTGCTCACAAGCAGCTCACTGCAGCGTGTCGGGGTGGAGAGGAGCTAGGAGAGTAGAGAGGGACTTTTTTTTTTTTTTTTTTTTTTATAATGAGACTATGCTTTCAAGTTCATCTTTTTCCAGCAGCCCAGTATGGTTTAGGAGTGAGACATGAATGGCAACAAGGGTTGGGCTTATACCAAAGACAGCAATTTCTGCTAAAAGATAATGGGATGGAGAACGAATCCCCATGAAGCCTCAGGTGGGTGTGGATCCTGTTTTCCTTGTGCATAGGCATCCTGTTTCGCATCATCAGACATCATCAAACTTTCACTTTACGTGTGAGTATAAAGCCCTTGTCTCATTTTTGTATTTCTGCCAGGCGCCTAGTGGTACTTTATGAACTGAAAAGTGAATTAGTAAATGCACACCCAGGGGTAAGGCAATTGTTAAAGAGAATGGACAGTTCTCTACTTCGTGCAGCAAGATTGCAACATTTGCCTCTCGGGGTCTATTTTTATTTTGCTCCCCGCCTCCCAGACTCCATGAAATGCAAATGCAACCGTCCATCCTTCTCTCGCTGGTCTAGAAAAAAACGTATTTGTCCCCAGCAAGTGGTGCGGAGGGGAGGCTGCGTGGCACTGGTGAGGCCATCATTGTGTACCAAATGCAAACACCAGGCGATGTCAGAAAGTCTGTGGGAGAACGGAATTGAAAGGTCAGGTATTTTTTTTTTAATATTTATTTATTTATTTGAAAGTCAGTGTTAAGCAGAGAGAGAGAGAGAAAGAGAGGTCTTCCATCTGCTGGTTCTTTCCCCAATTGGCCACAACGGCCGGAGCTGTGATGATCCGAAGCCAGGAGCCAGGAGCTTTTGTCGGGTCTCCCACGCAGGTGCAGGGGCCCAAGGACTTGGGCCATCTTCCGCTGCTTTCCCAGACTATAACAGAGAGCTGAATTGGAAGTGGAGCAGCTGGGACTTGAACCGGTGCCCACATGGGATGCTGGCACTGCAGGCGGCAGGTCAGTTTTTATTTATTTATTTATTCTTTGACAGGCAGAGTGGACAGTGAGAGAGAGAGAGGGAAAGGTCTTCCTTTGCCGTTGGTTCACCCTCCAATGGCCGCCGCGGGCCATCCTCCACTGCACACCCGGGCCACAGCAGAGAGCCGGCCTGGAAGAGGGGCAACCGGGACAGAATCCAGCGCCCCAACCGGGACTAGAACCCGGTGTGCCGGCGCCGCAAGGTGGAGGATTAGCCTAGTGAGCCGCGGTGTCGGCTCAGTTTGTTTTGATACAGGGTTTTTTAGATCCACGCAAGGTTTTGCATAACGTGCATTTCTCATGAACTTTTTGAGGACTGGCTCAGTCTGTCTGACCCTCCGGAAGAGAAGAGCAGGCAACATGGTCTCCACACTCGCCTCTGCTGTGTTCCTGAGCTGACTGTCTGTCTCCAGGCAGAAGTAAAGGAACTGGCTTTCGTCTTTCTCCAGTGTGGGTATTAAAAACTATTTATTTGAGAGGTGAAGAGAAAGAGAAACAGAAAGACAGAGAGAGTCCCCATCTGCTGGTTTACTCCCCCAGTGCCCGAAAATGGGTCAGAGGGAGCCAGGAGCCAGGAACTCCATGCCATGTGGGTGGCAGGGCCCAACCACTTGAGCCCTCATCTGTTGCCTACCAGGGTGTGTTCCAGTAGGGAACTGGATCTGGGAGTGGAGCTAGGACTTGAACCCGGCACTCTGATACGGGATGTGAATATCCCAAGCGGTGCTTTAACCAGCAGAGCAAATGTCTGTAATCCCAGTGCTGTTGATAACCACCCACCCAGCTGCTAGCATTGAGGGATCTGTCCCCAACACGACTCTAGGATGCCACAAAGACAGTGCTATGACCAGCTCTCTCATGCCTGCATTGGGGAAGGCATGGGAGCATCCCAGAGCGTCCCATGTGATTCAAGTCCCAGCTCCTCCTCCTCCGATCCGACTTCCTGCTAACGCTGGCCCTGGGAGGCAGCAGGTGATGGCTCAAGTACGTGGGTCTCTGCCACCCATGTGGAAGACCTGGATGAAGTTCCCAGCTCTTGCCCTCAGATTGGCCCAGCCTTGGCTGTTATAGGCATTTGGGGAATGAACCTGCAGATGGAGGATCTCTCTGTCTCTTTGCCTTTCTTTCTTTCTTTCTTTCTTTCTTTCTTTCTTTCTTTCTTTCTTTCTTTTATTTGACAGGTAGAATTATAGACAGTGAGAGAGAGACAGAGAGAAAGGTCTTCCTTCCATTGGTTCACCCCCCAAATGGCCGCTACAGCCGGCGCTGCGCCAATCCAGGTGCTTCTCCTGGTCTCCCATGGGGGTACAGAGACCCAAGCACTTGGGCCATCCTCCGCTGCCCTCCCGGGCCACAGCAGAGAGCTGGACTGAAAGAGGAGCAACCGGGACAGAATCCGGTGCCCCAACCGGGACTAGAACCCGGTGTGCCGGCGCTGCAGGTGGAGGATTAGCCAAGTAAGCCATGGTGCCGGCCCTCTCTTTGCCTTTCAACTACAAAGAAAGTAAATGTAAAAAAAAATGAAAAAGAAAAGTAACGTGTGCTCTGCCTTCGCGAAGCCTGCCTTCGCCGCTGGAATGCGGGAGAATCTTTCTGGAGAGGTAAGCGCCCTTGTGCTGGTGGTGCTGGGCGGGACTGCGCTCCTTGTCCTGCTCTGCAGGCACCCGAAGCTGCCTCCCTGGCCGTGGGCGGCCTCAGCAGTGCAGCTGGGTGTCTGGGCCACTGCCATGACCTGCGTGACCTTTCTGCCTTCGCTTTGCAGCCTGCTCAGCCTCCACACCACGGTTTCCTTCTTCGCCTTTGACTGTTTGCCAGCCCGTCTGAAGGCTGCTGCCTGGCACTGCGGGTTATCAGCCCCAGCAGCTTCTCCCCAGGGGTGGGGACTGTCCCACACACCTCCAGGCTTAGCAGCAGTGCTCAGGGGTCTACAAACACCCCTGGTCTGCAGGGGGCCCCGGGGAACCTGAGCAGTGTGGCCCTGACCTGTATTCCTCCCTTCCTGCACCTGCTCAGGAGCGAGAGCATGGCGCTGGCTCCTGCAAGAAATACCAAGCCCAGCCAGCTAACCTAGGACATCTCGAAGGCAGCCCCTTCTTGAAGCTGGAAGTGGCAGGATTTGCCAGCTTGCTCCTGGAGTCGTTGGCACCCTCAGGCTCACACTGGAATCTCGAGGGGACATGATATTAAGTAATCTGGTTTATAAAGTCATATTGTTTCATTTGCGGATACTCCCCCTGGCTGTCTCCCCACACAGTGTTTCTCCTGCCTTCCGGGGAGAGTGGATGCCGCATCTTGGATTCTGCCTCTTGGGGAGGACCCCCAAGCATGGATTCCTGGAAAGAGGGAACCCAAAGAGGGCAGCCATAAGACAGAGGCATTTCCTCTCATTCTCAGTGTAGGCTCCTGCGCCTCTTCCCTGCCTGCGTGGCTGTGCCCCTCCCAGAGGCCTGCTCCCACCGTCGGGACCCCAGCACAGCAAACATGGGAGCCACACAGCAGGTGCAACCCCCCTGCAATTAGATGGGCACACTGGAATGGGTCACAACGCTCCCCTGCCTGCCAGGCTGCTGCCAATCAGCTCTCCCATAGAAATCAGGAAAGGAAAAAGATGCCTGGTTGTGCCTGGGTCGCTTGATTTTATTTTTTTCAGATTTTTAAAATTTGTTTGAAATGGCTGCAATGGCCAGCACTGGGGCAGGCCGAAGCCAGGAGCCTGGAACTCCATCCGGGTCTCCCACGTGGGTGGCGGTTCCGGGGGGTTGGCAAATACAAGCATCATTTGCTGCCTTCTTTCCCAGGCGCGTTAGCAGGGAGCTGGCTCAGAAGTGGAGCAGCCAGGACTTGAACCGCCACTCTGCTATGCAATACTGGCATGGCATGTGATGGCTTAACCTGCTGCACCATGCGGCTTGATCTTACCTAGGAGTCAGTTTATGCTTTCTTTTCTCTTTTAAAAAATCATTTTAATCTATTTGAAGGCACAGAGACACACACACACAGAGAAACCCAGACTGACAGACACACAGGGATTGCCCATCTGCTGGTGCATTCCCCAACAGCTGGGGCTGGGCCAGGGCGAAGCCAGGAGCCTGGAACTCCATCTGGCTCTCCCACACGGGTGACAGGGACCCAGCTACTTGGGTACCATTTGCTGCTTCCTAGGGTGGGCATCAGTAGGAAGCTGGAGTCAGTGTGGAGCTGGGACTTGAACCTAGGAACTCCAGGATAGGATGCAGAGGTCCCAAGCGGTGTCTTAACTCCTGCCCCGAATACCTGCCTCCATGACTTTCTGCGGGTGCATTTCTGCTGTAGATGACATTGTTCTGGAAGGTTCCAGAGGCTTGTCAGGCCCTCCGTGAGAGGCTGGGATCCTCCCTGGAGGTTCCTTCTCACCTGATTATTTTCTTGATACATTATGAAAGCATGGCACCAAGCAACGACCCCCACACGAAAACAAAACGAGGAGACCCTGGCCGCCCGTGACCTTGGGAAGCTCTGGGGAGGGCGGTTCTCAAAACAGTGCACATTTTGCTTTAAGTTGACCTCGAGATAATAAAAATAAGACTTCAAAATACTTAGGCTGCCGTTCCTTCAGGGATCAAAAGGAGGGTGGAGTTGTTTTGCAGGTTTAATCCGGTTTATGTCACGGTGGCCTTGCCCGGCTGCTCGGACAACAACAGCAAGGCTCTGAGGCCTGGGCAGAGACCCGCGGGGGCCTTCGGTGCTGGAGTCCCTCTGACACCCATCCAGACTGCAGCAGTCATAGGAAGACAGACGCATGACATCCCACATGTCTGATAGACTGGGACTCAGGACAGAACCGTGGTGGAGCTCAGACGAGTGTCTTCATTGGCTCTGCTGTGAAGTCCAAGCTCCTGTTTTATAAGGAGGCTTTGAACATACTTGTAGTGAGAGGTTCACTCTTCCGGCTACCTCCCACTGTTAAATGTGAAATGATATGAAAGCGTTCCGGTTGTTTGACTGTAGGAAAGAACAGCTATTGCTCTCCTGGCGATTTTTAGGGACATGTTTTATTCTACTCATAAAAAAGTTCAGATATTTCTTCTTTGTGGTTAGTCTCAGCTGTGGTCCCATACAAGCAATAGACTTGTATTTAAATATTTATTTATTTACTTGAAAAGCAGAGTTAGAGAGACTGAGAGGGGGAGAGAGAAAGAGAGAGAGAGAGAGAGAGAGAGAGAGAGAGAGAGAGAGAGAAAAGAGAGCTTCCAATTTGCTGATTCACTCTCTAAATGCCATAATGGCAGGAGCTGGGCCAGGCTGAAGCCAGGAGTCTGGAACTCCATCTGGGTCTCCCATGCGAGTTATAGGGGCTCAAGCCCTTGGGCCATCTTCTGCTATTTTCCCAGGTGCAATAGCAGGGAGCTGGGTCAGAAGTGGAGCCTCTGGGAATAGAACCAGCACTCATTTGGGATGCCACCACTGCAGGTAGATGCCCAACCCACTGTACCACCACACTGGCCCCAGAAGCAATGGATTTTTATTTAGCAAGGTCGAACAGTTCATTTTTAACAATAAGCGCTAGAGCTCAACCTCAGAGCATAAAGTTAGGTGCAGATTTATGATCTAAAAGTGGGAGTCATCTTGAAAGCTGATTAGAATCAGGTGGCCTGGACATGGTCCAAAAGTGAGTGCCACTGACTTAGAATGTTTCTGGAAGATTATTTAAAACGTTAATGAATGGCTTAGTCTATGGAAGAGCTTGGCATGTGAGTAGTGATTGCTAATTGGACTTTCTTGAGATGAATCTGAACAATTAGAATAACCATAATGATGGTATGTTACGTTGGCAGAAGAAAGAACATTAGGATTTCCAGCTTCCAACGGTTTCTTGGCCATCTTATGACGGTGGACACGAGTTTCTGGCAAAATCATTCTTAGGAGTATGATGGGGAAAATTGGAAACTCAGATATCAGACATTCTAAATTCTGAATGAAAGAGGGAGAGAGAGAGAGAGAGAGAAAAGCTCGTTCACTTATTCACTATCCAGGCTGAAGCTGGAGCTGAGAGCTCCATCCGGGTCTCCCACGCAAGTGCAGGGGCCCAAGCACTTGGGCCATCTGCTGCTTTCCCAGGCCACAGAAGAGAACTGGGCTGGAAGCTGCACGCCTATGGAATGCTGGCATTGCAGGAAAGTGGCTTAACCTGCTGCACCACAATGCCAGCCCCACCAGAGGGGATCTGTCCCAGTGTTCTGTCGGGAGGTGGCCCAGAAGAGGAAGAAGGAGGCAAGAATATGGACACAAAGTGATGATCATGCAGCGGGCGTTTCTTTGTTGCTCAGCTGTGTCCCTGTGCGGACCACTCAGTGTGAGCTTGCTCAGTGGTGTGAGGCTGGGATTGCAGACTCTGTTGCAGAAGGCTGGAGAAAATTACCCATGGTTCAAGGGGAAAGGGGGAGGGCTGTATCTGCCAGTTCACTCCCTAGTTGGCCACAACAGCCGGAGCTGTGCCGATCTGAAGCCAGGAGCCAGGAGCTTCTTCCGGGTCTCCCACGTGGGTGCAGAGGCCCAAGGACTTGGACCATCTTCCACTGCTTTCCCAGGCCATAGCAGAGAGCTGGATTAGAAGTGGAGCAGCCAGAACTCCAACCGGTGCCCATATGGGATGCCGGTACTGCATGCGGCTGCTTAACCCGCTTTGCCACAGCACCAACCCCTCTTGTTTACTTTAACCTAACTGAGGTTGCATCTGTGAGCAGAAATGATTTACCATTAGGGATCTCTTCATGCGTAATATATGCATTTAATGCAACCTGGCAGAAGCAATGGGGATAAGTAAATTTTTGGAAATTGTCAATAATTATATATGCATATTCTGTATACACACATACGTACCCAAAGCAATTGTGTGCTTAAGTGGTCAAGGGAAGTTAGGCTTAATGAATGTACAATTAGTCCCTTAATTTAATAAACTCTTCCATGGGGACTATGAATCGAAGGAAAAGGAAGTCGCATATTTAATCACTAATTAAATGGTGACTGCTTTCTTATTTCTTACTGTATCATTTCCTAGATTCTTTGTGTGTGTGGTTTTTTTTTTTTTTTTTAGGCAGAGTGGACAGTGACAGAGAGAGACAGAGAGAAAGGTCTTCCTTTACCGTTGGTTCACCCTCCAATGGCCGCCGCGGCCGGCGCACCGCGCTGATCTGATGGCAGGAGCCAGGTACTTCTCCTGGTCTCCCATGGGGTGCAGGGCCCAAGCACTTGGGCCATCCTCCACTGCACTCCTGGGCCACAGCAGAGAGCTGGCCTGGAAGAGGGGCAACCGGGACAGAATCCGGCGCTCCAGCTGGGACTAGAACCCGGTGTGCCGGCGCTGCAAGGCGGAGGATTAGCCTAGTGAGCTGCGGTGCCAGCCCATTTCCTAGATTCTACGCACTACCAACTAGCGATTCCTTCTATAATCAGGAAGATTTAAGACTTTTTTTTCGCTCTGTAATATTAAAAAAAAAAGCAACTCATACAGCTTTCTAGATTTATTTTTAAAATGTATTATAGTATTTCCCCAACTCCCTGTTACTGAAGGAGCAAACACGTTCCTTATTAGCTCACGAAGGCTCCGACTAAGTCACATATGGATTCCGAGATGAGGGTTAGGGAGCTGAAATCAGTGGGTTTGGTTTCGCATGCAACATTTCAAACAATGGAGCTGCTTGCTTGGCACTTCCTACTGAGGAGACCGCTTAAAGCTCAAGAGCTCAAAAATTCAAGTGTGTGGGGGCAGGTGTTGTGGCGCAGTGTGTTAAGCCGCTGCTGCGACGCAGGCATCCCGCGTGAGCACAGGTTTGAGTCCCGTCTGCTCCACTTCTGCCCCCTGGATGGAGATCCTGGCTTGGCTATTGGCTATTGATCCAACAGTCTTGGCTATTGTAGCTGTAGCCATTTGGGGAGTGAACCATCTGTTGGAAGAGTCTCTCTCTCTCTCTCTGTAACTCTGCCTTTCAAATAAATAAATAAATCTTTAAAATATTTCAAGTTTATTGGTTAAAGTTCAGCCGTGAGAAGGGATATTTGGCACAGCAGTTAAGATACCCCTTGGGATACCCATACCCCGTACCGGAGCACTTGGCTTTGAGTACCGTCTCTGCTCCTGAATCCAACTTCCTCCTGACACGCACCCTGGGAGGCAGCGATAGACGGTCCAATTACTTGTGTCCCTGCCACTCTCGTGGGAGACTTGCACTGAGTTCTGGGCCCTTGCTTTAGTCTTGACCCAGCTCTAGCTGTTGCAGGCATCTGACGAGGGGACTAGCAATGCCTCTCAAATAAACAAAATCCACTTGTAAAAGAACAAGGGAGAATGATTGAGAATTGTCTTCATGATCATTGACAAATCAGCATGATGTGTGTTTTATAGATTTTAATGAGATGAATTTAAAAATTGCAAAGTCAACAGCCCTGAAACCTACCGTATGACAACTTTGTATGAACACACACACCAGACGGTTCTACCGTCTTCAGTGGACATGACTCCAGTCCGTAAGAGAAGGCTTTTTGTTTGCTTTTTCCTACGACATGATTCTTAAAGGAAGAGCCAAGTCTTTGATGAGGTGCATTTAACTACAGATCTACTTCAAAGCTGTATCAAAAATGGGCTGTAATTGGACTTTTGAGAAGTAATGGAATGCATAATGCATTTAATTTTACTAACTTCTTAAAAGATTTTGAGGTAATTTTCATTATAGGCAATTTTTGCTGGAAGAATTGGCTTCACTGCCTTCTAAGATGTGGTTCCCCGATTGTGTCGGACAAAGGGTGGCCCTTTGAGTAGACTATGGAAAATGCATTTTATTAATCTTATTTTTCTCACTTTGTGGTGGATGGGTAAAAGTTTTATTATGGATATTCATTAATTCTTTTTTATTTATTTATTTATTTATTTATTTTTATTTTTTGACAGGCAGAGTGGACAGTGAGAGAGAGACAGAGAGAAAAGTCTTCCTTTGCCGTTGGTTCACCCTCCAATGGCCGCCGCGGCTGGTGCACTGCGGCCGGTGCACCGCGCTGATCCAAAGCCAGGAGCCAGGTACTTCTCCTGGTCTCCCATGGGGTGCAGGGCCCAAGCACCTGGGCCATCCTCCACTGCACTCCCTGCCCATAGCAGAGAGCTGGCCTGGAAGAGGGGCAACTGGGACAGAATCCGGCGCCCCGACTGGGACTAGAACCCAGTGTGCCGGCGCCGAAAGGCGGAGGATTAGCCTGGTGAGCCGCGGCGCTGGCCGATATTCATTAATTCTTATAATTTAAAGTTGCAAATCAAAGATCACTCATTTTTTTTTTTTTTGACAGGCAGAGTGGACAGTGAGAGAGAGACAGAGAGAAAGATCTTCCTTTTTCCGTTGGTTCAACCCCCAATGGCCACTGTGGCCAGCGCAGCACACCCATCCGAAGCCAGGAGCCAGGTTCTTCTCCTGGTCTCCCATGGGGTGCAGGGCCCAAGCACCTGGGCCATCCTCCACTGCACTCCCTGGCCACAGCAGAGAGCTGGTCTGGAAGAGGGGCAACCAGGACAGAATCCGGTGCCCCAACCTGGGCTAGAACCCGGTGTGCTGGCGCTGCAGGCAGAGGATTAGCCTAGTGAGCCACGGTGCTGGCCAAAGATCACTCATTTCAAAGCATGGTTTGGGCTTTCCATTTGGGAAGACGTTTGGGAGCTTGGTGCTCGAATTTATTTCCTGACCCAAAGGCTCAGACAGTGGAGGTTTCATCTCCCTGGTCTCCAGCATTCCTTAAAATTACAAGGGATTACCATATGCAAGGGCCAGGGCCAGTGCCTGGTTCACAACAAGGGGACAGACAAGCAGAGCTCCTACCTCTTCCGTCACCACCCTACTCCTCCTCAATCCCACTTCCATAGTCACAGCTGTGGACGGATGGATGAAGAGATGCTAGAAAGTGGAGAGAGCTGAGCTGAGTTCATGAGAGGCTGTGCTGCGTGTCCGTGGAGAGCAGAGCAAGCTCAGAGCCTGCAAGGTGAGATGGGCTGGTGTCCCGAGACAGAAGCCTTGTCGACAAACGCGTGTCCAAGACCAGAACCAAGTGATGGGTGATGGCTGATGTTAGGGATCCCATGGATGCTGGGAAGGAGTTGACCCATGGAGACCAGTGGAGAATGGAGATTGCATTCAGTTCAACAAACATCAGTTTGTTTGTGTGCCGCTACATCCTCCAGCGTTTCTGAGTCAGGAACAGTCTAGCACGAGGCAAGTCTGGTTGATGGTTGGTGGTTGAACTTGGGCAAACACGGTCAGCCTCTATTCAGGCTCTCGTCACCTGCTGTGGGCAGATACAGTTCACAGAGCTGTGCTGGGTGGAGGCTGGGCGATGATGAACGACTGCACGTGTTGATGACGGTAACCAAGACAAGGTCAAGTGTTCCACGGGTGAGGGACAACCTGCCTGAGTATACTGGGGCTCGAGTTATCTGGCTTTATGCATCTCTACAATGGAATTCCCTCAATTGTATCTGCGGTCTCAACCTAGAGTTGTGTTGCGAGGACCATGTGGTCATAGTTTAGGGCCCTGTTGGGCTTGTCAGTCATGCTGCTAAGTCCCATCCTTTTTCCTGTGAAGAAGTCACTGACTTACATATTATGGGATATTATGCACAGGATACAAAGAGCTCCATTCCACCCCTCCCCCCTTCCTGGGTCAAGAGTGAGCCAGATTAGGAGTGGATTGTCCTGGATCTCTGGCGCCCTCAGATCTCTTTGCTATAGTATCCATGTATTTGTCTAGGAATTGAGGTGACAGGAGCTTGGGTGTTGGTTTTCCTTAGGTTTCCAACTGAAAGTAATCTCACAAATGCTGGAAGTCTTGCAGGAGAGTGGACGTTTCACCTAGTGGTTTAAGATAGCCAAATCCCACACGGGAGTCCCCGGGTTCGATTCCTGGCGCTGGCTCCTGACCCCAGCTTCCTGTTAATGCAAGCCCCAGGATGCAGCGTTGACATGGGAGACATGGATGGCATTCCTGGCTCCTGGCTGCGCCTGAGCCCAGCCCTGGCCGTGGGGACATTGCAAGAGAAAACCAGCAGGTGGGAATTCTGTCTTTCTGCTTCTAAAATAAATAAATAAATTTGTGTCAATTAACTTCATGTCATTGCATTGTTAGTGCAGGATTGAAAATTCCAAATAAGAATGTAAAATCAAAAAAAAATCTTTCCAGGAAAACTATGCTGTATTCTCCCTAAATGATCAATTTTTGGAACCCTAAGGTTCACTTTTTTTTTTAATTTCAATTTTTAAAAATTTCTTGCTTATTTGAGAGGCAGAGAGGCAGACAGTTCTCATCTGCTGGTTCACTCCCTAAATATCTGTATCAAAGCCGGGAGCCAGGAACTCAATCCAGTCCTCCCATGTAGTGAGGGAGACCAGGTAGCAGAGCCACCCACTGCTGCCTCCCAAGGAGCAACTGGCAGGAAGCTGGAGTCAGAAGTGGAGCTGGTCCTTGAACCCAGGCACTACGATGTGGAATGTGGCAGTCTTAGCTGGTGTCTTAACCACAGGCCAAGTGCCTTGTCTACCAATGGATTAAATGAATGAACAAGAGATATTGGAATGAGTGGGATGTAAAACTGGGTTCTTTGAACATTTCACACACAGATATTTCTGTTCCGAAGCAATCCTCAAGGTTTGTAATTTGTTGCTGGTAGAAAACCTCGTATTCATACCCCATGTCAGAGGATAATTTTAAAAGACCTCTCTCAGTGGATAGAAGACCTCTCTCTCTCTGTCTTTCCCCCTCTCTGTAACTCAGCTTTTCAAATAAATGATAAAACCATCTTTAAAAAGAAATAAATTGAAGATTAGGAAGATGAAGTGGGAAGAGACCCATCTGACCAAGAACTTGAACTTGTAGGAGGGCAACCCCTCACACCCCATGGTGGTTTCTCCCAGAGACCCAGGGGGAATCTCTGGGACTCCTCAGGATAAGCCTGGACCCTTGGACCCAGGCCCGTGGTCCTCAGCCTCTCCCCGCCTTGGGAGAGGCCAGGCTGTGGAGGGAACCAGGCTCAGTAGGAGTGGCGCCGGGCACAGTTTGCCTCTGGAGCCAATGTCCCAGGGAGACACATCAGCACCCTGTGGCCTGGCCCCCATCGAGCCAGGTCGGGGAGGGTTTCCAGGGGGCACTTCTGGTTCCACTTGCTCCTATTTCGAAGGCTGGAGACCTTTAAGGACCGACGTCTGGGGCTGGTATTTCCGTAGTACCTCACGCTATTCTTAGAAACCGTGGAGCCAGTGGCGGGGGAGCCTTAAGGCCCTTGGAATCTTTTTCTTTGTGTGGCAAGAACTTAGGTTTCCCGCCGAGGCTCCGTTGCTGCTTTTCTTGAGCTCCTCTCTGTGGCTGCTGTGGCTTGGATGGCAACTTCCCTGGGAGGCCACATGGAATTTTCTAGAAATGAGGCTGGGCTGGCAGAGGGGAGGTGGCAGGCTGGGGGTGCCCTAGGCAGCTGCTTTATTCATAACTCCTAAAATGGTGCTTGTTCAGCTTCCCTGAACCGTGGTACGTGTCCAGATTTGGAAACTGTGGTGATGAAAATGGGAATTGTGTTTTAAAAATTATTTTTAACTGTCTAAGAAAGAAAGGCTGCATTTTGACAACACGGGCTGCTTTGAATCTGGTCAGATGGGTTTCTGTGTTCAAGGAAGAGAAGTAAGACACACACTCACTCACACACACACACAGATTTCTATAATAAAACTGGCCAGAGAAGACCAACAGCCCATTTGCAGTGATGTTGAACTAGGAACATTCTAGAAGGGTGCAACGTGCTTTTGTGTATGTTTACAATGCTGCATAATAAAAATGAAAAACTCTTAAGAGCAAAATAAATCACTACCTGTATTATGAAATAATTAAAATCAAACAGGGACAAAACTATAGCGTGTGGCCTACATGATACTTTAAATCAGGGGTGGGGGCTGTGGTGGACAAGACCCACAAAATCACTTGGTCTGGCCCTGCCAAGGCAGCCGCAGGTGGGACTCCAAGGTCAATAAACCTAGAGCAGGCTCACTTGTAAGTTGGTCCTTTTGTGTGGCCAGCCAATGACGTCATCAATATCCAAATGGTTCCAGGGGCAGAAAAAAGTTTGTCCACCTCCTGCTGTAAATGCATCCCGTAGTCTCCATAGCTGTCTTGTAAAATTCATGCCAAGGTACTCAACACAGCAGAGGAGAAAAACAAGCAGAGAAGGAAGGAAGTCGTAAAGATAAGGGAGCCATTAAGGAGCTAGAAAACAAGGTCATAACGCAGAAGCCCACCAAGCTCAGAGCTTGCCCTTGGAAAGCTGGGTAAAGCCAGGCAAACAGGAGACTGAACATTGTCACTGATGGAGATTTCACAGCCTCCGAGAGATTTTAGATTTTAGAAGAGAACGCCATGGTCAAGTTCCTGACAGTACAGTTGCGAAGAGAGAAACAGGACAATTCCTTAGGAAGTTATCAATGACGAAACAGGTGAGACAGAAAAGTCAGGTGCGCTTATTAATAAAAGAAGTGAATTAAGTAAGAAATCCACTGTCTTCTCTCATCCTAAGAAAAGCCAGATGCAGCTAAGTTTATAAAAACCTGCAACGAACAGATAAACATGACTTTGTTTAGGTTTTTTCAAGAGATAGAAAAAAGGCTGCTCCCCCAAACATTTTACATGGTTAACCTTGACAACCAAAATGAACAAGTGAGGTTTAAAACAGAGCAAAGGGGCCGGCGCTGTGGTGTAGTGGGTAAAGCTGCCACCTGCATGGCAGGCATCCCATATGGGTGCCGGTTCGAGTCCCAGCTGCTCCTCTTCCCATTCATCTCTCTGCTATGGACTGGGAAAGCAGTAGAAGACGGCCCAAGTCCTTGGACCCCTGCACCCATGTGGGAGACCAGGAAGAAACTCCTGGCTCCTGGCTTCAGATAGGCACAGCTCCAGCTGTTGTAGCCATCTGGGGAGTGAACTAGCGGATGGAAGATCTCTCTTTCTCTCTCTCTCTCTCTGCCTCTGCCTCTCTGTAACTCTGCCTTTCAAATAAATAAATCTTAAAAAAAAAAAAAAAAAAAAAAAAGGCCGGCACCGCGGCTCACTAGGCTAATCCTCCACCTAGCGGCGCCGGCACACCGGGTTCTAGTCCTGGTCGGGGCGCCGGATTCTGTCCCGGTTGCCCCTCTTCCAGGCCAGCTCTCTGCTGTGGCCAGGGAGTGCAGTGGAGGATGGCCCAGGTGCTTGGGCCCTGCACCCCATGGGAGACCAGGAAAAGCACCTGGCTCCTGGCTCCTGGCTCTTGCCATCGGATCAGCGCGGTGCGCCGGCCGCAGCGCACCGGCCGCGGCGGCCATTGGAGGGTGAACCAACGGCAAAGGAAGACCTTTCTCTCTGTCTCTCTCTCTCACTGTCCACTCTGCCTGTCAAAAAATAAATAAATAAATAAATAAATAAATAAAACAGAGCAAAAATGACAGGCCATTGTCAACTGTGAACCCAGATACCAGTGATTGTAAATAAAGGAGATATCAGTCAACCAGACCAATTCAGTGTACTGAAAAAATACATTTTTAGCTGATTAATATCTACCCCAGCATTGCAGAATGGTTTGCATTAGGACGTGCTTTAATGCAAGTCTCCACATCTGCATACTGGGTCCACTTTTGCATCCACGTAAAACACGAGAACACGGT
Organism: Oryctolagus cuniculus; assembly: GCF_964237555.1. Lineage (NCBI taxonomy): Eukaryota > Metazoa > Chordata > Mammalia > Lagomorpha > Leporidae > Oryctolagus > Oryctolagus cuniculus. The sequence goes on along the minus strand of NC_091444.1, from coordinate 98,882,643 downwards.
CTCATTTCTGGTGATGGAGATGACGGAGTCATAAGGCAGAGTTGCTCCCACTGGCACTAAAATATTTTATTTCTAAAACTAGAAAAGGAGGAGGTGGGCATTTGGCCTGGATTCTGCGTGCTGTTCGGGACACATGCTCCTTATCCGGTGCCTGGGTTCCAGTCTTGATTCCAGATCTCTGCTGATGCACCCTTGGGAGGCCACAGTGGTGGCTCCAAATACCTGGACCCCTGCCACCCACATGGGAGATTTGCATTGAGCTCCCAGGTCCTGGTTTTGGCCAAGCCCAGCCCTGGCTGTTGCAGGCATTTCGGGAAGTGAACCAGTGGGTGGGGAAACTCTGTCTCAGTTTCTCTCTTTGTTTTTCAAATTAATTAATTAAAAAAAGCAAAAGATGGCTAAAGCAAAGATGTGGCTAAGGATAAACATTTCTTAGATGCAATGGATGAGTCCTTTGGTCATTGTCATTTTTCTATTTTTTTCTGAATTTCTGCAGTATTTCACAGTCACACATGTTCAAGAAAAAAGAACAAAGGTAAAAAATCTAAAACCCAAACAAATGATAACTGTGCTGTGTTAGTGTTTTCCATTCGTATTCATTTATGCACCAGAAACTTTCCAATTTACAATGTATGTTCAAAGAGTTTTCTGATTTATTTTATCCATTTGAGAGACAGAGAAAGAGAGAGGAACAGGTAGGACTCCCATCTGCTGGTTCTCACCCCAAATGCTCTCAACAGCCAAGGCTGGGCCAGGCCAAAGCCGGAGCTGGGAACTCAGTCCAGGTCTCCCGTGTGGGTAGCAGAGAACCGAGTACTTGAGCCATCACCTGCTGTCTCCAGGGTGCGCGTTAGCAGGGGGCTGGATCAGAGGCTGGAGTTCAGAATGGAAGCCAGGCTCTCTGATCCAGGATGTAGGCATCTCAGGCAGTATTGCAACCACTAAGCCAAGTACTTGCCCCAGTGGATAGCTGATTGTGCATATATCATATAAGCAGACAGGGAGTGCCTAGAAGAAGTTGGGTTTTCTATATAAAGCTCAGTAATTTTCTGATGGATATTTTAGGGTTCTTGTTTTCCACTTGTGAGAAGACAAACAACAACAACAACAAAGCAGTAGAAAGGTTTGAAGTAGAAAAAAAAAAAAGAATTCTTTCACGCAGCCCCATAACTCTGTGCCCACATGCACACCTTCCACCTCGCTGGGCGTTTCTACTTCCTCCATCCGAGGGCCGGCAGAGAGCGTCTGAGGTTCCGTTTACTTCTTTCTGCTTTCTGAACCCTCCGATGAGTTCTCAACTCCCAGCACCCGGTGCCTCCTCCCGCCAGTGATCTCCAACAGGAGGGCCCCACACGTGACTGACAGGACAAGCCCTCTGGTGGAGGTGGCGCTGTTTCTCATGGCATTTGTGTCTCTGTGTTGGCAGACACTGGCATCAGACCAGGAAGAGAAATCAGCAGTTGGGGAAAACGAGGCAAGGGACAGGATGGTGCAAAAATGACAGAGCTGCCGTCGGAGGGGTGGGGAACACCCTTCTCTTTGCCGAGAGGGAGGAGAGATGACGTGGGCCAAGGAAGCGTGGGCGAATATTCCTGGAAGTGGACACAGCAAAAGCCAAGGCGAGAAGATAGTTTATAAATACTCGCTTCTCTTAGGAAGCCCACTCTCTGGGTATCGTTGTGTTAAATAATTTCTTCTGGGGACCCATATATTCTTCCTCCTGAATCTTCTTGGGTCTGTGGTATTCAAGAAGCCCCCAGAGAACAAGTCCCTTCCCCTGGAGAGATTTAAAGATGGCCACTGGACGCTGAGCCACGCTTTCCACACATCACTCATGGCTCCCATGTTTGCTTAGAGTTTGTCTTGCAGTCTCTCCAGAACATTCTCCAGGGTGCCATTTGCCCTTGGTGCATGACCTCTGACCCACAACCCAGAAACAAACAGATTTCAGAGTGGTTAGCAATCACGCAGAGGTGATGACTCAAGTTGCTGGGTTTCTGCAGGCCTGGATTGAGTGCCAGCGCCTGGCTTTGGCCCCTAGCTCAGCCAGGCTATTTTAGACATTTGGTGAGTAAATCAATCAACAAAAACCCTCTCTCGCAGTGTCTGTCTCTCTCTTTATGCCTGTTGAATAAGTAAAACAAGTTTTTTTTAATTAAAAAAAAAATAAAGAAGCATGAAAAAAGAGGTTTCTCCAGCTGTTGGCAACAGGAAGCAGAAGAGATGCAAATATATGCAAATGAGAAAGCAAAACCGGCTTGAAAGACGGAAGAAAAGACAGTGCAGTGAGCAGAAACTTGAGGTGCCTTACAAGAGAGGGAAGGAGGGGGAAGGAGGTGGTTAACATACACCTCAAGAGGCGCCCCAGGGAAGGTGTATCCCCTATATGAAGGCATTCAGTCCAGGCAGCAAGCCAGGGACCCCAATGCGGCAGCCCTGGGGTGCCCTGGCTGTCTGCCTGCACCAGTCTGAAAAATGGCTTCTTTCTAATGGTCCACCCAGAGAGAGGGGGCCTTTCCTAATTCTGCGGCCAGCACCACATAGTCCAGTCGCGGCCTAGCACAGGTATCACACGTAAAGTAAACCTGAATCCAACACGGTCCTTAAAAGCAAGCTCTTGGGCAGGGTGGGCTGTGTGTGTGTGGGGGAGATGATGACATTGACCCCAAATATAGAACCACCTCGGCCCCTGTAATCACAGCTATTATAAAAGTCCTCACCCTGCGGGCTGATGGCGTGACCAGAGAATTCAAGGTCAGGGTCAGCCGTCCCGGTGGGGCAAGAGGGCAGCAGAAGTGATGCCTCCACTAGACAGAGCTGTCTGTTTCTAGTGCTTCCAGCTTGCCAGCTGTTCGGTGAGACACAGTTTGTGGGTGTGCCTCGGGTCAGACCCTGGTCTCTCTGCACTGGTTAGCTGGACGTATACCTCTTGTGTGCTCCACTTCCCGGGTGGGCTGCCTGGTGCTGAAAACACTGCAGAGAATGAGACTCGGGCTTGGTGCCAAGAGGACTTGACTTTCAGGGGTAAGAGAAGTCCCGGAAGCTGGGGTGACCTCGGTCACAGTCAGCTTCGTTCCCAGCATGCAGTCTGGCTGTGTCTAGATCCCGGCTGTCCCAGGAGGACCTCCCTGACCCAACCTCCTCTGGACCTGGGCAGGAGTGTGTTATGATCAAGGGCTTGGCCTGGGACTTGCTGGCCCTTGTGTGGTTTGGAAGAGGACCAGGCAGGGCCAGGGACCGCTCTGTGCTGCCTCTTCTTAGTTAGGTGGCTTTGCCTTACTCTCTCGTCCCCTGTCCCCGCACCTGTACCACGCAGAGCTGTCATGAGCAGGAAGCAAGCTGTCTGATTTCTGGTAGTCATTCGCTAAACATTTGTTCCTTCCTTCTCATATTGATTGCTCCATTTGCTAAAGGGTTAACCTAACACCTCTTACTTCTCAGATGCCTCCAAGACGATGAGCTTCTGATATATTATTATTAAATGATTAGGAAAATAGTTTGTGTATTTTCTGTGTATGGAAATAAGCTGTGTAGGCTTGGTGATTTTCAGTGATACTATAAGTTTCTTCAAAGTCAAACAATGTGCTAATTTATAAATTTGAGAGAGAGAGAGAGGAAGAGAGAGAGAGAGAGAGAGATCCTATCCATTAGTTCACTCCCAAATGCCTGCTATGGCTGGGGCCAGGCTGAAGCCAGGAGCTAGCAAGTCCATCTGGGTCTCCCACATGGGTGTCAGGAAAGGCAGAGTTACAGAGAGGCAGAGGCAGAGAGAGAGAGAGAGAGAGAGAGAGAGAGAGAAGAGAGGAGAGGTCGTCCATCTCCTGGTTCACTCCCTAATTGACCACAACAGCTGGAGCTGCGCCAATCTGAAGCCAGGAGCCAGGAGCTTCTTCTGGGTCTCCCACTCGGGTGCAGGGGCCCAAGGACTTGGGCCATCCTCCACCGCTTTCCCAGACCACAGCAGAGAGACGGATTGAAAGTGGAGCAGCCGGGACTCGAACCGGTGCCCATATGGGCTGCTGGCACTGCAGGCAGCGGCTTTACCCGCTACGGCACAGCGCTGGCCCCAGGAACCCAAGTCTTGAGCTGTCGCCTGCTGCTTCTCAGAGTGTGCGTTAGCAGGAAGCCGGCATTGGGAGTGGAGCCGGCACTCAGATTTAGGCAATCAATATGCTGGTGTTGTAGGTGAGGCGTTAACGGCCATGCTGTGCCAAATACTCCACAAGTTGCAAGAATCCTGGCTTCCCTCCCGGGGCTCAGGGCGGTGAGCACCATTCATCTTTCCAAGGTTTCGTTATCCATCTTTGTCCTGTTCTCCATTATGAATGGCAAACTCCTGGAGGGGGTGATGCACACACCTCCCTCAATGCTCTGTGTGCTGTTGGACAAAGCAGTGCTGGATGAACCTAAGAGGGGGTGGCAACTCAAACCAGCGCTCCCAAAACTTCCTGCTTTCTTTAAGCAGTGTGTCCAGAGTTAACTTAGATTCAGAGGAGTTGAGCTTCCATGGAAATGTTCACTTGAAGTCAGATGTTTCTCAGATATCCTATCCCGATAAGAACACGATTCCAAGCCGTCATCGTTTGAATCTTTGTAATATAGTCTTGAGCACGGTCCCCAGGAACGGTTTGTGGCAAGTCCTTGAATTTCAAATCTGCTTTCTCCCTTATCAACGGATGCGCGTTCCTACTGTGCTTTGGCTGGAGAGATTATAGAAATCACATTTCTGAAACCGAGATTCGGTCTCCAGGGAGATTTCTGCTCTTGTTAATGAACAGCGTGTGTCCATTGAACTCGGCGTTCGGTCAAACCGCCTCCGTCCCTCCACTCTCTGCAAACACACCAGGCGCACTACATACAAAATAAACAGCGCATCCTTTGCTATGAGAGACACTCCCGAGGCTGAGCGAGTTGAGTCTTTAGAAAATGGCACTTAGCTGACAAGACCCTGGGCACTTAATGCCATCAGCAAACAGGCAAGCCACTTTTACCTTCTGAAACCGAGGAGTTACAGTGCTCCTTGTCTGTACTCGGATAACAAAAATGGAGCCCCTTTAAATGGCGTCTACCCCCCGCCAACAACTCGGTTAATAAGTGTTTCGCTTAAACCTCTCCTAGCACTTAACACGGCCCCTGTGAGTCTCAAGGACCTGTCTGGAGACTTTCAGAGCTTTGAAGTTCAGGAACATGACCTTGCAAAGGTCAGTCTCTAAATCCCTTAGGATGATTTTTTTTTAAATTAATTAATTAATTTATTTTTTGACAGGCAGAGTGGACAGTGAGAGAGAGAGACAGAGAGAAAGGTCTTCCTTTGCCGTTGGTTCACCCTCCAATGGCCGCCGCGGCCGGCACTCTGCGGCCGGCGCACGGCGCTGATCCGATGGCAGGAGCCAGGAGCCAGGTGCTTTTCCTGGTCTCCCATGGGGTGCAGGGCCCAAGCACTTGGGCCATCCTCCACTGCACTCCCTGGCCACAGCAGAGAGCTGGCCTGGAAGAGGGGCAACCGGGACAGAATCCGGCGCCCTGACCGGGACTAGAACTCGGTGTGCCGGAGCCGCTAGGCAGAGGATTAGCCTAGTGAGCCGCGGCACCGGCCCTGTTTTTTTTTTTTTTTTTTTTTTTTAAATAAACTAATGTTTTGGTAAATAATCAAATTGTGTATTGCATCTCTACATGGAGTTTAAAGCTCTCAGCTTGTGTCAAGGACCAATTCTGAATTGTTTGGTTTCTAATGGCTAAAATGGGGTGGCTTGAAAAGGCTGTGGCTCTGTGTGTGTGTGCGTGTATGTGTGTGTACAAACCCATTAGAATAAATGATTTTCTTATGTAATAGCTTCTGGATTAGTCTAGACGTTAATTTTACGCAGTCTAATTAAGCATGCTGAACTCATTTCCTCCAAATGAAGGGAAACCTCTTTTCAAGAAAAAAGGGAAAATCAAGTTACTTCATCCGCTTGCTCTTCCTTCTCTCTCTGTCATTCTTTCTCTCCAAAGATTACTTATTTGAAATGCACAGTTACAGAGAGAGGGGAGAAGGGAGAGGGGAGAGGGGAGAGGGGAGAGGGAGAGGGAGAGGGAGAGGGGAGAGGGGAGAGGGAGATCTTTCATCTACTATTTCACTCCCCACATAGCTACAACAGCCAGGGCTTCACCAGGCCAAAGCCAGGAGCCTGGGACTCCACTGGCCCACTCCCAACTCTGCTGCTTTTAATCAGCCCTGGGTGTCACTCCGATGATGCAAACATTTCCAATGCAAGCTTGGCCAAGTGACCACTGGGATCAACATTGCTTCCCCAGGCTATGGTGACCAGCCACTCCTGGGGGGCGGGGAGGGAGAAGAAGGCTTTTCTCTAAAGTACATAGCAATGGTGAGGGTGCAAACATGAGCTACAAGAATTTTTTTTTAAATGAATAAGTTGAAAGCCTGATTGTGCGTCCCGCTTCCCTTCCGGTTTGCTCCTGGCTGGTCCTTTGCTGCAGCTCTCTGTCCCTGGACCCCTCCTGTGCTGTACGGCACTGTGCGACCTGTGCTTGCCAGCGATGGCTTTTGAGGTTGGGTTCAGGTAGGAAACACGGCTTCCCCAAGGCTCTGGGAAATTGAGCCTATCGATCTGTCTTTATCCTGTGGTAAGAAGGTTTTTTGATTTATTTGCCTTTTTCATCTGCAAGTCTTTGGCAGTGAGAAAGCAGGGATTTGGCTCTAAGACACCGGCCGGGCATCTCTCCGTCAGCTTCCGGGGTGTGTCGGGGTCAAGTCCTCAGAGAGTTCTGATGCTCGTGGGACCGAGAGTGGAGGTGTGGTGAGGAGGCTGGTGAAGGGGCTGTTTGGGATCTATAGGAGACTGATTCCAGGAGCCCTGCAAATACCAACATCTGCTGAAGCCCAAGTCCCTCACATGAACCAGTGCACTCAACCGACTCACTTTCTCCCATACACTTTATTTGTCTGGAAGTCAGAGTTACAGAGAGACAGAGACGGATCTTCCATCTGCTGGTTTACTCCCCAGTTGGTTCCAACGATTGCACTAGACTGCTGCATTCACACTTGGCGGGAGATTCACACCCCTTGGACGTGGGCTGGACAACCCTGCTCAGCACCACACACTGGCCAGCTCTTGGCTGCAGCTAGTGGGGAGAGCGGCGAACTCTGGTTAAGGCAGGGCAGCTGAAGGAGTAGGGGACGTGGAGAAACCGCGCTGGCCCAAAACGTAGGGCACAGGCTCAGCTGCTGACAAAGATGCCCAACAGGGCAGTGGCTGCAGGCTTCCTCCCTTCCAGGAGCGTGTTCCAGATGCAGGCTGCTCTGTCCCGCGGTTGTTTAAGGACATTGGTTCCTCCCGCGTCATTTGCCTCAATCCCTGGAAAAGCTGCCATCTGCCTGGGGGGTGCTGGTGATCGGCTCATCTGATTTTCCAATATGGAAGGTCAAGGCAGGGATGAAGCAGGCATGCGCCCGGAAGTGTAACAGGTGGCACTGCTCCCGGCCCACACCCTGGACGACTCCGTGCAGCTGCAAGGGGTGCTGGGAAATGTAGTCTTGTCTTGTGCTCAGGAAGAGGTGGAAAGTGGATTTCAATAGATTTCTCTACAATATTTTTCCCTTTCAATCATCATCAAGACCCCATATCCAGATAGAAAGTGTCTTGTTTCTCTTCTTCTATCTCCCTCCCCCACCCTTTTAAATTTTTTTTTTTAATGGGGCCAGTGCTGTAACGTGGAGGGTAAAGCCGCCGCCTGCAGTGCCGGCATCCTATATGGGTGCTAGTTAGAGTCCCTGCAGCTCCACTTCTGACCCAGCTCTCTCTATGGCCTGGGAAAGCAGTGGAAGATGGCCCAAGTGCTTGGGCCCCTGCACCTGCGTGGGAGATCTGGAGAAAGCTCTTGGCTCCTGGCTTCAGATTGGCCTAGCTCTGGCTGTTGTGGATGGAAGAACTCTCTGTCTCTCTCTCTCTACCTCTCTCTCTCTCTGCCTCTCCTGATCTCTCTGTGTAACTCTTTCAAATGGATAGATAAATCTTTAAAAAAATATTTTTTTTTTATTTATTAGGGAGTGAGAGTGAGTGAGTGAGTGAGAGATCTTCCATCTACTGGTTCATCTCCCAGATGCCTGCCACAGCCAGGCCAAACCTGGAGCCACATACTCAATTCAGGTCTCCCATGTTGGGTGGAAGGGATTCAACTGAGACATCACTTGCTGCCTCCCAGTGTGCACATAGCAGGAAGTTAGAATTGGGGGCAGAGCAGGGCCCCAAAACAGGCACTCGGGTAGCGTACCCGAACATCCCAAGGTGAAGCTTAGGGCTGGCACTGTGGCATGGTGGATAAAGCTCCAGCCTGCAGTGCTGGCATCCCATATGGGCGCCGGTTCGAGTCCTGCTGCTCCTCTTCTAAGCCAGCTCTCTGCTCTGGCCTGAGAAAGCAGTAGAAGATGGCTCAAGTCCTTGGGCCCCTGCACCCACGTGGGAGACCCGGAAGAAGCTCCTGGCTCCTGGTTTCGGGTCGGCTCAGCTCTGGCCGTTGTGGTCATTTGGGGAATGAACCAGTGGATGGAAGACCCCTCTCTCTCTCTCTCTCTGGCTCTATTTCTCTCTGTAACTCTGTCTTCCAAATAAATAAAATAATTCTTAAAAAAAAAAAAAGGTGCAGCTTAACCGTGAAGTCAAACCCCTGTCCGCTTCCCCCTTCTTTTTACCTTCCTCTCTAACTTCCAAAAAAAGTTATAAAAATGAAGACGAGTTCATTTTTTTTGCAACTTTTTGGCTACTGTTTCCAGAAATGACAAACCCCCCAAATACAAGCAGCAGATCAAAAACGCAAGCGCATTTCCCTGGGAAGTGCCCCCCCTTCTCTCTAACTTCCGGACTCTGTCAGATGGGAGCCCTTGGGCCACCTTCTGGGAGCAGGTGTGATGCAGGGCACCCACCCTCTCTTTACCTTCAACAGCCAGACACAGAGACGCGGCCGGAAGCTTCTCCCCAGCCAACCAGCAGATCTCAGCTGCGGCTCCTGGTTCTGTCCCCTTCATTCCAGCACCGCAGCTCCAAGTCAGGGCAACCGGCGGGGCTAACGGCCGGCCGGACGTGCAAGTGCTTGACCTCGAGTGCCCAAGCTTCCCCCCAACAACGGCTGCATTGTCTTGGCGCCTGTTGATGCAACAAACCGGGCGCTGAGAAGCTGGCCCCGTAATTAGCAAGGAGCAGCTGTCAAGCCCATCCGCTGGGTTGAGGTGATGAAGTGAATGAGACAAAGCGCTTTCTGCTCCTTGGTTGGCAGGGGGAGATGCTTGGCTCCTGAGTGGAGCTGACACTTTTGTAAAGGGAACTAAGTGAACTTGGCTTCCGCCTCACACTCGTGCTCTCCAAACTGACATCGAGTCTATGAGGCTGGGCTGCTGGACCCGGCTGCCCGGACCGTGCCTGCTGGAGCAGTAAAGTCTTAATGAAGCTTGGGGCAGGGTGTAAAGGCCAGGGGAGTGTAAGCCGCAAGCCCGCTATGCCTGAATGACCCTTCACAACCGGTGGGAACTCAGAGAGGAGCCTGGGGCTCTCCCCCACTGAAGGCAACCTTGACATTTTTCTAGGTGGGGAAAATGCAGAAGACGCCCGAATCTCTCTGTGCTGGAACAGGGTGTACTGTGTACCGGGATGGAGGTCCATGCAGATTGTATGATCTTTTTTATTTGTTCTGAATGGTAAGGAGGCATTGTGGAGGGGGTGGGGAGAGCAGCAAGTGAGAGAGAAGCTGGGAGAAGGTGTTTCACTTCCGCAAGCCTCAGCTGCTGCCCCTGTAAATTGGGACTGTTCCTTATGTAATCTTTAAGGCCTTGGCCAACCCCAGATATGGCCACTGTACTATATAGCGTTATGTTCTTAAAAATCTTGGGGCCAGCGTGTGGTGCAGTGGGTTAAGCCACTGCCTGGGATGATGGCATGCCATATGGGCCCTAGTTCAAGGCCCGGCTTCTCCACTTCTAAACCAGCTCTCTGCTAATGCACCTGAGAAAGCAGCAGAGGATGGCTAAAGTGCTTGGGTCTCAGCACTCATGTGGGACACCTGGATGGAGTTCCAGGCTCCTGGCTTTGGCCTGACCCAGCCTGGCTGCTGAACCATTTAGGGAGAGAAAAAGCAGATGGAAGATCTCTCTCTCTCCCTCTTTCTATAACTCTTTCAAATAAATAAATCTTCAAAAAAAATTCTCTCTCTCTCTCTCTCTCTTTTTTAAACCATCAATGACTGAACTTTTGGCACTGGAGCTTTTTTTTTTTTAATTAATTAATTAATTTGAATGGTCAAGTGATGAGAGAGAGAGAGAGAGAGAGAGAGAGAGAGATATTCCATCTATTGGCTCACTCCCCAGTTGGCTGCAATAACCAGGGTTGGCCCAGGCCGAAGTCAGGAGCCAGGAGCTTCTTCCGGGTCTCCCACATGGATGCAGGGGCCCAAGGACTTGGGCCATCTTCCACTGCTTTCCCAGGCCATAGCAGAGAGCTGGATGGGAAGTGGAGCAGCTACTTTCCACTTCTCCAGGAATCTGCTGTAGAGCCGGTTGCTGGCAGAAGCTGTTTTATGCCCCACGCCGCAGAAGAGGCAGGACACACAGCACACAGGGCCAGTGCCATGCACGGAGCAAACTGCAAACTTCGCCTGGAGGGAGGATCCCTTGGGGCGCCGTCCAGGAGGGCCTGGCTGCAGTTCCTGTGAAACACTGGAGACCAGGCAGAGGGAGAAGAATCTGAGGGTCCTCCCTGTGCGGGGGTTCACATAATCCTGGGGAGGCCTGAGCAGGTCGGGTGGGGGTGGGGGAGTGAGAGGGAGTGGGCTGTCTCTGCAGATCTGAGCTGGGCGCTGCCTTGCCCAGCCTAGAGTTTCCGGATCCTGCCACCTCTCCTGGTTCTCCTGAGTCTGGATCCACACTCCTGGGCTTCAGTTTCCTTCAGTTTCAATTTTTAAAAACTATTTTGTATAACAAAGGAGAAAAGTTGGGGTATGGAGCATTATAGGGTGTGCCTGTGTGGGTGTGGGGGAAGACGTTAAGGAAGGAGTGGGTTTGGAAACACTAAATGTGATTGTTTAAAAGTCACTGGAGGATGGCCAGCACTGCGGCTCACTAGGCTAATCCTCCGCCTTGCGGCGCCGGCACACCGGGTTCTAGTCCCGGTCGGGGCGTCGGATTCTGTCCCGGTTGCCCCTCTTCCAGGCCAGCTCTCTGCTGTGGCCAGGGAGTGCAGTAGAGGATGGCCCAAATCCTTGGGCCCTGCACCCGCATGGGAGACCAGGGGAAACACCTGGCTCCTGGCTTCGGATCAGCGCAGTGCGCTGGCCGCAGCAGCCATTGGGGGCTGAACCAACGGAAAAAGGAAGACCTTTCTCTCTGTCTCTCTCTCTCTCACTGTCCACTCTGCCTGTCAAACAAACAAACAAACAAACAAAGTCACTGGAGGGCTGGTGCTGTGGCGCAGTAGGTTAACACTCTGGCCTGAAGCACCATTAGCCTCTATGGGCGCCAGTTCGAGACCCAGCTGCTCCGCTTCTGATCCAGCTCTCTGCTATGGGCTGGGAAAGCAGTAGAAGATGGCACAAGGTCTTGGGCCCCTGCACCCAAGTGGGAGACCCGGAAGAAGCTCCTGGCTTCCGAATGGCACAGCTCCGGCTGTTGCGGCCGATTGGGGAGTGAACCAGCAGATGGAAGACCTCTCTCTCTCTCTCTCTCTCTCTCTCTCTCTCTTAGCCTCTGCCTCTCCTTCTCTCTGTGTAACTCTGACTTTCAAACAGATGGAAAAGGAGGAAGGAAGGAGACTATACATATCTTGACGTCACTTCCTGTGAGAGGTGTGGTCGGTGTCCCTTCTCATTGGTGGATTCGGGAGTTGCCTGTAGCCAGTACAAGGCTGCACAACGGTCATGGCACTCCTAGAAAGGATGATGCGGTTTCTGCCTTGTTCACTGGGCTTCGCACAGCTGGAACTGGGGAGGTGGCGGCTGTGTGAGGAAGCCCAGGGCATGTGGACAGGGAACACAGACCAGCTCTGGGGGAGGCGTGAATGGAGAGATGGCACTGACCACAGGGCACAGAGGATCCGGTCCCCAGCTGTTCTGTTCCCGCCTCGTGGTAGACCTTTTCCAGCTGAGGTCCTAGGTATTGCTGGGCACACAGAAGCAATTTTCCTTGTGTTCTGTTTCCCAATTACTTTCTTTCTTTCTTTCCTAAAGAATTATTTTATTTGAAAGAGTTACAGAGGTTGAGCCTTAGAGAGAGAGAGAGGTCCTCCATTCTGCTGGTTCACTCCCCAAATGACTTCAACAGCCAGAGCTGGGCTGAGCGGAAGCTAGGAACCAGGAGCTTCCTCCAGGTCTCCCATGTGGGTGCAGGGGCCCAAGGACTTGGACCATCTTCTACTGCTTTTCCCAGGCCACAGCAGAGAGCTGGATCAGAACTAGAGCAGCTGGGACTCGAACCGGCACCCACATGGGATGCCGGCACTGCAGGCTGGGGCTTTAACCCACTCTATCACAGCACCAGCCCCTATTCTAATCCACCAACTCTGTGAGCATAAAGAAATGGTTGTAAAAGCCCCTGCATTTTGGGGGTGATTTGTTCTGCTGCAGGAGTAAATGGGATGGGGGAGGGGTGCCGTCAGCGTGACTTGTTACTCTCCGTTTTCCATGGGTGCCACCTGTTCCACCACTGTTGCCTGTGCCCAGGACAAACACTGGGGCAAAGCGAAACAAGTGAGGCTGAGGATCCAGAAGAGGCTTCGGCTTCAGTTTCAAGACCAAGTTCAGGCTGCCTGACTCAGAGGCAGTGCCCACTGACCTACAGGCACTGTCGCAAGAGTTCCTTGGTGAGAGCCAGAGTTGCAGGGATGCACATTCTGTTTTTGTAAACTCAGAGATACACATCAGTTTCCTGGCCAACTGTTTTCAAAAGGAATTGGTTTTCTAAATGGACCGCGGGAACGGTGACCGTCCCGAGTCTCTGGTGGCGGACAGGAGTGGCACAGATAAATTAAAACCAGGGAGTCGAGCTCCCTGTTAATGTTCCTGGGAAAGCAGTAGGAGATGGCCTGAGGATTTAGTCCCCTGCCACCCACGTGGGAGACCTGAATGGAGGGAGCTCCAGGCTCTTGGTCCTGGGTGTAGTGGCCATTTGGGGAGTGAACCAGTGGATGGAAGATCTCTCACTGTCTCTGTAACTCTGCCTTTCAAATAAATAAACCAGTCTTAAAGAAAAAAAGAAAACAAAACAGGGCTCTCTGGCGAGGCCAGTCAAGGTCCTTGCAGTTACATTTGGAAGAAAGCCTAAAGCAAAGTCCAGCCATGGATAGGCAGGGCATTCTAGAATCTACCAATTGAGGAGCGCCATGGTTCTCTCCAGGTAATGAGACATCTGCTACATAAATAGGGATTTGCTGCTCACTCTGCCCACTCCAGAGTTTTTCCTTGGGACATAATTTATGGATTCATCTTTAAGAAAAAATGAGAATGATCTCAACGAGGAGTAAAAGGCATCCAACCCAGTAGGCTTCTTAAATCCTTTTTATGAGTAGACTGTTTTTCTAATTTCTTCTGTTTCTTCTCCGAGTTTGTGTATGATATATTATCACACCAGAGTGTGAAGCCAGCCAAATGAGCCCCAGGAAAGAATTACTGCTCCAAAGTAAATAGAGGAACTTGGCTAATACTACACGATCAGATATCTTGCAAATAAGACACACAATTAAAATATCATTGTATAATGAGACGGAGAGTTACAGATGGCATAAGATTGTCCCATTATGCAGAAGTGGAAATTGGATCTCTGGGTTCAGCTTGGAGAAGAATTCTGGGAAAGGGACCTTTGAACCCGTGCAGGGCAGAGGGAAGGATGATGGAGAAATATGGCTGAAAACCAGGGGTCACAGAAGATCGGAAACCTAGGACGCAGAGCAAATGTTTAGCAAACCGCTGTAGGGGTGTGACAGGCCTAATGTCTGGGGACGTGCTGCGATTCTCAGATTTTAGTTAGCACCATTGGAATGTAACTGTGAGGTTAAATTATATGAAAGCATATCTTTATATTTGAAGGGATCTCATCACAGAAGAGACATTCCAAGCCAGTGATAGCGTACTTTAAGCAAAACAAGGAAACTCGAGTAGAGAAAAGAATGGAGGATGAGACTTTAAAAATAAACTCATTCTAATGCAATTTTTTACCCAGTAAAGTAGGTAAATTAAGAAATGCACGGGGGTTGCTGTGGCACAGCGGGTTAAGCCGCTGCCTGTGAAGCCAGCATCCCATATGGAAGCGCTGGTTCAAGTCCTACCTGCTCTGCTTCCGATCCAGCTCCCTGCTAATGAGCCCAGGAAAGCAGCAGAAGATGACCCAAGTGCTTGAGGCTCTACCATCCACGTGGGAGACCTGGATGGAGTTCCAGATTACAGTGTTTGCTTGGACCAGCCCCAGCTACTGTGGTCATCTGGGTAGTGATACAGGGGATGGAAGATCTCCCCCCCCCCCCCCTCTCTATCACTCTGCCTCCAAATAAAGAAATGAATCTTAAAAAAAAAAAGCAATGCATGAACAAGCTTACTTTTTAGTGACATCAGAAAGGGAATTAAAGCATAAGAAAGCGGGAATTGCAAGCCAAGAGGTAATAAAGTCAATCCTCAGAGCGTCCCATTACGGCACTCAGCTTGAAATAAGTCACTGACTGGGACAGGAAAAAAATTATTGCAAAAATTTTTACATCGCGCTATTATTTCACTTTAATGAGGCAGCTTGGACAGCCTGGGATATGCACTTAGAGAGAGATTTAAGTCTGTTCAGTAGATCAAGATTAGTAGGCACACAATGAGAGTCAATGGTTTCCCAAGAAAACTAATCTTTCAACTTTTTTTTTTTTTCCCCCTTGGGGGAAGCGTCATGGAGCTTCCTCCCTTGAGGAGCGAGGACCAGGTTGGTGCTTTCCTTCCTGTTCCTGGGGCTCGCTGCCTGACGCTGGGTGTTGTTTCCTACTTAAAGGCATTTCAGGCGGTAGTGAGACTTTTCCTTCTCTGGCGAGTGACACTAGTCCCGCAAAATTGCATTCCTTGCTCTTCAAGGATCAAAGACATGGAGCTAATTTCTTACAACTATTCCACAGCTGGGGAAGGCAACTAACCAGGGCGAAGGCTGAGCCTTTGCCTTCGCTGAGCCAATTAAAAATAAGTCCACAGCCTTCAATAAAAGGTATATATTAGGGCAGGATACTAATTAGGGCTTTTTTTTTTTTTTTTTTTTTTTTTTTTGTTCTTGGGAAAAAAGAATGTAACTCTCTCCTCTTCCTTTGAAGGTTAACAATGCTCCATGAGTTTTGCTAATTGGTTTGTTAAACTTTTCCAATGCTGGAGTAATTCACGTTTGGACTATGCACCCTTGTGTAAGGGCTGACCTCAGCCTGAGTTTTATTTAAGTGTTTGCTCTTTGTTAGAGACGAACCAAAACAGGAGGATGTGTTCTAGAAGAGAGGGTGAAAGGTCATTTGGTCTCATCCCTGCCTTTGCGCCAGCGTATTCGAAGCCAGTGAGCTGAGCCATGTGGTAGACAGATGCCGAGGTGGTGGGGTTTAGACAGGGTGGTGGCAAGCGAGGTCATGATGGGGCGGAAACTTAGAGCTTAGCTTCACGGTCTAGAAATCCAGTACCCACCCGTGAACACTCACGGATGAACAGCGCCCAGGCTCTCAGGGCACGGCGTGTAGATTTCCGAGATGCAAAGGACAATGACTAGAACTGCTCTGCTCAGCTGATTGCCTTACTATTGGTATCTGATGGCGGGCTCCTGCCCTACCACCACTGAGTGCTATAGCCTTTGGGTGTACAGAAAAATTGTTACTCATTTATTTTTATTTATTTGTAAGGAAGAGAGAGAGAGAGGTGGGGGGTGAAGATAGCTTCCATCTCTCTGTTGGTTCACTCCCAGGGCTGGGCCTGGCCAAAGCCAGGAGCCTGGACCTCACTTAGGGCTCCCACATGAATGACAAGGACCTAAGACTTGAGCACCCATCAGCTGCTGCCTCCCCGGCTGCGCATTAGTGGGAAGCTGGGTCAGAAGTGGAGCAGGAACTTGAACCTGGGTATTCTGATACGGGGAGCAAGTGTCTCAATGACAGCCTACCTGCTGCCTGCAACGCCTGCCCCCGTGTTCACCTTTTGCAAGAGTTTTGCTTTTCCTGTCTGTGGGTCAGGGACAGAGACCATCCTGGGACAGATTCTCTCTGGCTCCTTGAGCGCTTTTGAAGTCTTGGATGAGCCTGGGCACCTTGGATGCTGTCCTCTGTGTATCAGATCGTCAACAAGACAGGCAGCAAGATAAATGAGGAGCCCGGCTCGCTGGAGCTGCAAGTCTTCAAACCAGAGCCTGCCAGAGCCACGGAGGGCCCAGCCTCCGAGGAGATGTTTGCTTTCTTTTGAAAAGTCATGACTACGAAGTCCGTCGTGCGATTACTGAGAAATAAGTAAAAACAATAAACAGATATTTCATCAAAGGCATGTTAATGTCGGGGGATCTTTTTTTGATTAAAATTGTGAGATGTCTGCGACCTAAATGCCTAACGTCCCCATGAAACCACGCAACCAGTGGCTCTTGCCTTCTAAGGCTGTAGTAGGATGCAAAGTTGAGGCTTGCAAAAGGTATTTTTTAAAAAAATTCTACAAAATAAGGACACTGTTTTGCCTCTGAATTCCAGAAGATCTTTGTGTTCTGTTTCTGCCTCACCGTGATGGTACCGCCACCTCAGGGAGCAGCACAGAACACATCCAGCCCCTCACCCGTCCCTGCCTGGGCTCCACCAGGGACAGAAAGTGAGTTTGTCCCCCCAGGCCGGCTCTCATGTTCATGACCGAATCCTAGCCGATCTTGAAGCACTACATCACCGGCTCACATTCAGTGGGGCCAGGAGGAGGACGTTTGTCAAAGGCAGCGTGGTGAAGGCAGGGGAAAGCAGAGGAAACTCTGTGTGGACTTGGGAGAGGACAGCAGGGTCCGAAGTCTGGGGCTGCCTCTGGGCCACACCCCGGGGCTCCCCTCTCAGGTCCTCCTGGGTGCAAGGCTGCACCTGCCGTCCACATACCGTGTCCAGTGTTGGTACTTCAAGTGGAAAAACATGTGAAGACATTTACGTCTTAGTTGCTAGGTCAAAACGAATTGCCTACATAAAAAAGAAAATCAACCCAGCAAAACACGATTACCAGTCACATTCCCAAGTCGCTTCCCATGGCATATTTCAAAACTTATCTTTCCCCTACACCCACATAAAGCGAGGGAGTCGAAAAAAAGTGCAGAGTTTTGAAAAGAGAAAGGCTCCTTTGATAGAATGCACAAGAGAAGGCATGTTCATAAGAATAAGAAGCAGGGAATGAAAGCAGAAAAGACCATTTCCCCCAAGAAGCCTTCCTGGATTTGGCAAGAAGAGCGCTGGATTCTTCTCCCTCTCGCTCCGTGTCTTTTATTTAATACTGAACATGACAGCAAAGCTTAAGAAAATACATTCTATGGGCCTGGATCCAAAGCTTCAGGAAGCTCTGATCCTAAAATAACAGCGGAGAGAGGACAATCAAATCATTTTCCAGAGTAAGATAGCTATCAGGACTCAGGATATGCAAGTGGGTAATCAAATATCCCTATGCAAACAAAAACAAGGCGAGGGTGGTGTTTTTCCCCCTCAGTACAGAATTACTTGTCCAAAGCAAGCAGCAAAGCGCTCCGAAAGTTGTGTGTGAGTGACTTACTTGGATGGCAACCGCAGTTTTCAAAGACACCTCACACAGACCGCTGCTTTATAGTGTGCAAAAGGACTTCTAAAAGACGCATTTCAGGATTTGACCAGGAGAAGCAAAGGCTTCAAAGAAAATCGTTCCTGTGGTCTGCGGGGATGAATTTCTGTGCATTTCCGCGTCGTGTTGATTTCCTTCTTGGCTGTGTTGAAGGCACAGACACGCGTGGGGGAAGACAGTCACAGCTGGGCCTCAGGGGAGCTTACCAACCAAAGGGGCTGTCCCATTTCACTTTTTCCTCTTCACTTCACGTGTGAGCTCCTGGGTTTGCCGGTGAATGAGACTCGAAATTAACATCTTGGAACCAAAATTTCATCTATAAATTCTTTAGTTATCAAAGGAAAGAGGCATGCCCACGATTAAGTCATCAGAACACACGCATTCAAGTTCACATAGACAGAGGAATTGATTTTGCTTAGACTGAGAATCACAGCACCGTGTACTTACGCAGGATTCAGAAATCATGCTGCCTTTGGGGCGGGTCTTGTGTGGTCAGTTACTTGGCTGCTTGCAGTGCCTGCATCCCAAATGCAAGTCCTGGCTGCTCTGTTTCCAATCCAGCTTCCTGTTAGTGCACCTGGGAGGCAGCAGATGATGGCTTAAGGGCTTGAACCCCTGCCACTCCTGTGGGAGCCCCAGGTGGAGTTCCGGTCTGTTGGCTTTGGCCTGGCCCAACCCTGGCTGTTGTGGGCATCTGGGGGAGTGAACCAGCAAATGGACCATCTGTCTCTCTCCCTCTCCTTGTTGCTGTGTAGTTCAAGTAGCGGAAAATAAATGAATACATCCTGAAAGAATCAGGACTAGCTCAACAGCTGATAAAACTCGGATCACCGGCGAGCCGAAAACAATCGTGCGTATACCTGAAGCGTGCACTTAAACTTGTAGTTGGCCAGAAATGCTTTCAACACCAGGGGCCGGTCTGTCCCTCCCAGAGGGCTGCAGGGTGAGGGAGCCCCGGCTGTCTGTGGGATGAAGAGGAAGCCCCCACAGTCGCTTGCATCCCACCTGGATGCCTTGCATCCTGGATCCTGGAAACTGATCACCTGCGATTGATAGGTGGGGGCCATTTTTCTTTAGCCTGCTGCAGACCCACAACTTCAGCTGGGGGAGAAGCGCTAGGTCACCTTTCAAGGGGTTCTGGGTAGAAGGAATTCTGTTCAATGGACTCTGAGAGAGGAAGAAAAAATTGCTCAAAGCCCCTGTGCTGCGTATCAATCACTGGTTTCCAGTTACTCAGCTTTTTTTTTTTTTTTAACAAGTCTTAAGGATCCTATAAACTTTGAAAGTTGTAGTAAAATATTTATAGAGCAAGTGAAAGAAAAATATAAACCAGTAGTCTAGGTGAAATTCTGACATGACTAAAATTCCTTTTTGCTGCCCTGGCTTTTGGGAGGAGGGCTGGGGCCCTGTGCAAGTTTTCACCCCGTCGACCGGCAAGGCTGTGATTTCCACAGCCCCTCCATTAGTTCCTTGTTTCTTCTCCCTGCTGTTGACTTTAGAAATTCAAGCGACGATTTTGATGAAAAATGACAAGTCCCCACCCCTGCCGCTGCCACGGCTCAGATGGCTTAGGTCATTACCCCTTCTGCAGGTCCCTGGGAAAGGCCTCCGGAGCTACTTTCCACCGTGCACCAGACGCTCCAGAGGAGCCCCCGGCGTTAGAGGCTTGTAGAAGGTTCCATCGACGGGACGCCACCCGAAGCCCCAAGTTGCTCTCCACTGCCGAGGTCACGGGCCTCTGAGGGGGCCGGGGGGGGGGATTCCATCTGGAGCGATCCTATTTTACCTTTGAGCCTTGGCTCCTGCAATGGCTGCTTGGGCTCCCCTGCCTCCCGGCCAGGGTGTGGGGTCTCTCCCAGTAGGGCGCTTGTTGGGCAGCTGCTGCAGCGCCGCCAGCTGGTGCTGTCGATGGTGCAGACGGACCTTAAGCAAAGCAGGGGTTCACGTGGATGCCTGGGGCAGGGAAATGCATATAAATGTGCTCCATAGGATTCCAGGAAAAACAGATGAACGGTTTGGAAGTCACGAGGGATTTCCTAAATGGTTTTGGTGCACGGCAGCCAAGAGGTTGTTGCTTAAAAATAAACCCCAGGGTCGTAACTGAAAGTATGTTATGAGGCAAGGAAGGTCGTCAAAAAGCACGGGCAAGAGCAATGTATCGTTCGGTCCTGCTATGATGACTTCGGGGGTGAAGTCAAGTTCACGTCCTCTCCTTCAAAAGTCTGAGTGCAGGGGCCGGGAATATGGCGCTGCAGTTTAAGCTGCGGCCTGCGGTGCTGGCATCCCGGATAGGATTGCTGGTTCGAGTCCCGGCTGCTCCACTTCCGATCCAGCTCTCTGCTATGGCCTGGCAAAGCAGTGGAGGATGGCCGAAGTCCTTGGGTCCCTGCACCCACGTGGGAGACCCAAAAGAAGCTCCTGGCTCCTGGCTTCAGCCTTGCCCAGCCCTGACCTTTGCGGCCATCTGGGGAGTAAACTAGCTGATGGAAGATCTCCCTTTCTCTCTCTCTCTCTCTCTCTCTCTGCCTTTCAAGTAAATAAATAAATGTTAAAAAAAAAAAACCAAATGCTTCTCTCCTTCAAAGCAAAAAGTATGATTAAGAAATCATAGAGTAACTGCACAGAAGCATTTCAGCCAACACTGTGGCCCTGAAATTGGCCATGGCAAAGACCGACATGGCTGTGCCATCTGTTGGCTTCTGCCCCGGGGCTGCCCTCTGCCTTCCTCCTCTGAGGTGCTGGAGGTTTTGCACACGTCACTATGGTCCGTCTTCCAAGTTCACTTTGCAAGGAGTTGCTTTCCGGGTTTGTATCCTGGCCCAGAGAAAATAAATATAAAAGCAAAAAGCATCGAGTGAGCGAGCTCCAGGGGAACTTTCTGACCGATGTGAGGTCACTGGCTTAGTACTGTGTAGGCTCATTTTGTCAAGCAAAGCAGGATCGGCCGCGTTGATCTGCTGTATCTCCTGGCTCTGTTTTCGGATGACTTTTGGTTGATTTTAAGCATCAAACACACCTTCCCGGTGTGAAGATTTATAACCATGGTGAGGCTTCTGACGGAGCGTGCTCTTGGCGCTGGTGGCCGTTCCAAACGAGGAACTGGCAAAATATTCGGAGCTGTGACTGCATCCGTGTGCGGTGATGCCCAGCGGAAAAAAATATTAAAACAACAAAACAGCACAACTGTTCCTTAAAAGTTACTGGAGGTTGGGAAATCAGTTCATTATGTGGCAGGCTTCCTTTGTGTTGGGAAAAGTCCGTGGGAGGGGCAAGAGCAGGGTCACTTACGCAAGGCCAGTCGTCAGCGGTGCCACTGAGTGTGGCTGAGACGGGACGTGGTCTGTTGAATATCAGTGGAGCTTCGTTCTAGTCCACAATCCTCCTTGCTGCATCTCTAAACACAGATTTGCAGTGGCACGATTGTCTCTGAAGTTGTTCAAGGAATGTGCACGGATACACACGTGTATCCACACCCATGCGTGAGTGTGGGTGTATTTTCTCTGATTCTTTGTTTTAGGACCCCCAAATGAGCTAACCCATAAAGTAGCCCCATTCTTTCTTCACTCCGTGTTGGATGAAAGACCAGGAAAAATGGTGCCTCCTTGTGGTGCAGCAGGTTAAACCACCGCCTGTAGCGCCATCTTCCCGTGTATGGGCACCGGTTCAACTCCTAGATGCTCCACTTCTGATCCAGCTCCCTGCTAATGTGCCTGGGAAGGAAATAGAGGATGGACCAAGTGCTTGCGCCTCTGCCACTCACATGGGAGACCTGGCTGGAGTTCTGGGCCCCTGACTTCAGCTTGGTCCAGCTCCAGCTGTTGTGGCCATTTGGGGAGTAAACCAGTGGGTAGAAGATCTCTCTCTCTCTCTCTCTCTCTCTCTCTCTGTAACTTTGCCTTTCAAATAAATAAATAAATCTTTTTTTTTTTTTTTTTTAAAGATAGTCCAGGAAAAGCATGTGAGACAGGTTTGGCCTGAAACTCCAGGTGCAGGTTCAAGCTCCTGGTGTGATGTGATGAAGTCCAGTAGATGGACATGGACTTCAGATGCCTGTGGTTGGTGTTTGTGGCCGAGGTGGACACAGTGGGACTGGTGGCTGGCTTGAGAGTTGCCCTTGTGGGGAGGGAAGCTCCCAGGGCCAGTCCTGTTGGGGCGAGAGCGAGGCCTGGCACTGAGATCCAGGACTGGGGTTCTCGAGCCGGGCTCACTGGAGCCCTGGGGACAGGAGGCTGAGCTGACCCAGAGCCAGGAGGGCTTCGAGGTTGACTTTGGAGCTGAGACCCTGCCTAGGAGCCACTTTCGCTGTGTTTCAGCCCAAGCCTTCAGTAACATTTTGTTGTACAATCCGAGCTCCTCACTGCACTTGGGGGAGTGAAAGGCAGAGCTGGCGACTGCATGTAGGAGGGCAGGCAGCAGGGGGCGCCAGTTCTGAGCATGTTCTAGGGGCCTGGAGGGCCTTCCAGCATTGGCGCTGGAACCAGGGCAGCTGGAGGATCTCAGGTGAGTCCCGACACGGGCAGGTGGATGGCACCCACGACCTGCGCCTCAGCAATTCTCCAAAAAGTCCGCAGAGGAGAGCTGGTCTCAGACTGTGCGACTGGGCCTCAAGGTTAAGGTCATTTGGATCTTCCTGGCCATTGCAGGCACCAGCACCAGCTTTTCCCACCTGCTTGCTGGGGCACTTCTTTCAACTCTTCCTCCATCATTGGGTGCAATATCAGTGTCACATCCTCAGAGAGGCCATCTCTGGCCACCCTGTCCAAAGTCCTTCTCTGCCCCTCTTCTTTCCACCATGTCACTCTGTGTGCAGAACTTGGCGTCGCTTCTAGTAACTAATTATCTGTTGTCTGTTGCTTCTCCCAGGTGGAAGCAGTTATGTGTGCCAGAGTGTCCCTAACACTGCCGCATGGTGGTGGAGTTTATTAAATCAGGGCAGAATACATTCAAGAATGATGTCTCCAGCTGGCGCCGTGGCTCACTAGGCTAATCCTCTGCCTTGCGGCGCCAGCACACCGGGTTCTAGTCCCGGTTGCCCCTCTTCCAGGTCAGCTGTCTGCTGTGGCCCAGGAGTGCAGTGGAGGATGGCCCAAGTCCTTGGGCCCTGCACCTGTGTGGGAGACCAGGAGAAGCACCTGGCTCCCGGCTTCGGATCAGTGCGGTGTGTCGGCTGCAGTGTGCCGGCCGCAGCGGCCATTGGAGGGTGAACCAACGGTAAAGGAAGACCTTTCTCTCTGTCTTTCTCTCTCTGTCCACTCTGCCTGTCAAAAAAAAAAAAAAAAAAAAAAAAAAAAAAAAAAGAAAAAGAAAAAGAAAAGAAAAGAAAAAAAAAGAATGATGTCCCCAGGAATGGGGGAGCCCATTACCGAAATCACACATGCACACAGGGCACGCCCATACACACCTATAGACACATGCACATCTGCACTCACATGTGTGTACATACATGTGCACACCCACACACATGCATGCAGGCACACACACACACATTCTGTTGGCTCTTTACCTGTAGCTCCAGCAGTCCCCTGCCTGCCAGAGTCCACTTTGGATGGGTGTTCAATTGTGGTCCTGTTGTCAAGGCCACCCACCTGTTCCCCGATGGGCCTCTGCTTCTCTGGTTCTATCAGGGAGCCTCCCCCATGGGCCACGGGCCTCCAGTGTCCCCACTCCTCTGGCTCATGCCCACTGTCACTCCTTGCTCCACTCCTCCTTTCTGAAATCTACACACAGCTTCTCGAGGTGCTGCACACTGACTTCTCCATCTCTGTGCAGTACCCAGCAGGGAAGATCGCCCCTGCCACAACCAGGAGAGCTTTTTCCGTGGAACCCAGTGGGAGGCACCATCAGCAGCGTTCTCGAGAACGGATTCCCAGCCAGGGGCAATTGGGGTGGCCTGGATTGCATCGCCAACCCCGAAACCTGTCCCAGCTACTTTGAAGATAAAAAGGATGACTCAGGCCCATTTTTAATTTACAAGGCGTTCTTCGGGAAAGCGATGGCTTAGGAGGGATGATGAAGCTGGGTCTGCAATGAGGCAGGGTGCCTGAGGACCCGCCCACTCTCAGGGGTGGCAGGAAGTGCTTCCCTGGGCGAGTGCGCCGAACCGTGGGGGGAGCTGGGTGGACGCTCTTGTCCATGGAGAGGTCACACTCAGGGCCCAGTGCTCCAGTTCCCAGGCACCAACTTCATAAAAGCATTCCTCTCCCTCCAGCCACCCATTAACCTTTCTACATTGGCTAATGATTAATGCCATTAGCTCGGGGCTGGGATGACAACTCCCACAGAGGATCCAGTGCCCATGCCGGGGTGGGCTGTGGGAATTCTGCAGATCCAGCCGGCTGGCCTCTGTCTGTCTGGGTGTGGAGATAATGGCTTTCCCCCTGGCCATCAGTGACTTTTATTGCCATCATAATTACGCATCTGTTCGCCTAGCACCTGTCCTATTAGTGGGGTGGCAGGAACCCAAATAATCATGTCAGGTTTACCAGACCTAAACAGCGTGGATGTCATCGGTGACATCATGACTCAATGTTGGGGGAGCAAAGGCTTCCTTGGGCGGGACACAGCTTTTCAGGGTTTGCTCTGAGTTCCTTTATCTGTGGTGTGGCTCCCCCAGGTTAGACTTTTACGAGATTTCTATTCACATAGGTAGAAAGTCAGCCAAGGGATCCAACTCAATATACAAGGGCGCTTCAAAACATTTGCTGAAAATGGAACTAAAAATAAGTATATTTTGGTGCCAAAATATTTGATGTTTTAAAAGATTTGTTTATTTATTTGAAAGTCAGAATTAGAGAGAGAGAGAGAGAGAGAGATTGATTTGATTTGATTTGCTGGTTCACTCTCTAGTTGGTCCCAATGGCCAGGGCTGGACCAGGCTGAAGCCAGGAGCCAGGAGCTTCATTCAGGTCTCCCATGTGGGTGGCAGGAGCCC
Source organism: Oryctolagus cuniculus (assembly GCF_964237555.1). NCBI lineage: Eukaryota > Metazoa > Chordata > Mammalia > Lagomorpha > Leporidae > Oryctolagus > Oryctolagus cuniculus. The sequence goes on along the minus strand of NC_091444.1, from coordinate 98,857,919 downwards.
AAGGACTTGGACCATGTTTCAGTGCTTTCCCCAGGCTATTAGCAGGAAGCTGCATCAGAAGTGGAGCAGCCAGGACACAAAACCAGTGCCCATGTGAGATGCCAATACTGCAGGTGGAGGCTTTACCTCCTCTACCACAATGCCGGCCCCGCAAAAAAATATCTGGATTCCATGCAGATTTTGTTTTCATCTTATACATTTTTATGAACTTTTTGAAGAACCCTCAGAGGCATGGGTTTTGAAACTTTTTTTGCAGCTACATAAATTTATCTTTCAATTCCATTTTCCCCGAGATGTTTGAAGTATCTTCCTATTTTGTTCTCAGTTCTAGAGCAGTGATGCCAGACACAGGAGAAGGCAGCAAGCAGAGGGAATAAACTCTTCAAATGAGAACCAGTCCGCCAAGTTGGGATCATACATTTTAAAATCCAAATTGTCCCAGAAAAGACTTCGGTTGTTGTATATTTTTATGTTAATTTTATATGGATGCAGCTTTTGAAAGCCAAGGGGATTTCAAAAAGTTTCATGGAAAATGGAATTAAAACATAAGTTTATTTTGCTGCAGAAATTTTCAAAATCCATGAATATAAGGGGTCTTCAAAAAGTTCATAAAAATGCATATTATGAAAAAACCATGTATGAGTTTCCAAAGTTTTGTGTGTGTGTGTGTGTGCGTGTCAAAAAAAAAGTTAGAGTTTAATTCCATTTTTCTGAAAATTAGAGTTTTTGAAACACCCTTGTATTTCAGCTTCTGGGGCACAGGGTCCGTGAAGTTTCATGTTGCGCCTTAAAGTCGACTTCACAACGTTGCGCGAAGGTTGGACTCCTAAGAAGGAATGCGTCTCAGATCCGAGGAAGGCAGGCGGCAGGCAGGGATCTTCTCTGAGCGCACTGGAAGCCCACGTGAGGACAGCCCAAGTCGCTGCCTGTGCCAGCCGTGCGCTGACGTGCAAGCGAAGCAATCACGGCCAAAGAGCTAGCCCGGCTTGCTTAGGGAGCCACACGTCTTGATGCGTGTTTTTGCTCCATCTGCGTAAACCCCACAGTCACAGCACCATTTTACAGGTGCTCTGAACTGCGCCAAGCCCGTACTCCCAGCGCAGTGTGTTCAAAGCCTCCTCATTTGCTTTTATCTAGAAAAGCCCAGCTGCCCTGGCCCCTGACGTGCTCCGTGTTGAAGCCCTTGGCCCTGACCCCCTCAGAAGTGCCCGCTCTGGGACTGGATCCCTCGCTGGGGCAGTCCCACTTCCGGGACCTTTCTTGCTCAGCAGGGCGGAGCAACTACTCTTCAACTGCGAAGCCTGGTGGACGTGGGTTGCACTGACTTTTTTTTTTTTTTTGCCTCCAAGCTTTGCTGTTCCTGGGATCCCATTGTGACGGTTGTAAGTCCCATAAAGAGAACCCAGGAGCCAAAAGACCAGATTCTCTGAGTAGCGCCTGTGCTGGCTTTGTGCGCTGGCTTTTCTTGCCACACATCTGGTAGGCAGTCCCTTCTGGACAGGGCAAAACAGGACAGATCACCCAATTCTTCTCGGGCCCTGGACGAGCTGGATAGATTGGGAGTGGATAGACGGTGTTTGAGAGGGCGGTGGCAGAGAGAGAGGGACTCCTGGTCTTCATGCTGCCGTGTACTGTGGTGCTACTTCTCATCACCCTTCCTCATGACTTGCTCCTGGGGTCAGAGACACAGATGAACACCACCTTCGTGGGCACACCCATACTGAACTCAGAAGTCAAGAGCAATGCACCCTTTCAGTAATATTAATCTGCTTGCTTGCTTAGTCTGCATCCGTCGTCGCCGATAAACCCCAGCAACAGGGAAACTGCCAATTGCTCCCTGGAGCTGGACACGTGCTGGAGAGAAGCGCTCGAAGAAGCACGGGCGCTTGGCTTGTCCGCGGAGAGCCAGTGTCTCTGTTAGCGCTTTCCTGGGGTTGCCCCTTCATCGCAATTGAGCTGAGTCAGCTGTGTGGGTGGGATGTTGCACAGGAAGGGAAAGCAGACGTATACAAGGAAGCATTCGCCGTGCAGTTTTGGCCAGTCGCTTGTTGGATGTACCAGCAGATTCAGTTCAGTTCTGCACCCCCACCCCCACCCCCACCCCCGGGGCAGGGCTCAGCTCAGCAGGTGCTCATCTGTAACATCAGAAAGATGTTCCTGTTCCCATGTTACCCAGAGAAGGAGTTTTGGGCACCTGCACTATTTTTTTTTCAAGATGATGGATCGAAAAGAAATATTTAGATACAAGGTATTTAGAAAGCAAGGCCAGAGGCTGGTGTTGAGGTAAATAAAACTTCTGTCCTTGATGCTGGCATTTGGGCACGGGTTCGAGTCCCGGCTGCTCCACTTCCCATCCAGCTCCCTGCTAATGGCCTGGGAAAAGCAGTGGAAGATGGCCCAAGTGTCTGGGCTCCTGCCCCTGATTTGGGAGACCTGGATGAAGCTCCTGGCTGTTGTGGCCATCTGTGGAGTGAACCAGCAGATGGAGGACCTCTCTCTCTGTAACTGTGACTTTCTGAATCAATTTTTTTTAAATCAGGCACTCTTAAATGTCAGTTTTTTAAAAGATTTATTTATTTATTTGAAAATCAGAGTTACACACAGAGAGAAGGAGAGGCAGAGAGAGAGAGAGAGAGTGAGAGCAAGAGAGAGAGGTCTTCCACCCACTGGTTCACTCCCCAGTTGGCCACAATGGCAGGAACTGGGCTGATCTGAAGCCAGGAGCCAGGATCTTCCTCCAGGTCTCCCACATGAGTGCAGGGGCCCAAGGACTTGAACCACTTTCTACAGCTTTCCCAGGCCATAGCAGGGAGCTGGATCAGAAGTGGAGCAGCTGGGACTGGAACCAGCGCCCACATGGGATGCCAACACTGCAGGTGGTGGCTTTACCTGCTACACCACAGCGCCCGCCCCAATCAAGAGACTAGAATGAGGAAAATAAAATGAATTGAATACAATCATGAGTCAAGTTAATTGCTACAGACCCTGGAATAGCATGAATTGGCCTGTTACATGCGTTTTTTTTTTTTTTTGGGGGGGGGGGCAAGGAGGCAAGTTTGTTTTATGGAGCTGATAGGTCCTGGATGGCTGGGCTAAGTGACCTATGCTTAGACATTAAATGGCTTCGAATAGTGCAGTCCTGTCTTCACACCAAGGCAGGCACCACCTACCCTGAAGGGTCACAGCAGGGTTCCGGGGTTAGGCAGTGGGGCCATGTGTGCGAGTCCGTGCATGGGGCTCTCCTCGCTGAGAAGGAGGCAGGGCCTGGCGCGGACCTCAGAGCGTGGTCAGAATTCCAATGAGTGTGAGAAAAGGTGGCGGTCTCCCCGCGATCCTGTGCCGCGCTCCAGGTCCTTGTAGCTGTGTAGTCGTCCACCGCACGCCCAGAGTTTATCAAGTGTCCTGGGGAGGGTGGAGATCCCGTGTGGCTGTGGACATTCTCTGGCCATTGCAAACAGTGTGATGTGTTCATTTCTGGGGACCGCCTTAAGGAACTGATGTACGCGGGTGACTTTAAATGATAGAAGCCTATTCAGGGCTGTGGAATCTGACATCCAGGCCTTGGCAGGGCCCCGCTCTGTCTGAAGTTTCCAGAAGGAAATCTTTCCCGTGCCCTTGTCTTAGCTTCTGGTGATGCCAAGAGGCCTGGGGTTGCAGAAGCATCAGCCATTGTCTCTGCTGTCTCCCTTGTCCCGTGGGCTTTGTCCTGTGTTTGTCAGTGTCTTTTCCCGCAAGGACGCCAGCCATATTGGACTAAGAGCCCATCTATTAACTCTTTCTAAATAATTCTGTCTGAAAGGTCTATCTCCAAAGGAGGCCATGTTCTGAGGCTCTGGGGAGGGTAGGAGCTGGGGGTGGAGGGTTAGGTATGCAATCCAGTCTGCACATTGCTGCATCTGTGCCAGGAGCTCCCGTGTCCGAACTCCTTCCATGGGGTCACCGGGTCACAGGGTCACGCATCTTCATAGGAGTAAGCCAAATGACTTTTCCACCTGGTTGTGTGAAATGATCCACCCACAAGCAGTGTGCAAGAGTTGCTGATGGGGTGGGCGTGTGGCCCAGTGGTTCATTTGCTCTCTGAGACACTAGCATTGCGTACTGGAGTGCCTGGTTTGAGAACTGGCTCTTCTGCTCCCGAGCCAGCTGCCTGCTAACGCACACCCTGGGAGGCAGCAGGGGATGGCTCAAGTGCTTGGGCCCCTGCACTCACGTGGGAGACCCAGATGGAGTTCTTGGCTCCTGGCTTCAGCCTGGCCCAGCCTTTTCTGTTGCGGCCATTTGGGGAGTGAATCAGTGACGGGAAGACTCTCTCTCTCCCCCCCTCCCCATCTCTCTCTGTAATTCTGCCTTTCAAATAAACAAATAAATGTTAAGAAAAAAAATGCAACAGCCCATCTAGTGTTTCTGAAGACTTGCATTTCCCTGAGTGGTACATTCATTCGTTCTCTCCTTTGTAAAATCCCCATTCTCATCTCTACCTATTTGCTTGAGAGCTTGTTTGTCTTAGCTTTTTGGAAGAATTCTTTGTTGGTTCCACGCATTTCAGACGGGATCTCCCGGGTGGAGGCTTTCTATTTTCACTCTCTTTCTGGGGTCTGTGGTTGAAAAAGTTCTCAATGTAGTGAAACTTCCGTGGGAAAGGTGGGAGATCGCGAGTGTGCAAAGGAGCTGAGAAGCCACCAGCCGCTTCCTGGCTGCAGCCACACACAGTTGAAACCCCACCCTCCTCCGCGCTGACTCAGCACCTGCCCCTTCCCATCATGCCCTGGCCTCAGTCCCCCAGCAGGCAGAAGACACTGAGATGTGCTCCACCTGCAGATGCCATGAAACCTTCCCAGAGACCACCACGCCCACCGCACCCCGCTCAAGCTCCCCCATTCAGTAAGGGGCAACTGACGTGGGTACGTGGGTGGGGACAGTGTTCCCCAGTGAGGTGGCTCATCTTCACCCTCGGGAGGGTGCCGTCTCTTCCAATAAATCCTCTCCCACTCTTGCTGTTTGTGTGTATCTCTGCCTTGAATTCATCTCCTTACTGAGACAAGAACTTGGAATAAATTCAGCTGGGGACACAACAAAGCTGTCCATTTATTTTCTTTAAGGTTTCTGTGTTCTAAGAAGTCCACTCTGACTTTGAAGCAATAAAGAGGTTCCTTTTATATTCTTCTAAAATTTTGGGGTTCCGTCTTTCACAGTTAGTTCTCTAAGTCTCCAAGGAGTGATTTTTGTGCATGGTGTTAAGTTGGGATCCAAATTTCATCTTTTCTCCCAGTGGATACCCCCTTTCCCTCCACTGTGCATCTGTGGTGTCACCCCTGTGATTTTTTTAAAAAGCATCTGTGTGTGCTTTTCTGGGGGTAAAGACTCCTGTCTTCCATCCAATGCCAAACAAGTCCTTGACCCAAGCACACGTGCATTACAAAGACAAGATCCGAGGCTGGTGGGGAGGAAGGAGCAACAGGTGGAGGGCAGAAGCTCCTTCCAACAGGAGGTCTGTTATGGTGGTGGGAGCAGAGCAGAAAAGGTGGGGGAAAATATTCCCTGAGACGCAGCCCTGGGCATTCTTAGTGTTGGATCAAAGAGAGGAGTCTTTGCCCCAGAAAAGCACACACAGATGCTATCTTGGCACACGGTCCCTACAGCTCCCTCCTACCCTGCAAATCCTGGCCGTGGAGCCTCCAGGGGCCAGCAGTCTGTAGGGCAAGGTCACTCTTGGGGGCGTCCAGACCCCAAAGTCCCCTGTCTTAATACAGCTGGCCCCTAGCCACCAGCTACTATGGAGGTTGGCTCCTTCTTTGTGTCCCCTAGGTTGTTCCTCTGTTATTGTTGGTGGCTTCTACTTTTTGTTTATTTCTAAAATTAAACAGTATTTGTCTATTTGAGAGGCAGAGAGAGAAAGGAAACACACACACGCACACACACAGAGATCTGAGTGATTTTCCATCCATTGCTTACTCTCCAAATGCCAGTAGCTACTGGGACTGGGCAGGGGCCAGAGCCGGAAGCTGGGAACTAAGTCTGGGTCTACCAGGAAGCCGACAGACACCAACCACTTGAGCTACTGTGGCAGCTTCTCAGGGTGCACGTTAGCAGGAAGCTAGGATGGGTGGCAGAGTCAGGACTTGAACCCAGGCCCACTGGTATGAGGTGTAGGTGTCTTAACTGCTAGGCAGAACGCCCAGCCTGGGTGATTTTCATTGACCTATATGTGTGTGCATTGATGTCCCAGCTAGTCAACTCCCATGAGCACTGTGTGGAGGGGTGAAGCCTCTCCCTCCTTTCCTTTCTGAACATCACGGAGTATTTTCACTTAAACTATTTTCAAGTATTTATTTGGAAAGCAGATTTATATATAGAGAGACCTTCCATTTGCTGGTCACTTCCTCTAAGTGGCTGCAATGGCTGGAGCTGTGCCGATCTGAAGCTAGGAGCCAGGAGCTTTCTCCGTGTCTCCCACGTGGGTGACAGGTGCTCAAGCACTCGGGCCATCTTCTGCTGCTTTCTCAGGTGCATTAGCAGGGAGCTGGATTGGAAGTGGAGCAGCCGGGACCAGCACCATATGTGTTGCCAATATCACAGTTGGTGGCTTCACCTGCTATACCACAATGCTGGCCCCCTAGTATTTGCTTTTCTAAAAAAGAAACAGCAACAAAAAACCCCTTATTTATGAACAAGCATCCACTCTAGAATATTCCTGACCCTTTGTCCACATTGCACAAGCTTGCAAACATCTTCCTGCTAATGATCAAACTTCCTTCACTGAGAACTATTGCCTGATCAGACCAGCGCTCACCCTAATCAGTGGTGAGTTCATCGGTTCCATGGCATTTCGGGACAGCACTCGCTGCTGGCTCTCAGCGTCGTGTGCAAAGTCTCCTTTCTCATTCCCTAGACACTGAGCCAAGGGCTCGCTCCCCAGTCCAGGAAGCTGCCCCTTGCAGGGCGACACAGCCTGGCTGGGCTCAATGGCTCCTGCTGTCTGTCCCACGTCTTTTTCTGATGGCTGATGGTGTTTCCTACCTCTTCTAGATCCCGCCTTGCCTCCTTCCTCATCTGAAGCCACGCTCTGGGATCCACCCCACGGGACCGCCATGGTCAGCCCTGGAACTCTTTTCCCTCTTGGATTGGCCCCCACCGCCCTTGACTCTGACCCTTGTTATCCCCGGCCTAACCCAGATGCTCACCGTGTTGCTGGCCAGGAGCTGCTCCATTGCCGGGCTTGCCTTTGGCGCCGCACATGGGAAAGTGGTACCTGGAACAGGGGCCAAGGCGGTGCCCAGGAGAACAGAACCGGCCAGCGCCATCCCTGTGCCTCCAAGGCAGCGAGCGGGCGTGAAGATGGGGCCCCTTGTTTGCCATTGTCTGGCTACCTGCAGTCCTCTTTGGCGGGAGTAGGGTGCCAGCCCCCCGTGGAGCTCTTGAGTCCCCCACTATCTTCTTGGAATGTGTTGGTTGTCCTTGTCCCCTTCCAGTGGGTTTCCTCTCCCCGTCTGGCCCTGCAAACCTTACCTCTGCAGGGGCTTTGCCCTGGTGGCTGCTCTGTGTCCACTCCGCTCTGTGGTCTTGGCCAAGGCTCAGCACCTCTGCCTCTCTTTGTAGGTGTGACATCTGTTTTTCCCCCATTCGCTTCATTTTCAGTAGGATCCTCATTCAGTGATAAGATTTCCTGAGACTCAGAGAGGTTAAGCCACCTACCCGAGATCACACAGCCACGAAGGGAGTAAACCAGCCTTCAAATGCTTGACAGTTTGACTACAAAAATGGATGTCGTGTCTCCTAGAACGCAGATGGCGATTCCGCCGAATCCACACCACAACTGCCCACCCCCCGCAGTCTTTCCATCCCCGGATGAACTTGGTCAAGGATAAAAACGCCCCCTGGAGCTGCTTGAAGTCAGCCTCAGAAGCTTTCTTAACACGGTGCTACAGAATGCCCCGCCGATTAAATGGAGGTGAGACTGATTTGCCGTCTTTGCCCTGAGCCGCTCCGCTGTGGGTGTGAGGGATTGCCCCGTGGTGTTTGGCGAGCCAGGAGGCAGGTGCGGCTGCCACGATCCTTGTCTCCGGTGTTTGTAAGACGAGTGCTCCAGCAGGTGCATTCTGAATTGGCTCTGAGTCAAAACAGAAGAGCGCGTGGACAGGGAGCAGGGGAGGGTGGGCGCACCCACAGAGGAGAGCAGGATTCCCCCGAAAGGAAGCTGTGCTGCTGCCCGGCTCTCACGCTCTGGGCTCTGGGCGGCTCAGGTTTCCCTCGGTGGAATCTCACCTCACGCCGGCAGCCAAGGCAAGCCCCTTATCCTTAGAGAAGGCACAGCAGATAGTGGTAGGCTCTGGGCTCCCTGATGCTGAAAGGTGTCCTGGTGACTCAGAGAAAAGCATCATGGGGGGTGCCCTGATGCTGCCTGCATCTCACAGCGGCTCTGAGGGTTGGCAGACGGGCAGTGCAGCGATACCCGTCTCGCCCTGTTCCCCCACGTCCTCCCCACGTGTGTTGGAGCATGTATGTGGGATGCATGTCCTGGAGACACACACTCTGCAGTAGAGGGCTGGGCTCGGCCAAGTGCAACAAGGGCTGGGCTGTGTCCTGGAGGGGGGTGGGCACGGTGGCCCCTAACCCCAGGTTTACAGCTGCAGCAACAGGCACACGTGTCTATGAGCTCATCACCCCTGGCCCAGTGGGAAACGCATTCCCCCTGTGTTGGATTCCATCCTCTGGACGTTGTCCTAGGTTGGCCTAGAAAACCCGGTAGGCATTTTGCTACGACCCCTTAGCAACAGGAATGGTTGGGCCAGGCTCAAGCTCCATCTGGGTCCCCTGCATGAGTGGCAGGGACTTTAGGCATCACCTGTTGCCTCCAAGGGTGCGCTTTAGCAGGAAGCAGGAATTAGAAGCAGAGCTGGAACTTGGACCCCGAGACTCCTGCCCAGGCTATGGGCATCCCAGGCAGTCTTAATTCAGCTCATCAAATCCGTAACATCCAATCAGCCTTCCCAAAAGTGCCCTATTGATTGTCGACATAGGGTGGTTGTAGCTGGGTAGGTGTTTTGGGGGTGGTGGTGGGGCATTTGGTAGTTGAAGCAGACGTAGAGTTTATTAGAAAAGCTTCTGGCTGTGTCGCTGGCACTGTGGGCCCATTGTGGTGCCCGTATTGCTGGCTAATTGCTATGGTGTAAATGCATCAGCCTCCCAGCTCTGCTCTTGACCCTGGAGTCGACCTAGCTTGTGGGATCCCCCTTGTGGGATTAAGGAGAGGGAAGGGAGACTGAGTTACTACAGCTGCTCGTGTGCAGAAAGCCAGCGGACTCTGTCGCTCAGATCTTCTCTTTTTGGAGCGTTCATGTCGTGTTCCGGGGACAGGAAGACCTCTGCTTCCTGCTACCCAGCCTGGAAACCCTCCACAAAGAAATGGAAGGCATCCAGCCAAGCAAATGGGAGCTTTCGCCAGGATGATGTAAAAAGCAAAATAATTGTGCTTCCCCAAGGTATTGTTAGGCTCCTCTTTTAAAAAGAAGGTGTAACTTTCAGTTTCATTGGGATGAGATGAATTCTGTTAGCAGGCAAACCCTCTGAGACTTGAAACCAGGTCTTTTGGCTCTTTCATATCAATCTTTTTTTTTTTTTAAAGATTTATTTCTTTATTTGAGAGGCAGAATTACAGAGGGAGATAGAGAGGCAGAGAGAGAGAGAGAAAGAGAGGTCTTCCATCCGATGGTTCACTCCCCAGTTAGCCGCAACGGCCGGAGCTGGATTGATCTGAAGCCAGGAGCCAGGAGCTTCTTCCGGGTCTCCCACGCAGGTGCAGGGGCCCAAGGACTTGGGCCATCTTCTACTGCTTTCCCAGGCCATAGCAAGGAGCTGGATCAGAAGTGGAGCAGTTGGGACTCAAACCGGCGCCCATATGGGATGCCGGCACTGCAGGTGGTGGTTTTACCCGCTACGCCACAGCATTGGTCCCACTCATATTTCATATCTGTCTCAATCAGGGTTCCTGTTCCCCCTTCCCCTGGGCATACGGTAGGATCCTACATCCTGGCCTGCTGGTGGGGGCCAGGACTAGCGTGGCCGGCATGTTCGGGCCGGAAGCCTGGTGACCTTGGTACAGGAAGATTCCTCCTCCCATCTGAGTATCTGCAGAGTCTTCCTCTCTCCCTGGCACAGCGACCAGTAACCTCGGTGGCACAGACTGCTTTACCCACCTGGGTACACCAGTATCTGGGAATGAGCTCCCTCCATCCACACCCCCAGTGGCCTGCTTAGCTCTCAGGGGACACGTGGAATGAATGAGAAATGAAACTTGGTAGCATTAAGCCACTGCCAGTGTGGAGTTGTCTGCTACCAGCACCCTTTGGACTGGCAACTGTGAAGGGAATGAGTGGTGCAAAGCCAGTGTCTCGCCGAAGTACTATTTCCACGAACTATCGCATCCACTACTTCTCTTACATTGGCTTAGAAACAATCACTTTATCAAAAAGGATGTATTTTTTTTTTTTGACAGGCAGAGTGGACAGTGAGAGAGAGAGAGAGAAAGGTCTTCCTTTTGCCGTTGGTTCACCCTCCAATGGCCGCCACGGCCGGCACGCTGCGGCCGGCGCACCGCGCTGATCCGATGGCAGGAGCCAGGAGCCAGGTGCTTTTCCTGGTCTCCCATGGGGTGCAGGGCCCAAGCACCTGGGCCATCCTCCACTGCACTCCCTGGCCACAGCAGAGGGCTGGCCTGGAAGAGGGGCAACCGGGACAGAATCCGGCGCCCTGACCGGGACTAGAACCCGGTGTGCCAGCGCCGCAAGGCGGAGGATTAGCCTAGTGAGCCGCGGCGCCAGCCAAAAAGGATGTATTTGAAAGGCAGAGTGACAGAGACAGAAAGGGAGGGACAGACCGAGAGATGTTCAATGTACTGGTTCACGTCCCATGTGGTCACAAGAGTTAGGGCTGGACCAGGCTGAAGCCAGGAGCCTGGAACTCCAAGTCCCTGGGCCGTCTTCTGCTACCTTCTCAGGTGCATTAGCAGGAAGCTGGATCAGAAGCGGGCAGCAGGGACTGGAACTGGCGCTCCAATATGGTGTTGCGAGTAGGAGCTTCACCTGCTGTGCCACAAGGCCGGATCCAAGAGGATGGCACTGGGCTTTGTGAGGCAGAGGGACGTCTCGCCCGCTCACTGCTTTGGCTCTGTAGCCTGCAGCAGTGCCTGGCCCGTGGGTCCTGCTCGACAGGTGCTTGTTGCAGTGAGTGGACGAGTGACTGAGCCAAGGCGTCCAGCTCTCCAGCAGTTGCTCGGCTCCCAGAATTCCCAGATGGAGAGATGCAGAGGAAACCTGGAGTCCCTGGGCCACAGCCTCCCTTAGTTCACAGATCAACACCCCGGGGGCTGTGCCGGCCATCACAACCAGGTTTGTGGCAGAAGAAGGACCTGGGATTTCCATTTCTTATTCTTTTTTCTTTAAAGATTCATTTTTTAAAAAAATGTATTTGAAAGAGTTACAGAGAGAGGCAGAGAGAGAGAGAGAGAGAGAGGTGTTCCATCCGATGGTTCACTCCCCAGATGGCCGCAATGGCCGGAGCTGCGCCAATCCAAAGCCAGGAGCCAGGAGCTTCCTCCAGGTCTCCCACACGGATGCATGGGCCCGAGGACTTGGGCCATCTTCTACTGCTTTCCCAGGCCATAGCAGAGAGCTGGATCAGAAGTGGAGCAGCCAGGACTCGAACCGGCGCACATATGGGATGCCAGCACTACAGGCAGCAGCTTTACCCGCTACGCCACAGTGCTGGCCTAGACCACTTTTTCTTTTTCTTGCAGCTTTTGTCAAAGAATTACCAGCAGAGCCAAGGAGTATTTGCCATGGAGCTTGTGGCTGCGTCATGGATACTCGGGCTAGGGATGGTAATTGTTCCCCGTGATTAGTTCAGCTTCCCCAGGAGGGTCGTGCAAGGTCTTCACGGGAGGGGCCGTCTTTCATGTTCAATGTCACTTGTGTGTGATGTCCTGGAGTTGAGGCCGTGGAGTTGGGGTAAGGGCTGCCTTCCCATTTCTCCTGGAAGCACTTAAATTGGACAGTTTGTAGTTCCCCTCCCTGGGCTGAGATGAAGGTAACTGGGGGGCTCCTAGTGGCGGTGGCCGCCGCTGTGGTCTGGGGGCTTTGTTGGAGGTTCTGCACTCCCCTTTGGTTTGCTTTTTAATGATACTTGCCTGCCAAGCGTTTCCCCTTTGAAGAGCAATTTAATAAGCAGTCACTGGCACTTCATGTCAAGAGCAAGACTGGGAATGGCATTCATCTCCCCGGGAGTGGGTCGGGGGCCAGCCAGAGCGCCGTGCCCCCAAAAGCACCATGGGCGTCCCACCCCTGCCCCCACCCCCACCCCAGCATGGGCTGGAAATGGGCGGGGGCTGCACTTTGGAATGAATCTGAACTCTGTGGCTCTGATCTCTCTGACTCTCAAAACATCTCCCCAGGAAGACAAACTTGAACCTGCGTCACCCAGAAAGACGCCAAGAGGGGGAGCCTTGGCCAGGGTGCAGTGGGTACACAGAGCACAGCCATGGAGGATCAGGGTGGGGGGAGCGGAACAGCCGAGGGCTTTGCAGAGACAGGGACAATTGTCCTCCGGTGGAATTGGGAAGCAGTGTAGATGGTAGCCCCAGGCAGGAGCTGGGTGTGTGTATCGATCTGTGATGAAAAACCACCTGTGAATTTATACAGCCAATTAGGGCCAGCCTCAGACCTCCGGGAAGCTGTGACATGGGTCCTAGTAGGGCTAAGGGTGGCGTCATGCTGGGTCGTGAGTGGACACTTCCCACATTTCCTTTTTTTTTTTTTTTCAATGAAAAGCAGTGCTCTAAGGCAAGCTCCTAGGACAGGCAGAGTCCCTGTGGAAAGACACCATGGCATGACATGGGGCTGCGGGTACCAAGAATAGCTGTCACTCCCCTCCCCAACACAGTGGTGCTGCTCTGTCCCCAGCTGATCCCCAACACCACCGTGGTGAGAGTTTCCGTGGGACCGGGGGGTTGGTGGCATTGCTTGTGTGGCATGCTGGGTTACCTTTCTTTCTTTCTGTTGGCATGGCAGGGTGGGAGCGAAGAGGCAGCCAAGCATCACGGCTGTCACAAGTTACACGCTTGGGACAAGCCATTTGGAGGCAACTGGTTAAGCTGCAGCCTGTGTTGCCGGCATGCTGTGTGCGCACCAGTTCGAATCCTGGCTGCTCCACTTCTGATCCAGCTCCCTGCTAATGTGCCTGGGAAAGCGTGTGGCTGTTGACAGGCAGAAATGGCTGCTGTGGCCAACACTCAGTACTTCAGGGAAAGGCTACTAATGAAGTGAACCATACGTGGTAGGCTGTGTCCATTCCTGTGGCTGGGAGGCTGCTACCTCCTGTTTATCTTTTAACAAATCTCTTTCAAAGAAACAAGCATTTGCCACTGTGGTTAAGATGCTGCATGGGACATCTACATCCCATAATGCAGTGTGGGACATCTACATAATGCTGCATGGGACATCTCGCTGTCTGCAATGCTGGCATCCCTTATGGGTGCCGATTCGAGTCCTGGCTGCTCCACTTCCGATCCAGGTCTCTGCTATGGCCTGGGAAAGTAGTGGAAGATGGCCCAAGTCCTTGGCTCTGGTTCTGATTCCAGCTTCCTGCTCATGCACACCCTGGGAGACAGCAGATGATGGCTCAAGTCCCCCAAGTAGGAGAGCTGGATGGAGTTCCTGAATCCTGGCTTCAGCCTGGCCAAGGTCTGGTTGTGTGTGGGCATTTGGGGAGTGAACTAATAGATGGACATCTCTCTGTCTCTGACTGTCTCTCAAACAAATTAAATAAGAAATAACATGTATTAAAAAATATCCAGAGGCTGGCGCTGTGGCGTGGCGTGTAAAGCTGCCACCTGCAGTACCGCCATGCCATATGGGTGCCGGTTCGAGTCCCGGCTGCTCCACTTCCGATCCAGCTCTCTGCTATGGCCTGGGAAAGCAGTAGAAGATGGCCCAAGTCCTTGGGCTGCTGCAAGAGATGGGACACAGGTGTCTGTCTCTGCATGTGTCACTCTTTATAAAGTCACCAGGGTTCAGTCATGCGGACTCCACTCATGACTGAATGCAAGCACCTCACTTTCTAGGCCCCTCCGCCGAGCACCGAAGTTGGATCAAGTTTCTTCTCTCTTAGAACCATTCAACCGAGACTTTGGCCATTAAAGTCGTGCATGAGTTCAAGGGACAATCACCCAAAACATGGCACCAAGTCTCAAGTTAATATAGTCATGGGGGGTGGGGGGGAAGATGGAGTTCTCATGCTTGTCTCGTTGTTTTGAAAGGGCATGCGTTGTGTGGATTTATCACACCAGTGCCTCTGAACTGTGGCTGTGTCTCTGAGACGGAGGAAAAATTCCATGAAAATCCATTCTCTGGCCAGGACCCCAGGGTGTCTCTGTGTGTGTGTCTGTGTGTGTGTGTGTGTGTGATGTAGCTAGGGCAACTGGATGTCTAAGAAATTTTTTGTGGCTGATTCAGAGGCCCAAAGCCAGGGAGAGACACCAATGGGAAAAATCCTCAACCTAATCAACAGAAACACAGCGCCTGCTGGTTAGGGAAGCAGACCTGGATGGAGTGCCATTTAGGAAAGTGTTTTTGTGCTGAAAGTAGTTCTGTCTGGTTGTGTATCTCATAAAATCTGTGATTTTCCACTACCTCTGGAGGGGTCTATTTGGCAAAAGGAATTTTATTAACTGATTTTAAAATGCTGATTTACTTGTTTGAGAGAGTGAGAGAGAGAGAGAGAGAGGGAGAGAGAGAGAAAGAGAGAGTGCCCATCTGCTGATTCACTCTTCAAGTGCCACAACAGCCAAGGTGGGACCAGGTTGAATCTGTAGCCAGAAACTCAATCCAGGTACTCCCCATGAGTGGCAGGGACCCAGTGACTTGAGCCATCACTGCTGCCTCCCAGGGTCTGCATGAGCAGGGAGCTGGAATCAGGACCCGGAGCCCTGCATCAAATCCAGGTACTTTGATTTGGGATGTGGGGTTTCACCCAGGAGGCTGAACACTTGCCTCTGGCGAAAAGGAATGTTAAGGAAATCAAGTATTCGATGGCTCTGGAAGATTCTGTCTAAGTGTTCTATGTGTGACTTTCTTGTATCAGCCTGGACTCACACTTTGATGCTAGAACTCACAAATGTGCCAGCACCGGACAACACACTCGTTAGATATGGACTGCGAGGAGCAGCGGAAACCTTGGGAGCTGTGATCGCCTTTGAGCTGGGGGTGTGATGAGGACGTAGGTGAGGGAGCAGGGCCCCCACCTTTCCGAGGGTCTGCTTGCAGACGGCGGAGTGAGGACTGCCCTCAAGGCGCGACTCCCTGCTTCTGTTGGAAGGGGCCTCCTGCAGATGCCAGCTGGGGTCAGAGGCCCCTGACGGGGGCTTCCCTTTCTAACCCACCTCTGCTCCTCCCAGCCTTCCCGTCCAGGCTCCAGGGACTTCAGAGGGACTGCAATGTCCACCGGTGTCCCCTGCAGAGCCCCCACTTTATCTCATTACACAGCTTTTAAAAGAAAAGACAGCCCATCCAAAGATAAGCCCTTGGCCCTGGAGGTGCACAGTTTTATGTCACCAGTGCAGTCCCGGAGGGACCCTTGGTGACAAGGACTTCTTTGAGTGGTGACGAAGCGCTGTCCCACTGAGAGCCCTGGCTCCCAGGCAGACTCTTCCGGTGCCTCCCCGGCGGTTGGAGGCTGCCACTCTCATTAGGTCATGTTTACCGAAGGTGCTATTTTCAGTCTAGCCGTTCATTGGGTAACGGGTGGCCCAGACAGACAAAGCCTGCTGTCGCTGACCACCGGTGGGGCCAGCTCTGCTCCCAGATTACGGTTGCCTGGGCAACCAGCTTTGCTCACGGCAGCACAGCAAACACAGAGTGAATGGCTCGGTCAACAGCCCAGATAAAAAGAGGGTTATGCAATTGCTCGCTGACCCCTGGCAGGGGTGTGTGTGTGTGTGTGTGTGTGTGTGTGCTTTTCTGGACTTTCCCCAAAATATCTCTATATGCAGAAATTCCAAAAGGAGAAATCCTTTAAAGCCTTAACAAGTGTTCTCACTGGTCGTAGGGAAGAGCGGTTGCTTCGGGGAATATGGATTAAGATCCGTAGGCGCTTTCGACTGAGGCTTGCTTCAGTCTCTGGAAGGGCTCAACAGCACAGTTCTCGATAAGCTGTCCCCAGACAGGAACCCAGTGAGGCCACTCGTGTATCTGCATAAATAATTTCATCTCCTTGGATTCCCAGCTTCAGGCTTTTAATGGGTTTACTCTCATCTCTGCTACACAGACTCCCGAAAACGCATTTTAAAATGCAGACATAAGCTCTTGAAAAAAAATATTGAGAGACAGGACGGAGCCTCTCTTTGTGGCAAAGCAAATTGGCAAACAGAACGCTTTATTTAAGACAGGGAGTACAAAGGAGCAAGGACTGGGAGCTCCTGTCTCCCACACCATTTAATTCTAGGCAAACAATTAAATGGTAACATAATCCAGGTTTCTAGAGTCGTCTGGGTGTGTTTTCGTCTCCGGCAGGAAAACATTGCAGAGTTGTGCCTTGAACCTGGCACGTGACACAGCTCTCCCCACCGTCCCGCTGCTGTCTCCTCCTCTCTCGCCCACACTCGTGGTTTTCTGCTCAGTGTGTACTTCCTTCTATTTGTTCTTTTTTTTTTTCCTGGTCAGTGTTTAATAGAAAGCAGGCAAGAGGGAGCTGTTTGTTGCCTTCCTGAACAGCTCCTTGCAAAGGTCTGAGCTGGGGTCTTTCTTCTTTTCTCTCCTATTTACTTTGCTGAAAATACTGGCCCATGTCGCTTTAAATTCACCTTGTACCATCTTCAACAGTGGTTTGCTCTGTCCTTAAAGTCATACTGGGGGAAGAGGAACAATGAAATATCTTTCAAAAATGCTTTTTTTTTTAAAAGATTTATTTATTTATTTGAAAGAGTTCACAGAGAGAGGAGAGGCAGAGAGAGAGAGAGAGAGAGAGAGAGAGAGAGAGGTCTTCCATCCAATTGGCCGCAATGGCTGGAGCTGCGCTGATCTGAAGCCAGGAGCCAGGAGTTCTTCCAGGTCTCTCACGCAGGGTGCAGGGGCCCACGGACTTGGGCCATCTTCTACTGCTTTCCCAGGCCATAGCAAAGAGCTGGATGGGAAGTGGAGCAGCCGGGTCTCGAACTGACTGGGATGCTGGCAAGGCGTTAACCCACTGTGCCACAGCGCCGGCCCCTCAAAAATATTTTTTAAAGTTATTTTTATGGAGGGTGGGAAGGCGCTGTGGGCTCAGAGGGTTAAGCCACATCCTGCAGTGCTGGAATCCCATGTGGGCTCCAGTTCGAGACCCGGCTGCTCCGCTTCTAATCCAGCTCCCTGCTAATGTGCCTGGGAAAGCAGTGGAAGATGGCCCAAGATCATGGGAGATCAGGAGGAAGCTCCTGGCTCCTGGCTTCTTCCTGGTCCAGCCCAGGTTGTCACGGCCATTTGGGGAGTGAACCAGTGGATGGAAGAATTCTCTCTCCCTCTGTCTTCTTCTCTTTCTGTAACTCTACTTTTCAAATAAATGAATCTTAGAGA
Source organism: Oryctolagus cuniculus (assembly GCF_964237555.1). NCBI lineage: Eukaryota > Metazoa > Chordata > Mammalia > Lagomorpha > Leporidae > Oryctolagus > Oryctolagus cuniculus. The sequence continues at coordinate 98,840,322 of NC_091444.1, read as the reverse complement.
GAGAGAGAGAGAGAGAGAGAATGAAGAGACATCGTTCCTCTGCTGATTCACTCCCCAGATGGCCACAACAGCAGGAGCTGGGCCAGGGAGAAGCCAAGAATTCCATCCAGGGTGACAGGGGCCCAAGTACTTGAGCCAACACATGCTGCTTCCCAGGGTGGACATTAGCAGGAAGCTGGAATCAGACGCAGAGCCAGGACTGGAATCCAGGCACTATGATAGGGAATGCAAGCCTTCCAACTTCTTGCATCTTAACTGTGCCAGACACCCACTGGACATTAAATATCTTCAGGATGTCTACTGTTTATGTTTATTTAATTTGTTATTATAGCTCCTAGCCCAGATAAATTATTTTATTTATATATTTTTAAAAATAATTATTTATTTATTTTGAAGTCAGGGGGAGAGAGAGAGAGAGAGAGGTCTTCCATCCACTGGTTCACTCCCCAGATAGCAGCAATGGCTGGAGCTCAGCTGATCTGAAGCCAAGAGCCAGGAGCTTCTTCTGAATCTCCCACACGGATGCAGGGGCCCAAGGAGTTGAGCCATCTTCAACAGAGTAAATATTTTTTTTGAAGTGATTGGTATTTACTATTAATTTTTAACATTCATATTCATAATTGTGATAATTACAGGTACACAGGAAGTTGCAAAGAGATCTAGAAATTCTGGTGCCTTTCACCCAATATCCATCAAAATTAATATCCTGCATGACCATAGTGCAGAGATTAATGGTGGCTCAATGCCAAGAGTTTCTTTGAGTTTCAGTAGTCACTCAATACTGACATGTGCATGTGTACATGTATGTGTGTGTCTGTGTGTTTAGCTCTATGCAATTTCTTTTTTTAAAAAAATATTTATTTATTTGAAAGTCAGAGTAACACAGAGAGGACAGAGAGAGAGAGAGAGAGAGAGAGAAGGTCTTCCATCCAATGGTTCACTCCCCATTTGGCTGCAACGGCGGGAGCTGAGCCAATCCGAAGCCAGGAGCCAGGAGCTTCTTCTGGGTCTCCCATGCGGGTGCAGGGGCCAAACATTTGGGCCATCTTCCACTGCATTCCCAGGCCATAGCAGAGAGCTGGACTGGAAGAGGAGCAGCTAGGACTCGAACCAGCTTCCATATGGGATGCTGGCCCAGCAGGCCAGGGCATTAGCCTGCTGCACCACAGCACTGGCCCCTTATCCCACACAACCCTAAACCCTTGAGAAGCACCAATCAGTTTTCCATGTCTGTACCCGTATTATTTCCCCCAATGCAGGAATGGATCATGCAGTCGGTATTTTGAGATTGGCCTTTTCACTCAGCATAATTCTCGTGAGATCTCTCCAAGTTGTTTCATCGGCCAATAGTCTATCCCTTTCTGTTGATGAGGAACATCCCAGCACAGTTTGTTCAGTCTCTCGCCCACTGAAGGCGAGAGTTTTCAGCTTTTGACTTTTGTGAGTGAAGCTGCAAAACATTTTCTTGCACAAGTTTCTGCATGAAAATAAGGTTTTGTTTCCTTGGGATGAATGCCCATGAGTTCAATTGCTGGGTTGTGTGGGGAGTCTATTTTTAGTTTTAAAAGAAACAGTAGGGGCTGGTGCTGTGGCATAGCGGGTAAAGCCGCCGCCTGCAGTACCGCCATCCCATATGGGTGTCAGTTCTAGTCCCGGCTGCTCCACTTCCAGTCCAGCTCTCTGCTATGGCCTGGTATAGCAGTAGAAGATGGCCCAAGTCCTTGGGCCCCTGCACCTGCATGGGAGACCTGGAGGAAGCTCCTGGCTCCTGGCTTTGGATCAGCACAGCTCCGGCCGTTGTGGCCAACTGGGGAGTGAACCAGTGGATGGAAGACCTCTCTTTCTACCTCTCCTGTGTAACTCCTAAAAAAAGGAAAAAAAAGGCCAGCGCCGCGGCTCAATAGGCCAATCCTCCGCCTTGTGGCACCAGCACATCAGGTTCTAGTCCCGGTCGGGGCGCCGGATTCTGTCCCGGTTGCCCCTCTTCCAGGCCAGCTCTCTGCTGTGGCCAGAGAGTGCAGTGGAGGATGGCCCAAGAAGCACCTGGCTCCTGCCTTCGGATCAGCACGGTGCGCCGGCCACAGCGGCCATTGGAGGGTGAACCAATGGCAAAGGAAGACCTTTCTCTCTGCTGTCTCTCTCTCTTTCACTGTCCACTCTGCCTGTTAAAAAAAAAAAAAAGAAAAAAAAAAGAAAAAAAAAAAAAAAGAAAGAAACTGCAGACAATTTCCCAGAATGGTTGTGTCGTTTGTATTCTCACTGGCCATGTACATGATCCAGTGTCTCAACATCCTCGCCAATATTTGGTGTTGCAGCTCTTTTTCATTTTAGAAGATTCATTTATTTATTTGAAAGTCTGAGTTACACAGAGAGAAGGAGAGGCAGAGAGAGAGAGAGAGAGAGAGAGAGAGAGAGATCTAATGGTTAATGATGTTGAACAGCTGTTCAAGGGTTTATTTGCTGTCTGTATATCCCTGTCAGTGAAAACTCTGTGTATATCTCTTATCTATTTTCTAATTGGATTTTTTAAAAAAAGATGTTTTTTATTTATTTGAAAGGCAGAGTTACAGAGAGAGAGAGATATCTTCCATCTAGGAGCTCACCCCTCCAAATGGCTACAGTGACCAGGGCTGGGCCAGACCAAAGCCAGGAGCTTTTTCCAGGTCTCCCATGCAGGTGCAGGGGCCCAAGCACTTGGGCCATCTTCCACTGCTTTCCCAGGCCCATTAGCAGAAAGTTGGATTAGAAGTGGAACCGCTGGGACTTGAACCGGTGCCCTTATAGGGTGCTGGCATTGCAGGTGGCGGCCTAACCAACTATGCCACAGAGCCAGCCCAAATTGGATATTTTTGAGTGTTGATTTTTTGATAGTGCTTTTGTATTTTGAATAGGAGCCCTCTGTTGGAAATATGATTGGCAAAGACTTTCTCCAAGTCTTTAGTATGCCTTTTTCATGTTTTGTTTAAAAAATAAACTTTTTAATGTCAGAATAGGTTTATGTGTATAAAACAAAAGTGGTGAAGCAGTACAAAGAGTTCTCATATACCCCACACCTGGATTATCCATTGCTGACATACTAGTATGTCGTATTTGTCACAATTAATAAGCCACACACAGCCCCCAAACCTTTTTTTTTAATCTAAATTCCCTCTATCCCATCATCCCTCCCAGCTTGTAGTAAGCACAGTTCTGTGTTCACATTGAGTTTTTTTGTTTGTTTGGTTTTTTTTTTTTTTTTTTTTGCTCCCACATATGCAGGAGAATGTATGATTGTGTCTGTGTCTGGGGTATTTCACTCCAAGTGATGGTCTCCAGTTTCACCCTGTTGTTGCAAATGACCGGATTCTATCATTTTTTATGGCTGAAGATTAGTCCATTGTGCACTAATACCACACTTTCCTTATCCATTCATCTAATGGTGGACACCTTGGGCTGAATCCCTGTCTTAGCTATTGTGCGCTCCAATAAACAGGCATCTCTTTGATGCAAAGATTTCATGACTTCTGGGCATGGACCCAAGTAGTGGCATTGCTGGGTCATGTGGTGGTCTCTTTCACAGAGAAAATTTTAATATTTTGATGAGACTGGGTTATACATTTTTCCCTTGGTATTAAGTCTAAGAACTCTTTGCAGCTAAAGATTTACAATTTTTATAATTTTAAATCACAATTTACAATTTTTATAAATTCTATTTTTTTATTTGAAAGACATACCAAGAAGCCAGGAGAGAGAGAGAGAGAAAGAGAGAGGGAGAGAGAGAGAGAGAATCTTCTGTCAGCTGGCTTACTTTCCAAATGTCTGCAACAGCCATGGCTGGGCTGGGCTGAAGCCAGGAGTCTGGAACTCCAACGGGGTCTCCCATGTGGGTGTCAGGGACCCAAGCATTGGGTCATCTTCCTCTGCTTTCCCAGGTGCATTAGCAGGGAGCTGGATCAGAAGCAGAGCAGCCGGGACTAGAACCAGCACTCATATGGGATGCTGTTGTGGCAAGGCAGAGACTTAACCCTCTGTACTGCAATGCTGGCCCCTTAAAAATATTTTTTATATTTTACATTTAAGAATATGATGCATTTTGAGTTAATTTTTAAAAAGGAATAGAATTTGGGTTAAGGTTAATCTTTTTCTCTATGATGTCGAATTTCCATTCTGACTTTTAAGAAAGGCTATCTTTGCTCCATGGAAGCTTCTTTTACTTCTTTGCCAAAAATTCAAATGGATTTATTTATATGGGCCTACTCCTGGGCTCTTTATTTTGTTCCATTGTTCATGGCACCAGGAGCATACATCCTGAAATATAGTATCTATAAAATAAGACTTGTTTTCAAATTATTTTGAGTATTCTTTGCCCTTTTCCTTTCCATGTAAATTTTGCTCCACTTTTTTTTTTTTTTTTTGACAGGCACAGTGGACAGTGAGAGTGAGAGAGAGAGAGAGAGAAAGGTCTTCCTTTTCCATTGGTTCACCCCCCAATGGCCGCTGCGGCTGGCGTGCTGTGGCCAGTGCTGCGCTGTTCCGAAGCCAGGAGCCAGGTGCTTCTCCTGGTCTCCCATGTGGGTGCAGGGCCCAAGCACCTGGGCCATCCTCCACTGCACTCTCTGGCCACAGCAGAGAGCTGGCCTGGAAGAGGGGCAACCGGGACAGAATCCGGCGCCCCTACCGGCACTAGAACCCAGGGTGCCGGAGCCGCAGGCAGAGGATTAGCCTATTGAGCTGCGGCGGCGCCCATGTAAATTATATTTACTCTCATCTTCGTCTGAAAGATGGAGAGTTCTTCCCTCCATTGGTTCATTCCCCAAAAGCCCACAACAGCCAGGGCTGGTCCAGGAGCCTGGAACTCCATCCAGGTCTCCCACATGGGTGACAGGAGCCCGAGTAGTTGAGCCATCACCTGCTGCCTCCCAGGGTGTGCATGGGCAGGAAGCTGGATGAAAAGCAGAGGAAGTGGGATTCGAACCAGGTGTTTCCATCTGGGATGTGGACATCCCTGGAGACTGTTGTGCTAAACACCCACTCTTCATCAAAATTCTAAAATAAACTTGTCTATTTATGCAAATCTTCTCCCTGAGATTTCAACAGGATTTACATTGTAACTGTAGGTCAGTTCCTATAGGATTGAAAGTGTTTGTAATACTGAGTTTTCCAGGTCATAGACAGAGTATGCCTGTCCAATTATTCAGGTGTTTTACTTTTTAAAAGATCATCCACATTTTGTAATTTTCCACGTGCAGAGCCTTGGCACATTTGTTAGATTTACCTCTAAGTTTTGAGTTTTCTTTGAAGCACTCATGCGGTATTGTGATTTTTGCATTTCAGTTTGAGTTTGTTTGTTGTTAGTATAAAGAGAAATGGAGCTGATTTTTGTTTGTTGATTTTTGTATTCTGTGATTGGATAAATTGACTTATTTGTTGCAGAAATCTTCTGTAGAGTCCTTGGGGTTTTCCATACAATCATTTCATCTGCAAATAGAGACATTTTTACTTTTTGCATTCCACCCAGGATGCGCTTTAATTCTTTTTCTTGCCTTATTGTGGTGGCTAGAGCCTTCAATACTGTAGCAAAAAACAGAGAGGAGAACAAACATGCTTGTCTTGATCTGAGAGGGAAAACATGTAGGTTTCCACCACTAAGCATGATATAATCTGTAAGGTTTTTGTAAAGGCTCTCTCTATTTCCAGTTTGTTGAGAGGGGTTTTTGTTTATTTCTGTGTTTTGTTTTTGTTTTTTAAATCACAAGTGGTAATTGGATTTCATCAAATCCTCTTTTCCCAATAATGGATGTAATCATGTGAGTTTTCTTTGACTTGTTAATATTCTGGATAACTTTGATGGATTTTTCAAGTATTGAACCAGCCTTGCATACCTGAAAAAAATCCCACTTGGTTGTACTATTCTACTTGGTATTGTGCTGCTGTTTTTATACATTACTGGGTTGGATTTGCTAATATTTTGTGGATTTTTCTATTTAAATTTAGGAAAGATCTTCATTTACAGTTTTAATTTTTCTGTCCTGTGTTTGTCTGGTTTCGATGTCAGGGTAATATGTATCTCATTAAATGAACTGGGATTTGATCTATCTTCTTGGATTTTCTGGAAGATATTGTGCAGAATTGGTATGAATTATTCTTAAGTGATTGACAAAAGTTCCCAGTGAAACAATTTTACAGGATCTTTTAAATTAGAAATTCAACCCCTTTTGCTGTTATACTGCTATTCAAGATACCCACTGCCTCTGAGCTGAAGTTCGATAGTTTGTGGCTTTTGAGGGATGGATCCATTTCTTCTCATTTGTTGAGTTTATGAGCTTAAAGTTGTTTTTTTTTTTTTTTTAAACAGTATTCCTTTATTAACTTTTCAGTGGTCGCAGGGTCTGTTGTGGCGTCCCCTGTTTTGTCCCTGATTTCATGTCTTCTTGCTTTCTCTTCATCAGTCTTAGCAGAGACTGGGTTTTCTATTTGTTGCATTAATTTTCCTGTTTTTCCCCTCTTTTAAATTTCATTTATTTCTGCCTTTGTCTGTAGTGTTTCCTTCCCTCTGCCTACTCTGCCTTAATTTTCCTCTTTTTCTGCTTTCTTAGGGTAGAGACTTCGATTCTGGATAAATTCCCCTCTCAACACTGCTTTAGAAACATCTCCAAAATTCGGATGCATTTTCGTTTCCACTCAGGTCTGTGCATTTAGAGTATTTGTTTGGAATCAGAGTATCCGTTTTGACCCATGGATTATTTTAAAATGCAGTGTCTAACTTACATGTGTTTGAAGGTTTTCCTATAGTCTTTGATTTCTAGTTTTATAGCCCAAGTATGGTCTATCCGGGTGACTCTTGCACGGACTCGTGGGAAGAATTTGTGTTCTGCTCTTGTCGGATGTTTACCTTTGCTGTCTCCCAAGGTGTTTTCCAAATGATCAGACAAAAAAACAAAACAAAACAAAACAAATCGAGAGAGAGTTTCCTGTGTTTCAGTTGCTCCAGTGGTACCCAGAGCCCAGGTGTTTGATGGAGTCAGGCTTTCCAGGAGGTGCGTTTGTGTGACAAACATTTCCTCTGGGACACAAGATAAACTGTCATTCATGTCTCAATGCGGGGATAATTAAGAAACTGTTCTCGGCTCACCCTATTACACGAAGTCATCCTGATTTTTCTGTTGCAAAGGCAGGGCGACCTGTTCACCAAATCCCACTTAATCTTCTTAATGGGTGACGCCATTTCCTAACCTCTCTTCCGGTTCAATTAGGACCACGTGACTGGTTTTCACCAGCGGGGTGGGGCTATTCTACGAGTGGTAGCCCATGCCTAGATCCGATCCACTGGGGTATTAGCAAGAACGCGCATTGCCTTCTTTCCTGGTCTCAGCAGCATAGCCTGAATCCCTGCCACTTTCCCCCAAAACTGCAAATATTACACCACTTGCTGTCATTTTGAACTTCTCATCCATTACTTGGGACCGTGGCTTCTGTCTCCAGGATAGGGGATCCTGGCGCTCAGTCCACTGCTCCCTTGGCCTCTTTGTGCTGTGCTGGTCACAGCAAGCCTGCCCGTCCAGCTAAGCCTTCAACACCTGATGTAGGTGCTGTTCTGGGTTAGAAGTAGACAAATGGTGGAGTCTGAGCACGCTAAGCCTCCACCTGGGACGCCAGCATCCCATCAGCGCCAGCTCATGTCCTGGCTACTCCACTTCTGATCCAGCTCTCTGCTAACAAGCTTGCAAAAGCAGCAGAAGATGGCCCATGTGCTTGGGCCCCTGCTAGCCAAGTGGGAGACCCGGATGCAGTTCTCCTGCCTTTGGCTTGTCCCAGCCTCTGTCATTGTGGTCCTTTGGGAAGTGAACCAGCGGATCCCTCTCTGTGCCTGTCTCTCCCTCTCTCTCTAACTTTGCCTTCCAAATAAATAAATTAATAATTTAAAAAAGCCCTAGGTAAATCATTTGACAACACATCTAGTAGTCAAATCCAAATACATGACAGAAGTGAGATCTGTCAGGCTGGGATATGAAGGCCTAACACAGGCTCTCTTGCTCAGAGAAAAACTTCTTTAAGAAAATTTTATGCTTTTGGGTGGGAGGGAGGTTGTGGGGGAAAAAGCTGTTATAATCCGAAAGTTGTACTTTGGAAATTTATATTTATAAAATAAAAGTTGAAAAAAAAGAGAATTTTATGCAATTTCAGGAGATTTTAGTTCTATTCTCTGAGGTCATCGTTCCCTGCGCACCCCCACCCCATTCTATCCCTCATCACACTCTCACTGCTTTCCCTACTATATTGTTCTTTGTAGCACTTTGAATATTTGCCATACATTTACTTATTCTTTGGCTTCCATCAGTAGAAAGTCAGCTTCTTGAAGACAGTAGTTTTATTTGCTCACTGCTATGTCGTCCTCATACCCAGGGTAGGACCAAGCACCTGCTAGGTGCTCCAGCAGTATTTGCTGAATGTTGAATAAATAGCAGAACTAGGCGCTTGGGGAACTGGAAAACAAAGCCGGAGCAGTCTCCAAGAATATGGCATGAGAAGAGCAGAGATGGAAAAAGTGAAGATAAAGCAGACGGTTTTAGAAGCTCCAAATATGTCAAACTGAAGTTCTGGGAAGGGAAAACACAGGAATGAGGAAAAGCAGATTCTCAAGGCTCTCCTAGAAGAACATTTTCCGTACCTAAAAAAAGTGGTTCTAAGTTTGAAAGTGCTTAATGAGTAGAATAGACAAAAAGACACATAATACAGGGACATTCCAGAGCATTCAGATAAGGGCAAACATCTCTTAGAAGGACCTGGGGAACCCGGCTTCCTACACTGTGGTGGGAATCAGACTGCCAGCTGCGGGGGCACAGGTGACACAGTTGGTGGGACAATGTTTGTGCGTTTTCAAACTTTAAGTCCTAGAGCTCATTTTATTCTCATTCGGCGAGGTGACATAAAGATGGGAAGAAGTACAAATAACTCATCTGCAAGAAAATGAGAAAATCAACAGTGAGATACCTTCCTGAAGGAAGGAAGCAAAGCAATGTAGGATAGAAGAAATAAGTCTAAAATCTATTTGTTGGTAATGATGCACGATAACACTCAGGTGTATTTTAAAAATACATGCATCGATTTTATGTGTTGTATTTGTGACTTTTGGCTCTATTTTTCTGTTTGTATCTAGCTAGTTCATAAATATACATGATAATTCTTTTCTTTTTTTTTTAAGATTTATTTATTTTATTTGAAAGTCAGAGTTACACAGAGAGAGGAGAGGCAGAGAGAGAGAAAGAGAGAGAGAGAGAGAGAGAGAGAGAGAGAGAGAGAGAGAGAGAGGTCTTCCATCCAATAGTTCACTCCCCAATTGGTCGCGACGGCCAGAGCTGAGCCGATCCAAAGCCAGGAGCCAGGAGCTTCTTCTGGGTCTCCCATGTGGGTACAGGGGCCCAAGCACTTGGGCCATCTTCTACTGCTTTCCCAGGCCATAGCAGAGAGCTGGATTGGAAGTGGAGCAGCTGGGTCTCAAACTGGTGCCCATATGGGATGCTGGTGCTTCAGGCCAGAGCTTTAACCCTCTGCACCACAGCACTGGCCCCATGATAATTATTTTCATGAACTTCAGGAAAAAGTAGGATAAGAGAAGATGGGTTATGCTTTGTCTGTGTGTGTGTGGTGTTCTAATTCCTTTGCAAAAATGAAAGATCTCAAACAAACATGGCTAAACATTTAATCCTGGTTAAATGCAGATGCTGAGTACAGAGGGGGTGACTAAAGTATGTTTTTTCTGTATTTGAAAGCTTTGTAATTTGAAAATCAACATATTTTCAGATGTACAAAGACGTATACAACTCACTGTCATCTTTGAAAGAGTTGCTAGAGGGTGGACATCCACAGGAAGAAAAGGTGATCAAGAGTAAGATGAGATTTGTGTGCTCTTAGTTCACTTCTTAAAACCTTTGGGATGCTGATTTGAGTCTCAGCTGCATGGATGTCACCCAGGGGCTATTCCTAGAGTAGTGTCAGTTCACAGGGAATGTGGAACCTGTGGGAGGTGGGAGGTGGGGGAGGGGTGAGAAGGGAAGGGGAGGGAACAGAGAGAGAACAGACCCAAAGACCATTTCAAATCTAGCCAATAGCAGGAAACTCATGAAAGAAAGTGTGGTACAATACACACACACACACACACACACGACAAGACTATATCCAAGAGAACTGGTAATTAAAATAGCATAAATGCTGTAACAAGTAATGGAATTGAATTAGTAACCCAAAAACCAAGCACAAACCAACACCTGAAATCCCGAGGTCAGTTAGCCTCACTGGTGAGTTCTACCCGTATATCTAAGAAATCATTTACACAAATCCTTGACGAACTTTCTCTCACCTCTCAGAAAAGGGAAGGCCCTGGGGCCGGCGCTGTGGCACAGTGGATTAAAGCCCTGGCCTGAAGCGCCGGCATCCCATATGGGCGCCGGTTCCAGTCCCGGCTGCTCCTCTTGCGATCCAGCTCTCTGCTATGGCTTGGGAAAGCGGTGGAGGATGGCCCAAGTCCTTGGGCCCCTGCACCCATGTGGGAGACCCAGAAGAAGCTCCTGGCTCTTGTCTTAATACTATTGTCTTAATAGGCATAGAAAGAGTATTTGCTAGCACCCTACACCCTTTCATGTTCAACGCACTCAGCAAACCAGATAAAAGAGAATTTTCTCAAGCTGATTAAGGGTATCTACCAAAATCCCACTGAAAGACTGAATACTTTCCTTCAAGATAAGGAAAGAGACAAGGATTTCTGCTCTCACTACTTCTATTTAACACTGCACTGGAGTTTCCAGCCACAGAAATCAGACAAGGAAAAGATTGAGATGCATCCCAGATAAGGAAGAAAGTCATCAAATTATTAGAACTAATAAATGAAGTCAGCAAGGTTGTAGGATATGAAATCAGTACGGAAAAATGTGCACTGACTAGCAGCAATCTGAGAAAGAAATTAAGGAAACAATTCTATTTTCAAGAACATGTAAAGAGAATAAAGTACTTGGGATTGAATTTGGTAACAGAAGTGCAAGGATTGTACAGCGTAAACTCTGCAGGAAGATGCCCGCACCCCACATCAGCGTGCCTGGGCTGGACACCTACCTCCGGCTCCTGGCTGCCGATTCCTGCTGATGCGGACCCTGGGAGGCAGTGGCCATGTTCCAGTACTGGATTCTCGTACCTCACATGGAGCACCTGGGTTGAGTTCCTGGCCCCTGGGCTCTGGCCCAGCCCAGTCTTGGCCATCACAGGCATTTGAGAAGAGTGCTGCAGATGGGAGCTCTATAAGTCATCTCTCTCTCTCTCTCTCTCCCCCCTCCCTCTCAGAAAAAGAAAATTAGATAGGTGTAGATATACACATGGACAGATGATCGATAGAGAGCAATGGAAAGACACTGACTGGAAGACTTAGTGCTAAGATGGCCACACCCAAACTAATCCATGGATTCCAAGCAATGCTTATCAAAATCTCAGCTATTTTTTTTTTCTGATATTGACAAACTGTTCCTAAAATTAACATGAGAATTCAAGGGGCCCCAAATATTGGAACTATCTTGGAAAAAAAAAAGACAAAGTTGGAGAACTCAGACTTTTTGCTTCACAAACTTACTACAATCAAGACAATGTGGTACTCTCATATACAGATACACACACGCACACAGATGTCAGATACACAGATCAGTGAAATAGATTTGAAAGCCTGGGAATCAACTCTTACATTTATGGTCAACTTATTTTAGATAAGTGTGCCAAGAAAATTTAATAGGAGAAAGAATAATCTTTTCAATAAATGGTACTGAGATAATTGCATTAAAATCCATTGAACTGTGCAGTTGAAAATAACAATAACTTAAATATCATTTGAACAAGTTGTCTTACAAAAGATAAGAACTCTCAGTGAATTTTAAAAAATTCCTCTATGTGCTTTTTATAGAAAGCTTAAAAATAAAGGTCTAAGAAAGATTGGCCTGGCCTTCAACTTAAAGTAGATTAAAAAAAAAAGTTTGAAGAAAGAACATGAGAAAAAGCATAACAAAGATCTTTCTCATCCTCATGAAAGATACTTATTCCCAAGAAGTTTAATAGTTTTAAATTTTGATGTTCTGAAGAGCATAGAATCATTTCTTAGAGGTTTATTTTGTTTATTTAAAGGCAGAGTTATAGAGAGAAAGGGAGAGACATAGAGAGATCCGGGTGGGGGGAGAGGGAGAGAGAGGGAGGGAGGGAGAGAGAGAGAAAGAGAGAGAGATCTTCCATCCACTGGTTCACAGCCCAAATGGCTGCAATGGCTGGGACTGGGCCAGGCCAAAGACAGGAGCCAGGAGTTTCTTCTGGGTCTCTCAGGTGGAACTTGGGCCATCTTCGGCTGCTTTCCCAGGCTGTTGATAGGAAGGTGGATCCAAAGTGAATCAGACAAGACACGAACTGACACCCATATGGGGTGCTGGTGCTGCAGGTGGTAGCTGTACCCACTGCACCAAAAACACTGGCTCCTAGAATCAAATACATAGGTAGAAAGCTGGTAGAAAAGCAAGGAGCAATTTAAAAATCCATCCACACTGTAATTGTTATCGTGCAAGACTCTATCAACATCCTTCAGAAGGTGGTAATTTGAGTAGATAAAAAACGTGTGGGAAAAGAGAAGAGAGGAGTTGACTAACAAAATCAAAAGTTTGATGGCTGAAAAATAATACGGCTTCCAAGGCATACAAATAGCCAATTTTTCCAAACATACCTGGTACATGTATGGCTATTAGTCAGGTATTAGGCATCCAAGGAGATTTTGCCAAATCTCAAAATGTTATTTTCACATTGGTCCTCTATAATAAACAGTGTGGTGTAATTGGAAATTAATAATAAAAAAATCACAAAAACCTAAGGAGAAAAACCATTTGTAGTTATTCTTTGGCTAAATAGAAAAAAAGTAGAAACTGTAAGACCTTCAGATATTAACATCGAGATTATAGATCAGAATTTTTGTGATGTCATTGAATACGTTCTAAGGGACAAAGTTATAACCTTCAAGGCCTGTGTTTGAAAACAAGAAGGATATAAAACAAGGGAACTAAGTAAGCATCCAAGGAAAGAATCAGAAAAATAGAATGAAAACACACCCGAAGAAAGCAGTCATTAATAAAGTGAAAAAGTGGAAGTGAAATAAAAATTTTTTTGCTTGTATCTTTAATGGTCGATTTTAATGATGATTACAAAATAATGAGATGTTTCTTTGAAAATACCAATAGTCTCAAAAAACATATGGCAATGATTAGCAAGCAAAAGGTAGACATGTCCTATTAAATAATACAGAGCAAGAACAAGGAATAGAAATACAGAGACTAGAAGTTAAAAAAAAAATAGGAAAATAAAATTGCCCTTTTAAACAAATTGTTCCAGAATATTAACAAAAAAAAAACCTGGAAACAGAGTTAACTTATGTTATGAGATCATATCCAATTAGAGAAAAATTTTAGGCCAATATGAACATGAGTTTCAATATGAACATGAATTTCAAATTTTTAAGTGAAATATTAGCAAATAAGGTCTGGAGGTATGTTAATATAATACACCAGTGCCAAGGAAGCTTCATCTCAGGAATGCAAGCGCTCTTCAACACCAGGAAATCATACAGTTTTGTCATGATACATTGAAACAAATTTTTATAAATTTATCAGCTTAAAAATGAGTCTGCTGGAGATTGGCTGAGTTTTGAGCTTTGCCGTGGTTGCCTTGGCAGGGCCAGACCGATCAATTTCCTGGGCCTTATAATACGGCCTGTGGCTGGACCCTCCCCACTCCTGGCGCTCATATAGGATGCTGGCACTGCAGGCAGCAGCTTTATCCGCTATGCCACAGCGCTGGCCCCCAGTGATTTAAGACAACTGAAACTTTAAGAATGAATGCAGCAAGAAATGTTAATGAATAATTTTACTAAACAGCATGAAGGGAGAAATGCTACATGCACTTTGTTCATCAATAGGAAGAAATGTTATTGTAGCGATTTCATTCATCATCATGTGACTTTCTAAATTCAGTACCATCCCAAGGTAAGTTCTCAGAAGAACTTTTATGGTAGAACAATTATCTCTCCATTTGGCAAAATTAAACTTTTATCTGTAGTCAACTACAAAAATAAATTCTACATAGATTAAGTATCTAAATGTAGCTGAATGTCCCACTGAGAGAGCGTGAGCAGCTGGCTGGGGCTTCTGGGCTCTGACTGTTGAGTATTTTTTTTTTTTTTTTTTGGACAGGTAGAGTGGACAGTGAGAGAGAGAGACAGAGAGAAAGGTCTTCCTTTTTCTGTTGGTTCACCCTCCAATGGCCGCTGCCGCGCTGATCCGAAGGCAGGAGCCAGGTGCTTCTTCTGGTCTCTCATGGGGTGCAGGGCCCAAGCACCTGGGCCATCCTCCACTGCACTCCCTGGCCACAGCAGAGAGCTGGCCTGGAAGAGGGGCAACTGGGACAGAATCCGGCGCCCCGACCGGGACTAGAACCTGAGGAGCTGGTGCTGCAAGGCAGAGGATTAGCCTACTGAGCCGCGGCGCCTGTTGAGTACTTTAACCCCGAGGCACCAAACTCAGAGCTGGGTGCCTTCTGGGGTGCAGTGCAATTGGGGTCCTCCCAGGGGAGACTCCCCACACCTGCCCAGGCCACTTTTCCTGAGCTTTGAGGAACTGGCTCACTCTGAGGCTGCTAGTCTCTTGTGCACCTGTCAGCAGTGAACTCCATGGCTGGCAGCCAGGAGCGTCCCATCCAGGTGAGCCTGGGAAAGTAACCAGCACCCTGTGAACCTGCCTTGCCGTATAAACAAAAGTGGGCCAGATAGTGCGGTCTGAGCGTCCTGTCTCACAGGAAGTGAAGCACTGGGGGAAACCTTGGTGTGAGAGGCACATTTGGGGCCCCACCCACTATGGGGCAGGCTTAGTAGCACAGGGTCCCGCACCGCCCAGAGTCATTACCCATTTAGGCCTCAAGGTCAGGGCTGTAGGCCACCAAGTGGCCTTGACTCTGCTGATTCCCTCAGGATCAGTGAGGAAAAGTGGGAAGCTAAGCAGCTTTTGGAGTCGTCTACCAGCGCAGCTGCTTGCAAAGTAGATGAGGAACAGGAGGAAAAGCACTTCTGTGCGTTATTTTTCATAATAACCCGCAGATCTGCGAGCTCCCAGCCCACACTCCAGCCCCAAGTCTCACCTGTGGCTTCTTCCTCCCTGTGGACTCCCCCAGTCTCCCATCCCCTCCCTACCCCTCCCATCAAGACGAGCCAAGATTCTGCTTGTTAGTTTTGCTGTGCTTAAATACACATTTGCTTTCACTTTTTTGCCCAGTTGTGCTTGACCTTGAAAAGTCCAAGGCTGGGCTCATGTCCGTAGCCTCAGAATAAGTGCGTGATCCAACGGAGAGACCCGGCGTTGGCAGGGAGGCCAGACAAGCATCTCGCAGAGGGATGAGAAATGGCTGACTTGGCTTCCTTTGGATCTAATGAAGACTCCGTCTTCCTGCACCTAGAGTTTCCTTAGTGCTGGTGGAGGGCTTTAAGCCACTTGGTGAATGAGGCCATAGGAGGGATCAAAGGATTGGCAAGGGACTGGCAAGACGTTCAGCTGCAACCTTGGACGCAGAGGAGACATTTCCCTGTGAAAATGTGCATGCAATCCTCTCCTCCATGACCCATGGGGAGACCACACACACAAAAAAATGATGATTCTGTGCCCACAAACTTGGGCAAATGGTTTCAACACGAAGTGACTGTATCTCAATTACTTGAGCATATTCCCACGCTCTTCTTGCTACATCATCCTCTCTCTGCTCCGATGGAAAATAGCCCCTCTGCTTCCAACTGGGCTCTGGAAGCTGCTCTGGACCCAGGGCTAAGATGTTTGCACCCCTCCGGGTGGCCTGCAACGTAGGCAGGGCTGTTGCAAGTTTGGAACGGCAGTGAAGCTGAGGAAGGTCTTTGGACTGGCAGTGTGCACCTGCAGCTCAGGCACTGCCGAGCCCTGTATCAGTGGGAGTCCACCTGCCATGTCCTCTATCAGTGGTCTGTGTCTGCAGTGTCACAAGTGCCCGGCTCATGGCTGCAGTGGCACCCACGTCAGGCATCCCTGGCTTACGTCTGCATCCGCAGCGCGGGCACGCTCTGTGGGTTTGACTCAGCAGAGGCTGATGGGTTGAGAAAGCTCGGTTTGAATACCTGTGCAAGGAAAACGTGTGCGCACCTGTTAGCAACAATTACACAAAGGAGTGTCTCTGCCACTCGTGAGCCAGCCACATGCTTACAATCTCTTGGTAACCATGACAATTGGTTTTAGGACCTGCCTTGGATGCTTGGGTCCTTTATAAAAAAAATGACTTAGTTTTTGCATAGAGCCCCCGAGCACCCTCCTGCATACTTTAAATCACCTCTATACTTCCTATAACACCAAACACTATGGAAATAGTGGTTATACTGTATTTCCTGGGCGATAATGACAAAAAAAAGTGAACACTCAGAACAGGTGCGTTTTTTTTTTTTTTTTAATATTTTCCATTCGGGCTGGTGTTGTTGCACAGTAGGTTAAGCCACTGCTTGTGATGTTGACATCTCATATCAGAGTGCCAGTTCCAGTCCTGGCTGCTCCGCTTCTGCGCCTGTCCTCTGCTAACGTGCCTGGGAAAGCAGCAGAAGATGGCCCAAGTGCTAGGGCCCTGCCATCCATGTGGGAGACCCAGATGGAGCTCCAGGCTCCTGGCTCTGGCCTGGCCCAGCCCTGGCTGTTGTGGCCATTTGGGGGGTGAACCAGCGGATGGAGGATCTGTCTCTGCCTCTGTCTTTGTCATCATGCCTTTTAAATAAAAAACATATCTTTAAAAAATATTTTCCATCCATAGTCATCTGAATCTGACTTTGGATGCGGAACCCATGACTCTGAGGGATGATTTCGGTACCAGGCACGTGTCCTGGTCCTAGGGACAGGGTTCTCTCCACGAGAATCCTACAGTCTCTATCTGAAAGGGCAGAGTGAGACACATGCCTGCAAGAGAGATTCAGGTTCAAAAGGATGTTCTTCATAAGCGAGGTGGGCACAGGGCCGGGGTGGGGGGTTGGGAGACAAAGCACAGTTCATTCACCGTGCACCTACTGTGTGCTGGGCGTGGTGCCGGCAAACACAGCTTCCGATGGACCCCTTGTTCCTCTCTGATGACCTTCTCCAGGGATCTGCAGAGCAAACAGAGGGAGGCAGGAGAAGCTCTCTTTCTCATTAATGCTGTCCCATGACCAGACCCTGACGCCGCTTTTCAGGAGGCTGCCTTTGAACTTGGAAATACATCGCCAAAAACTCCACCTATTTTTGTACTTGTGGCCTCTCTGTTTCATGGCAGATGACTCTCACATGCGTCCGGAATGAGACAGGGAAATCGTCTTTAATAGAAGTTAGCAGCTAGGGAATGAAAGACAGTGAACAAAACACTGCTGCTGGGACTTTTTCATGCATCCGCACTTGCAGCCGCCTTTGCACCTGCTATGGGGGCTGATGTGGTGGTGCGGGAGGGGAAGCCGCTGCCTGTGATGCCAGCCTCCCACATTAGAGGGCCAGCGTTGTCCTCAGATGCTCTGCTCTTGATCCTGCTGAGGTGTCTGGGAAAGCGGCAAAAGGTGGCCCCTGCTACCCAGGAAGGAGACCTGGATGGAATTCCAGGCTCCAGGTTTCCACCTGGTCCGGCCCTGACTCTTGGGGCCATTTGGGTAGCGAAGCAGGAAATGGAAGAGCTTTGTTTCTCCATGTCTTTAGCACTCTTCCAGGTAAGTAAATAAACAGAGCGATGAAACTGCTGAGGGTTTAGACAAGACCAAGCAGCGACTCTCACTGGCATTCTGTGACCACTGCAATGGCAAGGGGTCCAGATCGCACGCCTCAGGCTAAGGTATTTCAACTGGCCCGAAAGGAGAACTGAGTAGTTACCAAGACGATGGGAGCAAAGGTTCTAGATGCCGTTTCAACCTTGGACTCACCTCCAGCCAGTTAGATCAATGTCACCTCGGCGCCATCCTACCTTCTGTATTCCTTCAAGCCCCGAGTGATCCCTTGGCGGCACCGATGTTAAGGGGCACTGCTAGAACCACTAATATTTAAACCCCTATCTGCACTGAGTCCCCATGATGGTGGTGAAACGCAGGTGTGGCTCTGCAGGTGAGGCTGGGGGGGAGGGTGAGATTCTGCCTTTTGTGTTAATCCCATGGAGGGAGGTGTTGGTGCTATTGGTCTGTCCACACGGGAGGAGGCAGGGTCGAAGGAGAGTGCTTCTCAGAGTGAGGTGCGAATCCCTGAGTCAGATTCACAAGGGAGTGGGGAGCAGCGCTTGTTGGAATTCTGATTCTTGGGGTCCCACCCCTGGTTTGCCCAGTGAGAGAGCGAGGATTGAGACTATTCAGTTGTGGAACTTTAAAAAAAATGCTTGTGGCACAGCAGGTTAAGCTGCTACCTGCCATGCCAACATCCCATATGAGCACAGGTTCGAGTCTCGGCTGCTCTACTTCTGATCCAACTCCCTGCCTGGGAAAAGCAGCAGAAGACGGCCCAAGTACTTGGACCCCTGCCACCCACCTGGGAGACCCAGATGGAGTTTCGGGTTCCTGGCTTCGGTTTGGCCCAGCCCTGACTGTTGCAGCCATTTGGAGAGTGAACCAGTGGAAGGAAAATATTCCCCTCCCCTGACCCAAACCTCTGCCTTTCAAATAAATAAATGAATAAAATCTTTAAAGAAAACACTTGTGATGGGCACAGGGTTCTAGTCCCGGTTGTTCCTCTTCCGGTCCAGCTCTCTGCTGTGACCTGGGAAGACAGTGGAGGATGGCCGAAGTCCTTGGGCCCCTACACCCGTGTGGGAGACCTCTCTCACTGTCTATAACTCTACCTGTCAAAAAAAAAAAATGCTTGCATCCAAGAACCACATCCTCCCTCCTCCCAGATTCTAATTTAGGCTTTTGGTTTGGGCTGGGGTGTCCCTCCTGGTAGTTCATGGAGTGGTTTTCGGGCAACCAAGGGCTTGGAACCCTGGGTTACAGCAGTGGGTCTTGAACTTATCTCGGAGGCAACCCACAAACTTCAAAAACTCCAGGGGTCTTTGTGGCCTCAGGGGCCTGGGGTATGATGGGGGCTCTGGAATGTCTGGGAGTTTTGCAAGTTAATTCCGATGTGTAGACCTGCTTGGGAATCATAGGGCTGGGGCCGCCACACACACACACACACACACACACACCCCACCCAGGCCGTTCTACGCAGGTAGAAACTTGACAACCTCTGGTCTGCAAAGACCAAGCCACCTCTGTCAGTATTATCAGGGGGAAGGAGCTGCCTGCAAAGCGTCCAGTCGTAACCTCCCGACGTGAGTTTGGAAAGCAACGGAAGAATAAGGTTGAAAGAGAAGTGGGGTGCATGCTCCGACTCTCCCACAGGGATTTGCCCCCATTATTAGGTTGGACGGCCGGAGTGGTGGACAGGATGGAAGATTACAACGGAATGCATCTCCTTGTAATTAGCTGCTTTTGTTTTTAATCATCAGACCGAAGGTAATGATCTCCAGTGGTTACACGGGCTTGATTTAATGAAGAGTTGTTTTTGTTAGCAGCGAGAAAAAAGAAACTTTAAGGACCGTAGTATCCATCTGTGTCTTCAGCCCAGCAGACCTGGTGTTGTTTCTTTCAGAAAAATGCTCTCTTCTTTGAACCACTTGCTTTGGGGAGGGGTTAAAAGATGACACTTGGGTTGTCTCAGCCTAGGGCCCTAGGTCCTGGGCTTGGTTCCTCAATCCCAGACCTCACCCAGGCTCCCTGGCGTCTTTCTTGAGGATTCCTCAAACCGGAGCTGCCTTCTCATCACGGTCACAGAGACGCCATGGCCACCTCTGTGATTAGAAGAGACTTGTCCTCGGAGAGTGTGCGTGACGTGAACTCAGCGAGAGCAGCAGCGTGCGACACTCGAGTTCCCATCTCGGATTATTCCATCTCACATTGAAATCTGCGAGTCAGCCTGGTGCCCAATACGTCACTCCTTGTGCGTGCGTGTGTGTGTGTGTGTGTGTGTGTGTGTAAGGAAGCTTGGATTAGGTTTCTGTCGCTTGTGAGCCAAAGGGGACAGCCAGTCCAGAGGGGCGCCGTCCCCTTAGTGCAGTGCACTGAGTGTGCAGAGGGAGACATCAGCGTTCCAAAGTCAGCCCTGAACAACCACCAGAGCTCAGTCCTGAAAATGTGGAGCCGAACCACCAGCCCAGGGTCGGGGAACAATTCTACCCATCCAGAGATGGACATGGAAGCCCTGGAGAGACTCAGGAAGTGAGAAGGGAGAAAAGCCAATCCCTGCGTGGATCCCGACGGTCCGCTGGCTTCCTACGGTGCCTGTCATAGCCACTGGGCTGCATGATTGGGACCAGAATTTCTTAGCAAATGTCCGTTGTGCTGCTGGCCACGCGCTGGGTTTCCTTAGTGTTTAAAACTCACACATAGCTATTGAGGGTCCAAACTTGAGTTTGGAATAAAACTCTTGCGTTTGCATCAGCCTCGGCTCCTGGTGGTTTTAATTGGCGAGAATCGGATGCTTCGGGTACAAGAGTTATACCATCACTTTATAATGTAGCTTTTTTTATTTTTCAGTGTTTTTTTGAGATAGTATATTTTTAATTTGCATCATGGTCAAAAGGCATAATGCACCATTAAATAAAGAGTTCAACAAATAAAAAGTAAGAAGGTCTGAGTTCGGCACAAAAATAGACAAGGACCATAAACAATAATCAGATGAAAAGATGCCAGCTTCACTCCTCTACAATAATGTTTAAGAGCCACAGATCTTTCAAACTACAGTAGTACATCATTCTTAACAACTTGCAAAACTGTATAATTACGAAGTATCTTCAGAGCTATTATGTCATTTTGCAGAGAAGGGAAGTTAGTAAGAGACGAAGGCTCACCCGAGATTCCAGTAACAAAGGATTGGAATCAAGACTCGGATCCAGGGGCCGGCGTGGTGGTGCAGAGAGTTAGGCCGCCGCCTGTGACACTGACGTCCCTGTGGGCACTGGTTCACATCTCACTTATCCACTTCTGATCCAGCTCCCTGCTAATGCACCTAGGAAAGCTACTGAAGATGGCCCAAGTGTGTGGGCCTCTGCCACCCATGTGGGAGACCCAGATGGAGTTCCAGGCTCCTGGTTTTGCCCAGTGCAGCCACTTGGGGAGTGATCCAGCACATAGAAGATTCTCTCTCTCTCTCTCTGTAACTCTGTCTTTCACTCTCTCTCTCTCTCTCTTTCTCTCTGTAACTCTGTCTTTCAAACAAATAAATCAATCTTGATTCAGATCCAGGATTCTCCAAGTCCAAAGCTGTGACCTTGTCCGTCCAGCCCTGCTCTGCTTCCAAGGAATAGACCGTCTCGCTGGTTAGACATCAGCAGCTCCATTCTTGTACGGGGGCCTTTCCTGGAAGGTATTCCTCTGATTTTATAATGGAAGCCAATAAGAGAAGAGGAATTCCTGCCACTCTTGGGGGACAGACAGATGTGTGTTAGGCCATAGCCTGTGTAACTCATCAGACTGAATGACGCGGGGTCAATGGGTAGCTGGATAACAGGAAATAGCACAAAATTCAGGATCGCAGTGAGCTGCTCACGGAACCAAAGGCAAGCATCTCATCCTTGCTTGGCTTCAGTCTCCTCATCTGTAAAATGAAAGGGTTGGGCTAGATGTTCTCCAAGGGCTCTTGCAGCCCTGTAATTCTATGTTATTTGCTAGAATGCTCACAGCAAATACACTCCACCCTGCTTTATGGCTCAGTGTAATTACAGGTTGCAGACAGAGAGAACAGTGAATCCGAAGACAGTCCCACGTCACATTCCTGTTCAGTCACGTCGGGCCGGGTTGTTTTCCTATACCGCAGCTCGGCCCCTGGTAGGGGAGGAGACCAGGAAATGTCATGAAGGAGGCCAGAAAGCTATAAATAATAATGAAAGTAAGAACCGGCGAGCACCTAAACTTCTCAAGGCACACTAGCTATAAACCCCTAAGACACATGGGCCGAATGAGCTTTGGTCAAATAAGGAAGACGGCGTTCAGAGCAGCTTCCGGAATTTGACCAAGATCTCCTTCTTGGATTCGAGTGTACCTCCCCACAGTCCTGAAGACTGTGTGTCCTTGGCGAGTCTTGCCTCTTTCTCTTCTCCTTAGCAAAACACTCCCTTCTCATGACTTGGGGAAGGAGTTGGCAGGTGTCACTCTTGTTGACGGCTGTTGGAGAAAGATGTCTCACCAGGATGCCATGGCCACTTGCGAATACTCTTTCTCACTCTCAAATATTCACAGAGGCACAAAATAATGCATCCTGGAGTGCTCATCACATGAACTGAAAAAAAAAAAGGAAGAGAACTCGCTTGGATTTAGATAGACCTATCATTATTTCAAATTGCATCGAGCCAAAAAGAAATGGGGCTTTTCATGTGTCATCATCCGTCCTATCCCGTCATTACAAGGCTTGGTTTTAACTCCTGCTGACTCTTCAATCTGAGAAGCTTTGCAATTTCGCTTTATGTGACTCATCTTAAGCTTTATTGTCATGTTCATTGTAATCGGGCTGGTTGACAACCCTTTAAATGGTTGGCGTCCCACGATACAAGGCAATTAATTTTTATACTGCAGCTTTTTAATGCAAGGTATTGAGACAAAGACCTTCAAGATCAAACCAAAGAGGTAATGGTTTTGGAAGGTTGGCCAGAGTTGGCTCTAGGCAACATCAGAGAAGTTGAAATGTAGAAACAACCAAAGCCAGAGACAGATCAGGGTGGAAGTCGCTAAGCAATGGGATTGGGGTGGTGAATCTGGCTGCCTGGGTGTTTCTGGAAGCCATGCAATGTTGAAAGGTCTGGGTTGGGGGTGGTGTTTACGACATGGGGGGCACTGCCTCATGGCCTTTTCTCCATCCTCTTAGCTTGCAGTTGTACTCCTACAAGAAGTCCATAGAAGAACTAGTGTGCCTGGGAGGCAACAGATGACGGCACAAGGGGACCAGGATGGAGTTCCTGAGTTCCTGGCTTCAGCTTGGCCCAGCCCCAGCTGTTGTGAGCATTTGGGCAGTGAACCAGCAGGTGGGATCTCTCTCTCCCTCCCTCTCTCTCACTCTGCCTTCCAAACAAATGAATAAATCTTAAAAAGAAACAAATACCTTTAAGTTAGGAGCCTCAGCTGCTTGCCCTCTCACTGTCTGTGCACTGTCCAGGCAGCTGCTCTGTGACTCAGCCGTGGCTGGGAGAAGCTCTCCTGCAGCTGCCTCTGACAGAGGGCTCCGAGCCCTTGGATGCCATCACACACTCGTGGTCCTGACCCAGTCTCACTTATGCCTGGGAATCAGCGACTGGCTCCACACTGCTGATCTCAGATTCTCCACCTCCTGATCTTCCGTTCTCATCACCAGCTGCAGAACCCCAGGTTCTTGCTGGAACTGCCCCCACCCCACCCTACCCCACGAAGAGCCGCGTGCTCCTCCACAGCACTGAGACTCCTTGATGTCCCCCCTGCCGCTGACTTCTTCCATGTCCTACTTCCTAAGTTAGTTGATGGCACCGCAAAAAATCTGGGATTCACTATTCTATTTCTGCATGGGGAAATAGCTTCCAAGTCCTATGGGTCTACATTTTTTTTTAAATGGTTCTACATTTAGATTACTCTTGGGTCTTCCTTCCTTCCTTCCCTATTCATTCTCTCTCTCTCTCTCTCTCTCTCTCTCCTTTCTTTCAAAAGTAGAGTGACATACACACACAGAGAAGAAAGAGAAAAACAGAGATCTTCCATCCACTGGTTCACTCTCCAAATGCCCACCACAGCCAGGGCTGGGCCAGGTCAAAGCCAGGAGCCATGAACTCCAGCCAGGTCTCCCACATGGATTCAGGGGCCCAAGCACTTGGGCCATCCCCTGCTGCCTTCCCAGGCACAGTAGCAGGGAGCTGGGTTGGAAGAAGAGCAGATCTATAACCCATTCTGTGTCCCATTGCCACTGCCTGGAGTAGGCTTTTACCATCTTGGGTGTGGGGGATGGTGTCCACGTCCTGACCTAGTGCCTGTCCTGAGCTACCCCTTACTCTTCCTTAAAGAGATCTGGGTATCTGCACCATGATCCCTCCCCAAGATGATACAGCTCGCCCCAGGCAGTGGCAGTAGGGATCGAGAAGCAGGAGTTGGGACCACTGTTGGAGAATGAGTGAGGTATCTATATCACAGAGACCCTGCTCCAAAAGCACACAGATCATTCGAGAATCCCATGTCCATGGAGGGAAATGCAAACACAGCTTCTTATGCTTGCTGTTGGCGTTGCTTTTGCCTTGCCTTGTGCATGGGTGGAGTGTCCCCCCCACCCCCCCAGCAAGAGAAAACTAGTACACAGAAGGCATTGTCTGTCTCTGGTAGGGAGGCACTTATTATCCCAAAGTTATTTTCTTTGCTATGGTTTCTTAAGAGATCTGTAATTGGGTAACCCCCTGCTGACCTCTGGCGATGGTCGTTTCTATATTGATATCTTTGTTCTACAACTCTCACACTGAAGCTAGGGAGGGGTAACTCAAATCCAGCAGAAGATGATGGGATTCTTATAAACGGCCACGGCCCCTGACGTTCACTATAGATCTCTTCCATTAAGTATTTTTGTCACCTGCCCACGGCAGAAGGGGCATGTGTTATAGCCCCGTGTCTGCTCTAGACACGTGCTCACGTGATGCTGGGCTCCAGGGACTTGAGCCTGGGTTGCTTTGGAGTTCATTCACATTCTCCCTGCACTCTGAAAGCCCAAACTGAGCACAGGAATTTTTGTTTTGAGAAAAACTTAAAATATGGGAACATGTGGAGGATAAGGTAGGAAAATCTGTGTTCCCACGGTGTTTGCCAGCTTTTTGCTACCCCAACTACAAGACTGAGGATCTATGAATGAAGGAAGAAGGTTTATTTCACCTCATGGATTTGGAGGTTCACAGTCTAAGATCCATGGCCCCTTTGGTCTGGGGTCTTTTGAGGGCACTGGGTGTGGGAACAGAGTACAGAGAAGTAGCCACGTGGTGAGGCAGCAGGAGAGAGTGGGCGAGCTAGGCCCCACTCAACTTTTATAACTAGCCCTCTCTAAGAGCTGTCTGCCAAGGGCAAGCCCCCAGGGACCTGAAGGCCCCCCTGCTGGACTGCCTCCTGGGAGCCGTAACTGGATCGAGCCACCCCACTTAAATCTCTCCACCAATGTCAACTCATTAAGCGTTAGCACAAAACTTTGGGTTTCCATGCCTGCATGACTTGGGGACCCAAATCGGCTTTTCAAGGTGTCTCCCCTTGCCTTCTAGAAAGAGGAACTTTTCACATTCTGTGCTCTTTGCTTCTGGAACATTCTTTTTAACACAATTAAAACGTCAGAGAGAAAACTAAACCCTCTTTAGCCTCCAACCCCAGGTCAGTACTCACCTCCTCTGAGGACAACACCATACGGAGGAGTTGAATGCACCTGCAGTTTATTTGCTTCTTTCATTTTCTCCTACTGGAGTGAGACTTCTTCATTGCATTCTCTGTTTTTAGTGGAAATAAAACTTTTATATATGTGTATATATATTCTCCTTTCAAAACTTAAAAATATGGCGTAGTAGGCTAAGCTTCTGCCTGTGTATCGGCATCCCATATGGGCACCGGTTCATGTCCTGGCTGCTCCACCTCCGATCCAGCTCTCTGCTACAGCCTGCGAAAGCAGTGGAAGATGGCCCAGGTGCTTGGGCCCCTGCATCCACAGGAGAGACCCGGAAGAAGCTACTGGCTTCTTGCTTTGGGTCTGGCCAGCTCCGGCCATTGTGGCCATTTGGGGAGTGAATCAGCAGATGGAAGATCTTTCTCTGTGTCTCTCTCCCTCACTGTAACTCTACCTCTCAAATAATGCATCAGTGTCTATTTTTCTTTTTCTTTTCTTTTTTTTTTAAGATTTATTTTATTTATTTGAAAGAGTTACAGAGAGAGGTAGAGACAGAGAGAGGTCTTCCATCTGCTGGTTCACTCCCCAGATGACTGCAATGGCCGGAGCTGTGCCGATCCGAAGGCAGGAACTAGGAGCTTCTTCTGGGTCTTCCACGTGGGTGCAGGGGCGCAAGCACTTGGGCCATCCTCCACTGCCCTCCCAGACCACAGCAGAGGCTGGACCAGAAGTGGAGCAGCCCGGACTAGAACTGGCGCCCATATGGGATGCCGGCGCTTCAGGCCAGGGCTTTAACCCGCTGCTCCACAGAGCCCGGCCCCTCTGTATTTTTCTTAACAAGGCTACCAACCAATCCAGTCCATGCTTCCAACATTGCTATCCCCTCCACTCCATGGGATCACCCATATCTTAGCTCAAGCTTATTTTAATCACCAGCATTCCTTCCCTTCTTCTTTTTCCTTTATTTTCCTTTTTGTCTCTCTCTTTCTGGGACTTCTTTAGCAGTCACTTAATAAAAGGTATTTAATTGTATTTTCTTTCTTTTTTTTTAAGACTCATTTATTTATTTACTTGAAAGCCAGAGAGAGAGAGAGAGAGAGAGAGAGAGAAAGAGAGAGAGAGAGAGAGAGAGAGAGAGAGATCTTCCATCTACTGGTTTGCTTCTGAAATGGTCATGACGGCTGGGGCTGGGCCAGGCTGAAGCCAGGAGCCTGGAACTCTATCTAGGTTTCTCCTGTGGGGCCCAGGTAGCTGGACCATGCTCTGCTGCTTTCCCAGGTGCATTAGCAGGGAGCTGGTTCAGACGGGGAGCAGCCAGGGCTGGAACGCTCCTGTAGGATGCCAGCACGGTAGGCAGTCGCTTAACCCGCTGTGCCACGATGCTGGCCCCAGGAAGTTCCAATCCCTTTGTCCTCCTATGGAAAAGCATGTGACTCCTAGGAGGGGGTCCCAGGAGTCGAGAAAGGAGATGGATATTGAAGTCAAGTTTCAAACCCTAACAAGCAGAGGAAAAGTTGGGAGAGCATCTCTGTTCCAAAAACATGACAACGAGAATTCTATTTGCAGTAGCTGAAGACAGATTAAATCAAAGGTGTGTATATGAAATGTAGACACAGAAAATGAAAATGTCATATAGGAAAAGAAAGGAAGTTACACAAGAATACTGGGGTTATCCTCTTAAAAATATTTATTTACTTATTTGAAAGGCAGAATGAGAGAGAGAGAGATTTACCATTTGCTGGTTCACTCCCAAAATAGCTTCAAAAGTTCCATACAGATCTTCCGCGGGGCAGTGCCCAAGAACTTGGGCCATCTACTGCTGCTTTTAAAGACTCAATAGCATGGGGCCAGCGCTGTGGCCTAGTGGGTAAAGCCATGCCTGCAGTGCCGGCATCCCATATGGATGCCGGTTCTAGTCTTGGCTGCTCCTCTTCTGATCTAGCTCTCTGCTTGGGCTGGGAAAGCAGTAGAAGATGGCCCAAGTCCTTGGGCCCCTGCACCTGCGTGGGAGACCTGGAAGAAGCTCCTGGCTCCTGGTTCGGATCGGTGCAGCTCCGGCTATTGCAGTCATCTGGGGAGTGAACCATCTGATGGAAGACCTCTCTCTCTCTCTGCCTCTGCCTCTCTGTAACTCTGCCTTTCAAATAAATAAATACATTAAAAAAAAAAAGACTTATTAGCAGGGATTAGCATCAAAAGCAGAGTAGCCAGGACTCCAACTGGCATTGTGATATGGAATGCTGGTGTCATTAGTGGTAGCTCAACTCCTGGAGTTACCTTCTGTTGCCTTGACAACAGCAAGCATATTTTCTTTTTTAAGATTTTATTTATTTATTTGACAGGTAGAGTTACAGACAGTGAGAGGGAGAGACAGTTAGAAAGGACCTCCCTCCGTTGGTTCACTCCTCAAATGCCCACAATGGCCGGAGCTGTGCCAGTCTGAAGCCAGGAGCCAGGTGCCTCTTCTGGGTCTCCCACATGGGTGCAGGGACCCAAGGACTTGGGCCATCTTCTACTGCTTTCCCAGGCCACAGCAGAGTGCTGGATTGGAAGAAGAGCAGCCGGGACTTGAACTGGTGCTCATTTGGGATGCCAGCGCAGCAGGCAGAGCATTAACTGGCCCCACAGTGTACGTATTGAAAGCCCCTGGCATGAATTTTGGGATATTTTTCACCTGAATGGAATCACCTCCACCTTACTTTTAGCACCAGATTTGATATATATCTAGGAAGATATATATCTAGGAAGTTCAAATAAGTAGACACATTTAAATATATATTATTTATATTATATATTTATTACATATTCACTATATAAATATATAAAAATTTATATATTATATAAATATATTTATTATAAATATATTATATTATATATTTATTATATATTTATATATTATTTAAATATATAGTTAAATAATATATAAATATATATATAT
Organism: Oryctolagus cuniculus; assembly: GCF_964237555.1. Lineage (NCBI taxonomy): Eukaryota > Metazoa > Chordata > Mammalia > Lagomorpha > Leporidae > Oryctolagus > Oryctolagus cuniculus. Next base: position 98,811,951 of record NC_091444.1, on the reverse strand, counting down.
TTAAATGTGTTTACTTATTTGAGAGACAGAGAGAGAGAGATAGGGAGAGAGCTCTTCTCTGCTACTTCCATCTGTTAATGTCCGCAATGGCCAAGGCTGGACCAGACTGAAACCTGGAGCTAGGAGTGCAATCTAGATCTTCCACGTGGATGGAAGAGCCCAAGCACTTGAGCCATCACCTGCTACATCCCTGGGTGTGCATTAGCAGGGAGCTGGAATCTGGGAGCAGAGCTAGAAACCCACCCAGACATTCTGACATGGAGGGCTGGTGTCCCAAGCCGTGTCTTACCCACTGGGCCAAAATCCCGCCCCGGAGATGCACATGTCCAGTGTTATCAAAAGCATTGCTTCCTTTCTCTCTCTGTCTCTCTCTCACTGTCCACTCTGCCTGTCAAAAAAAAAAAAAAAAAAAAAAAAAAAAAAAGGCCGGCGCCGTGGCTCAATAGGTTAATCCTCCACCTTGCGGCGCCGGCACACCGGGTTCTAGTCCCGGTCAGGGCGCCGGATTCTGTCCCGGTTGCCCCTCTTCCAGGCCAGCTCTCTGCTATGGCCAGGGAGTGCAGTGGAGGATGGCCCAGGTGCTTGGGCCCTGCACCCCATGGGAGACCAGGAAAAGCACCTGGATCCTGGCTCCTGCCATCGGATCAGCGCGGTGCGCCGGCCGCAGCGCGCCGGCCGCGGCGGCCATTGGAGGGTGAACCAACGGCAAGGGAAGACCTTTCTCTCTCTGTCTCTCTCTCACTGTCCACTCTGCCTGTCAAAAAAAAAAAAAAAAAAAGCATTGCTTTGGTGCAAACTGAAGTCTTTGTGCATCCAATCCCCACACGGCTGGCTAACACGAGGCCACTCCCACTAACACACTGCAGTGTTTAGCAAATGTTCAACCACGTGGGAGAGAACATCCACTCTCCTCCAGCTGGGAAGAGAGGAAGTGGCTTTAAGAGAAACCGCCTTTGTTTTAAAGGGTGTAGAAATCTGTGGCCCCTGCTGTATGGGAATCTCTGTCTCGGATGGGGTGGGCCCTATGCTTCAGCCATTGCTGTGGCTTTCATCTTTCGTCTTTCCTTTTTCTTGTGTATAAGCCTGTGGCTATCAGCCAGCAAATGCCGCAACAAACCCAGAGGCTGAACACATCTCAGGCCACAGCTTAGCCGAGGAGAGAGGGGCAGAGGAGGCAGCAGGAGGCTCACGTTGGAGAAGTTAGAGGTCATGTGTTTTTATTAGGGCATACGTATTTATTACAAGGGCATGTCAAAACGTTTGTAGAAAGTGGAATTAATTGAAATCCATGCATACAAGGGGTCTTCAAAAAGCTCATGACGGGGCCAGCACTGTGGCGTAGTTGGTTAAGCCATCACCTGCAGTGCCAGCATCCCATATGGGCACCGGTTTGAGTCCCAGCTGCTCCACTTCTAGCTCTCTGCTATGGCCTGGGAAAGCAGTGGAAGATGGCCCAAGTGCTTGGGCCCCTGCACCTGCGGGCGAGACCTGGAGGAAGCTCCTGGCTCCTGGCTTCGGATGGGCTCAGTTTGGGCCGTTGCGGCCACTTGGGGAGTGAACCAGTGGATGGAAGACCTCTCTCTCTCTCTCTGTGTGTGTAAATCTTACTTTCAAATAAATAAATGCATCTTAAAAAAAAAAAGAGCGCGCTTATCACAACGAGGAGGGTAAGGCAGTGTGACAAACTCAGCCCGTGGGACAGTTGAGCAGAAGTGAGGCAATGGTCACCATGCTCTCACTGTGGCTGGCGGGGCTCCTGGTGCTGTTCTCGGCAGGTGATGAGGAGGTGATGGCCCTTCCTGGCAGGGCGCAGGCCGCAGAAATGGGAGGTAGTGCGAGAGAGGGGTGAGAGCATGTGCCTTGCAGCCGGAGTCCTCGTTCGTTCTGCCTCCACCGTCAGCCTGGGCACATGGGGTAAACCCTACAGGTCACAACTTTTCTCAGGGCTGTGCATCCAGCCTATGCATTGCTCATCACAGCGCTGGGTTTGAGTCCCAGCTGTTGTACCTGACTCCAGCTTCCTGCCAGTGTGCACCCAGGGAAGTAGCAGGCGAAGACTCAAGTAGTTGAGTCTTTGCCACCCACGTGGGAAACGTCTGAATTGAATTGCTAGCTCCTGGCTGTGGCCTCAGCCTAGCCCAGGCTGTGGCGTGAATTTGGCGAAGGGAACCAATGAATGAATGGGAGCTCTTTGTCTCTCTCCGCTCTGTGGATAAACAAGACCTCCTCTGTAAGTAACAGTCTCATTATGCTAATGCAGGTGTTCCTTGATCTATCATGGATCAGTGGCAGAATTTTTTTGACTGTTCCATGGTGTAGGAAGTGATACACACTCAGGAGAAATTGCACCTTGATTTTTGAACTTCGATCTCTTCCCTGGGCTAGCCTGGTGCAGTGAGGCCCTTTCTCAGGACGCTGGGCAGAGGCACCGAGCGCAGCTTCCAGCCAGCTGTGCAGACATGAGGGGGTAACCGCCAGCTGCTCATGGTGCCTGGTGTGGCTCAGTTCAGATGCCGAGTTGGTTAGGTGGAGGCAATGCATTTTTGACGTCTGATGGGTCTATCAGGACGGAATCCCATCATCAGCCCAGCGGCACCTGTCTGGATCACACCCACTGTGCTCCCCACTAGAGGGAATGGCGGTGACATGTGGGGTGGCCATACCTGGGTCGCCAGGACTGGCTGATGCAGATATCTGAACCTCCCTCGGCTGCCTCCAGCTTGCAAAGCTCTTGTAGCCCGGAGAAGCTGAGTGGAGACGCATGGATCGTGCTGCTGGGCACAGGGTCTCAAACACAGCTGCTTGTATTGCAAAACGATGCCTCCTGTTTGCACCTACTTCTGCAAGGACCCAGGGCCCGTGGGACCCCTCTCCAGCGCGGATTGGAATCAAGGCTAAATGACACAGATGCCTCGCTGCTGTGACAGGCCGCGGAGTGCAGGTGCCGAGCCTGGACAAACAGCAGCTGCCTTCAAGGTCTTTGCTCACCCGCAGGGGGTTGCACCCAGGCGTCCTCCTTAGCAAGAGGGCAAGAGGTCGGAAGGAGCAGTGCACTTCGGGCTTCCTCGAGGGCCTGGGTAGACCCCATTAACCCGCTGGAATATGTTTTGAATAGATGAGGTCCTAATTAAAAATCGATGTGATATATAATTAAATCCTAGTGATCACACACGCGGCAGCCCGTCTCGGTAGCTTTTAGCCAAAGGCGGCGCAGGATGCAGGAATTGATCGATCAGTGCAGGAGCCCTTCCAGGTCGTCAATACGGGATGTCTCGTCTGGGGCTGCGTGGCTGCTCGGAGCCAGGTGGCGATCAGAAGCAGGGACCGCTGGCTGCAGCCTGGGGGGGCCCGAGGTTCCCCCGCTCATCTCAGTGCTCTGCACAGCTGGCCCGGACCCCGTCCACAGTCTGCACCTTGCACCCATCTCTAAGCCGCGAGCTCTGAAGAGGAGGCTTTGCACAGGGGGCGAAGCTGACGACTGTGTTCCAGCCCCATTCCTTCCTCCATTCAAGCCCCCTCTAATTATTTTCAATCAGGACTGTTGAGCAGAAAATTAATCTGCTGAGTCAGAATGACTAAGGGACCACGTTGACAAAAGGCAGCTGTGCAGGCTGCAGCCAAGGCGCTCCTCGGGTTCAGGCCCAGGAGCCCTCCCTCCCCTTGCCTGCTGCTATTTCCAACTACTCTGAACACAGAGATGGCGCCAGGGCTCTGGGTGCACTCACTGCTGCCTCCCAGGTGGGAGGGGTGCGGGGCTCTCCCCCGCAACACTCCCACGCGCCTTTGCTTGCGCCACCATGCTGTGAGGCATGGAAGTGCAGTTTTCTGTCCCACTTCACCCATAAGCATTTTCTCAGGAGTTAAGGGGCTCCCCAGGGGCGCCCAGGCTCTCGGAATGGCAGAGAGACAGAGACAGACAGACACAGAAAGATCTTCCAGCCACTGCCTGCAGCAGCCAGGGCTGGGCCTCGGTGAAGCCAGGAGCCTGTAGAGCTCAACCTGGGTCTCCCACAGGAGCAGCAGGAGCCCAATTCATTCGGGTAGACCAGCAGAAAGCTGGAATTGGGGGAGCAGAGCCGGGATTCGAACTCAGGTACTTTGATAGGGGGTGTAGGTGTTGCCCAAGCGACGGCTGAAGCTGCTGCACCAAATGCCTTCCCCCCTTCTCTTTTTAAGCTGAATTTACTGAGATGTTGTATTTTTGACTCCCTTCCCTTTTTTCCTTTAGATTTTTATGATACAAATGCATCTTTGTTAGCCGGCGCCCCTGCTCACTCGGCTAATCCTCCGCCTAGCGGCGCCGGCACACCAGGTTCTAGTCCCGGTCGGGGCGCCGGATTCTTTCCCGGTTGCCCCTCTTCCAGGCCAGCTCTCTGCTGTGGCCAGGGAGTGCAGTGGAGGATGGCCCAGGTGCTTGGGCCCTGCACCCCATGGGAGACCAGGAGAAGCACCTGGCTCCTGGCTCCTGCCATCGGATCAGCGCGGTGCGCCGGCCGCAGCGCGCCGGCCGCAGCGGCCATTGGAGGGTGAACCAACGGCAAAGGAAGACCTTTCTCTCTCTGTCTCTCTCTCTCACTGTCCACTCTGCCTGTCAAAAAAAAAAAATGCATCTTTGTTGCAAAGGGGTTAAATTGTGCATGAGAATGTGGACCTCCACTGTTCTCCTGGGCTCTCCTGCCTTCCATTTCCCTCTTTCTTTTTTCTTCTTTTTGCTTTTTTTTTTTTAAAGATGTATTTATTTATTTGAAATGCTGAGTTTATAGAGAGAGAAAGTCTTCATCCACTGGTTCACTCTCCAAATGGCTGCAATGGCTGGAGCTGGGCCAATCTGAAGCCAGGAGCCAGGAGTTTCTTCCAGGTCTCCCACATGGGTGACAAGGCCCAAGCACTTGGATCATCTTCTGCTGCTTTCCCAGGCCATTAATAGGGAGCTGGGTGGGAAGTGGAGCAGCTGGGACTTGGACTGGGGCCCATGTAGGATGCTGGCGCTGCAGGCAGAGGTTTAACCCACTGCCACAGTGCTGGCCCCAAAGGAAGACTTTTGTTGAGACTTTTACTCTAAGCTGAAAATGTTGGAAAGCCTTGGATGCCAGTGCCCAGTGCACAGCCACAGTGTAGAGCTGGGCCAACAAACGGAGGATGTGACCTGGGTGAAGAGAAGAGACGCTGGACTGTTCCATTCCAGACTCTGCGGGGGGGACGTGGGGAGCAGAGGTGGACAGTGAGACAAATAAACCCCCAGGAGTCACCCTAGACTCTCCCTCTTTTCTCTGCTGTTCACAACAGCACAGCAGCTCATCACCCCTGCTCTGTCTGCATGCCGAGTCTGACCCCTTTTTAATCCCTTCCCCACTAACTTCTTGGTCCCAGCCACGAGCCCCTTCCTGCTGAGTGGCCTCAGTGCACGCTAGAGCCAGCGTGTGAAATCATGATGACTTGGTCACAGCCATTCTTCCAGATTAAATACAGGCTTATCACTAAATAATGCTAAGAAGCAAGGGAGGGATGGCCGGCGCCATGGCTCACTTGGCTAATCTTCCACCTGCTGTCTCTCACTGTCTAACTCTGCTTGGCAAAAAAATAAATAAAATAAATAAAAAAAAGGAAGCAAGGGAGGGGAGGGGCTCACTTCCTAGATCCGCTTGGCTGTGCCATCCCTATGTACCTGAGGTTATGGTTGTCCGCCAGGTGTGTGTGGTCCCAGGGCAGCTCCGCCATTCTCATTCTCACTGCTGCCTTGACATCAGCTCTGGGGTAGGGGACTTTCAACCCTGCAGAAACCCCATGATATCCAGGATGCATACAGAACTCAAAGAATCCGGCCACAAAAGAGCAAACGACCCCATTAATAAATGAGCCAAGGATCCACATAGGCATTCTTCCAAAGAAGAAATACAAGTGGCTAACTACTACGTGAAAAAATGATTAGCTGTCATTAGCCATCATTAACGTCATTGGGGAAGTGCAAAACCAGAGGAGAGGGCAGGCTATGACTCCGCTTAGGACACCTGGGTCCTGGCCCCAGGCTTTAGGTTCCTGATGACCTGTGCCTTGGTGAGCAGCAGGTGACGTCCCCAGAGGTTGCATCTCAATCCAGAGTTCCTGCCACCTGGCGTGGACTTGGCTCAGCCGTGGCTGTGGCGTGCGTGCGAGGAGTGAACCAACACCCAGGAGTCTTCTGTCTGCTGGTCTGTCTCTGTGCCTTTGCCTTTGCCTTTCCAACAGATAAAATAAAGAAGTAGAAATAAAAAAAATCAACAGTTTAGAATGTTAGTAGCCAGTTAGAATGGCTACTATAAAAAAGATTAAAAAAAAAAAGTACTGACAAGGATGCAGAGAAAGAGGAAACTTTGCCCAGTGTTGGTGGGAGTATAAATTAGCACAGCTATTATGGGGCACAGTACAGCGATTCCTGAAAAAAGCTAAAAATAGATTCACCGTATGGTGCAGCAATCCCACTTCTGGGTCTATTTTTGATAGGAAATGAAATCAGTATGTCACAGAGATACCTATAATCTCGCATTCACTGTAACCAGAGCAGGCATGAGCCTCCAAATTCCTAGGGGGGAATGAAACACCCCACCTTCTGACGTAAGAGCCCATCAGACTTGGAGCTACCCCACAACTCCCAACAATTACCTTCTCTCTAATCGGGGGGAGCTTATTCTGGCTGAACACTACGCTTGCAAGCCCAGCTGAAGTCTCTTCTCCGGGATACAACTTTACCTAATTTCCTCTCTGAACTTTTAAACTTTTTGCCTTTCATCGACTCTTATAGAGTCTTAAATGTTTTTAAAAATTTATTTGAAAGGCAGAGAGAGAGAGAGAGAAAGAGAGGGGAGAGAGAGAGAGAGGGAGAGAGAGAGAGAGAGATATCTTGCAATTGCTGGTTCATTCTCCAAATGCTTGCATTAACCAGGATTGGTCAGGCTGAAGCCAGGAGCCCGGAACCCCATCTGAATCTCCCGTGTGGATGGCAGGGATCCAACCGCTTGTGCCATCACTGCTGATTCCCAGGGTGCACCTTTACAGGAAGCTGGAGTCAGGAGTGGGGTGGAGAGTCACACCCAGGCACTCCGATGTGGAACTCAGGCATCCTAACCAGTATACCAAAGCCTGCCCTGGCACACTAATCTGTCCCTAGATATCTCTGGACTATATTCTAAGTTCTTAGGGCAGAGATAAAACACATTAGGTGCTAAAGAAAGACATACCAGTGGCTCAGGGCCAGGGGCTTGGCCCTGGAGAGGATAAAGTGAGCAAGAGTAGAGGAAGCAGATGTTAAATGACACCTCTGTTGTCGTCTGACGGAGCTAACATGCTCGCGCTGCCGGATCTTTCACTCACTGCGTCACCCACTGCAAGGTCCACCCTTTACAGCTGAGAAGTGAGGGGATGTGTCCAGGGCCAGAGGCTCCACCTGCACCCTCCTAAGGGGAGGCATCTCGGCAGGCTTACTGAGAACTCGTGATGAACTAAAACCATAGATGATAATGGGGAATGTTCCGGAGCCCCTGTCTCAGACACCCTGGTCTTCCAAAGCCATGACGTCCACCCATGATTCGGTGTGTCGCAGATGTTTGGAACTAGGGGAGTGAGTGCTGGCCTGTTGGAAGTGTTTTGATTTGCTTTCCCCGTGGGGGAATGTGAGGTGAGCAGCCAGGCTATTGCAGCCCCCCTTCTTGCTAGGGGGGGCTACGATGCAAGTTGAATGCTTGTCTTCTCTCTGGCCTGAACAGGGGCTCAAGGGGACTGCAGGAGGGTGGGCTGATGCAGATTCGGACTTGAAAAGCCTCCCTTTTTTGGGTCTGCTGGGTGATGCTGAGACGGCCGTGGTAGTCTCAGATCCGAGTAACACAGCGCAAGGCAGGGCCACCGTGAGCTCGCTTGCCCTTAGATTTTTGCATCTCTCCTGATCTACTGAGGACACACTGTTGGGATAGCAACAGAAAGGCACACAAGGGGCTGGCCAGTGTAGTAGTAGTTAAAGCTGCCACCTGCAGTGCTGGCATCCCATAGTGGTGTTGGTTCAATTCCTGGCTGCTCCACTTCTGATCCAGCTCTCTATTATGGCCTGGGGAAAGCAGTAGAAGGTGGCCCAAGTCCTTGGGTCCCTGCACCCATGTGGGATACCCGGAAGAAGCTCCTGGCTCCTGGCTTCGGATTGGCCCAGCTCTGGCTGTTGTGGCCATTTTGGGAAGTAAACCAGTGGACGGAAGACTCTCTCTCTCTCTGCCTCTGTCTCTGTAACTCTGCCTTTCAAATACGTTTAAAAAAAAAAAAAGAAAAAGAAAATAAGAAAAGGAAAGCCATGTGACTATTGGATTGGCATTTCGACCTTGGCTTTGGCTCTGATGGCTTATTGCCCCAGGCCGCTTCCTTTGCCTCTTTCAGCTTCAGTTTCTTTCCTGGCAAAGTGGGGGGAAGGTAATGTGGGATTCCAAAGAGATAAAGTACATCGAGGCCAGGTGGAGCCTGTGGCACATGTCAATCCGCACTCTTCTAGAAGCGAGGGTTGGGCCCCTCAGCAGGGACTTGGCTATCCCACCCGATGTCATTCCCCCCACCGGCTTCCAACTGGGCTGGCTGCCTGTGGCCAGGGCGCGGATTCCAGAACACGCCCGTGTGCCAGCTCAGGCCATGTGGCTGCTGCGAAGCCACACCTTCTCCCAGAAGCTCCCGTGTGTGTGTGTGTATGTGTGTGCGCGTGTGCAGGGTGTGCCCAGCTCTTCAAGTGCTCTGATGGGCACACTTTTGTGCTAAAAGCTCTATAAACAGGAGCAGCAGACCCAGGCGTGGTGTCTCCGGGAGACAACCAACGGAAGCCATCATCACAGGCTGTTTCCATCTGCTGTGTTGCCCCCAAATGACTACGACAGCTGGAGCTGGGCCAGGGTGAAGGGAGGAGGCTGGAATTCAGTGCAAGACCTCATTGTGGCACAGTGGCTTAAGCCTCCGCTTAGGATCACTTGAGACACCTGCATCCCACAACAGGGTGCCAGTTCGAGTCCTGGCTGCTCTACTTCTGATCCAGTTCCCTGCTAACAGGCCTGAGGATCAGCAGAGGATGACTCAGCTACTTGAGTTCTTACCACCCATGTGGGAGACTTGGATTGAGCCTCAGGCTCCTGGCTTTGGTCTGACCCAGCCCAGGCTATTGTGGCCATTTGGGGAGTGAACCAATGGATGGATGATGTCTCTGTCTCTCTCTTTCTCTCTGCCTTTCAAATAAATAAATCTTTAAAGTAAACTATGTATTTGTGCTGATGTTTCATTATGCGAGGACATGGATTGAGCAATTTGAATGCGCGGGTGTTAGGGTGGCAGCAACAGAGAGGCTTTCTCTACACAAGGATGGAAAAAAATTCTGCTCTCTCTTCTCATTTAATCCCAGCAATTTTTTTTTTTTTACATAAAGAGGACCAAAAAGGTCACGATGTAAAAGAATGCACATCCAGGAGCTGTACCTCCTGGCAACAGCACAGCCCTATATGTGTTTGTCACCCAGGAAGAATGTGCTAGTCCACAATTCCTGCCTCCACCCCAAGCATTCATGTGTAAGTGCTCTCTTCCTCAAGAAATTGTTCACTCAACAAACATGGATTGGCTGTGCACTGTTGTTCACTGTATGAAGAGGCAAGGAACCCCATGGGCACACAGATGTTCACAGCCAAGCCCCGTGTCCTTAAAGAGCTTGCAAAGTTGCTAAAGTAGAAAAAGAAAACTGTAATTGAGGAGCTAATTTGCACACAGACACTTAGCTCCGATGTTTGCAAATTCAATCATGACACCCGTAAATTAATAGTCAAATTTAATCACGACACCCCTAAGTTAATCATCAACAATTTTCCAGCCCTGGAGGCTTTGTACCCCTGCTGAGGCTGGATAAACGACTTCACCACAAAATATTGGGTTAGAAGAAATGCATTCATGGTTTGCTGGGATTACAGCAAAAATGTGAGCATCTCCTCGTAGTCTCAGCTCGGAAAAACCTCTGGGTCCATTTTATTGGTGAAGAAGTGAGTTTTCTTTGAACTACTTTTGGATCTTGAAAATAGGGACTGAAAAAACACCATCCTTTGTTTGGCCCCATTTCTGTCTTGACCCTTTTACAGATGCAGAGTTGTGAGCCCTGGAAATAAACAGGTCAGTTCCGGGCTGGGGCTCCCTTGGCCTTTCCATCGCTGTGTTTTGCTGACTTTCACCTTTGGATCAAAGGTCACCAAGAGGAAGGTCAACTAGAAAAGAGGAAGCCGGCGCTCTTGCACTCACGATAGCGGGGCTGTGTTTTCTTGGGGCAAACGTGCAGTGTGCGCCCTCGTTTGTGGTTTTTCCTTTGTGTCTGAAAGACGGGCAGGAAGAGGGATAATGTGGGCCAGTCCCCGGAATGTGCACGTCTACTTTGAGAAATAGCCGGCTTTGATGTTGGTAAGCCATCATGTTTCCACTGTTTGCAAGGAAAACGCTGAAAACGATATTCATAGAAATTAATGTTTTAGGCTGGCGCCGCGGCTCACTAGGCTAATCCTCCACCTGTGACGCCGGCACCCCGGGTTCTAGTCCTGGTCGGGGTGCCGGATTCTGTCCCGGTTGCTCCTCTTCCAGGCTAACTCTCTGCTGTGGCCTGGGAGGGCAGTGGAGGATGGTCCAAGTCCCTGGGCCCTGCACCCGTTTGAGAGACCAGGAGGAAGCACCTGGCTCCTGGCTTCGGGTCGGCGAAGCGCGCCGGCCTTAGCGGTCATTTCGGGAGGTGAACCAATGGAAAAAGGAAGACCTTTCTCTCTGTTTCTCTCTCTCACTGTCATCTCTAGCTATCAAAAAAAAAAAAAAAAAAGAAATTAATGTTTTATGGTTCTTCCCATGCTGGGGACTGAGAACAGGGCATTGAATACTTACTGTCAGCCACTCCTCGTGGCTTCTCCCCAGTTTCTTCTCATCTGTGCGCATCTGTCCCCAGACACCCTGGTGAGGATTCCCCAGGGGCCATCCTACCCCTGGCTTTGTCACCTTTGTGTCTTTGCTTGTCTCCATCCCTGAAAATCATAGCGCTGTCCTTATCTACAGCAGAGACAGAAATCAGAACCACTTCCCTCGGGTCTTCCGGGGAGGCAGAGCTGGTCGCTACAGTCGCGATGCGGGTAGGCAGGTTTCATCTCAATAAAGGAGTGTCTTTGCCACCGGCTGAGCCACTGCATGGATGGGGCCACCTTGGAAAGGTGAGGTGCACGCTGGGGCTTGGGGGCACTGAGTGGGTGATGACGTCATAAGGAAGGCATGACGTCAGAAAGAAGGTGTCTCCATCAGGAAGAGTTGGTAAAGAAATCACCTGCAGGGTCCCTCTGGACCCCGCGTCTTTTTCATTTCTGGGCGCCTTGGTCCTATTGGGGACAGTGGGCTCGATGGAGCCACGCCCTACGATGAGATAGAGCGGAGACGGAATTTATGGTGTGGTAGGGGAAGGAGCTTGGGTGGGGAGAAAAATGGAGGAGCCAGGAGGGGATGGAAGTACTGTCATGGCTCTCAAAAAGGCTCTGAATCACACCTCTGGCTGCGGGCAGATGGGCAGCAGAACCAACGTGGAGCATGCTCTCTGAGCCCTGCCAGGATTCTGGGGGAGCTATACCAAGGATGCCAGCCCCATGTGGACGCCACACACTCCTGCTACTGCAGTACCAGCGCTGAGGTCTTGAGCTGGCTGCACAGAAAGATGTTGTCGTGTGTGGTGGAGCTTGGCTGCCTTTCTAAGAAGGCATGCGTAGAACAAGAGCAAGAATCTTCTAGAACCTTTTAGAAGGACTTCCATGATGGCCCTCGTGTGCAGAAGCAGAGGAAAGGGAACGTCGGCTCCCACGGGGCAGGGTCCACTGTGATTTCTGTGGGACTCTGCCCTGCTCTGCCAAGAGCCCTCTCTCTACACCCTAGGGGCTGTTTTTCTATAACTAAATCCAGTCCTCTGGGCAGGGTGACTTTATTGCTACTATGTAGCTGTAACTCAGAACTTGGATATTTTGATCTTCTGGTAAGTGGCATGTTTTAGCTGCCTACTGAAACAAGTTGCCTGCTGAAACCTTGGTCTGAAAAATCATCTCTAGTTAATATCAGAACATTGAAAGAGAGAGCCCCAGTTATTTTGGTTTCACCAAAGATCCACACACACACTCACAGCACACTATTTTTACTGTAGATGTGAAAATATTAAACACTTGTCTTTTGTTTCTCATCACAAAAGCAATATGGGTTTAGGATATTTTGGTATATTTCTATATTTTTCTACAGTTTATTTGTGTATCCCATTTTCCATGTCATGAAGTATTTTTCCATAAAGTATCTTGAATGGGCTTATTATATTTCATCCTATGTATGTACCACAATTCATTTAACTAATTAATTTCTTACTGCCACATAGTCATACTCTTTCCAAGTTTTCTTTTCTTTACTTTTAAAGATTTATTTATTTATTTATTTATTTGAAAGGCAGAGTTACAGAGAGGGAGAGGCAGAGGCAGAGAGAGAGATGGAGAGAGAGAGAAATCTTCCATGCGCTTGTTCACTTCCCCAAATGGCTGGGCTGGGCTGAAGCCAGGAGCCAGGAGCTTCATCTGGGTCTCCCACATGGGTGCAGGGGCCCATGTACTTAGGCCACCTTACACTGCTTTCCCAGGTGCATTAGCAGGGAGCTGTATTGGAAGTGGAGCAGTCGGAAAACGAACCGGCACCCATATGGGATGCTGGGGCTACAGGCAGTGGCTTTGCTCACTATGCCACAGCACTGGTCCCCAAGTTTTCTTTTTTTATCAATAATACAAGACATCTTCAAAAGGTTTGTGAAAATATATTAAGGAAAACTATGCATAGATTTCAAAATTTGTTTGCACCACAACAAACTCGTTTTAACCCCATTTTCTATGAACTTTTTGCAGTACTTTTACTTCATAATGCATACTTTTCCCAGAGTCATAGGTGGCACCCATGTACCCTAAAGTCATCTAAACAAGTATAATCATTAACAAAAATGTTAAAGCAATTTAATAGGCAAAGAAGACATCTTACCATCGCTTGCACCAATTTTGCCGGTTAAATGCCCATGTTCTCCACTGGAGCACCTGGGTTTGAATCCTGACTGGCTCTTGATTCCAGCTCCCTTCTTGTCTGCACCCTGGGAGGCACTGGTGAGGGTCAAGTACTTGGGTTCCCGCCACCCACACGGGAGACCTGGATGGAGTTCCCGGCTCCAGCTTTGGCCAGGTGTCTCTTGCTCTCTCCAGTCAATCAATAAAAATAACTTGGACTGCAAATGTTTTCAAATGTTTATTGGTCGTTTGTATATTCTCGCCAATTTTGCCTTTTATTCTTTGCCTTTTTGGAATGGGAAACATATTTTTCCTTCTAATTTTCTCCTCATCTACTTGAAACGTCAAAAACAGGGAGGGGGGAGAGAGAGAGGGAGAGAGAGAGAGAGAGAAAGAGAGAGAGAGAAAGTCTTCTATCCCCTGGTTCACTCCTCAAATGGCTACAATGGCCTGAGCTGGGCTGATCTGAAGCCAGGAGCTTCCTTCGGGTCTCCCACGTGGGTACAGGGGCCCAAGGACTTGGGCCATCTTCTACTGCTTTCCCAGGCCATAGCAGAGAGCTGGATTGGAAGTGGAGCAGCCAGGACTCTAACCGGCACTCACATGGAATGCCGACACTGCAGGTGACGGCTTAGCCTAACATATCACAGTGCCAGTCCCGAAAAATTTTAAGTTTAATGTGATCAGAGCTGCTGCAGCATCCTGGAAGAAATAAAAATCTAGGAGCCACTGTCTGTATCTTTAAGGAACCTACAGTCCAAGCGTGGAGACGAGATCGGCATGTGAGAGAAACCGAACAAAGTTTGGAGCAGCAGCTTTTCATGACAACAGGGAGTAGCCGCGAGCTGCCTACAGTTGAAAAAGCCCCTTTGCTGCTGCCGCCCACTCCACTCCCCATCGCGCCCCCCAGATCTGAGTGGCAGGCTGGACAGACAGTGGTGCGTGTGATTAATGGCACACGAGTGTGAAAATGCACTTGGGCCACCCCTTCTGACAGCCCTGAGTTATCCTCGCTCTTCTGGGCATTCGACTGCATATTTGTGTCAGAGCTTTTGATGATATCAGTGATGTAAATTGTGTTTGCCTCTGCTTTGTGGGAACTCAAGAGAGCTGTCTGGAAGGGAATTGAGGGAGAAGCAGCAAGAACAATAATTCTCTTTGTGTGTCTTTGAGATGACTAAACTGTGTTCTGCTGCACAGTCCAGCTCTTGGCTTATCTTGGTGTCTCTTAGCACTCTTCAGAGTCCTAAATTGTTTAGGAGTATTTGAAATTAAAAAAAAATTATTTTTCATTTGCAAGGCAGAGAAAGAAAAGGAGAGAAAGAGATCTTTTTTTCTTTTAAGATTGATTTGTGGGGGCCGGCGCTGTGGTGCAGCCGGTTAATGCCCTGGCCTGAAGCACCGGCATCCCATATGGGCGCCGTTTTGAGTCCCAGCTGCTCCTCTTCCCATCCAGCTCTCTACTATGGCCTGGGATAGCAGCAGAAGATGTCCCACATCCTTGGGCCCCTTCACTTGTGTGGGAGATCTGGAAGAAGCTCCTGGCTCCTGGCTTCGGATTGGCGCAGGTCTGGCCGTTGCAGCCAGTTGGGGAGTGAACCAGCAGATGGAAGACCTTTCTCTCTGAATTTACCTCTATCTTTAACTCTGTATTTCAAATAAATAAAAACAAATCTTTTAAAAAAAGATTGCTTTATGCATTTTGAAAGTCAGAATTGCAGAGAGGGGGAGAGAGAGAGATCGTTCAGCCTCTGGTTCACTCCCTAGGTGGCTGCAACAGCCAGCACTGGGCCATGCTGAAGCCAGGAGCCAGAAGCCAGGAGCTTCATCTGGGTCTCTTGCATGGGTAGCAGGAGCCCAAACACTTGGGCCATCTTCTGCTGCCTTTCCCAGGCCATTAGCAGAGCAACCGGGACATGAATTAGCACCATATGGAATGCAGGCTTTGCCATCTGGAGCTGTACCCACTGAGCCACCAACGCTGGGCTCTAGAGAGATCTTCCAGCTGCTGGTTCACTCCTCAAATGCCCTCAACAGCCAAGGCTGGGTCAAGCTCAAGTCAGGAGCCTGGAACCCAATCTGGGTATCCTACATATGTGGCAGGGACCCAGGTACTTGAATCATCCCCTGCTGCCTCTCGGGCTGTGCATTAACAGACGGAAGAACCAGGAACAGAGGAGCCAGGACTCGAACCCACAGGTGCAAGTGTTCCAGGAGGTGACAGCTCATGCCTCATATACTTTCAACCTCAAAACCAAGGAGGCATGGCTGTATGTGGGGTGTTGCGAGGGTCTGAACATTTGTGTCCCTCCAAAGCTCATGTGGAAACTTAATCCCCATTGCAACACTATTGAGAGGTAGGGTCTTTGCCAGCTGTGGCCTGGGAAAGCAGTGGAAGATGGCTCAAGTGCTTGAGCCCCTGCACGCACATGGGAAACCCGGAAGAAGCTCCTGGCTCCTGGCTTCAGCCTGCCCCAGCTCCGGCCATTGCAACCATTTGGGGAATGAAGCAGCTGATGAAAGATTCTCTCTCTCTCTCTCTCCGGCCATTGCGGCCATTTGGGGAATGAAGCAGCTGATGAAAGATTCTCTTTCCCTCTCTCTCTCTCTCTCTCTCTCTGTAACTCTGCCTTTCTAATAAATCTTTTTCCGAAAGCAATTCCAAAGTTCTGAAGACCTCTCATACTTAGGAAAATTGTAAGCATCATGTTTTTAAAATTACATGTACATATTTATATCTTATTGTAATGGAGTGGTTATTATTCTGGAGTTTTCTTTATTTACTTTGCTTTGATGAGCCTGAAAGCGCTTTGCAAACATTTTGTTAACCCTTAAATCCAGGGAGAAGAGTAAATCAAATATTGAATATAGAGACAACCTAAGACTCGGATAAATGAATCAGTGTCTTGTATGAATATTAGCAGCAGGGGAGGATTGGAGTTGGGGTTTTCTGTGAAACAAGATGTCAGAGAAAGCCCCAGACTCCTCGTGTGGCCTGTGAACTAGGCAATGAACTTTAGACGTTGGTTAGTTCATAGGCACGAAGTTCCCCTGCCAGCACTGAGAGTCTGCAAAAACTTGACGGTGCATCGGGCCACAGGCTCCTGCAGATGGGATTCCTGAGCCGAGTATGAGGGTACCTGTGGTCAGCGGTGGTTCCTGCTCGTAGCACAGCTCTTCAAACATGAACAGTTGCGAAGTGTAGCAACAATGCAATAACGCATTACAAAAGTGGCAATGTTTCCACGAGACCACCATTTGATCTGATTATTTCTGGTCTAAACCCTCAGTGGAAACAAAGCATAGTTGGTTAGGAAACTCTAGCCAGAAACTCCGGACCTCAGACAAGTAGGGAGCTTTGGCATGGGCTCCGGGATAAAGCCTGTGGTATGTAAAAGGGGGAATTAATATACAAAATGTCATGGCAAGAGTGCACTGCTTCATATTTGTGCATTTTCTGGTGGAATGAAGCTTGCTTTGAGGAGACTTGATTCGAGGCTTATGATTCAATAGTGTTAGTCCAGGAATTGGCAGATGCATCTCATTTCAAAGCGTATCGCTTCCAAATTCACCGAAGAAACCTGTCTAGGAGAAAGGACACTGGAGCTGGCGTTGGTGCGAACTATTTGTGTGAAATAGTTTCAGCAAGTGTCTTCCAGTGGTGAGGGGGGCTGGGAGAAGCCATGGCACCGAGAACCTCACAGAAGGATTTAGCTTACGGGGGAGTTTTCAAACATTCACCTGCTTCCATCAGCATCACATAGTTTCCAGGGTACAAGTCCCAGACATTTTGGTAGGTTAAGTATTTCATTATTTTAAGCAATTTGGAATGCTATCGTCTTTTCAGTTTCTAGGTCCACATACTCATTGCTAGTGTAACGCTGCTGCAAAGGGTTCATGGGACATGAAATCAACTGGCAGGTGGGTTTTGGGGCAGAGCAATCTCTGTTTCTAGCACTTTGCTGAGCAAACGTGGTAGGCAGATGATCTCGCCTTCAGTTGCTCCTAAGCAGGTATCACAGGAGATGTGGGCTTTTGTTGAGGTTCTGTACCAAACTGAGGAAGTCCTCCTCCAAGACACTTGATTTCATTAAAAAAAATCTAGTACCCCACAGGAGCGTTGCGAGAGTGTTATTTTCTCTTTATATATTTTTCTCCTTGGGACACGATGAGAATTGCATTGTTGGAGTTTTCCGAAGGACGTTTGTCATCTACTCCCACTGGAGGGACGCTGTGGCATCGTGTTCCCTCTCTTGGGTTTGTTGTGGGATGCACTGACGACAGAGGGGAAGAGTTTGCTGACAGTGCTCAGCTAACTCATCACCATGAATATACGGCTCAGCCTACCACTTGGCTGGAGAGGGACCCACGTCATCTCGGCTTTCGGTTGAGCATGAACAACTCGCTGGGAAACAGCAGAGACAGGGTTGGATGACCTTGCCCTTCTCCCACCCTTCCCAGGCCCTCAGACCTGGCTTCCAGCTACATCGCAAGGCCAAGGTCAGGGACATCTTCCTTCCTGACCTGAAGGTGTCTTAACCACGAGGTCAAAAGCCCATGAGGCTGGCACTGCCGGTTTGAGTCCTGGCTGCTCCACTTCCAATCCAGCTCTTTGCTATGGCCTGGGATAGCAGTAGAAGATGGCCCAAGTTCTTGGGCCCCTGCACCTGCATGGGGGACCTGGAAGAAGCTCCTGGCTCCTGGCTTCGGATCGGCGCAGCTCTGGCCGTTGCAGCCAATTGGGGAGTGAACCAGCGGATGGAAGACCTCTCTCTCTTTGCTTCTACATCTCTCTGTGTAACTCTGACTTTCAAATAAACAAAAATAAATCTTAAAAAAAGCCCACCCCCCAGCACCCCCTTTGTATGGGTAACGCCTAGTGTACACTGTTTGAATCTGTCGCCCAGAGGCTTACGAGTTGGGAGCTTGGTCCCCAGTTCAACAGTGTTGGAAGGTGGGTCTTTAAGAGGTGGAGCCCCATGGCAGATCCTTAAGTCCTTGGGGTGCTGCCCTGGGAAGGACTCCCAGGACCCCAAGCCTCTCTCCTGCTTTGCGTTATGATCTCACCCCCTCGCGTGTGCGCCCACCGCTGACCCCTGCCACGAGGTGGTGCAGTGAAAGAGTGGCGTTCTTTACCCTCTACGCCACAGCACCTACCCCATCTATGTGTCTTTTACCATTGTAAATAACGTGCACTTACACGAGGTGCCCGCACACAAGATTCTTCTGGGTCTATTTCTCCCTTTCTGAGTAGGTTTCCATGTTTGGAAAAACAGGAACTAACACTTACTTCTAGAATTTGCTAGCGGGGCTCATAGTTGTAGCTACAGCTCAAGCTTGTGCCTGAGTCTAAAGATTTCATGGCCAGAGAGCTCGTGATGATGACATTCATGAGAGAAAGACTTCTAGGAAAAGTCAAGAACAGACGGGCAGTGTGGAAAGAAAAGACCTAACGGCTATAACCATGGACTCCCATTTCAATTTAGAAATGTGCGTCTGTCTTCTGTCAAAATTAGACACGACCAAGCCGTGTTTCTTTCCTCCCTCTATGGAGACACTGGCATCATGGGATTCTACCCTTTCTCAGCATGAATGGACTCCGGTCCCTCGAACCTAGGAGGGCATGTCCAGGATAATGAATTTGCGTCACACACTAGATTTGGTTGTACATTGCAGCCTCATCTTTGTCTCCCGTGTCCCAAGAGCAAGGCCAGTATCTTTAGCATTTCTTTATTTGGATGGCAGAGTTACACATAGGGGTGAGTTGGGGGCAGGAGTGGGGTATATCTTCCACCTGCTGGTTCACTCCCCAGTGGTTGGGGTTGGGATCAGACTAAAACTAGGAGCCTGGAGCTCCATCCAGGTCTTCCACGTGAGTGCAGGGGCCTCAGTACTTGGACCGTCTTCTGTTGCCTTCCCAGGGGGCTGGTGGGGCAGTGGAGTAGCCAGGACTTGAACTGGTGTTCATGTGGGCTGCAGGTGTCACAGGCAGTGGCCTAACTCCCTGTGCCACAGTGCTGGCCTGGCCTGAATCTTTCTAGATTATCATCTCCCTCCGTAATGTTTCTTCAGCTAACTGCTAGGGAGACAATGGAGGAATCCATTCCAGGACAGTCAATTAATCCAATTCGAGTAATAAAAACAGGCTAGGAATTGAAATATAGCTTACTTGGAAAGGAAACCTGGCCTCCCGGGAGCTAGCTATGAGATCGTTTGGGGGAAATGGTTCTACTCCCCGTCTCTCTGTTGCAACACTATGTGTTGGAAACATACACTTAATTATACTGGGTTTGCTCTAAAGACTTTCTGGTGCTAGGATACTAACAAAAGGAAAACCCCAGAGCGGAGTGGGAGTTGTAGCCAGGAGGGACCTGGCTTCCAGGGAGGAGGCAGGAGGGACCCAGAGAGGGACCACGCATCACTGAGTCCAGTTTCTCTCTCATTCCTTCAGGTATCACCAACTACAAATGCCCCTACAGGGCTCCAGAAGAGACCCCCATAGCGTCTCATAACGTGTCTTATGTCAGGGGGCAAAAAGGCTCACTTTTTGGCAATTTTTAAATTAGGAATGCTAAGTTGTTTTTTTAAATATATTTTATTTGATTTATTTGACAGGTAGAGTTACAGACAGTGAGAGGGAAAGACAAAGAAAGATCTTCCTTCCACTGGTTCACTCCCCAAGCGGCGGCGACGGCCGGAGCTGTGCCGATCTGAAGCCAGGAGCCAGGAGCTTCTTCCAGGTGCAGGGGCCCAAGGACTTGGACCATCTTCTACTGCTTTCCCAGGCCATCAGCAGAGAGCTGGATTGGAAGTGGAGCAGCTGGGACTCAAAACAGTGCCCATATGGGATGCTGGCCCCCTACCAAGTTGTTTTTTTTTTTTTTAATAATTAATTCACAAGGCATTGAGACGTGGTGGTGGGGAAGGAGGAGGAGCCGAGGAGAGAGAAAGAGACTGCACGAGAGATCTTCTGCTGGCAATAGCCAGAGACGGGCTACCCTGAGCCAGGAGCCTGGGGCTCCTTCAGAGTCTCCCATGCGGGTGGCAGGGCCCAGTTACAGGAGCCACAGCCGCTGCCCCTGCAGCGTGCACACCAGCAGGAAGCTGGACAGGAAGCAGAGTTGGGACTGGGATATGGGCCGCGTGGGTGTCCCGAGCAGCATCCTAGCTGTGGGGCCAAATGCCCACTGCAGTGTTTGCATTCCGATTGTTAATTCCAGCTGGGCTTTGTAGCCGTGAAAGGGCGTGCTCTACAGAGCCGCTTCTCAATGAGCTGTGCATTTGTGCTCCACTGAAAACAAGCTTTCGCAAATAAATCATTGTCGCAAAACCATGTTTGGAGGAGATCTCAGCGCTTCTGAACAAAGTTGTTTGTCATCGTGGTCCTCTCCATCCTGCACTTAAGACAAATCCATTCATCTAGCACCACGGTCACTCACCAGGTGACCAACAAGGATGGTTTCCCTGGGACTCAAAGACCAAGAATGCACTGGCCCAGTTCCTGTCTGCTGTGTACAGCAGTTTAAACATTTCTCTCTCTCGTTCTTTTTAACGTTTTGTTTATTTGAAAGGCAGAGTGAAGCAGAGAGAGAGAGAGAGAGAGAGAGAGAGAGAGATCTTCCATTTGCTGGTTCACTCCCCAAATGACCACAACAGACCAGGGCTGGGCCAGGTGGAAGCCAGCTGAGTCTCCCATGAGGGTGGCAGGGGACCGAGCACTTGGGCCATCCTCTGCTGCTTTCCCAGGCACCTTAGCGGGGAACTGGATGGGAAGTGGAGCAGCTGGGACTCGAACTGGTATCCATATTGGAAGCCGGCACTGCATGCGGCTGCTTAACACACACAGGCCCCTCTCTCTTCTTTTAAATTGCTGATTCTTCTAACCACTACCTGGAGCTGCACACACACACACACACACACACACACAAGTCTGAGCCCCATTTGACCCTTGCCCTGGGTGGGCCCTGTATCTGCACATCCTGAGGTTGCCAGGGTGCAGTTAGCGCCTGAGGAGCTGTGTCTGTAAGTGAGGACTCTAACCAGTTTGTCTCAGCACCCAGGCCATGGCCTCTGCTTGCCATCTCTGTGCTGGGGCCCAGCAGCAGCTGGGGTACACCCCCAAGGGCCTCTCTGGTCAGTGGCCTTGTCCTGGGCCACACTCTGTCCGGTGCAGTAATAAATACTGAGCTGTCAAATGTGCCTCTGTGACATTTCCTACCTGCTTTTCACTTTGGAGTCTGTGTCCCAAGGAACATCACAGCTTGCAGCAAACCGTGTTTTTGTTAACATGATGGGATTGGAAGCTGTTGTTTAAGTTGTTTCGGTGCATTTTACCTTTTTTTCTTTTTTAAGATTTATTTATTTGAAAGTCAGAGTTACATGGCAGTGGGGAGAGGCCTTCTATCCTCTGGTTCACTCCCCTGATGGCCACAACCACTGGGGCTTGGCCAGGTCAAAGCCTGAAGCCAGGAGCTTCATCCAGGTCTCCCATGTGGGTGCAGGGCCCCAAGGACTTGGGGCATCTACTTCTGCTTTTCCCAGGCCAGCAGCAGGGAGCTGGACTGGAAATGGAGCAGCCAGGACTCAAACCAGAGCCCATATGGGATACTGGCACTGTAGGTAGTACCTTTACCTGCTATATCACAACACTGGCTCCACAGTCTACCTTTGCAAGGGCACTTGTAGCCCTGTTTATACCACTGAGGGCAAAGTAGATACTACATTTAATATCGCCGGAACAGAACTATTTTGCAAAGCGGAAATGTTGTGTTGTACACACACAGGGTATGGCTGCCAAATACTTTTCCAAATTATGTAATATCAGGTTATGCATTGCAACATGCCATCCCCTGTTTGCGGTAGATGGATTGAATTAATGAGCCTGATTCATCCTGCGGCTGTGGCCTTTGCCGTTTTTCCCATCAAGAGAAAGGGCTATATTTCTCGATCCTGGTTGCTGAGTTCTGACATGCTAACTCGCTTAGGTTAAAGCAGGGAGGGAGACAGATTCCTACAAAAGGGACTTGTGCCTTACAGCTTCTCCTCACTGCCTGCACAGTGAGAGCAGACTCATGCTGGCGAGAGAGATGGGGCGCCCTTTTGTCCCTAGGGAGGCCAGCTCACCTGCCACCGCCCTGCCCCCAGCCGGTGGGAGAGATCACTCTAGGTCAGCAGAGATGCTATGGCCAAGTCCCAAGTCGGGGTGACCGGGCCCTGGTGAGGCCTGGCCAATCCTAGAAGAAGATGCCCTGGTGACGCGTGAGCTCAATAAATCATGGATCTTTGACAGGGCCGTGAGAAGCGTGAGAAGGCCGAGTTCTGGGTGTTTGCCGCCAGCACTCCTGTGGCAATAGGCTCTGAATACAAAGAAGGAAACCCAAAGCGTCTTTCTTGAATTCCAGGATTCACTTCACAATGGCATGCCTGAGTACGTGCTATGAAAATGCAAGTTTTTTGTTTGTTTGTTTTCAGCTGATCTTGGACTTAAAGAAATTAAGTCTTTTGGTCCTTGTGGACAGCAGGAAGTTCAGAGTTGAGTGTCCACCAGTCTCCAAAGACCTTCTTCCCAGAATGGCTGTGCATGCTATTTCTAGACAAAAGGTATGATAAAGGTATTAAGGACTTGTGAATGAAATATTAGAATGGCTGCGAGATGGAGAAATGTCGAGTTATTCTACAGATCTACATAAAAATAAATAAACGACACAAGCAAATCTTGCAAGGCTCTTGCGGTGTCTTCTCTTTTGTCCTGGTTTTTTTTTTTTTTTTTTTTTTTTGTTCGTTTTGGTCACAAAAATCATGGGACATGGATTATTTAATTTTATGTTTAAATGTATTCTGGATGAATGCAATTTAATGCCACGTGGTCACACATTTACTCTATGGAGCGTTAGACTTCCTTGTTTGTAAGAACAGAAACGGACTTGGCTTTCATTTATCAGAAAAGGGGTTTATTCAAAATGTCGTTGGGGAGCACACACAGTCATGGGGTGACTGCAGGACCAGCTTGGAGAGGGACAGAGACAAGAGCGGCTACAAGCACTAGAAAGGGACACAAAGGCCAAGAGAAGCAAACTTCAAAAATTCAGTGTCTACCATTTGGGTTTCTATCAACAAACCCTTCTCGGATAAGCTCCCTTATACTGAGAGGGAACAGGGTCACTTGGAGGCCTGTTTATTGGAGAAAAAGCCACCTGGAGAATGGTCTAAAGACAGCAAGATAGGAGGACTGGTGCTGTGGTGCAGCAGGTGAAGCCACACCTTGGGACACATCCTATATTGGAATCCCAGCCCCTCCACTTGCAATCCAGCTCCCTGCTAATGCACCTGGGAAAGCAGTAGAAGGTGGCCCAAATTCTTGGGGCTCTGCACCCACGTGGGGGACCCAGAAGAAGTTCCTGGCTCCTGCCTTCAGATAGGCACAGCTCCAGCCATTGTGGCCATTTGGGGAGTGAACCAGCAGAAGTGAGGTTCAACTGCAAGGTGGAAGCCCCCGGCACCTGGTGGAGTCACTCACACCTGCTCTGGAGGTGTGGGCTAGCGGTTACTGAGAGGCCCAGCTGCAGGAAGGAGCAGAGGGCACCTCCTGTCCCCGTGAGCTCTGGGATGGAGCTGTCTGAGCCTCAGATTCCTGGTCCATAAGAATGTACGACTCCCCGGGTGGTTACAGAAAATGCCTGTGCACAGAGCCACCAAGTGCAGTTAGCCGGGCACTGCTTGGGGGGGACGATGGCGGTGACTCATCCACCTCTCTCCATGCCACGGTGAGGACAGGCAGGTGGGGTGTGGGGAAGGCCTGATGGGCTTGGCTCCCAGCCTTGACTGAACCCACAAGAGGGTTGGCGCTGAGCAGTGCACTTACCTACCTGTTAGAGCCGGGAATCTCACCTGGACTCTCTCCGAGGTGATGTCCACCTCGGAGGCTTGCCAAGAAGAGAGAGTTTGTGGAGGGCTCAGCCACATCAGGATTTCATGGGGATCCCGGAGCGAGAATCCCTTTTGAATGGCTGCTGGCGTTTTAGTGTCCTGTGGCGTTTTAGTGTCCTTGGTGCAAAAGTGGGGCAGGGGGATGGGATCACCATCTGTTGGGCCCAGGAAGGCACACGGTTGGCCACAGGACCAGTCTAGCGCCACCTGTTGGAGAAGCTGTTCTCCTCCGAGGGCAGTCACTCAAACGCTTCCCGCCCACAAGGGCTGAGAAGGCTGGGTCTTGGCCAGATCACTACCATTGTAGACATCGCCAGCACGGCGGCGAGCATCCTCCTCCTCCCCTCCCCGCCCTCTCCACCCCCCTCCCGCTTTCTCTTAATACTACAACTAATTGTGTTTGATGTACACTGGGGAGAAATGAAACCGTGTGTGTGTGTATGTGTGTGTGTGTGTGTGTGTGTGAGAGAGAGAGAGAGAGAGAGAGAGAGAGAGAGAGAGAGAGAGGGATTCGAGGACCACACTGGGGGTCAAGTTTCCCAGAACAAACTGCAGATTGAGAAGTGTTGGGCTCACGCCAATCTACATAGAAGCTTGCAAGGGTACCCCTGCACCTGCACAGGGGCCTCACTTGGTCGGGAATCTCTGTTTCCATCCAGGCACCCTCACCCCACCCCAACCCTCCGACGTACGTGCGTTCTGTCTTTTGGATTCCAGTAGAGATACGGAATCTTCTGGCGCGAGAGTTCCTAGAGAGAAGAGTTGAAAAGCTTGGCAGACTTTCACGTGAAAGCAAAGAGCTCTATTTGGGGCAAAACCATTGTGGGAAAAGATAATGGAACTCGAGAAATCTGGTTCAGCTTAGTATCTGATTCATTCACATCCAGAGAGCACGTGTTTTTTTTTTTTTTTTTTTTTTTTTTTTTAATTCTTTCTTTCTTTAAATCAAAACAAAGCAGTCCCTTGCTAAAATGATGGTGTCTCCTCTGGCGGCCTCAGAGGCAGAGCACCCCTGGGTCTGTCCTGGTGCCTGGCTTTCTGGTTTCCTCCGCAGGGCTCCCTTGCTTGGTCAGCCTGGGCACAAGATCCAGTCTTTGAGCTGATTCCCTCCCATGAATGAGCCAGGTGACATGCGCACAACAGGACTCACTCAGAGACGGTCTTGTTATGGGTGTTTTCCACCATCCAGCCCCTCTCTCTGCTTAGTGTTGGGTGGTGCTCAGTACATGTGGAGTGTTCATTTTGTGCCAGGTGCTGTTCTGGGTACTTGCCTTGGGCTGAGTCATGTCAAAACGCATGAAGACCACAAGGATATGGGCTGGTTTTAGAATACAGAAACGATTAATTTCTGTATTTAAAAGGCAGACAGAGGGGGGAGAGAAGAGGGAGGGAGGGATGGCGAGGTCTCTTTCATTTGCTAATTCATTCTCCAAATGCCTGCAACAGCCCAGGCTGAGTCAGATCAAAGCCAGGACCCTGGAACTCCAGCCGCATCTCCCATGGGGGTAGCAGGGACCCAAGCTCTTGAGCCATCATCCTCCGCCTTACCAAGCGCATTAGCAGGAAGGTGGATCAGAAGAGGAGCAGCAGGGACTCGACCCGACACTGTGATGTGGGATGAAGACATCCCAAGTTGCCCACTGCCCATATGGATGGTTTTGTTGGCAGGCAAATCCCAAGAGCTCCGAACAGTGCGGGGCAGATTGTTGTTGCTCATCACATATTTGTTAATGAGTGAAAATCCCATGTGATAGCCCAGTAAGGAAAGCAGCTTATAGATGAGGCAACTGGGCGCCCTTGAAGCTCAGCGGCTGTGGCAGGGACCCCGCGGTGAAGGGATGGATACTGGTGCAGGGTGAGCCCAGCTGTGGGCTGCAGAGCCTGCAGGCTTGGCATCAGCCACAGCTACCACAAGCTGTGGTCCTGCATCACACACCATCACACTGCCAAGTTCATGCTTGAATCTTTCCACGCTAGCTCCCCGTCCGTTAGCACCGCACCCACCACTGCTCTCTCTACTCTCTCCTGTGGGCGCTGGTTAAATTCCATTCATCTCAGGGTTAGTATTGCTTATGGTCTTCCATCTGCTGGTTCACTCCTCAAACACGTGCAATGGCCAGAGATGGGCTGAACTGACGCTGGGAGCCATCGGTTTATTCCAGATCTCCCATGTGGGTGGCAGGGACTCAGTTTCTTTTTTTTATTTGTTATTTTATTTTTGACAGGCAGAGTTAGACAGTGAGAGAGAGAGAGACAGAGAGAAAGGTCTTCCTTTCTGTTGGTTCACCCCCCAAATGGCCGCTACAGCCAGTGCGCTGCGGCTGGCTCACTGTGCTGATCTGAAGCCAGGAGCCAGGTGCTTCCTCCTGGTCTCCCATGCGGGTGCAGGGCCCAAGGACCTGGGCCATCCTCCACTGCACTCTCGGGCCACAGCAGAGAGCTGGACTGGAAGAGGAGCAACCAGGACAGAATCCGGCGCTCCAACCGGGACTAGAACCTAGGGTGCCAGCGCCACAGGCGGAGGATTAGCCAAGTGAGCCATGGCACTGGCCAGGACCCAGTTTTTTGAGCCATCAGCTGCTGTCTCCTAGGATCTGCACTAGCAGGAGGCTGGAATCAGGAGCAGAGCTGGACTTGAACCCAGTTACTCTGATGTGGGACACAGATTTCCCAACTGGTGTCTTCACGATGATGCCCAAAGCCCACCTGTCCTTTAATATCAGCAAACTTTTCTCCAAGCTC
This sequence comes from Oryctolagus cuniculus, assembly GCF_964237555.1. Lineage (NCBI taxonomy): Eukaryota > Metazoa > Chordata > Mammalia > Lagomorpha > Leporidae > Oryctolagus > Oryctolagus cuniculus. The sequence continues at coordinate 98,785,213 of NC_091444.1, read as the reverse complement.
CCCTGCCACAGCTGTCTGAGGTCTCTCCTCAGACATGCCCATGGGTGCCTGTCTGTGCAGCTGCTTCCACACAGCATGTTCAGTCTTGGCTCCTCTTCCATTCAGGAATCACAAACTCCTAAGGGACAGTGACAATCTCCGCTGATGCTTAGCTTTGAGCACGGGTGGAGCAACCGAATGATTCTTTAATGGGCAAGAGAGGGGTGGCCAGTCACTGTTCTCTTCTCCAGTCCTCTGCCAACTGTGTGCTGTTTGCTTCCTCCAGGCGGTGAGAGATCACCTCTAAAGGGATCTGAGATTAAGAGAGGCCAAACAGGGAGCTGGTGTTGCTGGTGCATGGGCATCCCATGTGGGCACTGGTTCGAGTCCCGGCTCCTCCACTTCTGATCTGGCTCCCTGTTGATGACCTGGGAAAAGCAGCTGAAGATGATCCAAATACTTGGGCCCCTGCACTGACCTGGGAGACCCAGATGAAGTTCCTGGCTCCTGGCTCCAGCCTGGCCCAGACCTGACCCTGGCTGTTGTAGCCATTTGTGAGTGAACCAATAGATGGCTCTCTCCCGCTCTCTCTCTCTCTGTATATGTGTCTCTCCTCTCTCTGTAACTCTGCCTTTCAAATAAATAATGAATAATATTTTTGGAAAAAAAGCCCAAATAAAACAGAAGAAAACGGTTAAGGTAGGAGGGGTGATTTAGGAACCATGGTCAGGGCACGGACACTGCCCTCAGTTCATGAAGTGGGAAGCCCATAGACACATAATTCATTATGGATTCCTTTTTTCTTTTTTTTTTTTTTAAGATTTATTTATTTGAAAAGCAGAGTTACAGAGAGGTAGAGGCAGAGAGAGAGAGAGAGAGAGAGAGAGAGGTCTTTCAACTACTGGTTCACTCCCAGATGGCCGCAACAGCCAGAGCTGCACTGATTCAAAGCCAGGAGCCAAGAGCCTCCTCGGGGTCTCCCAGGTGGGCCAAGCACTTGGGCCATCTTCCACTGCTTTCCTAGGCCATTACAGAGAGCTGGACTGGAAGTGGAGCAGGCCAGGACTGCAGCCGGCGCCCATACGGGATGCCGGGGCAGCAGGTGGCGGCCTGGGGATCTGCACGTCGAGCTGGCTGCTGAAAGATGCTCAGATCCCTGTCTGTGGCCATCTCCAAATCCCTCCTGCTATATTCTGTTGGTCACATGGGCCAAACCTGATACCGTGTGTGACAGGACAACACTGGGACATGGATGCCAGGATGTGAACACCATCTGGGACTCTATCGTAGCCTGGCTACGCCAGCCACCATTTATAGCACGTGGATAACTGACTTACCAGGGTAAGCCCCATCTCTGTGTTTATCTCCGAGACTGAATTGCAAGAATGAAATGACTTAAGGTGCTTAGATCCCCATTCAGATAGGAACGCTTGCTATTAGAAATTGCAAACTCCACTCACAGCAGCCCTGGAGAGGGGGAGGGGGAGAGGGAGGGGGTGCATCGGAAAGGTCAGTGTTACCCGGGGGAGGGTTGTGTGAGTCTGCCTCACCTTCTGAGTTCTCTGCGTGCTGATTCCTGGGCCAGTGTCCACACAGCCTGATGCCCACGCCCACCCTTACGGCAGCCATGACTCACCTTGTACAAGTCTCTGTGCCAGCAAACTCGCATGGGATGGGATTGTGGCGATCCCTACAGAATCCATGTCTCCGGGAAGCTGCACAAAACGGCAAGGACCCCTTGCCAGTTTGTTGCCCACCAGTGAGGAACCATATCCAAACACCACTGCCCCTTTGCAGAAACCGAGACGAGAAGACACAGACATAGAGACTGCCCGTCGGAGGGTGTCTTGGCTTTGCGGCAGGTGTGCGCCTGGAAAGTGCTACGTTCCTCAGTTTTCAGTGGGCCAGGCACTCTCACCTCACAGATGGGCCATCCAGGAGCAGGCGGTGAGTCTAGCAGTTAGGATGCCCGTGTCCCGCATTGGAATGGCCTGGGCTCCAGTGCCTGTCTGACTCCTCCCTCCAGCTTCCTGCTAACGCAGGCTCTGCGAAGCAGCAGGCGATGGCGCGAGGTCTGGCTTTAGCAGTAAATCAGCAGCTGAGAGCTCTTTTGCTCTGTCTGGTCTCTTTCTCTACCTGTTCTGTTTCTGTCTGTCTGCTCTATAGCTCTGTCTCTCCGACTCTTTCAACCTCTAAAAATTAAAAAAGAAAGAAATGATTTATCTTGATTCGCTTTCAAACGACAGTGAATCTTAAGCCTTTTTGGCTAAAAGTCGCTTTCTTTGTTCCTCTTTCTCTTTTACTTCTCTTCCCCCTTCCATTTTTGGCCCAGAACCTGATGATCTAAGAACACTTAAGATCTTAGGAAGTTACCATAAAGAGAAGTGGCCATCAGGATTTGGGGAGTTTCATGGCTCTTTAGGGTAGCCCCGAGGTCCAGCACGTGTCCAGAGGTCAAGGCTCTCGAGCCAGGCCTCAGTAGCCCAGGGCCCAGGGAAGCCCACCAGGCACGACAGAAACCTGATGCTCATCTGCATGGATTGTATTATCTTCAAGTTTTCTTTCTGGGCCTGGTCTTAGGCTGCAATTTCCAACCAGGACATCTTCAAAGACATGCACACAGTTGCTATTAGGGTTGCAACCCCTGGAAGTGTGTCGGAGGGAAAGCAGGGGGTGAGGGAGAGCAGGGGGTGAGGGAGAAGCAAAGTTAAATTCAAACGCCAGTCCTAATTCCCCATTTTGTGCGTTAGCAAACGCAATTGATACAACAATCACGTATCAGGAGGCCTTCGGACTCTGGGTGGGAAAGCTACAAATTGTGGGTTAGTTCCTTTCCTTTTGTACCCAGAATGGAAAACTGGCCCCAGCTTAAAGGTAGCTGGCTGGTGGAGGAACTACAGACTATCTCAGCTTGCACGTGTGTACCTATCCAAAAATTTTTTTTTTTTAATTTTCAGGGAATTTCACGAGTATTCTTAGCAAAGTCAGGGAGGTAATAGTTGAAGGCAGGAGAATGTCCATTTAGTTCCTCTTTGTCCAAGGACAATAGAAAGTGAAACTCCTGTCCATCTAAGATAGACTGATGGATTATTCTGGCTACTGCTGATGGAGTGTTCCGGTTACTCGAATAGTGGACTTCCGTGAGGATCGCCATCCATATAGCACTGGCTGATGGTTGAGAATTAGAGGCAAACCATAGGCTTTATCCTTTCCACGGAAGCACATTTGGGCACCTAAGACTTCCTGAAGCGCCTTGGAAGGGGCCGGAAGCCACCACCAGGAAACCTCACGCTGTCCACGAAGCAAGTCCGTGCGACGGGGAGATCTGCACGCGTGTTTCCACTGGAGTTGCTGAGAAGTCGTCCATTGCTCACAACAAGTGGCTGCTCATTCGCTGCTCTTTTGTTTCCATGAAAGCAGACCCCAGGGCAGGGAAAAATCCACCTTTGGGTTTGAATTCCCTTGGTGTTCTCACTTCGTGAACACAGCGCGCTTCCTTTCCTTGCTCGGGAGTCTGTTCCCCGGATACAATGGCAGAGGTCCTGAAAGTGGCGGGATACTGTCTCACGGCAGCCTTGCAGGAATGCGCATGCTCCTGGGAGCCCTGCAGCTGTGCGGAGACAGGCGCAGCAGGAGCACGCAGCAGGAGCGCGCAGCAGGAGGACTTCACCGCTGCTCTGCCGTGGGCCCAGGAACACCGCCTCCCTAGAGAGCGGTGCCATGATGTCAGAGACCAGCTCTGCAGGGGCCAGGCAATGGATGCAGCGGCGGAGACTCCACTTGCGACACTCGCATTCCCTATGGGAGCGCTTGGCTGGAGTCCCGGCTCCTGCTAATGCGCACCCTGGGAGGCAGCCGGTGACAGACCTGGGTTGAGTGCCAGGCTCCCTGGCCCAGCCCTGACTGTGGCAGGCATTTGGGGTAGTGAATGAGCAGATGTGGGATCTCCCTCTGTCTTTCTGCCTTTCAAATAAATACAACCAAATGAAAATTTGAAAAAGAGCTTGCTGGGGCTGGCGCAGTGGTTAGTAGGCTAAACCTCTGCCGGCGGCACTGGCGTCCCATGTGGTCGCTTGTTCAAGTCCTGGCTGTTCCACTTCCAATCCAGCTCTCTGCTATGGCCTGGGAAAGCAGTAGAAGATGGCCCAAGTCCTTGGGCCCCTGCACCCACCTGGGAGATCTGGAGGAAGCTCCTGGATCCTGGCTTTGGATCAGTGCAGCTCCGGCCATTGTGGCCATCTGGGGAGTGAACCAGTGAATGGAATACCTCTCTCTCTCTCTCTCTCTTTCTCTGTGTCTTTCCTTCTCTCAAATAGACAAGTAAAAAAATATTGAAACAAGAACCTGTCTCCCTGCTAGTGTGATGGAGGTGCTATCATCCCCTTGTATCCATTCTTACGCATGGAAAAGGCAGAAATGGGGCAGAGCGGGGCTAGGCCTCCTGTGCCCACGGGTTGCAACCCCTTGGTCCAAGTGAAGCCCTGGTACCAAAGCCGCAGAAGCAAGATGTGATTTGAACATTTGCTTCTCACCACCCAGCTGAAACATCAACAGGGATGGACATGGGGTAGACAGCTGCTGCTTCCCCAGGTGCATTAGCAGGAAGCTGGCTGGGAAGTGGAGCAGTGGGGACTGGAATTGGCGCTCTATATGGGGTGCTGGCATCGCAGGCGGCAGCTTAACCCGCTCTGCTAGGATGCCAACCTGCCTTTTTAACATTGTTCATTAAAAACATGTTCCCATCAATGGACGAGGGCTGAATAAAATGTGGTGTGTATCTGATGGAATGTTACTCAGCATAATGAAGAATAAAATCTTGACATTTTCAAAAAATTGTATGGAACTGGACAAATTATGCTGAGTGAAATAAGCCAGAAAGACAAATTTCATAGTTCTCTTTCCTGTGTGGGAGTTAATATATACAGAGTATAAAAATGTGTAGATGCCATATTATTTGGTATAAGGAGGTTAGAAATGTTGTCTCACTGAATTATATCCTCTACACAGTGGTATACCTGTCTCCCCTCACTTTATGGCCCTTGCCCTGTATCCCACGCTAGGTGATATTAATATCATGTTTTAAAGAAAAACAGTATCTATGTGTGCACATGTGAAGTGAACATGGCAAAATGTTCCACATTACTAAATCTAAAAATGAATACAAAACATTTTGAGCAGCCACAAATGTTGTACATATTTTTTTAAAAATATTTATTTATTTGTTTGAAAGGCAAAGTTATAGAGAGGCAGAGGCACAGAGAGAGAGAGAGAGAGAGAGAGAGAGAGAGGTCTTCCATCCACTGGTTCACTCCCCAGTTGGTCACAACAGCTGGAGCTGGGCTGATCTAAAGCCAGGAGCCAGGAGCTTCTTCCAGGTCTCCCACGTGGGTGCAGGGGTCCAAGCATTTGGGCCGTCTTCCGCTGCTTGCCCAGGTGTGTTAGCAGGGAGCTGGATTGGAAGCGGAGCAGCCAGGTCTTGAACTGACGCCCATAAGGGATGAGGACACTGTAGGCGGTGGCTTTACCCGCTACACCATAGCGCCGGCCCCTGTACATATTCCTTCTAAACACGGGGAGCCTGTGGGTTTCTGGGCTCGCTCTTTCACCCATTAACTCATCACTCATTCACCACCTACTGATTGGGTGCCTACCGCATGCTTTGCTCTGGGTTGACTGTTAAAGGTAGCAATGCCGCTGGGCAGACAGGGTCCCTGTCCAGGAGGAGCCCACCCCAGCAGGGAGACCTGGTGCATAAATGGTCACAGCTGGGCCTCCTTAGCCCTGTAGTGTCAGCCAAGTGTGGACCGAGAAATTGTCTGAAAACATTGTATCTCTTCTGGGCATGTGCAGACTCTTCTCTTGTTGTGATTCCCAGACAGCCCCGTGGAACACCTGTTCATGTGGCCTTTGTGTCATGCTGGGCTCTGTAAGTCATGCAGAGTCGACGGGGGATGATGTGGGCAGGTTCTGTGCAAACACTCTGTGTTGTGTATAAGGGAACAAGGGGGACCTGAGCGTGTGAACATTCGGGTGTCTGTTGGGGGTGGGGGGATCCTGGAACCAAGCTCCCCAGCTAATCAAAGATGACTGGGTGGCATCTGTCAATCACCATGTGGCAGGAATGGAGAAAGTGCAAGGGCCTGGGATAGACTGCCACAGGAGACTCATCCAGGAGGTGAACAGGATAGCGAGTCTCCTGGTGGAGGGGGCGTTATTTCGGACAATAGGAGCTAGTGTGGAGGGAGGGATGGGACCACAGGGGGACGTCCCCAGGGTTAAATGCAGCCCGGAGCTCTGCAGGAGCCAAGAGGAAGCTTGGGAGGTCAGGGAGTGGGAAATGCAGACAGAGATCACCAAGGGCCTACAGAACACTTAAAAGGCGGGGAACTGTATGCAAAGGATATTGGGGGACCAGTAGGGGCATTTAAAATGTTTGTTTATTTATTTGAAATGGAGGGGAGAGAGAGAGAGAGAGTTAGGGGGTGACGGCTGAGTCCAGGATAGAGTGGCGGCTGGTTTTGCCCGAGGATGGGGGTTAGGAAGAGGCAGGGGCTCATGGTGGCTCCACCCCTTTTCCTCCCAGAATGCACTCCATATGGCCATGTTTGGAAGGACGTCAGTCACAGGGCAGGGAGGGGAAATTGTCAAAAGCCCAGGCGTTCTATTCATGTTTATCTATTCATTTATTTTCCTAAGTGTAACAGATACGTAGAAGTTTTACGTGTTTGTAGGGTACCATGTGGGGGTGCACGCTGTGCAGTGTTTGAGTCCAGGTAAACACAGCTGTTTCTTTTACTGCCTCTTTATGGTGAATGCATTCAAAATCTTCTCTTCCAGCTTTCTTTTTTTCAACAGACTTTTTATTTATTTATTTTGGAAGACAGAGGTACAGAGAGCATGAGACAGAGAGATGGAGAGATCTTCCATCCACTGGTTCACTCCCCAGATGGGTGCACAGCCAGTACTGGGCCAGGCCAAAACCAGGAGCCAGGAGCTTCCTCCATGGTTCCCTGCAGGTGGCTGCTTTCCCAGGTTGATCAGAAGTGGAACAGCCGGGACCAAAATCAGCACCCATATGAGATGCTTCATATTAGTACCACCATGTTTGATAGTTCAATTCTCTGGCCACTGGAGTAGCCAATTTTCTTTAATACATTTATTCTGCTTGGAAAAAAAAGCTTTATATAGGGGCTGGCACTGTGGTATAACAGGTAAAGCCATCTCCTGCAGTGCTGGCATCCCATATGGGCACTGGTTCGAGTCCTGGCTGCTCCACTTCTGATCCAGCTCTCTGCTATGGCCTGGGAAAGCAGTAGAAGATGGCCCAAGTCCTTGGGGCCCTGCACCTGCATGGGAGACCTAGAAGAAGCTCCTGGCTCCTGGCTTCAGTCTGGCCCAGCTCTGGCCATTGCGGTCATTTGGAGAGTGAATCAGCGGATGGAAGACCTCTCTCTCTCTCTCTCTCTCTCTTTCTGCCTCTCTGTAACTCTGCCTTTCAAATAAATAAACAAATCTTTAAAAAAAACCAACTGTGTGTCTACACTGCACTGTTGTGATGTGCAGTCACTCTCCACTAATAGGACACCAGAACTTATTATTCCCATCTACTGTGTCCATCAACCCTTCCCCATCCCCTTCTAGCCCCCACACTCCCCAGCTTCCTGCTGGCCGCCACCTGCCCTTGACCTCTGTGGCCGTCTGCTGTGTACCACACCAGGCGCTGCTTAGAGCACTTGGAGTATGGTAGCTAATGAAATAGAAAGTCAAGAGCCGATGGCCACCTGCTGATTGGCGAGAAGTGACCAAGAAGACCCTGGGGTCCCTAACCTCCAACGCATCTCTGGCCCAGATTCTGTGTGTGACAAGGAGCTCTGATGTCAGCTTCCCAACATCGCTACGTCTCCTTGATTCAGCGTTTCCCTTCCTGAGTGCTCCCAGGCCCTTGCCTTCTAGAATATGGTCTAAGGACTTAGTATCATTCGTATCTCCCCACCTGTGCCAAGGATGATTGAAAAATGAAATGTTAAGGAGCTGTAAATGTGCCCCTCAAAAGTTTCCTTCTTTCCCTCATGATCCAAAATTGAGGTGCTGCTTTAGTTACCGTTGACCAAGCACCGTCCCAGCTATTTGGTTTATTTAAACTCTCCTAATATTCATTTTCAAAGCACTACTAAGCACTAGTATTATCCCCATTTAATAGGCAAGAAAACTGAGGCACACAGAAGTCAAGCAACCTGCAGAGAGCTGCACAGCTAATAAATGGCACAGAACTGAAGACACGTGGGCTCCCCTCTTTTGTCCCTGTCTCTGCAGGACCCCTGCTCTCAAATCTTCCCTCTACACAGGTACAACCCAGCACCCAGCTCTGCCGGAACAAGATCCCCAGGGGAGCCTGCAAACCTATCCTGCCACGGCCCTCGCTTGTGCTCCGGTAGCCACAGCTGATCATGGAGAAGAAAGCCGATGTGCACAAACAGTACCAGGACCCGAGAGCAGGGATGCAGGCAGGGGAGGACCCTCGGCTCCATCACATCCTTGGCTGATCCCTTGGAGGGTGAAGTTTACGATCCGTGAGTGAACCTGAGATTCGTGCTGGCCAGGCTTTGAGAAACTTCCCATCTGGTCTGTGTTTGAAATGGGCTTTACATTGGTGGAGATGTTTCAAATCAGGGATTATGCTAATGCTAGAGATGGAGGCATTGCCAGAGGCAAGATCATTCGGATGGGGTTCTTTGGAGACTCTGCTGAAATTCAGTGTCTGAGCCGTGATCCGTTTCTCTAGTGAATGGACATAACCCTGCCTGGTCCAGCTCCTGGCCCGTGGCCTCCTTGAAAAGTAAACAAGGAGGAGACTGGGGGTGGGGTGGGGTGGGAAGGGGAGAGCGGATGCTAATCAGTCAGATGCATCGACATGCCAGTGTGACGTCGGGAGACTAGAACCATCATCTGTCCACAGGCGGCAGCCTTGCTGTGATTTACCTCCCATCAAATCACCACAGCACCACAGAGGCCCCTTATGAGGGAGAGGGGAGGGACATCTTTTGGTGCTGGCATTTCTCTCCTGATCCCTCGGGCTCCAACCCAACAAGGAGTGTGAGGTAGAAATTCCCATGTCTGAAGGCAGAAAAGCAAACGTGCCTAAGATGATGAGGAGAAACCACGTGGATCACAGTCAGCAGACAGTGTTCAAGGGCTGGAGGCTTCAAGGGCAGACCGACAGCCTCCAAGGACAGCGGTTGTAGGCAGTGGTGCAGATGGTGTAGGTAGTGATGGAGATGGTGTAGGTAGTGGTGAAGTTCGTGCCGATGCTGAAGTACTGGTGACGATGGTGGAAGTGGGATTGGCTGGTGGAGGTTAGATGCTGACTGTGAAGACTTCTAGCCTGGTGAATCTCATTAGAGCCATGGAACATCACAAAACTTTAAACATTCTTTCTTCCATCGTCTCCCTCCACAGCACTGTAGTGTTGGGTACAAGGATGGTTAAATCTGAATATCTTAGGAGCTTTCTCATGCCTACATACAGCAAGAAGCACTTAAAGGGAATGGCTGCTGTTTGCACAAGGACAAGCGTATGGCTAGGGCTGATGGAGCACCCATTCCTTCATGCCTTAGAACGACATGTGCATGTGGGTGCTCGTGGGTGTGTGCAAAGCGGACTGCCCGTTTCCCAGCCCCTGAGCATGTGTTAGTGCCAGCCAGGAGGCAGCTAGCCTGTGTCTGGCCTGAGAGTCTCCATTGCTGACCCTGTGGTGACAAAGGCAGGGGCTTGCTCCCCGTGGGACCCGCCCAGCAGGTTTCTCAGTGAGCGACTGGGGGTGGCGTCGCCACATGGGGAGATGTTTCCTTCTCCTGGAATTCTCCCACAGGCTCTCCCCTCCAACCTTGAAGAAATGAAATCCTCTCGACATCACAGCAGTTGGCTTTGTATTTTGATTTTCTCACCTGAAAACTTGAGACTTCTAATGGGACTCAGTTCGCCTTGACTGTGGCATTCGGGAGTGGGCAAATCGTGATGAGTTTGGGTTTTGTCGGAGTGAAGTCTGCCCTGCTGACAGGAATCAATTGCACAGCACGGGGAAGGTCTGGTTTTGAGTCCTGTCATCTTCCCGGGCCAGTGGGTGGCTTGCTTAACAGAGCTGATCTCTCACTTCTGGAATTGGATTGTGTTTCCAGCTGACACACGTCTGCCTTGAATTTGGACCCGCTTGTGCACTCCGGGGCTGGGCCAGGCAGTGAGAAATGGGGCTCAACGGATGCTCTGCAGCCCTGACTTAACTGGTTACAGCTCTCTAAGACACGGGGATTGCAAGCTGTTGCTTTTCAAAAGTGGAGTCTGATTGTGCTAGTGCCAAGGGGTGCATGGAGGCAGCGGGGGAGACGGTGTTTTACAAAGAGTCATAAAAATGGAGTTACACTGAGCCAGACAGTTTTCTCTTTGCTTACATATCTAGGAAATAAGCCAGAAACTCAGCAGAGAATCGCAGTGGTTACTGACACCGAACAGCTCAAAAAATGCCTCCTCCCTCTGACTTTCTCTCTCTGCCTGAGAAAGACAAGAAAATTTACAGGCAGTGGTGACTCTCTCTGGCAGATTCTAAAATCTTGGTGTGAATTAGCGTAATTCATCCTGAGGACGGAGCGAGGAAGAACGGGTATGTGATTATCTCCATTCAATAACATTCAACCAACACGCAGGGCAAAATGGACCCACCATCCAGGAAAAAACACAGGGATGAGGGGACCTTAATGAGCATGATAGCACACACATACATCATCCCAAAGCCTGCATCTATCTTAGTGGGGGAAACATTTGGGGCTTTTGCCCTAAGCCAGGGAGAAGACAAGAGTGGCTCCTCCCTCCATTCAACCCTGTACTGGAGGAATTTGCTAAAACAATCGGACAAGAGAAAGCGATTAGGAGAATAAGGATTGGACAGGAAGAGGTAAAATTATTCCCATTTTCAAATGATATGATTATGTATCTGGAAAACCCAAATCAATGAGAAGTTGACTAAAGACTTTAGAGGAAAGCAGGATATTAAAATCATTTCCTGAAGTCAAAATTACACACACACACACACACACACACAACTGAAAGAAACACACCGAGGTAGCGAAAGTACAAAATGGTTATCTGAGTGGGAAATCTACAGATCATACGTGGAAAACTATATAAAATACTCTTGTGAGCTACACAAGTGATGTTGAATGAAATGACGCACACCATGTCCTTGTATGGCAAGATGTGGCTGATGTCAATCTAGCAGTACAAATTTGCCCCAGGTGAGTTTATACACAATTTGATAAAGCCCATCTAGAAGGAGGATACATATGTGGAAAATATATGATATTAAGATATTAAAATATGTCCAGCTGCTTGTAATGCATGAATAGGCACATGGAACCAGATAGAAAATCTAGGAATAGATAAATGGGCATATGGACACGTGGTATATGATAAAGATAGAATCTCAAAGCAGTGAGAGAAAAGGAAGGGCCTTTTAGTATATAAACAACTAGGTAGCCATACAAAGAAAATATAAAACCAAGATCTTTTCCTCACACCATACACGAGGAAAAATTCCACGTGACTCACAGGTCTAAATACAAAAATTAAAGCCATCTGAGTCGTGGAATAAATCGGAGTGAATTCCTTTATAATCCTTCAGTGAGGGAAATGTTCCTAACTTTGCTCCAGGCCACGCACAATAAGCAAAAGATAAATAAGGTTCACCACATTCAAATTAAAGCAAAACAGTGTGTGCCAAGAGGCAAACAGAACAAGAGCAAGAAGTACAGTAAAAAAGTCAAAGACCAACTAGAAAAAGTGCCCACAACTTATGCTACAGAGATGGGCGCCATCCCTATACGTAGAGTTGCTAACAATTGATTAGAAGGAAGTCAAAAACCTAACAGAGAAGTGACAAAAGGTAAAGACAGATGGTTCAGTAAAAAATAAATGAAAATTTCTGTTAAAAATGCAAAAGATGCACAGTCTTGGCCATAAGAAGAAGAATCAGAATCTATAATAAACGCAGACAGCATTTTTTACCTCTGATTGGCAAAACTCCGAAAGCCTGGCAGTATATTCCAGTGGCAAGAATAGGGAATTGCTCTCTACAATTGCTTGTACCCTTGCAGAGAGAAATTGGTAATATCCATCAAAGTTATGCACTTGCCACTTGATCCGACAACTCATTTCTGGACATTTGTCCGGAAGTTATGCTCGTGAAATATGAAATGGCCTTTATATACACTGTGGTATAAAACTGACAGTACACAGTGACTGAAAATATCCAATGTCCATCGATAGAGGACTTGAATCAACTGTGACACATTTTTAAAACTGAATGTGGTAAGGATGTTGAAAGAAATAGGAATAAACATTTGGGGCTGTTCAGAGGCTGCTCGTCATGCCGTCATCCCAAGCTGGAGTTCAGCTCTAGTGAAATAAGGCATCGAACCAACAATCAGCAATGACAGCTAAAACCCTCAGTTGAAAAATCAGTGGACAGGTTTCATGACCGGTAGATGAGCTGAAACCAGAACTCACTGACGCATCTTGACACCACTGAACTTGGGAGAGCCCAGCAATGCAGTGTGTTAGAATGTGCCAAGCATCACTTATGGACCAAGTTTCCTAAGGCTTTGACTCTGGGCGTATCAAGCCTTTAAATCTAATTGCCAGTTTGCAAAATTCTAGAAGATACAACAGCATGGTCACGAATACCATGAGGATGAAGGAAACCCCTATTGGACAACTGATCCAACTTCTTCCACAAATAATTGGTATGAAAACAAAAGGAGAGACTTTTAAAGATTTAAAATGACTAATGAGATGTAACATTGCATATAATGGATATTTTTATTTGCATTCTCATTTGAACAATCCATCTGTAAACAAATATTTTGCTTTAGAAACCAGGAAAAGTCGAGTAGGACTGATTGTTAAAGCATTATTGGTAGGGCTGGTGTTGTGGCACAGAGGTTTAAGCTGCCACCTATGAAGCCAGCATCCCCATGTAAGCGCCAGTCCCGGCAGCTCCACTTCCAATCCATCTCCCTCAGGGAAGATAGCCCACGTTCTTGGGTCTCTGCCACACCCGAAGCGTGTTTCAGACTCCTGATTTTGGCCTGGCCCAGCCCTAGCCGTTGTAACTTTGGGGAGCGAATAAGCAGATGAAGGATCTCTCTCTCTCTCTCTCTCTCTCTTTCTCTCTGTAACTCTGTCTTTCAAATACATTTCTTAAAAAAGAACTATTGTTAATTCAGTGGAGTGTGACAACGGTGTTATAATTGTGTGTTTTCAGTTCTTATCGGTGAGAGGCACATACAGAAATATTAAGAGAATGACAGAGTAGCTGGGACTCCCTTCAGAGCTGCCCCACCGTTTGGGAGGGAGGCATCGGTGGGTCCACGTGGGAGGTACAGGGGGACTCAGTAGGCTGTTCCCTTCATTGTGCTTTCTCTACAGTGTTTGCATATTTACGTACAAAAACTAAAGAGTATATACCCTCCGAATTCCAGAAAGGAAAACATCCTTCTCTGGCCGTAGTCCCAAGCTGTGAACGAGTCACCTCCAAAATTGATTTCAAGCTCTTGCCAGTCACCCATAACAACTTCCCTTCAGTATCCAAACTTCTAAAATCAGCTCATGGGAATAGCCTCCGTCCATCAAAAAAAAAAAAAAAAAAAAAAAAAAAAAAAGGCTTTTGCAACTGCAGATCAGCCGTTCCCCTATCCTGCCGCGTCCCAGAGTCGCCCCATTTCTGAACTCCGTGCTTCTCAGGACCCTAGCTTGGGACACCTGCTTGCTCTGTTCGGTGGGATGGCGCTTTGTGAGCAAGTCCTAGATTCTGGGTCTCTGCTTCAGGTAACGAATGGTGGCCTCCCCCTTTGACAAGAGAATCACCCCATCTAAAACGAATCTTGAAACTCAGCTAAAATCAGCACCATCAGGACTGGGGGCCTGGAACCTGCAATTGAAGGCAGCTCGGGTTGCACCGGTTTTCAGAAGGAAAATTCCAGATGAGGCCCAGACGTTGAATACGAACTCCCATCATCCCCTTCTTGTCTGAGCAGGGGGAATTCACCCAATTCATCAAAGGTGGCACCACTTCGAAAAGGATTGGGGAGGGCCGGTGCCGTGGCTCACCTGGCTAATCCTCCGCCTGTGGCACCGGCACACCGGGTTCTGGTCCTGGTCGGGGCGCCGGATTCTGTCCCGGCTGCTCTTCTTCCAGTCCAGCTCTCTGCTGTGGCCCGGGAGTGCAGTGGAGGATGGTCCAAGTGCTTGGGTCCCTGCACCTGCATGGGAGACCAGGAGGAAGCACCTTGCTCCTGGCTTCGGATCAGCATGGTGTGCTGGCCGTGGTGGCCATTAGGGGAGTGAACCAACAGAAGGAAGACCTTTCTCTCTGTCTCTCTCTCACTGTCTATAACTCTCTCTCTGTGTCTCTCTCTCTCACTCAAAAATTTAAAAAAAAAAAAAAAGAAAGAAAAGATTGGAGAAAAGACAGGTAGAACTGAGGACAGGTTTGCAAGGCACTTCTTAGGTATGACGTGTGGACATCGCGGTTTGCTTTCCAACCTGCAAAAAAGCAGTGACAAATGTTTCTAGGGGCAGGCATTTGGGCTGGAGTTTGTGGCAGCCATGTCCCACCTCAGAGTGCCTGGGTTCGAATCCTGGCTCCTGATTCTAGCTTCCTGCTAATATGCACCATGGGAAGCAGCAAACGGTGGCTCAAGTAATTGTTTCCCTGCCATCCACAAAGGAGACCTGGATTGAGTTCCTGGCTTTCGGCTTTGACCCCGGTCCAGTCCTGGCTGTTGCAGGCATTTGGAGAGTAAACCAGTGAAACCAATCTCTCTCTTTTCATCTCTCTCTCTTTCTCTTTCTCTCTCCCTCTCCTTCTCTCTCTCTCCCTCCCTCTCTCTCTTCCTCTCTCTCTCTCTCTCTCTCCCTCTCCCCCCGTCATGTTCTTTCTCCCTTACCCATTTTTTTCCTCTCTATTTCTTAAACAAACAAATAACTGCTTTACAGTTTTAAAAACACGAAGGGGTTGCTGTTCATTTTGCAGAGTGTGACAGTGCTGTTATCATCACATGTTTTAAGCCCTTTACTCGTGAGATATGGACATGTGTGTGAGATCTGTAGCTTGCAGAAGTGCGTGCACACGCATCTAAATGGCACAGGAATAGTCTCTGATTTGTGAACTGAGTCACACTTGTCATTTGAGACCTCAAAGGGCGTGAAGGATGCTAGGGTCAAAGTTTTCAAAATATCAATGATAAAGTGCCCCTTTTTCAAACTCCTTGATAAGAGTTTATAATAAGCTTTCATTAGTGGACTCATTCAGGAATCATCTGTATCTTATCAAACTGTGACGCATGTCGGCAGGGTCCATTATATAGCGCAGGGCTTTGCTGCCATTCCTTATATATTAAGAAGGCATTGCATCGATTTCTCTGGTGACTCCGATTAAGTTGTTTTTGGTCTGTCAAGTTGATGTAAAAAGTTAGCACCATCTTGAAATGATCAACTATTACCTACCCAACTCTATGTAATCTGAGCACACCACTGGAAAACCAAATTTGTGGAGAAAAAAAATGTAGCTTTTTTTAAAAAAAAATAGTATTTGGGAAATTGTGTAGGAATATTTTTGAAAATCGAGCTTTCTTGTGAATGGAGTATTCAGCAGTTTCTATTGCAGTGTAACGTTTGGCAGCTTCCACAGGGATATCATTTCAAGGCTGTCTCTACCTTCACCAATATGTTCCGGGGCTATCCATTTTTATTTGTAAGTCATGATGTTCCTGTAATTTATCGGGTGCTAGGTAAAGAATGCCAATCACCTAGAACGAGTAGTAATTAGAACAGTACAGTTACGGAGACAACTCAACCAAGCAAACCGTTCCAAAGATGATATTCAGAAGGTCACGGTGATAAGAGAACCTCACTGGAAAACAGGTTCTCACTCGAGCTGTGGGGGTCAGAAGGCCCAGAAATAGATGTGCTTTTCAAAGGGGAGTCTTTAGTCTATCACATTACAAAATGATCCTTGACTTTGCAATTGGACGAAAGCCAAGGATGCAGAGCTAACCTTGGATGGGAACAAAACATCCCAGAGAACTCTCTGGATCTTTGGTCTGCAGCAACCACACCGACTACTGTTGGGGAGCTGAACAAACGTTCCACTTCCACTGCGATATGCCAAGCACTTTTATTATCACTTTCCAGATAAGGAAACTGGTTAAGGGTCTTCTACAGGGCCACACACGGTGGAGTGGAAAGCCCTGTTTCAGAACCGTTTCTTTTTCTTTACCACCGTGTAATTCCGTTTGCCCCAAAAATAGCCCAACTGTGGGTTAACATTTCAAGATTTAACTCATTGTGAAATTTCTCACACTTGGAGAAAGCAGCGGATCTCGGTGGAAACCCACATCCTGCTGGATGCTTCTCTCTCCTTCTACGTGGTCTCGCTACATGCACTCCTCCAACCTGAGCACTCGGGCTCTGGGTCTTCGGACCCTTTCTGGAATGGAAAGGGCTGTGGTTTTTTTTATGACCCCACTAGCGCTTAGCACGGTGGCTGCACGTAGGAGGTTCTCAACGAATGTTTGCTGAAGGGATTCATGTTCTGCACCTCCCTTCCTGATAGTGGATGAAGGAGGAGCTACCGCCTTATCTAGATGTGGGCTTGGTTTTAGTTGGCGTTTGTTGGCCAACGAAGATCTGGCAGTATCCAGGAAAACAGGGCGTTCCAGAAAGTTAGATGCCCGACCGACAACACCCTGACTCATTTTCCTATCAGTACGATCTGAAAATAACAAGAGATTATGTTCCATGCCCCTCAAAATAAAATTCTGTAGTTAGGCAATCCGCTTCTGGAGCCATTATCTTGTACCTAATTAGAGGGAGTGTAGAAAAAGCAAACAAACCAGCACAGAGCCCAGTCGCCTGTGTCTTTTCCAGGAGCTCGGAGCAAGGATTTATTTGTCGGTGGAAGTTCATGAACTCCCCAGTCGTGGTGTGCGCATTTTGACTGTGTGGGTAAGCCAGTGCGTTGGCTTTCCTCGTCTATGGCACACGGAGGGTGACGGAAGCTTGATTTGGCGGAGTTGTGTCACTGGTGGCCATGGCCACATCTTCCCCAGTGCTGCACCATCAAATCATTGGAATCAAACCTCCGCCAGCCAAGTCAGTGATTCCTGGTACCCAGAACTTCCTCACACTGTGTTTTCAGAAGTTTTTGAAAACTGACATCTGTGTTTTCATTGAATTTTGTATCCCTAGCACCTACCATGAAGCCTACCAACATCTCAGTAAGTTAGGTTAAAAAAAATGAATGGCCATAAAATGATAGATGCTATGGTTTTCTGGAATCTTGTAGAATCTTCTGGAATAAACTATTCTTTTGTTATCAGGTATCTCAGTTTCTTAGCAAATAAAACAGGGTCATTGTTACATGCACTGGGGACAAGTGAGAAAGCAAATGCTTCCTCTCTTCAGAGACTGACTGTAGAAATCACAAGAAAGACATATTTTTTTCTTCCTGGATTCATAGGCTGCACATTCTCATTGTGAAAAAAATGAAACACTAGCAATTTTTTCTGACCAATTGGTCTGGCCACACACAGTAGGAAATAATGTGTGCTTTTAGAATACTGTCTGTGCCTCAAGTCTTTTGAGAGTCTTTGAGAATTTTCCTCTACAATTCCTAAAAACATCGCCCTTGGCTAGGTGCTCCCAGGGGTGCCTGTGGAAGAAATCTATTAGGAGAAATTCCCAGAAGCTGTAGAAAGATTTGGAGGGCAGCTGGCCCTGGACAGGACAACAAGCACGTGGCTCTTCCAGTGCGGTTATTAACTCGAAGGCCATCTTAAGCCTGTCATTCAATCTCCAGCTGTAAAGTGAGATGGAGCACCCGAAGCCTCTTACAGCTCTCACAATCTGTAAATCTCTAACCTCGCTGCCTTGCTCATTTCCTCTTCGGGGGCAGGGACCCGGCTGTTGAGCCCAACCATCTAATGAGAAGCAAGGCTTTGGGATTAAAATGCGTGTCCTGGGTTTCTCTGCAAGGCCCTCAGATCTGATTCCACCTTTTTTTTTTTTTTCATCTTCTTTATCCCAGAGCTGAGCTTTCAGAGGGCTGCGTGCTGGGCTCCATTGCCTCTGCTTTTGCTTGAGTTTAACCCTGGGAGGCACCGGCAGGAGATCGGACGGTGGGAGGAGGGAGGGAGAGGTCCAAGTTTCTACTCCCTGGCCATCGCCATCCTGCGGGCATCATGTCCTCTCGGGCCGCCAGAGGGTGGGGCTGCCCTTCTTACTTTGCACACTTCCGGTCAGGGGCCCAGTCCCGGCTCCCGCCCTGGGACTCGCCCTTGCTCTTCTTCTTAGGTCCAGCGCTGACAGTGGCTTCCGGCTCTTGCCACCTGCTGTGTGGGTGAGTCACCTCCTCTTCTTCCTGCTGGAATCTTTGCAAAGAGGACCAGCATGCGCATTCTCTCTCACCCTGTCCCTTTGGGGGCAAGTGTTTAGACATTTGGCCAAAGAGTGATTCTGAGAATTTCCAGCCGGAACTTTTGTTTTAATTTGTAGATTTACATTTATTTTATTTGAGAGGCAGAGAGAGAGAGAGAGAATCTTCCATTAGCTGATTTAGTTCCCAAATGCCCACAATAGCTGGGGCTGGACCAGGCTGAAACCAGGAACCGGGAACTCCATCTGGGTCTCCCACATGGGTGGCAGGGCCCCAAGCACTTGGGCCATCATCTGCTGCCCCCCCCACCCCTTCCCCTGGAGCAAATTAGCAGGAAGCTGGTTGGAAGCAGAGCTGGGTTTCAACCCCAGGTGCTCTGCTGGTGGGATGCAGGTGGTCAAGACAGCATCGTAACTGCTATGCCAAATGCCTGCCTCCTGCTGGAATTTTCAAAACTGATTTAGATACTTAGCAACAGGAATTTATTAAACAGGTGAGGAACTGCAGAGGGACCTGACATTAACTACCTTTACCTTGGATCTTCTCATGATCACGTCACAGGGTAAACAGGAAGTTTTAGCTAAATGCTGCAATCGCTCCGTGTAATTTCTTTAATTAGATGACTCTCCCTGGAAGGCAGACCTTACGTTTTCCAAGTACAAAAAACCCAGAGTATACAGTAGAGGACCCAGGACTCTGAAATGTGGTTGAGCAGCTGACAACGGCATCATTCAGAAACAGACTCTGCTAATGTGCCTGGGAAAGTAGTGGAAGATGGCCCAAGTCCTTGGGCCCCTGCCACCCACTGGGAGACGGATGGAGTCCCAGGCTCCTAGTTTTGGCCTGGCTCAACCCTGACTGTTGTGGCTGTTTGGGGATTGAACCAGTGGATAGAAGACTCTCTCTCTCTCTCTTTCTTTCTCAATTTCTCTCTTTCTTCTCTGTCACTGCTTTTCAGGTAAATAAATAAATCTTTTTCAAAAATAAACCTTTGACATGTTCATGGTAAATGTTCTCCCAAAGAAATTGGGTGGAACTCATCCTGGTCCAGCTCTATGTCCTTGGCACTGTGAGGACAAGGGACTCTGATGGAAGATTCCGGATACTGTTAGGAGGTTGTGCTAAGGCACGCAGAGCTCTCTTCTGGACTTGGAGTAACACGAGAAGTTGTAACTCGTTCTCCAAAGGACTAAGAGAAACCCGATTGCTCTGCTGGTCCAGGAAGAGGTGAATACGTCTCCCAGGCGGCTTTGAACTGAGAGGCGGAAGGAAAGGTTTCCGTGTGGAAGGGAGGCACCAGGAAAGCCGCCGAGGCGGGCAGTGGCTCTCTCCTTCCAAGACAAGCAAGGAACAGAGTTGCATGACGGAGATCAGGGTGGAGACCCGGCTGGAGGACAGACTGAGCAGGTCTGTACGTGCTGGGCCAAGGACTTCGTACGTCATCCTGCAAGCCAGCAGCTCAACGGTGTCTCCCAGAAAGATACGTTGCGTCCCGGCGTCTGTGGGGGACACTGCTTTGTCTCTGCAGACAGGAGCAAGTGCAGATGGCATCCTCGGAGTGCGCCCTGCTCCGGTAGGGCTGGTGTCCCTGTGGGCAGAGGAGAAGGCCATCGGGGACAAAGCTGGGAAGAGCGAGGCAGGATTCCACCACGAGTCTCGGAAAAGCCTGGTCCTAGCAACAGCTTGATTTTGGGCTTCCAGCCAAATATTCCAGGCATAAAGCTGTTGCTGTTTAAAGCCGCCTCACGTATCACACTTGGTTATGTGCTTACGTACGTACTTGTAGGGACCAAAGATTCTTATATAATCCTGGGAGGAAGTAGACCGAGTGGACAACAATCAGGGGTGCAGGCAGTTGCTCCGACCTAGAGACCTTGCCCTCTCTTTCACGGTCAAATGTCGCAAAGGGAGAGACCCTGTAGATGAAACCGGAGCCGTGAGCCTCCAACGGCAATTGACGCTGACAACTGATGATAGTCTTGCATGTCAGGAAAATTGCTTTGAGGAGGACCGACTAGGGGAGTCCAGTACACAGGGTGTGGGGTTAGCCAGGCGAGAGATGGCACAAAGGCAGATGGAGTAAAACAAGAAGAGAGGAGGGACTTGGGAGACCCAGCTTGGAAGTGAGGAGCCAGTTGCAAGGGGCACTTCACAGGCGGCGGCGGGAATGAGTGAGCCCCTGGAAACCCAGTGTCGGAAAACAGCAGTGCCGGGTTCTTGTGGATCTCAGTGTTGCTTGTGGCTGGCTGATGCAGGCTGGCCTCAGCCACATGACCCTGTTTCAGGCCTGGGCAGCAGGAAGACCCGTGCTTCTGGTTGAACATCTGCAGCCCGGAAGGATCGGTGTTGCTTCTGTCCCTCCTCCGGCAGGGCAGACGGGCGAGAGGACAAGTTCAAGCCCGTGCAGCCTCCACCGACGGGGCTCAGAGGGGTCTGTCGTCTGCCCCATTGGTTTCCGCTGGCCCAGGGAGGTCACATGATCACGTCCAAAGTCTGGAGGCGGGAAGTGCACACCTTGCATGTGGAAGTGGTGTGGATATAGGAGGGGTGAGGATTCCAGGCTAGTCATTCAGATGACAACAGTGGTCCCCCGACCCCAATTATCCATGCTTCCCAGACGCAACACTTGATCCCAGCCTCACTCAATCTCACAGCACTGGGCTGAAAACCAAGGTTTCAAAGTGTCTCCGTGTGAACTCAGAGACCTATGCTGATAGACGGGTTAGGGTCCCTGTATGTGCCCAACACAGAGTGCAGGGAGAAGACACACAGGACAGGGCCGGGCATCGTGGCGCAGAGGGGGAAGCTGCCGCTGGCCACTCCTGCATCCCGTCTGAGACTTGGCTGCTCCACTTCCATTCCAGTTCCCCACAAACGCACCTGGGAAAGCAGCAGGTGTTGGCCCAAGAACTTGAGTTCCTGCCGCCCTTGGGGTTCAGGCCCCTGGCTTCAGCACTTGTGGCCATTTGGGGAGTGAACCAGTGGGTGGGAGATTTCTCTTTATCACTCTGCCTTTCAAATAAATAAAGGAAGAAACCATACAACGAGAAGACAACACAACTAACATTTCTCTTAGAAAAAGGGGAGGAGGAAAGCCCTGTGGCCATTTGGAAATGTCACCCCGAGGGGAAGGTTCCTTCCTCACATCTGGGCTCTGCTCACTGAGAACGACTTCACTCATCACCCCTGCTTTTTAAAAAAAATATGCATTTATTTCCATTTCATTTGAAAAGCTGACACACACACACACACACACACACAGAGAGAGCAAGTGAGTGAACGAGTGTCCATCCACTGGTTCACGCTGTAAAAGCCTTCGAAAGCTCAGTCTGGGCCAGGTCAAAGCCAGGGGCCTAGAGTTCAATCCAGGTGTCCCACGTGGAGGGCAGCGACCCAAGTACTTGAGGCCTCACTGCTGCCTCCCAGGGAGCTCACGAGCAGGCAGGTGCAATTGGGGATGGAGCAGGGACTTGAACACAGGCACTGTGATGTGGAATGCAGCATCCCGAGCAGTGCCTTAACTGTGCCACCAAACACACCCCCCCCCTTCATCACCCTTGTTTTGTTAAAATTTATTAATTATTTGAGAGTCGGAGTTACAGAGAGAGAGAAGGAGGGAGAGGCAGAGAGAGGGGTCTTAGATCTGCTGGTTCACTCTCCAAATGGCCAGAATGGCCAGCACTGGGCCAGGCCAAAGCCAGGAGTCAGGAGCTTCTCCAGGGTCTCCCGCATGGGTGCAGGGGACCAAGCACTTGGACCATCTTCCACTGCTTTTCGCAGGCTATGAGTAGGGAGCTAGATGCCAAGTGGAGCAGCTGGCACTCAAACCAGCACCTGTATGGGATGCTGGCACTGCAGGCGGTGGCTTTACTCACCACACCACAGTGCTGGTCCCCCTACCCACCCCTCCCATCCATCATCACTCTTGGAAACACGCCTGTTTCGGTGGCAAATCTGTTTTCAAGACTGCTGCCTTCCCAGGAGAGGGTTAGGGACCCTTGCTTTCCATAAGTCTTGGTGTTTTTTCACGCAGACTGGCAGTTTCTTCGTATAGATCTTCAAACATGTACATGTAAGAATACTATGCCTTGCTTTTAACCCTTCTGAGAATGAGCTAGCCCAGGTCTGTAAGTTCGTTAGACACCTTGTCTACCTTTCAAGTGTTCCTGGATAACAATCTTACCAATTTCTTTACCACTGCATGTAAACAGTCGTCATTGGAGCTGGCACTGTGGAGTGGCAGGTAAAGCCACTGCCTGTGATGCCAGCACCCCATGTGGGTGCTGGTTCGTGTCCCAGCTGCTCCACTTCCAATCCAGCTCCCTGCTAGTGGCTTGAAACAAACAGTGGAAGATGACCTAAGTCCTTGGGCCTTTGTACTCATGTGGGAGACCCGAAAAAAGCTCCTGGCTCCTGGCTTCAGCCTGGCCCAGCTTTGGCCATTGCAGCCATCTGGGGAGCTAATCGGTAAATGAAAGCTCTCTCTCTCCATAACTCTGACTTTCAAATAAATGAATAACACTCATTCATGAACATGATCGGCTAGTGCTTGGCTGATCAGGCTGGACAGAACGAGGTATGGCTCTGACAACAGGTGGACAAGGCCTACTGTTGGCTGTGATTTGTGAAAATGAGGAAGAGCAGACAAGAGAGGCAAGAAGAAGAAGGGCTCAGGTCTGGGTACCTGATCTTGTGATGCTGCGGATATGGGAACTGATGGCTGCTGTCATGCGAATTGAGAAGGAGCTTCAGCATTTTGAGAATTGGAGCAAAGTCAACAACAAAACCACAGGCTGCGTGCAGATGCTCGGATCTCCTTTCAACACCGCAATCCTCAAACAGCGCTCACGAGTGTTTCCAAATACAGCCAAGGATGAGACTCCCCTAAGGGGATTCAGAAAGTAGAACCAGCCAGGAAGACCCTTCCCATGTCCTTTTCTCCTTAAATAAACGACAAAGGGGGAAGATCTTTGCTATCAGATCCCCACTAAGAGCCCCTGGAGAATGGGCTCATGCTGGGGCATCTCTTTGAAGAAAGCCGTGTTTATATACAAGGACATGACCTTGACGTAGTCTGTGGGCAAAGGACCTCAGGGTCACGGCCATATGTACCACGGAGAGCCCATTAGAAACAGCTATGGGACAACTCCAAGTCTGCAGAGGGTATTAACGGCGTCCCAAATCCCACGGAGCTGCTAGGAGCATGACCGTGCTTTTCTGTCTGATGCTGCTAAACTCCCCCCTCCCTGGCAGCTCCCCCCACCACGCCCCCGTCTACTGTTTAAAAAAGGGATTCTAAAGGCAGCCGGATGGCGCGGGTCCCAGCGTAACAAGCTCTCTTTGTTAGCTGCATCGAGAGAGTCCGGCTGAGCAGCCATCAGGAATCATTTCGTGATAATCTAGGTTGAGTTTTCTCTTTCCCAGCGGTGCCTGAGACTGGGAGAGGCAGCTGCACTGGTTTCAGGAGCCGGCGTGGGGGCACTGGGCCCGGCCTTATCTGTGTAGTCACATTTCTCCTACAGGGCTGTCTGCAGCAGGAAGGCAAACTCACAGCTTCGAATGCGTCTGAAGGCTTCATTGGATCTCAAACCCCATCGGTGGACCGATGCACGCTTTGGTTCCTTTTTCTTTTTTTCTTCTTCTCCTGTTTTTAAATAGCCTTTTCAGTTCAGTAGCGACTAATAGAATAATAGTGCATTTGGGCAAGGCAGAACGTGAGAAGTGAAGTTACACTGACAGGCAATCTTTTGTCTGGGGACCTAAAAGATAAGTGACAAAGCCGCTGGATGCAATGAAACCTCCTTAGCCAATAGCACAGCCCCAGGGCCAGGAGCCAACCTGGCTGAATTTCACTGACATTTCAGGACTGCATTTTTTTTAACAGAAGATTTATTCAGAGAGCAGAATTACAGAGAGAGAGAGAAAGAGAGAGAGTGTGAGAGAGAGAGATCTTCTATCTGCTTGTTCACTCCCCAGATGGCTGTAGTGGCCGGGGGTGGGCCAGGCTTGAAGCCAGGAGCCTGGAACTTCTTCCAAGTCTCCCACATGGGTGCAGGGGCCCAAGCACTTGGGCCATCTTCCAGTGCCTTCTCAGGCTAATATGCAGGGAGCTAGATTTTAAGTGGAGCAGCTAGGACTTGAACTTGTGTTCATTTGGGATGCAGGCACCACAGGTGGCGGCTTAACTCACTGCACCTGGCCCCTCAGGTGCTGAAAAACAGGCAAGTTCTGTGTCTCACATAGAGATGGCTTCTCTGGGCAGCTTGGGGGCAGCTTGGGGACCAGCATTGCCTTCTTTCAAAATGAGGAATGTGAAGTGGCCATCAGCGGTGTGGCGAGTGCAGTGGCTCAGCTCACTACGTGGTGCGACAGCCGGTTCAGAGCTGACTTGCAAGGCCTGTGGTGCTTTGGGTACGTGAACGAAGCTCTCTGTGTTTTGTATGTCCATTCCTATAATTAGGGAGGAGACTGTATAGCCAAGGCTTAGGATCCTTCTGTACACATTAGCCTAGGCACATGTAGGCTCTGACACTACTTCTCTTGTAGGGCCCCCACCTGGAGAAGCCCCTGGAAAATTCCCCCTTTTTTGGGCAGAGCTCCTGCCCCTTCCAAACCTCAGGTCTGAACAACAGGGCACTTGCCAGGCACCTCTGATGCGCTCTGCTCGCCTCTCCCAGCGAGGGTCGAGGCCAGGGAGCCCCTGATGTCAGGGGAAGGGGCTGCTCAGTTCAGCCCCGAACTTTCCCAGCCCTTCACAGGGACCAGGACCCAACTTCCGTGGGCTCCCCGCAATGGTGCTCACCATGCCATCTCGGCCTGGGTCTCCATCCACAGCTCCCGACTCTCGTGCCATCTTGAGCCTTAGCCCCACTCGGCCAAGGTCACGGGCCCTGGCCTTGTGCACCGGCCGCTCGGGTGGTCTCCCAGTGATGCCGTCTTGGCCGTTCTCTCAGCCCTGACAATAGACCCTGCTCCACTGGTCGGTGGACTGTCTCAGTTCCCCATAAAACCCACAAGGAACAAGAGGATGGCAGGAGTAGCAACCTTGAAAGAAGTCTTTACCGTGACTTTGATGTTGTAGAGATTCTTGGATTATAAAAGAAACTCCCAGAAGCTTAGTTTTTAATAAACATTCTTGAGTTCTTACGGTTGGAGAGGAGATCGTGGATGGAGAAAGGGTTTTTTTTTTTTTGTCCCCTGGGACTGGCATGCCTGCACTCTGTTGCTGATCTCAAAAAGGGCACAGGGCACAGGACAGATGGGATGTTCCATCTTCTTGAAAAACCACGGGAAATTGTGCATTCACATACGGCTGCAGAAGCCACGTTACAGGATGCCCTAAACATATCAACCACGCGTCTCTTTACCCAGAATCCTACAGCAAACATCTACCGAGTGTCCACTGTGGGTTGTGGACTTTCCTGGACACATGAGATACACTGAAGAAGAGGGACATTTCTCACTCCTCACTGGGCTTACACTCCAGCAGCTGGGCACAGGAGATTAGCGATGAATAGATAAACCATGGAATATGTTTGAGGGATTTGGACTGTGGGAAAAAAGCAGAACAGGTCAGCAGGATCAGGAAAGAGGAGGTAGCAAGGAGCAGGTTGCTACATCAATAGGGGCCCACAAAGACCTTTGTAATGGCTGCATAGTATTTCATTCGTTGATCTCACCGTCACTTGTTAACCAGTTTTGTTTACTATTACACTCACACAGAAAGCTTCACTGAATGGGTCTATCTACTTAAATTCCTGTCTGATTGTGTTCTTAGGATGGATTCCTGGAAGTTAAATTATCAAGTCAAATATTAAACACAGGTTGAAGCCTTACCTTATAGGAAATTGGAACCAATTTACACTTCTTCCACTTTTCACACTTTTTGTTCTTGCCAGTTTCATCATCAAAAAGGATAACCATCTTTGTGATGTATTCTACAGCACCGGCCTCCACAATTGAGGTGTTTAAAGAGCGTATCTAGGCCGGCGCTGTGACTCACTTGGCTAATCCTCCGCCTGCGGTGCCGCACCCCGGGTTCTAGTCCCGGTTGGGGCGCCGGGTAGTAGTCCTGGCTGCTCCTCTTCCAGTCCAGCTCTCTGCTGTGGCCCGGGAGGGCAGCAGAGGATGGCCCAAGTGCTTGGGTCCCTGCACCCGCATGGGAGACTAGGAGGAGGCACCCGGCTCCTGGCTTTGGATCGGTGCAGTGCCGGCCATGGCGGCCATTAGAGGAGTGAACCAACAGAAGGAAGACCTTTCTCTCTGTCTCTCTCTCTCTCTCACTGTCTATAACTCTGCCTGTAAAAGAAAAAGAAAGAAAGAAAGAAAGAAAGAAAGAAAGAAAGAAAGAAAGAAAGAAAGAAAGAAAGAAAGAAAGAAAGAACGTATCTACAGAGGCTCGAGTTTGCACTGGAAGCCGGGTCACTGAGCCTGCTGGGATCCTGCATTTGTTGGCGAGTGTAGACCGCCCATGCCAGCACTTGTACGGTGCCCTTGCCTGCAGATGGAACCGGGGCGGGACAGAAAGCCACCCTGAGTCACAGCCAGCAGGGGCGGGTGTGGACTGGCACAAGCCGGCAGCCACGGTCACTCGTGGTCCAGCACATAGCCTGACCCACTTACAGTTTTTTCTCCTGATTCTCAAACTCCTTGCCCTTCTGGCTCCCAACCAGCACCGGAACACAAGGGCCTCAGTGCAGGCTGCGGTAGACGCCCCTGTGCAGGAGTCCCACCAGCCCGGCACTCCCAGGTCTTACCACAAGGCTGCTCTCTCTTTGGTTTTACCCTCATTTGGGGGCTGCAGTGGGCTCTGGGGTAACAGGATATCTCCTCCTCCAGGGTAAGAGGCCTGGCTTGATGGGTTCGCCGTCCCACCGACCGGCCTGCTGTCCTCAGGGTGCACCTGCTAGAGTGAATCTTTTGTGTTCAGCCCAAGCCCTGGCAGTGTAAGGGACACATTTCTTGTTACCTGGAGCCTGCTCTCTTCCGCAGCGATCAGGGGTGAGGGACAGATTTGTCTAGGGGGAGGGGTGGCTCAGAACGGCCTAGTCACTGTTGAGCATGCTACTGTCATTAAGAGTGGAGGGTAGACCAGATGGTCGTATTCAGGGTGCAGTGGAGGAAAAGGAAGACAGGTTCAGCAAGGAAAACCTAAAAGGGCACCACTTCCAACCGGCCTTTAATCTACGTGTGAACATACGTGTGTATGTATGAGGGGTCCATAGCGCATCCCGTCACAGCCTGCACCTACTGCTGTTCGCTTCGATTGAAAAGCCAGCAGTAGCAGACAGTGCGTATCACACCGGGTGTCAGATCAATGATTCCCCTCCCAGTAGTCACACTTCTAGAGGCCAGCAGCCAAAGGCCTCCTCAACGTCTCGACATTGTGACAACCCAGAGGCACTGAAGGAGTTGTGAGCTTGGAAGCACCGGGGAGGCCATGGGTGATGGCTCAAGTCCTTGGGCCTCTGCCACCCAAGTGGGAGACCCGGATGGCGCTCTTGGCTCCTGGCTTTGGCCTGGCCCAACCCTGGATGTTGTAGGCACTTGGGAGTGAACCAGCAAGTGGAACATCTCTCTGTTTCTCCATCTCTATCTATTGCTCTTCCTCTCATAATTAAAAAAAAAATGAAAATAAGTAAAATAAAACAGATTGTTCCTGAGAGAGTGCCCTGGCGGGTAAAGCAGCCTCACCTGCAGGCAGGGCCCACGACGGAGGTGAAAGTGGCTGCTTCCGGGTCTTCCTGGCCATCAGAGCGTGTTCACTCAACATTCTTCCAAGAATGTTCTAGAACAAAAGAAAAACCCCATCCCCTGCGAAGGTCAAGAAGCCCGAATCTGGCTGTTTTCATCAGTTCGTTCCTAATGCCGGGCACTAATTGTGTGCTGGTGGCCACGACAGCTCCTAGTAGCTGTGCTCAGGAAGCGACCCCTGAACCTGGCGGCTGTCGCCGGGCAGAGGTGGCCCCAGGAGGCGGGCAAGGGCTCAGGGGTTTGGAGCCCGCATCCCTGGATCGCTATCTTTTTCCGGCACCAGCATCTCTCCCAGGGAGCAGGCTGGTGTTTGGGGTGTGGATTCTTTTTGGAAGAAGGAGGAGACAAGATGTTAGCAGGTTATGAACCTGGGTTGCCTAGACTCAGTACTCCTAGGTATTGGAATATTAGTATTTGTTAAAGCACAGATATTAGTGCCCCAACCCCGCACTCCCCAAAGTGCTGAGTCAGACACAACCTCCAGCGCTGAGTCAGAGGACTTTTTGGGGTTTTTTATTTGTTTGTTTTTATTTGAGAGTCTCCCATCTGCTGGTTCATTCCTCAAATGCCTACTACAGCTAGGGCTGGGTCAAGCCAAAGCTGGGAGCCCAGAGCTCAACCCAGGTCTCCCAGGTGGGTGACAGGGACTTAACAACTTGGGCCATCACCGCTGCCTCTCTGGGTCAGCCTTAGCAGGAAGCTGGAGTCAGGAGCCGCAGCCAGGTACAGAACCCAGGCGCTGTAATGTGGGACGCCACAGGTGTAACTGCCGGGCCAAACACCTGCTCCTGGCTTCGTGTTTTAATGAGCATTTTGTGTTTTTTAGACACAGTTGCATCCAAAGCCACTGATTTATATCAATGTAGTTTACATTTTTTAAAGATATTTTTTACTTACTTGAAAGCCAGAGTTAGAGAGAGAGAGAGAGAGAGAGAGAGAGAGAGAGAGAGAGAATCTTTACCCATTGGTTTATTCCCCAAATGGCCACAGCAGCCAGGGATGGACCAGACCAGAGCCAGGAGCCTGGAACTCCATGCAGGTCTCCCATGTGGGTACAGGGCCCCAAGCACTGTGCCACTTTCTGCTGCTTTCCAAGGCACATTAGCAGGGAGCTGGGTCAGAAGTGAAGCAGCCAGGACTCGAACCAGCACCCATATGGGATGCCGTCATCACAAGCTTAAACTACTGCACCACAACGCCTGCCCCTCATTTAGGCTTTATTTGGGATGCACCGTCTGCTTTACTAATTGGAACCTGGGCCTATGGACAGACTATGCACTTGGAAACAAGGCAAACCCGGCCTCAACTCTCAGCTCCAGCAGTGATCAAAGGTTAAGACTTCTGACTAGTTGTCGAACTTGCTCGAACCTCAATTTTCCATTGTGCAGAATACGACGATTATAGCTCTCAGACCACAGGAGCACCGGGAAGTCCGTGAGAAAGTCCAAGCACCGCAGAAAACACACAGTGCATATTAACACGCAGCTGCTATCCAATAACATTTGCTAAGCAAAAGAGAAAAAAAATCTTCCAAGATGTTTTCCAGGGGCTACTGGTGTGGTGCCCTAGATTAAGCTACTGTTGGGGATGCGTGCATTCCGTACCAGAGTGCTGGTTCTAATCCCAGTTGCTTCTTTTCTGATCCAACTCCCTGATAATGTGCCTAAAAAGGCAGCAGCGATGGCTCAAGTCCTTGGGCTCCTGCCACCCACGTGGGAGACCTGGATGGAGCTCCTGGCTCCTGGCTTCAGCCTGGCCCAGCCCTGGCTGTTGCAAGCATTTGGGGAGTAAACTGGTGGATGGAAAATCCTCTCTCTCTCTCTCTCTCTCTCTCTTTCTCTCTCTCTCTCTCTTTCTCTCTCTCTCTGGCAGATGGAAGATATTCTCTCTCTTTCTCTTTCAAATAAATGAATCTTAAAAACACTTTTTTTTCAGATGGAAGGAAGAGGGGAAGAAAGGAGGGGAGGGAGAGGGAGGGGGACGCTGGGACGTGGGTGAAGTCTCTACCGCCACGGGTCTCTGCGTGATGTGAGACCCCTGGCTGGGTGGAGCTTACCCTTGCCCTACAGATGCACCTGTGAGGCTTCAGCACCCTGAGCCCACAGGCCAAGGGCCTCCTCCTGGCAGGTTTCCTGTCCTGGGTTCCCTAAACCTCAGCATGTGCATGTGGCAAGAGATGTCTCAGTGCTCACAACCCCTGGCCAAATAAACCAAGTCCCAGTGACCGTGCTCCCCCGGTGTGACATCTGAAAAAAAAAAAAAAAAAAAAAAAAAAACAAGAGAGAGAGAGAGAGCGCTACAAAACCTGTCTGCCCTTCGTGGTGACAGAAGCCCTGATTCGTCCTGATTCTCCTCTTCTTGTCTCGCTGGTTCTCTAGCAGGCCTGGCGACTTGCTTTGTTTTGAATGTCAAGTTCGATGCCAGGCTGAGATATGGCACCAGGACAAGCCCGTTAAACTTGACTCTGTGTGTGTTGCAGGAAACTCCGCCATGCCGTGGCTGAATTAGGGCAGAACGCCCCGACCGCTGCCCCTGCACACTTTCTCCAAGACGGCATTCGCAGACCGTGCAGCGCGCAGGAGTTGAAACCAACCCACCTGATGCAATCCAGGATTCCAGCTTGTCGCTCCCCCTCTTCGTGGAGGAACGACACAGGACCCTGCGCTGTTCTTTTGTCTGCTCGGCCCTCCCCGGGTTTGCTGCTGGTTCTTCCCGGGTTGGCTACTATCCCTTCCACCTCCGTGGAAGGGCAGTTCCCCCTGGCCGCATTCCCCACTTCCGCAGGGGAGCGGCACACCGCCGGCCGGCTCTCTGGGGGCTGCACAGGTGTTCCTTCAGATAGATGTTCCCCTTAGATGTTCCCGGTGCATGCCGTCTCTCTCCTCCTTTATAGTCCTCCTCCGCCAATCCCAACTCGGCTGCCCACACGCCGAGTACGCTGCTCTCCTCCAATCAGGAGCAAGTCCTACAGTTAATTGGTTGAACTGGAGGCAGCTGTGCGGAAGCTGTTTGCTTCTCTCCCAGCGCCATATTGTGGGAGAGCAGATGCATAGAATAAGTCTTAATTCCAGTAACTCAGTCTAGTCCGGGTTGCTCCCCACAGGAGAGCAGATGCATAGAATAAGTCTTAATTCCAGTAACTTAGTCCAGTCCGGGCTGCTCCCCACACCAGCTCTTTTCTGATTCATTGGAGCAGCAATGAAAAAATAAGCAGCTGACACCCACCCCTGGGTCACAGGGAGTCCGGGCTAAGAAAGTGGCCTTGGGAGGAATTTTCCTGCCTTGTCTTTGGTGAGCTGGGCGATCGCAGCTCCTGGGGGAAGGGAGGAATCCTTGACAGATCATTCAGGGGTTTTCAGCTTCGTGGGAAACCTGCCTGGGGCTGCAAGAAACAGAGGGATCATGAAAAGGCTGTTACCTGCATGAGTTAAATTTGCCAGAAACGGCTTCTTGGAAAAACTCGCTGTTTGGCTGTCCTGGCCCTGTTGGACATCTGACTTGCATTTTTTTTTGACAGGCAGAGTGGACAGTGAGAGAGAGAGACAGAGAGAGAAAGGTCTTCCTTTGCCGTTGGTTCACCCTCCAATGGCCGCCGCGGCCGGCGCGCTGTGGCCGGCGCACCGCACTGATCCGATGGCAGGAGCCAGGTGCTTCTGCTGGTCTCCCATGGGGGGTGCAGGGCCCAAGGACTTGGGCCATCCTCCACTGCACTCCCTGGCCACAGCAGAGAGCTGGCCTGGAAGAGGGGCAACCGGGACAGAATCCGGCGCCCCGACTGGGACTAGAACCCGGTGTGCCAGCGCTGCAAGGCGGAGGATTAGCCTAGTGAGCCATGGCACCGGCCCTGACTTGCATTTTAAGAGATCATTTCAGAGAAATATAGTTCAGGACTTGAAGGAGAAACAGGGTTTGGGCGTTCAGGTATGTGTGTGTGTGCGTGTGTGTACGGTTGGAATAACAGCACACTCCATTCTGGATTTCGTGATCTGCATTAGACGTAAGCTTGGTTTAAAGAGGGAATTTGGGGACCAGCACTGCAGGTTAAGCCACCCCTCGTCACACCGGCATCCCATGTTGGAGCACCAGTTCGAGTCTTGGCTGCTCTGCTTCCTGGTAACATGTTAGTTACTGGGGAAGACAGCAGGTGGTGGTGGCCCAAGGGCTTGGGTCCCTGCCACCCATGTAGGAGACCAGGACGGAGTTTCTGGCTCCTGGCTTCAGTATGGCCCAGCCCCAGCAGTTGTAGCCACTGGGAGAGTGAACCAGCAGATGGAAGAATTCTCTCTCTGTTTTTCCCCCTCTCTCTGTTACTCTCCCTTTCAAATAAATAAATAAATAAATAAATTCTAACTCTTTTTTTAAAGAAGACAATTTCTCAGGCTGTCCTGTAGGGTTGCATTCCCCCTCTTCAGAAACCTGTTTGCTATTCATGGAATCTTAGCTGCAAACCCAGGTGAATTCCCCCTCGTGACCCTCTGTGCTTTTCTTCCTGGCAGATCAGAACCCATCATTGTTTTATTTGTTCCCTTTCATTGTTTCCCCATTGTAGAATCCAAGCATACCCCGCTGAGAAGAGGAGCTGCCGGGGTCGGCGTGGTGGTGTGGCAGATAAAGCCGTCACCTGTATGGGTGCCGGTTCGAGTCCCAGCTGTTCCACTTCTGATCCAGCTCCCTGCTAAGGCACCTGGGAAGGCAGCAGAGGATGGCCCAAGTGCTTGGGGCCCTGCTCCAAGGTGGGAGACCTGGATGAAGCTCCTGGTTCCTGGCTTCAGGCTGGCTCAGACTTAGCTGATGCAGCCATTTAAGGAGTAAGCCAATACATAAATAAATATTAGAAAGAGAAGAAAATAGAGACTATAGCCACAGCCCTGCATGTAGCATTATCCCTGTAGCTTAGCAGAGTACCTGCTACCTATGCCAATGAGCAATCACCAATTAACTGTTGGTTCAAAACGGGGCCAACTCGTCGGGGCGAACATAAAAGAAGTGCCTCTATAACAACACATTGAACTCTTTCCATAGAAATCATTTTATTTATCTGCATTCTATTTTAAAGGCAGAGAGACACAGAGAGGTGGATCTCTCCTCTACTGGTTTACTTCCCAAATGCTCACAACAGCCAGGGCTGGGCCAGCCCAAGGCGAGGAGCCTGGAACTCCATCCAGGTCTCTCATAGGGGTGACAGGGACCCGGGTGCCTGAGCCAGCCCCTTCTGCCTCCCAGCGTGTGCATTAGCAGGAAGCTGGATCAGAAGCAGAGCTGAACTGGAACCAGGCACTCTGATACGGGATACAGGAGTTCTGGCTGGCATCTTAACTGCTGGGCCAAATGCCCACTCCTATGCTGAACTAGAAAGGAAGAGAAAAGGAAAAGATACCAGGTAGATCCATTTCTGGGATGGAGATCAGATCGACTCTCCGATGCTAGGTAAGACATGGGCGGAAGGCATTTATTTCAGTCTGCTGATCTAGGCTGTAGCAATAGATGTGGGAGTGAAAACTCTCATGTTGTTTGTTGGGGGGTGGAGAGATGCATGCCGTGTTACAGAAAAATCTGGGGAGCGTGGCGCTGAGCCTGTGCCACACTGGTCCCACGTGGGGGCAGTACGTGGTCAGGACGTAGGCGGTATGGTGTGGCTGCTGCACGCAATCGCCCCATGCAACACAGCCATGGAGTCTCTGTTAGGGAAAGGGGTCTGGTGTACACGGTGCGGGCCCCTTCCTGTCCTAGCATAGAGTGAGCCCCGGGCCAGCAGGCATAACCTGACCTCATGATACTCCTCACGGAAAAGGAGGACCGGCCATCCGTCATGACCCCCGTGGTGTGGACCAGGCGGTCCATCCCGTATCAGAACTACTCTCCAGGACAAGGCGCAGAGGCCGGTGCTGCCTGCTTGTGTCCCGGAGGAAGAGCACGGAGAGTCGGTGCTTCTGCCCAGGTTCTCCTCAAGACCACACGAGGGTGGTTTGACGCCACGGAGTTGACTTGGGATCAGAATCTAGGACAGGAAGAGTTGCTCCCATCTACCTGGTGTGAGGCGGCTTGGGATGGGAGGACCCCCAGGATTGGATTACAAAGGAAAAGAGCAACCCTAAGGCCATGTCTCCAGTGTTTGTTCGGACCTCCTTCCTGCTTTGAAATTTTTGCGGTTCTACCTGGTGACCTGTGTTCTGATTCCTGATCCACCATCCTGGAACTGCGTGCTGAGGTGAGCATGAAACCTTGCATCTATTTTTTTTATTATTTCTACATTTTATTTATTTATTTGAGAGGCAGAGTTGCAGACAGAGAAGGAGAGACAGAGCAAAAGTTTTCCATCTGCTGGTTCACTCCCCGAATGGCCACAATGGCCAGAGCTGGGCCCATCCAAAGCCAGGAGCCAGGAGCTTTTTCTGGGTCTCCCATGCAGATGCAGGGACTTGGCACTTGGGCCATCTTCCACTACTTTCCCAGGCCATAGGCAGAGAGTTGGATCAGAAAAGGAGCAGCTGGGACTCGAACCGGCATCCATACTGGATGGCGGCCACACAGGTGGAGGCTTAGCCCACTGTGCCATAGCAATGGCCCTGAAATGAAGCATCTAACTCCTGATCCTCCATCCTGGGGCTCAGTGTGCAGAAGCGAGCTTGAAACCAGCGTCTGGAGGCAGTGCACATGGTTAGGGGAGTCCTTTGTTTGCTCATCTGTGTAGTGGGTGCAGTGGATCCCAGTTTCCGGCTCTCTCATGGGGCTCAGATGCAGACGGTGGGAGCAAAAGCCCTTTGAAAAGTATTGTGTCTCGCATTGCTTGATGGAAGGTTCTCTTTCCTTCCGTCGACATTTTCTAAGTTAATTGAAGGAAAAAAAAATCACTCAATTTCCACTTCTTCTTCTTGCAGGAAATGAAAGGTTTTCAATTTGGGAGAAAAAAAAAAAAAAAAAAACAACCCTGACTTTCTCAATCCCTTTTTCTGTGCATTTTCTGACTAGAGCTGGTTTCCCCACTTCAGGCGCTCTGACAGCTAATTGGGTTTAAAGAAGGGAAAGGGAGATGTGTCGAAATTTGCCTGGACCCCAGGTTCATTACCAGGCTCTCTTTAAAAAAAAAAAAAACCTCCGACAAAGACCAAGCCTCAAGTGCCTCTTTCAAATCATCAAAAGCTAGGACCCATTTGGCTAATGGTGTGAGCTTTGGTTTCAGATTCTCTGTTAATACTCTAAGCACTTAACCAGAGCCAGTGTTCACTCGCGCTTGCGGTTTCCAGGAGAGAGCGGCCCACCTGACTCCCAGCCCCCGTCTGCGGGCTGATAAAGCCGTCTGCGTCGCTAAGCTCCCCTAAGAGCTCGGTGTCAGTGGCTCCCGCGGAACCCTGCATGTTGTTTTAACACGACCGCTCTGTCTACGAGGTTTCCAGGCGCACTAAGCCTGGGGGTGGGGTGGGGGGTGCTATTTAAACAGGGTAAGGGGGCGGGTATCGTGAAAGTGCCTTTTTAGTTGGCAACTTAATAATCTCTCTCCTGTTCAAATATTATTTACACCGCAGTACATCTGATACTCTCGGAAACTCAAACAAGGCATTCAGGCACCAGGGAGTGAGTTGGGAGAAGCTGGGTGGAAGCCCCAGAGGTCACGGGCTCATTTCCTCATCTACGAGGGGCCTCCAGGAAGTTCACGGGAAATTCATGTTCTGAAAAAAAAAAACAAAAAACAAAAAACAAACAAAAAAAAAAAAAACAAAAAAAAACCTATGCATGGGTCACAAAAATTCTTTGCAGCAAAATGCACTCATTTTTAAAATTCCCTTTTCCCACAAACTCTGACATGCCCTGGCATGGGAAGATGTCCCTTCCCATGTCTTTTATTTATTTTTTTAAGGTTTATTTATTTATTTATTTGAGAGGCAGAGTTACAGACAGAGAGAGGGAGAGGCAGAGAGAGAGGTCTTCCATCTGCTGGTTCACTACCTAAATGGCTGCAATGGCCAGAGCCGGGCCAATTGGAAGCCAGGAGCCAGGTGGGTACAGGGACCCAAGGACTTCGGCCATCTTCAGCTCTACTGTTTCCCCAGGCCATAGCAGGGAGCTGGATTAGAAGTGGAGCAGCCAGGGGCCGGCGCCGCGGCTCAGTAGGCTAATCCTCCGCCTTGCGGCGCTGGCACACCGGGTTCTAGTCCCGGTCGGGGAGCTGGATTCTGTCCTGGTTGCCCCTCTTCCAGGCCAGCTCTCTGCTGTGGCCAGGGAGTGCAGTGGAGGATGGCCCAAATGCTTGGGCCCTGCACCCCATGGGAGACCAGGAGAGGTACCTGGCTCCTGCCATCGGATCAATGCGCTGCGCCGGCCGCAGTGCACCGGCCATGGCGGCCATTGGAGGGTGAACCAGCGGCAAAAGGAAGACCTTTCTCTCTCTCTCTCTCTCTCTCACTGTCCACTCTGCCTGTCAAAAAAAAAAAAAAAAAAAAAAAAAAAAAAAAAAAAAAAAAGTGGAGCAGCCAGGATTGAACCAGCGCCCATATGGGATGCCGATGCTGCAGGCCGAGGCTTAACCAACCATACCACAGCGCCGTCCCCATCTTCCCACTTTTTTTGTAGGTCCTACTTAAGAGACAGTGAGGAATTTTGCTTGTTGATAAATGGGAAAATGAGCCACATGCTATTGCATTTACTAATTAAGACTGAATGTATAAAGGGCTGTTTCTGCACAATGCATTCTTTCCTCTCTATCTGCTGCTCTGGGTGTAGGGAGCTGGAGTTCTCATCTCTCAGGATGCCCACATCTCATATCTGTGTGTCTGGGTTGAGCCCTGGCTCCACTTCTAATTCAACTTCCTGCTGATACACTCCCTAGGAGGCAGCAGGCTCAAATGCTGGGCTGCCTGCCACCCATGTGGGAGACCTGCATGGGATTCTGGGCTCCTGACTTTGGTATGGCCCAGCCTGGCTGTTGTGGGCATTTGGGGAAGTGGACCAGTGGCTGAAGCTCCGTCTGTGTCTCTGCCACCCAAACAAAAATGAAAATATATAAATAAGCTAGAATAACGTGGGACACAGAGGAACTCAGAAAATCTCTTGTCCCTGAAGTCCCAGAAACACCCATGGGAGGGAGAGCCACAGCTCTTCAGGGACCTGACCTGCCCAGACTGGAAGCCAGCAGCTCTAACGCTGGTGGTACAGTCCCCACCTGGCCTCCCTCCTGTTCTGCCAGTTGTCACACCTGTCTCCAAAACAGGTGTTCCTTCTTCTTATTCCCCCTGTGAAGTGTTCATCCTCCAACACATAGAGGCTCCTAATATTTTTGCTGCTTTTTAAAATGGTTTATTGTCTTTATTTAAAAGGCAGAGAGAGAGAGAGAGAGAGAGAGATATCTTCCATTTGCTAGTTCACTCCCAGAATGGCCGCACAGCTGGGGCTGGGCCAGGATGAAGCCAGGAGCCAGGGGCTTCTTCCAGGTCTTCCACATGGGTGCAGGGGCCTAAACACTTGGACCATCTTCTGCTGCATTCCCAGGTGCATTAGCAGGGAGCTGGATTGGAAGTGGAGCAGCCAGGACTTGAACCATCACGCCTATGGGATGCTGGCATTGCATGCTATGGCTTAACCCTCTGTGCCACAATGCCGGTCCCTAGTGGATGACTTTAAAATGTCACCAGTTATGGAAGAAAGCAGGTTGTTGTAACAAGGGCGGAGTATCATTTTAGACTCATCATTGATATGGTCTGATAGATGCCCCAATTATTGTGAACTTGAAAACAAATTTCCCACCACTCTCATATCTATCCAGTGGTAGAAACATACATTTTGTCCAGTCTTACTTAAGCTGTCCATTTTCTACCTCTGGTTTCCGGCGTTTAACACGGGAGTAACAGGTCCAGGGCCCCCTCCACCTGTGGGTGCTTTGCAAAGTCTACCTATCTGGTGTTACTTTGGCCATGTCTCTGGTGATGAGGGTGTGTGGGGAGGAGAAGTGGGGGAGGAGACAGGGCTGTGACCCAGAAAGCAGACCACCCGCCTCTGGCTTGGGGTTCCCAAAACCTTGGATCCGGCTGTGCGCAAGCACCCCTTGACTGTCCAGTGAGGATGACGGGGTCACACAGTGCTCTCCCTCTTGGAAGCCAGTGTTACCACGGGTGCAGAGACTCCTGATGCAAGGCTGCATAGGTCATGCTTTTGGTTTAAAGCAAACCCACCAGGGCCGGCGCTGCGGTGTAGCGGGTAAAGCCGCCGCCTGCAGTGCCGGCATCCCATGTGGGCACCGGTTCATATGGCTGCCCTACTTCCGATCCAGCTCTCTGCTATGGCCTGGGAAAGCAGCAGAAGATGGCCCAAGTCCTTGGACCCCCGCACCCATGTGGGAGACCTGGAGGAAGCTCCTAGTTCCTGGCTTCAGATCAGTCTGAAGCTCCAGCCGTTGTGGCCAATTGGGGAGTGAACAGTGGATGGAAGACCTCTCTCTCTCTCTCTCTCTCTAACTCTGTCTTTCAAATAAATAAGTAAATCTTAAAAAAAAAAAAAAAAGCAAACCCAGCACCCAGTGGTGTGGCCACTGGGATCTGGCACCCCTACCATGACAGCCACTGGGGTGGTGGACAGCTGTCTCACGGCCAGGGACAGGCCACTGTGGCCACCCTTCAGAGCTGAGCCACTATCATGTGACCCTCTGGCCAAAGCAAACAAACACCCCCCACCATTTTCACAAGCTCGGTGGGCCTGACGCTACAACAGGAAAGGGGTGTGGGCCTGGACACCCCCTGGACTGCCTACCTGGTCCCTGCCTTCCTCCACTCCTCAGGACATTCTCTTAGCCCTGAGATGTGAAGGGACTCGCCCAAGGCCCTAGGCAGCTGGGAACCGGGCTTCCTGGTCCCTCTAGAGCCCCTGTAGTGCGGATGCCAAGTCCTCGTGGCCCCAACGTCATCACGGAGAAGCCGGGATTAACGCTGAATTGGGCGGGAGAGGAAAAGCAGGAAAAAGGGTGATTTTTTTAGTCCTTGGCACCTGGCAGGGCCTCCAGCGATGGCTGGTAGCCTCTGAAGAGCCCCTCCTAGCTCCTGGCACGGGAACTTGCCCCACCCACGTGGAAGGCGTTCCATCCTGGCGCTTGGGGGCAGCAGAGCAAGCGTGACAATCACCCCCAGCTCCGTTTTCTAGCTTCTGAGTCATGGACAAGGCAGCCCTTGGTCCTGTGTGCTTCTCTGGGCTCCCTCCTAGGGGGCCCTGGCCACCCACCCCCACCCCGGGCTCAGCCTGGCCCCAGGGCATCTCCTGCCCTCGGAACATGCCATTCCTACTCTTTGCCAGGAAGAGCAGCTCCCCCTGTGGGGCCCGTTGCTGGAGGCTACGCAGGGACCCAGAGCAGCGCCTACGTCAGAGGATGGCAGGCCAGACTGGAGGCTCAGGGCCGCTGGCTGCCTCTGTCTCCTACCCCCTTGAACTTCAGTGGCTGCTGACCAGGAGGCATTCCACTCTGCTTGGAGCGCCTGCCTCGCGCCCCAGAGCAGCTACTGGAGTCTTTTGTTTTGCGTCCTTCCAGCCCATTCGGTGTCCTGAGCATGCAAATGGACCCGACAGGGCCCAGGCTGGGGGTGGCATGGAAGGGCACGTGACAGGCTCAGTGCCTCCGCCCCCTCCAGGGGAGCACCCTTGTAGGTGCAGCACACACGGAGAGGCAGCTTTTCAGCACTGAGATGCAGTAGACCGGCATCCTGTGAGTAGGTTACAAATTCCAGCCTGGTGAACTCACTGTCCTGGCAGTTCCCCTTGGCTATGAAACTTGTTTTGCCCTCATTCGGGCCAACAACTGGAGCTCTAAGTCGGATCAGCGTCACTTTCCGTTGGATCTGTTTCCCAGGTCCCAGGTCGGGCATCAGCAAGGCACAAAGTCTTTTTTAGGATTTGCCTCCAGTGACCCGACGCTGCCAGCGAGGAGCTGCGCCCACTGCCCCTAAATCCCTAAGTCTGGTCCAGCAGTCTTGGTCCAGCGACAAAATTTCAGCTCCAGGTGCTTCTCCCTCCGGACCTGGGAGGCAGCAGGTGATGGCTCAAGAACCCAGTCCCCTGCCACCCAGGTGGGAGACCGGGATGGAGTTCCTGGGCCCTTGGCTTTAGCCTGGTCCAGACCTGGCATTGCGGGGACTGGTAAAGCATTGCCAGGAGCCTGGGTAAAGACTGATGAGGAGGGGCAGGTGCTGTGGCGTAGCAGGTAAAGCCATAACCTGCAGTGCCAGCACCCCATACCCATATGGGCACTGGTTTGAGTCCTGGCTGCCTCACTTCCCATCCAGCCCTCTACTATGGCCTGGGAAAGCAGTAGAAGATGGCCCAAGTCCTTGGGCCCCTGCACCTGCGTGGAAGACCTGGAAGAAGCTCCTGGCTCCTGGCTTCGGATTGGCGCAGGTCCAGCCGTTGCAGCCAGTTGGGGAGTGAACTATTGGATGGAAGACCTCTTTCTCTCTCTCTCTCTCTCTCTCTCTCTCTGCCTCTCCTTCTCTCTCTGTGTAACTCTGACTTTCAAATAAATAAATAAATCTTTAAAAAAAAGACTGATGAGGAAAAGTGAAGATTCTACCAACACTGCAGAATCCTGAGGTTGAGGGAGATGTTGGACTCCTGTCTGCGACACTGAGACTTACAGCAAATGTTTTTTTTTTTTTTTTTTTTTACTAGAAGAAGAGGGAACCTGAGCAGCCGAGAAGTCAGGAGAACATATGACTTCAAGAGAGAGGAAACACACACCTCTGTACTGAACGTACAGAGCGGAGGGCAGAGACCCACGGCCAACTGATAGGGGGCCTTCGGGAGCAAGACAGGGTCCCTGCTGGGGCTGCTGCCCGGCCCGGCCCAGCCTGGGTCATAAGCCCCAGGTTCCCGGAACCTTTGATTGACAGCCTTCACATTTTCAGTTCACCGGGAAAAGCAGGGACTTTTCTAAAGTTGTGATACCAATGATCTTTCTAAACTGTTTTTATTTGTATTGATTTAGTCCAGGGGTGGAGGGGCAGAGAGGGAGAGATGGAGGGAGAGCGCCCATGACCTGGCTGGCTTCCCACAATACCTGTAGCTGCCCCTGGCCAGGGCTGAGGCTGGGAGTCAGGATCTAGGCAATCAAGCCAGGTCTCTCACGTGGATGGCAGGGACCCAAATGCTTGAGCCACCACTGCTGCTTTCCAGGGCCTGCCTTAGTGGGACGCTGGACTCAAGAACCTGACCCGGGTATCAGACCCAGGCGATTCGAGATGAGATGGGGGGTGGTATCTTTAGGCCAAACAGTGCCCAACAAAAATTGTCTTGTCTTTAAAAAGATTTCTTTGAAAGGCAAAGTTAAAGAGAGAGGACACAGATCTTCCATCTGCTGGTTCGCTTTCACTCCCCAAATGTCCACAATAGCCAGGGTTGGGCCAGGATGAAGCCAGAAACCTGAAACTCCATCCAGGTCTCCCATGGGGGTGCAGGGGTCCAAGCGCTTGAGCCATCTTCTGCTGCTTTCCCAGGTGCATTAGCAGGGAGCTGGACTGGAAGTGGAGCGGCTGGGACTCGAACCAGCGCTCATATGGGATGCTGGCATCACACTTAACACACTTCTCCATAGCGACACTGGCCCCAGCAACTCTCTGATAACAGAAGACAACTCTTTCAACTGAGTCCCATAGAACCCATTAAGAAGATTTTGGTGAATTCTCCAGTAAACGTGACACCAAGTGGAAGATTTCCAATGTGCCATTTGTTGAGTAATGCACACACTGACTGTGGAAAAATGAAATCAAAGGATAAGTTTTCTTTGGTACAAAGAAAGTTTTGTAATCTTTGCCTGTTTTTTTCACAATGCACATTTCA
Source organism: Oryctolagus cuniculus (assembly GCF_964237555.1). Taxonomy (NCBI): domain Eukaryota; kingdom Metazoa; phylum Chordata; class Mammalia; order Lagomorpha; family Leporidae; genus Oryctolagus; species Oryctolagus cuniculus. Next base: position 98,743,191 of record NC_091444.1, on the reverse strand, counting down.
CACTCACGCTTTTTGAACAGTTCTTGTATGCATGGTGCAAAACATTTTGTTTTATACCAAAAGAAACATGTCTTTTAATGACATTTCCCAGGAGTTTTTTAAAACTGTGTGTGTGCGTGGCCACGCTTCCCGCTAGTTATTCTCAGACCATGTGTGACAGTAATGATTAGGCAGTCGTGTTGGTCGGTTTTTGGCTTAGTGAATGACTTTGCTAGAGTGTAAATCCACGAGAGAGAGGGCTATGGGTTCATCATTGATGTCACATCCTCACCATCCTCACCATCATCATCCTCACTGCCATCATCCTCACATCTGGCCCGGTGGCCTCAGACAGAGCAGGTGGAGGGATCAGCACCTTCGCTTCACTTCTTCAACAAATACCGTAGCGCGGTCTCTGCCTGTTCTTGGATTTCATCCCTGCTGGCCTTTTTCCCTGGACTCACCTGCCCAGCAAGCCACGGGGTGGAGAGAAAGGCATCTCTCCAAGAGCCCAGAGCTCAAGGGGCTTCTGTTTGTCCTCCAACTCTGCTTCCAAGCCATCACTCCTCCACCCTCACGTGCAGATCACCCGTCTCAGACTCTTGTCATCTGCCCGCATCCACCCCTACAAGCCCCGGCAGGCCTCATCCATGCACTTCCTGGTCTTGTCCTCGTATTCAGCCGACTCCTCGGTAATCTCATGCATTGGCTTCTCCGGCACCCGAGTGCCTCCCGTTATCTCAGGATCTCCCACGTCACGTACCCAGCGGAGTGCAGAGAAAATGAAGCAGGTGGGAGACTCACGGAGCCCTTTGAGGATAACGGCCTGGGCTCCTCCCACTGGCACTGCAGGGACCACCAGCTCCACCCCCAGTACAACAGCTGCCATCCACAGCCACCCAGACGTCCTCATCGCCTGGAGACCCTCACCCTGTCTGCCCACTTCCTCACTTGAGCACGCACCCTTCTTTCATGCCATTCGGATACCCAATCTCTTACCTATTTCATTGCTACAGAAATGATTATCTGTATGTTGTCATTATCTATCAATCTACTGTGCAACAGAATCTCAGGACTTTTTTATTTGTTTACTTTACTTTGATCTATTTGAAAGGCACAGAAAGAGGGAGAGAAAGGGAGAAAAAGGGAGAGAGAGAGAGAGAGAGAGAGAGAGAATCTTGTGTCAGTTGGTTCACTCCCTAAATGGCTGCACAGCCAGGGCCAAATCCAAGTACGATGGGAAAACTACGCAGAGTTTTCAAATTTGAAAAGAGAGACATCTCTCACTCCATTTTCCACGAAGGGCCGGACGCCCCTGCTGCTCACTGCTGTGCACCTCAACAGGGAGTTCTTTGAGAAACACACAGTGTTCTTGTCTGGCCTTCTTCCACCCTTCGCGCCAGCACGGGACACAGGATTGAAATCTGCCGACGGATGAGCTGTGCCTGCTGTCTGGGGCCTTTGTGACAGCAGCGGCTTCCTCCCCCGCTGCACAGGGAACCCGGGCTGAAGCAGGGAGCCGGGTGCCCCGGCACCACCCAGGGCTCCCCACCTGCCACCCTCAGGGGCAGGGGAAGCAGCCTCCTCTGTTACTTCTCGAGGACACTTGCTGTCCCAGGGCTTAATCTCCCCCCCATCCATCTCTCCTCTGTCCCTGCTTCTCTCAGCCTCAGGTCCCTGCAGCTTCCAGCCACTGGGGAGCCTCCCTCACGTGGGAATCTGAGGCCCCTGTCCTGGCTCTGAACTGAAGTTCAGGTTCAGGGACTTGCTCCTGTCTAAGAAGGACCCAGGGTCGGGTTCTTCTGTCAAACTGTGCTAGGTGTGGGGTCACGGTGGAGCAGGTGTGGGGTCAGGGTGGGGCAGGTGTCTGCTGGGTGGGGGCAGGTATGGGGTGAGGGCAGGTTAGATGTCCCCTGGGTGGAGTCAGGTATCCCCCAGGTGGGGGCAGGAGTGGGGTCAGGGTGGGGTTGGTGTCAGGTGGGGTCAGGGCAGGGCAGGTATCCCCGGGTGGGGTCAGGGCGGGGCAGGTATCTCCCTAGTGGGGGCAGCTTAGGGGCAGGATGTGGCAAGTGTCCCCTGGATGGGGGCAGGTGTCCCCCAGGTGGAGGCAGGATGTGGCAAGTGTCCCCTAGGTGGGACTGGTGTCCCCCGGGTGGGGGCAGGGTGGGACAGGTGTCCCCTGGGGGGGTAGGCGGGGCAGGTATGGGGTCAGGGCAGGACAGGAGTGGGCTGAAGTGTCCCCCGGGTGGGGTCAGGGCTGGGCAGGTATCTCCCAGGTGGGGGTAGCTTAGAGGCAGGATGGGGCAGGTGTCCCCTGGGTGGGGTCAGGTGTCCCCCGGGTGAGGGCAGGGTGGGACAGGTGTTCCCTGGGTAGGGGCAGCTGTGGGACCAGGGCGGGCAGCCACAGTTGGAAGAGGTCTTGCAGGAGCTGGCCACATTTTGTTCTTTCATGACATGGGTGGGAGGCCCTCAGGTGTTGCTTTATAATTCTTTAAATGAAACATTATGCTTTATGTGCTCCATTTAGCTTAATAAAGAAAATACAGAGCTTAAGACGTTAAGAAGAGAGATTTTTCTAAGTGCAGTTAGCTGGGTTGGCCTGCCCTGCCTGGACATGCAAACCCTTGGCCCCAGGAGACAGGAGCCCTGCACCCGGTTACTCAGCTTGGGTCTGGGGGAGGGGTGCTGCCTGGGCACCTCCAGACGCCTCGTGCTCCTGCTTCCCACCCTTGTCTGCCCTGAAACCACCGTGGACCACCGAGGCAGACGCATGGCTCTGCTGTAGTCCAGTCCCGACCCGCGGTGCCGCTGGTGCTGCTTTGCAGAGAGAGCAACCGGCAACAACCAAGGTGCTGCCCCCAGCCTTCCTGCATTGTCAACTCTGACTGCCCCCGTGCACACACCCTCACACACACACCCTCACACCTTCACAGACTCACACACTCACACACACCCTCACACACATACTCCTACACATACACCCCCTCACACTTCACAGACTCACACACACACACCCTCACACCTTCACAGATCACACACACTCACACACACCCTCACACACATATTCATACACACACACCTTCACACCTTCACAGATCACACACACACACACACCCTCACACACATACTCCTATACACACATGCCCTCACTCTTCACAGACTCACACACACTCACATGCACACACACACCCTCACACTTCACAGACTCACACACTCACACACACCCTCACACACATACTCATACACACATACAGCCTTACATATACACCCTCACAAGCACACACATTCATACATACACAGTCACAGACACATGCACACACTCACACACACTTATCCCCACACATACAGCCTCACACACAGTTACACACACTCACACACATGCATACAGACATAAACACACACACAGCCTCATACTCACACACATTCAGCCTCACATCTACACCTTCACAGGCACACACTCACACATACGCAGTTACAGATATACACACACACACTCATACACACACTCACAGACACACTCATACACACATAGACATAAACACACACAGCCTCATACTCACACATACAGCCTCATACACACACAGTCCTACTCACATACACAGTCACACACTCATACACACAGACACACACATACATACAACCTCACACACATTTACACACACTCACACACACAGACATAAACACACACACAGCCTCATACTCACAGACTCACATACATGCACACTGACACACACATAAGCACACACACACACAGACACTGGCCCTGTCCCAGCGAAGGTGAGCCTGCACCCTAACAGCCACGCCTTATCCCAGGTCCCCAGGGACCACCTTGTGGGGCGCTGCCTGGCCAGTCCTTCCCTCATGGTCTCTGGCCTGAGTGAGGCCCACACACTGCTCAGACAGCTTCTACTTCTCTTATTCTCCCCTCCCTCCAACCTGGCGCCCACCTAACAGCCTGAGACCCTACGCCCACCCTGGCTAAAGGCAGCCGGCCTCAAAGGCTAGGCTGTGGGGTGTCCACACCCGGGATGGGGTGTGGACCAGGGGCTGCTGTGCGGTGGACATCTGCACAGAGGCATTCAGCAGGCTGGACGCACCCTCCCCCCAGGACACAACTGTGTGGGTGCCTGCCTGGGCCATCTCACCCCCAACAACGTCCCCCCATGGCGCATCACCATCGCTGGCATCCCCTGCCCCTTCTCAAGGGCTTATTGCAGTCTCCAGGGTTCTGATTCTTGGCCATTTTATATCAAACCAGATCCCCAGAGGGATGCAGCCACAGCACAGCTGGACACCTGGCTCCATTACAAGGCAGAGGGCGGAGGGCGGAGGGAGACCTTCAGAGTGGAGCTCAGGACCAGGGGAGCTGGGTGGAGGCATGGTGAGGAGATGAGAGGCACACAGGAGAGCCTGGCTGCTGTGCTGGGGAGGCAGGACTGGGTCACAGCACCTCCAAGGCCCTCATCTGGGACAAAGAAGAAGGTTCCAGCTTCCCAAGCTTCTGGACTTGTGTTTGAAATGTGCAGAAAGTGCTAAGGTTGGGTGCTACAGTCAGAAAGCTTACTGGGGCTGGGGTTGTGGCCCAGTGGATAAAGCCACTACCTATAAGACTTGAATGCCATGTGGGCTCCAGTTTGTGTCCTGGTTGCTCTACTTTGGATCCAGCTCCCTGCTAATGCACCTGGGAAAACAGCAGAAGACGGCCCAAGTGCTTGGGCCCCTGCCACCCACCTGGAAGACCCGGGTGGAGCCCTGGGCTCCCGGCTTCAACCTGGCCCAGCTGGAATGGGAAGACCTCTCTCCCTCTCTCTTTGCCTCTGTCTCTCTGTAAGTCTGCCTTGCAAATAAATAAAAAATCTTTAAAAAACACAACTTGCAATATGAAGCTGGTGTATGTATAGTATGACATGCAAATGTCTTGTAGAATCTCAAGATAATGTATAAATTTGTAAGTGTTGGTGTAAATATTGGATGGGCTACAGTACAACTACTAAGTGAGCAGTCTGCTTTGTATGGGACCAGGGGCAGGCCAGGCAAGGTCAAAGGGAGCTACAAGACACCTGCTGACCATGCACCTCGAAGCAACCTTTGGCCCCCTCTGCCTGGCCACAGCTCGGGACACCCAGCCCTTGACTTTCAAATGCTCTCACTCAAATTCCCCAAGACGACTCAATACCCATTCTTCCAGCCCGTGAGGCCGGTGAGATTGGTTGCTATGGGAACAACCTTTCTGTGATACCCATGCCAACAGACCCGGGCTGCACCCGGGGCCACAGTTGTCATCCCCGGGGGACACAAACCTGAGTGTAAGGTTCCTGATTGCAGAAAGAGCTGGACTGAGCTCCGGGAGAGGGTGGTGATGTTGAATTCGAGTGAGAAGCAGGGACTTGGGGTCTTGGGGCTCCAGGTGGGGGTGGAGCTCTTAGCTGTCGGCTGTGGGGGTCTCGGCAGAGGAGAGAGACACGTTCCATAGGAGGATGGGGTGAACAGGAGCTGGGAGGAAAACGGAAGGAACTAGAATGTCTTTCTCACCTTCCCGAGGGGTGCTCCTTCACAACATGGCCGTGAGCATTTCAAATCACCTGTAGCTGACTTCCGGTTTTTCTAGGACCAGTTATCCAGAAGAATTGACTTCATCTGGAACATGACCCAGAATAGCACTGAGAGCAAACACCTGGGCAGGTGCGCGCCTCACCACCGTGGGTGTCAGGTACCACTGGTATTGCTGGCTACAACACATCCTTGCTCTGGTTACTGGGGGCATGGAGGGTATCTTTTTGCAATGGTCCATGTCCTTGGAAAGGCAAAGGATCTTCCAGGTGGATAGAATCTGCCTGGAAACAGGCCTCACGGTTCACAACCCTGCAGGGCTTGGGGACTGAATAGGTCTGAGAGGGGTCAAGTCCCACATCTCTCAGTGACAGATGCATGGAGGGAGTGGAACCCTCCCCCCTCCCAGGGCTGTCACTCAGCCCCCTCGTGCAGGTGAGACTTTGCAACAGGCTGCATGAAAATTTCTTGTCCATTTTCGGGACTCGGTAAAGAGTAGCTGGTTTTGTTCTGCAGAGACTTATGGGGTATGGAGGGCCAGGCTGAAGCCAGGAGCCTGGAATTCCATCCAGGTCTCCCATATGGGTGGCAGGGGCCCAAGCACTTGGCCCATCCTCTGCTGCTTCCCAAGTGCGTTAGCAGGGAGCTGGATCGGCTGGGACTCTCACCAGCGCTCTGATGTGGGATGCCAGTGTCCCAGGCGGCCGCTTCCCTCGCCGTGCCGCAGTCCCCGCCCTGATTCTGGAGTTCTTTAAGGTCTGGCTGTCTTCTCGGCTTACAATCAAAGCTTGGTGCTCTCTGCCCTGGGGCAGAGACCATGCCGCCTCCTCAGTGAACCCAGCAGAGAGGATGACCTCCTCCCTGCGTCTTGCCTGGCCATGTTCTCACATGGCTCCAGAAATGGTGTGTGGACCGCAGGGGACCTGTCACCCAGAGCACGGCCGGCGGGCGTGGACCCAGCGCCCGGGGGGCTCCGTCCACGGCTGCCCAAGTGCTGTAGATGGTCCTGTCTCACCAGCTAGGGAGGTACAAGGCCAGGCAGGGTGTAGATAGTGCTCAGTGCTGGAGAAGGAAGACGGAGTCCCGGGCGTCTCCATGCAGGCATGCAGCCTTTCTCCAAGGCCAGCAGTGCACAGATCTATTTGAGTCTATAGAAAGCTTCAGAAAAAGACAGTTCCTTATAGTTGGAGCCGGCACTGTGGCTCACTTAGTTAATCCTCTGCCTGCGGCGCTGGCATCCCATATGGGCGCTGGGTTCTAGTCCCGGTCGCTCCTCTTCCAGGCCAGCTCTCTGCTGTGGCCTGGGAGTACAGTGGAGGATGGCCCAAGCGCTTGGGCCCTGCACCCGCATGGGAGACCAGGAGGATGCACCTGGCTCTTGGCTTCGGATCGGCATAGCTCCGGCCGTGGTGGCCATTTGGGGGGTGAACCAACGGAGGGAAGACCTTTCTCTCTGTTTCTCTCTCTCTCTCTCTCACTGTCTATAATTTTACCTGTCAAATATATAAAAATAAAAAAAGAAAATTCCTTATAATTTCACGAAATGAACAATCTGCTAGACATTTGTCTTGAGATATTTATGTTGCTTCTGTGTGTCAAGAGAAGAAAAAACAAAAACATGCATTTGGTGCTTACGTTGGAAGCGCCAGAGAAAGAGAATGCCCACGGAGTGCTGGGAGCAAGGGTAGTCCAGACCGGAGAGCGGGAAAGCGTGCAAATTCAATGCACATCTCCCATACGTGTCGCAGGAACCCAGTCACTCACTCGCGCACCGCCGCCTTCCAGGGTCCTGCTTCGGGTTTTTCCAGATTGTGGAACAGTCGCGTGTACTGAAGGAGCTGTCTTGGGCATGAGACCGAGGGTAAGCCTCAACTTCATTTATGCTTTGTAGGCCCGAAGGTGATTACATACAACTTTTCAAAAACTAATTTGTGCATGAAACAAAGAGCTACATGGTGTGGAATGTTCCCCTTGGGACATCGCGTCGGGGCTCAAGTGTTTCAGATTTTGATGGTTTCAGGATTCTTTGGATTAGGTGTGTTCAACCTGTATCCCTCACTGTAGGATTTCATCTGTATTCTTAACCTTGAGAAATCCTCTAGAGCAAAGTACATGAATATGAAGATGGTGGCCACTCTACCTTTCTTTTATTTATGAAAGATTTATTTATTTAATTGAAAGGCAGAGAGAGAGAGAGAGAGAAACACTCTTCCATCCTCTGTTTCACTCCCCAAATGGCTGCAACAGCCAGGGCTGGGCCATTCAGAAGCCAGGAACTCCATCTGGGTCCCCCACATACATTGGCAGGGAACTGGAAAGCTGGATCAGAAGTGGAGCAGGGGGGACTCCAACAGGTGCACATAAGGGATGCTGGTGTCGCAGGCGGCAGCCTAGCTCACAGCTTCGCAACGCTAGCCCCAACTGCACCTTTCTTTAAGCTGATTGATCCAGGGTTGTTTGGTCCTTTGGGTCTCCCATGTCTTCTGGGAGCACTGAAATCTCACTTTTTTTTTTTTTAATTATGTTGGGGATAGCAAAAGGGTGGGTGATGTGGAATGACCTGAGCTGCCTGGTGTTGCTCCCAGCGTGTGAAGCTGTCCAGTATAAAATACTCCAGCTATGTGTCCTGGTACAACATGCCTTGAAAATTACATGCTTTCAACTCCCAGCGTAATTGAGTACAAGACATGAATGTTCATGCTGTTTTATGACATGTTACTCATAGCCCGTGGCCTCCTGCTCTCCGGCACCCAAGTGTTCCAGAAAACAGATTGAGGCTCCAGGCTAAGCTCCAAGTGCCGTGGATGGATCAGGGAGGGGCTGTCTCCAGCACACACTGGATCCTGACACCGCGTGACACTCACGGAATCCGGAGTGGCTGTGTTTTTGCAGACAGAGAAGATAAAAAAAAAGGAGGAGGGGGTAGATAAATGGTGTTGCCTGTCCCCTGGTGCTCAGGGACTGGAGACAGCAGGCACCTGACAAGGCTAATCTTTGGTGTTTGGGCGTGGCAGCTCCAGCCTATTCCTTTGGAGATGGGAAACCAGGCCGTTGCAGAGAAATCAAAGAGCAAATATCAAACAAGCCACCCCTCTTCCATCATCCACGCCGTTGTGTGCGTAATCCTCCGTTCTTCGGTCTGAGCGAGCACTTGAGACTCTGGGAGTCTTTCAGGAGATAATCTGTATCAGCTGGGGCTTTGAAGTGGGGACTGCTGGCATCTCATTAGCAACAGAGATCAAAAACCAAGCTGGGGAGCACAGAAGCACTAAATTATCAAAGCCGGCACAGGTTGCATGTGCTGCTACCGGCCTGGGCGCAAACACCTCTTCCCGCCTCCCCTGCCCTTCTCTGCCTCTCCTAAATTCAGCAAGTCTGAAAGATCAGAGTACAGAGCCCAAGTTCAGAGCATACTTTTAACGCTATTGAAAAAAGAAAGAAAACTCCACCCTGCGCGAAGCTGAATGGTTTAAGCGCAAAGTGGAAGTGTTTAAGCAACAGCTCACTCCAGGGTCCACCAGGGCCAGGCTGGGCTGAGCCAGCCAGTACAACTGGTTCACTTCGACTCTGAACTTGGCATTGCAGGCAATCCTGCAGGGCGTTTGTGAATTGCGGCTGTTAATAAACAGTCTCTTGTCCCCAGTGCTGCCTCCTAGTGGGAGTTTTCCTGGCTTGGGAGGAAGGATGATGATGGCTGCTTCGATTTTCCAAAAAAGTTCCTGCTGCTGGAGGATCCTTCTGGGGTCAGGTGATCACCGACAGACTACGGTGAAAATCTTCGCTCTCTGCCTGGGATGGCTGCTCTTCTCTGAGATGTCAGGGTTACTGTCCTGGTACTCGGGTCAAATGCCAATCCCGGATCAGCCCAGCCACCTCCCTAACCTGACTCCTCCCTGGTGGGGGACTGGGGCTGCTCAGAGAAAGTTCTGTGTCTGCCACGTCTCCAGCATCAGCTGTTCCTGTTACCGTATGTCCTTCCAGCCAGCTCCCTGTCGGCGCCCGCTCTCTTGTCTCCTCCGGGTGTTCCTTGCCTGTCTCTCCCAGTGCTGTCACGGAGGAAGTTGTGTCCTCGTCCTGGTGAAAGCCAAAGCCAGCGGTCAAGACAGCCCCCTCACTTCACCCTTCTCCATCTCTCCCATCTGCCAATCTCTCCAGACTCCGCCCATTCTGGTCCCACCCCCTCAAGCCCTAACCATGGTCTTTCTCGCCTCCCAAGAGTGTCTGTCTCACCTCCAAACCCAGGCACCCTGGCTCCTCACTGCCTGTCTTCTCGCTGGCGTTCAACATCACGACCCTTCCTCCTCGGCTGACTTTCCTTGGTTCTCCAGGATGCTTTCTTTCTTTTTAAAGATTTATTTATGTATGTGAAAGATAGATCTACAGAGAGAGAGGTAGAGACAGACTGGCTCACTCCCCAAATGTCCGCAACGGCCGGAGCTGGGCCGATCTGAAGCCAAGAGCCAGGAGCTTCTTTTAGGTCTCCCATGTTGATACAGGGGCTGAAGCACTGGGGCCATCTTCTATTGCTTTTTCCAGACACATTAGCAGGGAGCTGGATTGGAAGTGGAGCAGCCAGGACACAGACTGGGGCCCATATGGGATGCCACAACGCAGGCCCCCAAATGAGTTAATTTCTACCAAGCACTGGCAACAGTGCCTGGAATACGGTCAGCACTTAATAATGCTTTATTATTTATATATATATTTATATATATTTATAATGCTTTATTATTCTTAGAAAGCAACTGAAGCTCTCCACCTCTGCACCTGGGCTTTCTGTATATTTTCTAGATGTGCTGGAATCTAATGTCAAACTCTGCTTGAGTCACCAGTGAATGCAAAAGAGCTCTGTACAAGGCTGCTGTGGAAGGCAGGGTTATCTGACTGGGCCATGTGTCAAGCATAGAATCGTCTTTCTCTTTCTCTCTAATTTTCTTTCTTCCAGAGGGTGGAGGGGTGGAAGTTGTAACTCTGCATGGGCTTGAAGGACCACCAAAGTTTAACTGTGCTGTTTCAGCACCAGTTTTACTGCAGGCACGCCCAGGTTTTTGCATGTCCTGTTTCATTGCTTCCCGCACCCACCAGTCCTCACTTCCTCATTTTCTATTCTTTTGCTTCCCTGTGTTCCACTCTGCAGATCTTCTGATCCATCTTCCATCTCACTGATGCTTTCTTCAACTGTGTCAAAGCTGCTGTCAGGCCAATTCCTGGAGCTCACAAATTCGGTTTTATATTTTTCAGTTCTAGGATTCTCCTGGATTCCTTCTTAGGACTTTCATATCTTCAATTCTCTTCCAAAACATTCAATCTATTTTTTTTTGAACATAGTAAGTATTTTGTTTTAAAGAATGTATCTGGGAATTCCACCCTCTGGAGTCTCCCTGTGTGCATGCCTGGTTTCCATTTTTATGTGTGTGTGCGTGTGCGTGTGCGAGTGTAGCTTCCACTCCCTCTGTCTTTATCTCTTTTTGTTCCTGAATAGCTCTGGTGTTTATACCTATTTGAAACACTTTGTAGAAATTATGTGAGGGTGTTTTTCTTCTTTAGAAGGTTTTCACTGTTTCATTGTGCAGGCACCTTGGAACTCCAACGAGCATTTGCTTGGGTCACTCTAATCCCGTTTCGGGGGCTGGCGTTTCCTGTGTCCCCTGGGTGATCTGAAGCTGGTGGCCCTGGCTTTGAGGACTGTTTTGCCTTTCCCCTGCTGTTCATCCTTTCTGATTCTTGGCCAGCGACCAGGGAGCTGAATGATGCTTCCCACACTTGCTCCTTTGGAGCCTAGTTTGACCCTCCCAGACCGACGCGTCCTCTGTCTTATTTGTTATTTAGTTTGATGACATTTTTTCTTGGTTAACATCCTGATGCCTTCAAGAAGATGTTTTAAAGAATGATGTCCCCAGATTTCCTGATTAATGAGTGCAAAATCATCCTAAGTATCTGAGGATGGGTGATCGATGCTCTTTCACTGAGCTGTGGCTGATGTTTAGGAATGGCACACGTGAGGGAGCCACTTGCTAAAAAGCAATGAGAACTGGGGTGAATAACCTGCTTCCTAGGACCCCATTATATCAAGAAAATCAGAGTCCCTTAAAAGTCTGAAATTCTATGATTTCTTGGCTCGGGACTGTCCAAACAGAAAAATATATGACATTGACAACAGAATTTTGAATCCATAGCAGTGGACTCAAACACAACCGTATTAAGCCTACCTCTGGTTTTGGCATGTTTGTTAGGAAAATGTTGCCTGGGCTTCAAGCCTATTGCTTAGGAGATTGGAAGCCCACCTGTGCCACCAGCTTGTAGTCAGGATGCAGGAACCACAGCAGCTTGTAGGAAGGAGGTCTTGGTGCAAGAAACGGTTAGCGGGGCCGGCACCGTGGCTCACTTGGTTAATCCTCTGCCTGCATCCCATGTGGGCACCGGGTTCTAGTCCTGGTTGCTCCTCTTCCAGGCCAGCTCTCTGCTGTGGCCGGGAGTGCAGTGGAGGATGGCCCAGGTGCTTGGGCCCTGCACCCGCATGGGAGACCAGGAGGATGCACCTGGCTCTTGGCTTCAGATCAGTACAGTGCTGGTCATTTGGGGAGTGAACCAACAGAGGGAAGACCTTTCTCTCTGTCTCTCTCTCACTGTCTGTAACTCTGCCTGTCAAATAAATTAAAGAAAAAAGAAAAATCTTTTTTTTTTTAAAGAAAGAGTTAGCAGGAATTGGGGAGGTTCTACAGGCAAGAAAGGAGGCCCTGGAATCGGCATAGCTTAGCAGCTAGGATGCCCACGTCCTGGGTTTGAGTCTCGGCTCTGCCCCTGAATTCAGCTTCCTACCAACACAGACCCTGGGAGGCAGCAATAGTGGCTCAAGTGGTCCCTGCCATCCACGTGGGAGACCTGGACTGGATTCCCAGCTGTCAGCTTCAGCCCTGGCAGGCCTAGGTCAGGTCTTTGTGGGCATCGGTGGAGTGAACCAGAGGATGGGAGTACTCTCTGTGTCTCTCAGTCTGTCCCTGTGTATCGGTCTCCCTCGGGTTCTCTAACTTGATCTCTCTTCTTCCCAGGTCAATCAATGCATTAAATGGTTTAAAAAGATACAATGAAATCTTTTGTAAAAGGGGAGGGGGCATTGCTAAAGTGTGAACCGAGCTGCAGCTTCCACTCTCGTGGCAGGCTGACCAAAGAGAAGAGGATGGATGATGTGACTAAGACTGGGCGGCTTGTGAGCCGAAGACTTGGACCCCAGCTGTGCTGGTGCCTTAGGAACTTTGAGGGGGGGCTGCAGGGGCTGAGAAACAAGACCAAGTCTGTCCAGCTGTGGCTGAGGGCGCCATTCGCTGGTCCCCAGAGCGCTGGAATCAGGCAGAAGAGAAGGGAGCCAGCGTCTCAGCCTCTTTACTGCCCCCTACTGGCTGAGCCGAGGAGGGACTTGGACAGGTCTGCGTTTTGACAAGCAACCATCATCCACTGGCACTGAGCCTGGGTTGTTTTGGGCAGCTGTCACTGTGCGGTATTGGGGTTTTAGGGTAACGAGCTGTTTTCTTGTTGTTGTACTTGGACGTGTTTTGTCTGTGTGAGGAGTACTCTGTGTGTAGGAGAAGACGGGGAACACGGGACCTTCTGGGTAACAATTACAAAGGGCCATGCTTGTGGAAGCAAAATCTCTTTCTCTTGTTCCCATTTTTTGTCTTTTTTTGTTTTTAGATTTATTTATTTATTTGAAAGGTAGGGTGTTGGAGAGACTGAAACAGACTTAGAGCAAGACCGAGGGGGGGGGGGAGAGGGAGTCTTCCATCCGATGGTTCACTCCCCAATTGGCTGCAATGGCCAGAGCTAAACTGATCCGAAGCCAGGAGCCAGGAGCTTCCTCTGGGTCTCCCACGAGGGTGCAGGGGCCCCAGCACTTGGGCCATCTTCTACTGCTTTCCCAGGCCACAGCAGAGAGCTGGATCAGAAGCGGAGCAGCTGGGACTCGAACCAGGACCCATACGGGATGTTCGCACCACAGGCAGAGGCTCAGTCTACTAAGCCACAGCGCCAGGATTCTTACACTCAGCAAGGAGCTTCCATCGAAACTGAGACGGGGCTTTTCCTTGGTAACTGTGCTGCCCTTAGCTTCAGTTCATTGCCCCTGTGTAGGAACTGGCTTGCGCTGTGTTGAGAGCAGAATTGTGTTTATAATTACTGTCATAACAAGTAATGTTGTGGCGAATCAAGCATCTGATGGAATCTGAAAATCCTTATGTCACACTGAGAGCTGTTGGTAATGGTGGTGTTTCTTGCATAATAATCGAGTCTTCATATAGGCTGCAGTGCCCAGGGCTAGTCCAGGCCAGCTAGAGAGGAGAGCCCGGTGTCTTCAAATTCGCCCCGGAAGTCATCAGCAGTGGTCCTGACATCAGTGCAGATAAATGAGTGAGAGTGCTGCAAGAAATTCATGAATTATGAAAAACTGCATTGAGTCCAAGAATATCTCTCGTGTCTCTTAATTTCATGTTTGCTTTTAAAAAAATTCTATGGATTTATTTTATTTGGAAGGGGGGAAAGAGAGAGAGAGAGAGAGAGAGACCTCCCTTTCACTAGAACCAGTGCTCCAGTGTGGGACGCTGGCTTTGCAGGTGCAGCCTCACCCACTGTGTCACAACATGGGCCCTTGCACTTGTGTCTTTCTGAGAGACTCCTGAAGTGTATGTGTGACTGGCTGGGTCCAGACCATATGCCCTGAGCCCCAGCTGCCAGGCAGGCTGCCGAGGTCTGCCTCTTCCTCCGGGGGAGACTGAGAGAGTGAGTTTGGAAGGCACCGGTCCTCTAGATAGGCAGTCCCCAGACACAGCAAGAGAGAGTTTCAAAGGGTGCAAACCAGCCACCAAGAGCGGGAGGTGTGCCTGTCCTTGCGCAGAAGGTGGTACTTAGCACTGGAATAAAAACATCCCAGGAGCTGATGAAAAGTGCAGCTCTCTCAGTCCTGTCCTAAGATCTGGTGCATCAGAATTTTTTAAAAGTTCATTTACTGGGACCAGCGCTGTGGTGTAGTAGGTTAAGCCTTTGCCTGAGGTGCATGCATCCCATATGGGCGCCGGTTCAAGTCCAGGTTGCTCCATTTCTGATCCAGCTCTTTGCTATGGCCTGGGAAAGCAGTAGAAGATGGCCCAGGTCCTTGGGCCCCTGCACCCACATGGGAGACCTAGGAAGCTCCTGGTTCCTGGCTTCCATGGTGGCCATCTAGGGAGTGAACCAGTCAACGGAAGATCTCTCTCCGCCCCCTTCCCTGTAACTCTGCCTTTCAAATAAATATTTTTTAAAAAAGTGCAGAGTTGCAGGTTCCAAGCCAGACCCTGCTGGATGAGACTTTAGGTACATGTTACAATGGAGAAACTGTGCTCTAGGATTGCCTTTGAGAGCTGGACATTATTTATGTCTCTAAACAGCGTGTAGCAGGCCCAGCTGATGCAGAACTAGTGTGCAGTGCATTGAGATTTGGGGACTTTCGGATCTCTCTCTCTCTCCTGCTCCCCTGCGTTGGCCTTATCTTTTTTTTTTTTTCCCATGGAAATACTGAGACAACTGAGACTTGTTGTTATTTTTCCCCATCACTCGGAGCTGCTCCTTTCATCTCGGATTCATCCAATTTCCTTCAAAGCTCAATATTAACCAGATCTGTCTTCTGACAGCTGACCTCAAATGGGGACAGGCAGTGGTCCTCGCCCTGGGGGTGGAGAATCAAGCCGACAAAAGTAGAGGAGAGACAGGATGGAGCCAGCTCCCGTCCCCCAGGGGAGCTCAGAGGTGGAGTCTAAGCCTGGGCACAGCCCAGCAGCCAATGGCCAAGCAACCGATAGCTTCTGGAAGGCATTCTTGCAGAAATTTCTTTTTTTGCCAGAGGGTGGAAGGGTTGCTAATTGATTTTGTCTGCCTTTCAGATGCACTTAGAGAGACACAAGAGCTAGTATTCTAACAAGAGAGGTAGCATTTTTTGGATAGTGGAGGTATCTTTTCTATGTTTCCTAGCTTTGCCTGTTACTAATTTTTTTTTCCACCAGCGTGAATAAGGTCAGTGAATTTAATTAGATAGATAGACTCTCCTCTCAAAAGACATATTTGGATCCCAGACCAAAAGAAAGCAAGACAGCGCTTCCCAAATGCTTTGACGTGTGGTAGTCTCGGCTGTCGCTGAGGGGACGGGTACAGATGGCAGTCCTGAGACACCCGGCCAAAGAGAAGCTGGCTCGTACCCGCTCTGCTGCTCCCGGGTGAGCACCTTGGGCAGTATGGCTTATCTGTCAGCTTAGGAAAATGTGGCAAAGAGAGACAGGCAGGTAATGAAAAAAAACTGAGCAAACAGCCTGAACTGGACCACTGAGCCCTGAGCCAGAGAGAGAGAGAGAGAGAGAGAGAGAGAGGATGTTGGAATAGCTCTGGGATGTCAGGCAGCACGGGGGGCATGCCAGTTTCTGAAAAGAGATGCCAATTGTTTGAAAGACACAGAGCCACCACCCCATCTTCCCGTCACCGTGAGTGATCAAAGCTTCCGAGAGCAGTGTATCGCAGCGGTCAGAAAGGCTGCCCATAAGCCTGAATCAGAGAACCTGGGGCTGGAATAAAACAGGCCGTGGGGATGCCTTGGTTTGATTAAAAGGAAACCTGTGGGAAACCCAGGAGTGTGGGTTCCCAGAGACTTCTTAAACCCTGTAGCTTCGCTTTCATCCGTCCTTGCTTGTTATTCTGGATTTGAGCTGTTGGGCTGGTGCTTTCTGAAGAATGGAAAATAGGAGCTTCCAGCCTCAGCCAATGCGTGCATCTCTGGAAAGCAGAGGTGAAGGTGTGAGTTTATCTCCCCTCGACTCCAACCGAGGGTGAGCTCAGAGTGTTGGCATCAGCAGAGAGGCGAGGGCAGCAAACGCAGCTCCAGCTCCTGTCTGGTTGTCACGGCCGGGCCGTGCTGCAGGGCGGCGTGCCTTCTGCCACGTGGAATGAGAGCTGTCTGTTGGGGAAGGTATCACAGCAGGTTGCTTAGCGTA
This sequence comes from Oryctolagus cuniculus, assembly GCF_964237555.1. Lineage (NCBI taxonomy): Eukaryota > Metazoa > Chordata > Mammalia > Lagomorpha > Leporidae > Oryctolagus > Oryctolagus cuniculus. The sequence continues at coordinate 98,726,659 of NC_091444.1, read as the reverse complement.
AGGCTACTGTCCGTGACCGTGACCGTTTTTATAAGGATTGAAGCAGAGGGCGCTGAGCGTACCCTGCTGACTCAGCTACACGGCGTGGCTCGCTTTCAGGAAAAACTGGTCTGTTTGAGGGTCGATCTGCCTCCTTCAAGTTAGCGACGGGGTCTTTAGCATGACTGGTTCCATTCTGGTGGGGGTGGGGGTAGGGGTGGGGGTGGGGCATGCGGAGGCGCTCAGGCTGAAACAATGGGCTCCCATAATTCAGTTTAGCACTTATAGCCGAAAGACGAAGTGAGGGCTGTACGGCTTTTTGTCGTTCCATTTGGTTTGTTTGTTTTTGCATTTAAGCTGTGTCATCTGAGTGGTTTTGTGGGGACTGTGAGGCCTAGAATCATTACTACATATTTAATAGATTCAATGTTTGGAATTGTAGCGGCGAAGATTCCTAGTTGGGTACCTCAGTCCTGAGGCAAGCCTATTGCCTCTCCCTAGACCCATGGGATGAGCAGTAAAGTGCCGACCCTCAGAGGGAAAAGTTTAAAACTCTCGAATGAGAGAGAGCGAGCGAGAGTGAGAGCGAGGATACGAATCTCATTCAGAGCTCCAACTTACGTGTGTCTTGGTTTTCAGGCGTAGCCTCACACCTCTGTCTGTAATTTCTCGATGCCTGCTTAGTCACTCTGGAACAAGCCAGGATATAAACTGATGATTCCGATGATTGTTAGAAAGTCAAGATTAGAGGCCGGCGCCGCGGCTCACTAGGCTAATCCTCCGCCTGCGGCACTGGGTTCTAGTCCTGGTTGGGGCCCCGGGTTCTGTCCCGGTTGCTCCTCTTCCAGTCCAGCTCTCTGCTATGGCCCAGGAAGGCAGCGGAGGATGGCCCAAGTCCTTGGGTCCCTGCCACACACGTGGGAGACCCAGATGGAGTTCCAGGCTCCTGGCTTTGACCTGGCTGAGCTCTGGCTGTTGCAGGCATTTGGGGAAGGAACCAGCAGATGGAGGATTCCCTTTCTTTCTCCCTCTCTCTCCCCTCCCCCAGTGTCTTTCAAATAAAATGAACATAAACAAAAATTCTTTTAAAAAGTATCTAAAATCATAACTGCTCCCTCCCACCAAATCCTCCATCCAATTTCTGGTTTGATGTCTTGTGTGAGCTCAAGAGAATGGCCCCAGCTGCTCAGAGTGGGAGCGAACGGGTGCTGTTTTCATTCTCCTTCCCAACTTTGCTTAGCCGTTAATAGCTACCACTGGAGGTCAAGTGCACCAGACACCATTGCCTTCAATGACGATAATTAAGGAGACTTTTTAAGACACCACTGACTGGGTCGGTGTCACTACTATTGAGCACCAGAAAAGACTGTTGGGTACGACCGCATAAGTGTGTGCATCCTCACCCCTCCAGCAAGGAGCAGGGGTGAGGCTCGGTGACCGCAGAGCCTGGCTTCTCTTTCCTTTGATGAGGTTGCGAGCTGGCTCCTTTGCTCCCCTGTGCAAATAGCTTTGAAGGCAAGCACTGCAGGCTGGGTTGTTGTAATTGGACTTAAGTGCCGTGGAACACAATGCAAAGGTGACGCAGCCTCCTCCTTGTAATTAAGGTTGTCATCTCCAGGTTTTATTCAAAGTTCTCATCATGCTCCAACTCGCAGGCGGCTGAACACTTAGCTGCTTGCTCTTGAAAGACGACGGAGCAGAAACAGGAGAGCAGTAGCAAGCTGGAGTTCCCCTCCACAAAGCGATCACCTTCTCGAACCGTGGTCCTGGTCAGCTGGACAGCTTGTATCTGCTCCCTGGTGTGGTTGCTAAAGCCAGGATTCCAGGGTTGTTGGATATGGGATTCCTTCTCCTAAAGCAGTTGGTGTTGAGATGGGAGAGGGGCTGGGAGGAAGGGCGAAATTGTCTTCCAGGTTGGAGACTTTCCTAGATAAGCCTCCTTTATCTTTCCAACAAGTCTTTCCAAGATAAGCCCTTCTCCTGGTATGCAGAGTGGAAGAGAGACCCTGTGCGCGGGAGGCAGGAGCAAAGCTTTGCCTCTAAATGACAGCAGAGTCTGAACAAAGTGGTCACAATGGGTTTGGGCCCGCAGCCAGGACCCCCACGGAGCAGAAGCTGAGCTGGGCTGCCTCAGCTCAGCCGGTTCATGGAGGAGAGCTCCTTGCTGCTTTGCCTTGATCGGGAAGCCAGCAGGCTGGGCCAGGGTGGAGATGAGAGACACTTTGCAGAGTGACGTGGAACAGCGAGTTAAAGGGGCTCCGTGCCATCTGTGGCATTTGTCAGCCCTTTTTCAGCGGTGAGCTCCTGAAGGCTGGGCAGCTGGTGCATCCTATGCAAGCGGACAGAAATGTAGGGAGGACCCAGAAGCAGAGGAGAGAGGCCGGCTGCAGGAGGGCCAGCAGCCAGAGCCCTGGCTGAAGCTTCCTCCCTCTGCGGGGCAAGTTTGTGCTTTCTGCCATCCTGGAGGGCTGATCCTTCCACAAGCCAGCGACAGGTAGGTTCTTAGCTTAGTTCCACACTCTGCCCCCCCAGGACCCCCAAGCCCACAGAGGCCAGATTGCTCAGGGGCACTTTGAGCTCGCCAGGAACTGCCCCAGGCCAGGACCTCAGCCCTGTCTCCTCTTGAGACAGTCTCTGCTGTGTTTACCAAATGATTGCCCGAGGCTGGAGGCTGGAGGTTCGGGTTTCACAATCTGCCTTGTGCCTAAAAATAGAAAAAAAAAATTGTTCTGAGATAATTTTTGTCTTCAAACAGCAAGATCCACGGCAGATGCCTTCCGGGGCCAGTTAGGCTCCAGGAAGAGACTCCCAGCCGCCTTTCAGGGCACGGGGCAGGGGTGCCGTTCCAAGGCGGTGCTCTCCCAGTAGGGGTGAAGCCTGAGACAGGCAACTGACCCTGGCACCTGGGTCCCGGGCAAGGCAAGCCCACGGACTAACTAGTTGGGATTCTGCGGCTGAAATCCAGAATGCCCGGAGCCACGTCCCTTCCTCTACGTGTGTAAATTCTCGGAAAATGTCACATGCCTGTTCCACACTCCTGTGTGCTCAAACCCATGCCATGGCTAAGACAGCTGATGCTATTTGGGGCGGGGCCTTTTGTCTTTCTGCCATCAAGGACTCCCATAAATTACATTCCCCCAAGTCAGTACCTTTGTGCCTGCTCACTGTTTTCTTTCTTACCAGCCTTGGGAAAGCGCCTCAGAAGACCACAGAAAGACCCTTATGGGGGTCGAATATTCTAGAACAGGCTGCTTTCCAGGGGGGACCTGGCAAATTGGGATCCCCCTCAGTAAGCACCAAGGCAATGAGGAGCTTCCAGCAAGTCTGGTTTGGAGAAGGCGTAGAAGAGAAAAAAGCGCCCAGGTCCTTGCTGCGCTGTGGGAGGCCCCCTCCGGCGGGCACGGATGCTGGACCTGCTACCATGCCAGCACAGCCAATTTTGAGAGGCTTGGATGTGGATCCCAGTTCCAACGTTCTCCTCTGCATCCCCCGATCCCCACGAGCTCCACTGTGCCCTGCGTGAGTTCTGGACCTCTCTCCACCGCTGCTTCCTCATAGCTCAAATGCGGTGCCTGTGGCTCATGCATAATGTCTGACTCGCGCTTGCGGAGTACTCCCTGTACGCCTGGAACTTTCAAGCATTTTCCTTAATCGACAGATGTGAGAATCAAAGCTTAACAGTTGGGGCCGGCGCTGTGGCGTAGAGGGTAAAGCCGCCACCTGCAGGGCCGGCATCCCATATGGGTGCCGGTTCGAGTCCCGGCTGCTCCACTTCCAATCCAGCTCTCTGCTGTGGCCTGGGAAAGCAGTGGAAGATGGTCCAAGTCCTTGGGCTCCTGCACCTGTGTGGGAGACCCAGAAGAAGCTCCTGGCTCCTGGCTTCGAATCGGCGCAGCTCCAGCCGTTGTGGCCAATTGGGGAGTGAACCAGTGGATGGAAGACCTCTCTCTCTCTCTCTCTCTCTCTCTGCCTCTCCTTCTTTCTCTGTGTAACTCTGACTTTCAAATAAATAAATAAATCTTAAAAAAAAAACATAATGGCATCCAATTCTCATCCTATTGCCTTGAGTATGGAGTGAGATAAAAGATGGGGTTGGGGAGCCCACAATATGGGGTGAGGGAGAGAAGCAGCATGGGCTAAGAATGGACCTACTGTGGTTTGTACCTTGGACCTGCTCCACTCTCCCTGGCTGTCATTGGCCTGGCCCCATGGAGCTGTTGTGGCTTTAACCCAACAAGAGTATCTCAGGGGTTGTGCGTGGCTGAAAGTCCCCCAGCTGCCCTGGGGAAGGTACCTGGGATTTAGCTCTCGGGAGTTAGGGCATCTGCGGTGGTCCCGACAAGATGCTGAGATGCTGGGAGAGGAATGGACCCAGCAGTCATGAGACAGATAGAAAGGGGCAGAGAAAGGGAGCTGTGAAATTTGGAATGCATCCCCCGTCTTCACGCTGCCTTGCAGGGTTTGTTTAGGTCACAGATGGTGAAGGACCTTGCCTGCAGAGCTGCGATCATTTCCATATAGCTGAGTCTCCTAGGGCACCACGAGTGGATCTCTTTTTATTTCAAGAGGAAGAGAAATACCTCCCCTCCACCAAAATAATAATAATAATAATAAAATAAAGACATGACATGGTCAAAATGTCTTTTTCTGCTTCTCCAAAGTGTAGTAAAACATATGCAGAATTCATAATATGTTCATAATATGGTCTTCTTAACATTGGTGCTGCACTTGAACCCTAGTGGGCAACAGTAGCTTCCACAGGGAACAGGGGCTGTGCTGGGGACTGTGCCAGCCCCACCCTGGCCAATGTGTTCTCGTCCAACCATAGCAGTGATTTCAAAAAAGTTGACATCCCAGTTGACTGGTTTGTCTAAGGCTACAGACATAATGTGAAGATTTATTTACTTGAAAGGCATAATTACAGAGAGGGGAGAGAGAGTTAGAGAGAGAGAGAGAGAGAGATCTTCTATCTGCTGGTTCCATTCCCCAAATGACCTCAAAGACCAGGGCTGGGCCAGGCCAAAGCCAGGAGCCAGGAGCTTCATCTGGGTCTCCCACGTGGGTGGCAGGGTCCCAAGTATTGGGGCCATCTTCTGCTGCTTTCCCAGGCACATTAATAGGGAGCTGGAACAGAAGTGAAGCAGCCAGGGTTTGAACTGGTGCTCATATGGGAGGCCGGTGTTGCAGGCTTAACCCAATGTACCACAGTGCTGGCTCCATAGTGCATACATTTTTTTTCAAAAAGCTTTTATTTACTTGTTTTTATTCATTTGATAGGCAGAGAGACAAAGAGGTTCCATCCTCTGGTTTCCTTCCCAAATGCCTGCAAAAGCCAGGGCTGGGCCAGGCTGAAAGCCAGGAGCCTGGAACTCCATCTGGGTTTCCCACAAGGGTGGCAGGGGCCCAGGTGCTTGGGCCATCACTGCTGTCTCCCAGGGTGTACCTTCGCAGGAAGCTGGAATGAGAAGCAAAGCCAGGACTTGAAACCAAGCACTGTAATATGAAATGTGGGTATTATGAGTATCTTACCTGCTATGCCCAGCACCCACACCCTCAGAGTGCATGCATTGGAATTGCACATCTCTGTCACTACTAATTCCAAGCCAGTCCCTACTTCCTGTCTCCGGCATATGAAGAAGCAAAGGACCTGGGGTGGAAGGGGTGGGCATTGGTGTCTGTCTGGGTTCCTGAGTCAGATCAGGGCCTCCACACTTGTCTTTGCACGCCCAGGCATACAGAAGGTATGATAGACGAGCTGAGATTGGACACCGAACGGATCTGCTTCTGGAGTGCCCTGGCATCGTCGCCTCGAGTGGACTGGCTGCCGGATTCCGTCACGTGCATTTTACAATGTTGATGTCAGAACCATCGAATACAGGGTGGAGAAGGACTCAGCCAGCTCTGGGCGTCCGTCACCGTGTAACACAGTACCCCCAGTGCTGTGACTTCAAAGTGATGACTTAGCATTGACGGAGCCATGAGTCGGGGGGCGAGGGAAGGTCAGCATGTAAGCAGAATGCGGTGAGATGCTTTGCTTCTGCTGGGCACTGCCCGTAATCTCACGTGGGAAGATTGGAATGGCTGGGTGGTGGCGATGGATCAGATGGGGGCTGGACGGGTGCCCTCCCTCTCTCTCTCTTTCTCTCTCTCTCTCTCTGTGTCCCTGTCTCTCTGTATCCTTCACCCTCTCTCTCTGTCTCCCTCTCTTTCTGTCTCCCCGTTTCTTTGTCTCTCTCTCTCTTTCTCCCCCTCTCCCTCCAGCTGGTTGGCTTTCATCAGTGGCAGCTCAGAGTGTTGGTTGAGTCACTGACGTCACTGTAAATGGCTCTGCGTGGAAGCATTTTTCCCCCTCGGCCTTATCCAAACTTGCCAATATACATGAATGCTGGCCGCATTGTGGATAGAAGGCTTCCTTCTGGCTTCATTGATGTATACGTTAAGAGCTTAGAACCTGTGGCAAGGAGGGAGCCAGTGATTGATGGACCAACAGCTCCCCAGCCGTCGGAAGGCAATGCACCTGTAACACTCCATGCAGGCCTCGCCATCTCCTTTTTTTTTTTTTTTTAAGATTTATTTATTTATTTGAAAGTCAGAGTTACATAGAGAGAGGAGAGGCAGAGAGAGAGAGAGGTCTTCCATTCGCTGGTTCACTCCCCAATTGGCCGCAATGGCCGGAGCTGTGCTGATCCAAAGCCAGGAGCCAGGATCCTCCTCCAGGTCTCCCATGCGGGTGCAGGGGACCCAAGCACTTGGGCCATCATCTACTGCTCTCCTGGGCCATAGCAGAGAGCTGGATCGGAAGAGGAGCAGCCAGGACTAGAATCAGTTCTCCCATGGGATACCGGCATTGCAGAGGCTTAACCTACTGCATTGCAACACGGGTCTCAAGCCTCAGTGTTTAACCTCACAGTTTGACAATGACACGAGTGAAACAGAGTAGAGCTCCGTGAGGGAAAGCAGTGGATCTCCTGCACTGGACCACATGAGGCGGGGCAAAGAGGGAGCAGAGAACAGCAGCCCTGACCATTGAACGTGGTGGAAAAGAGGGAAGCAAAGATGGTGGGGATTAGTGCAGGTTGGGCGTTTTGAAGTTTATTTAATAAGCAATTGAAAGAATAAATGCCGGAATAAAGGGTCCCCTAGTTGGCAAAGCATTGTGATGCAATACGAGAAACAGCTGTTCTTGCAATTCACAGAACGCAGCTTGGAATGACGCTAGCAGGGCCCGGGAGGAGAACCCAGTACTCAAGTACCTATATGTGAAATGCAGTGCACCACGCGGGTCTTCCAGTGAGTGCCTGTGGCTCAGGCCTGGTGTGAGGTTCCGGGGCTGGCTTCTGCTGCCGGCTTGGCCACCCAGGATGGTGGACTGTGAGACTGTGGTGTGCCGCAGAGCCCGTCTTGTGCTCTCTCTGCCCAGGGCACCGGGCGTGGCTGCTATGTGAAGAAGAGGCGTCTGCTCATCGCCAGTTAAGTTCCACTTGGAGGACCCTGTCACTGTTCTCCCTCGGTCCTGGCTGGAGCCCGCTGGAAACCATCGCTGTCGTTATCTGGCACGGATTCCTGCAGGATGAACCCAGGCGGGCTTCCTGCTGAGGCCACAGGACTCTCAAAGACACATACACTTAGCACTTCCCCTTCCTTCCTTCCTTCCTTCCTTCCTTCCTTCCTTCCTTCCTTCCTTCCTTCCTTCCTTCCTTCCTTCCTTCCTTTCTTTCTTTTTCTTTCTTTTTTGACAGGCGGAGTGAACAGTGAGAGAGAGAGACAGAGAGAAAGGTCTTCCTTTGCCGTTGGTTCACCCTCCAGTGGCCGCTGCGGTTGGTGCACTGCGGCCGGTGCACCGCGCTGATCCGAAGCCAGGAGCCAGGTACTTTTCCTGGTCTCCCATGGGGTGCAGGGCCCAAGCACTTGGGCCATCCTCCACTGCACTCCCTGGCCACAGCAGAGAGCTGGCCTGGAAGAGGGGCAACTGGGACAGAATCCGGTGCCCCGACCGAGACTAGAACCCGGTGTGCCGGCGCCGCAAGGTGGAGGATTAGCCTATTGAGCCGCAGCGCCGGTGTCTTTTTTTTTTTTTTTTTTAATTTTTTTTTATTTTATTTTAACAGCAGAGTTAGAGAGAGATAGAGAGAGGGAGAGATAGAGAGAGCTTCCATCCGTCAGGATGAAGCCTGAAACTCCATCCTGGTCTCCCATAAGGGGGAAGGGGCCCAAGCACTTGGACCATCTTCTGTGGCTTCTCCAGGCCATTTGTAGGGAGCAGGATTGGAAGTGGAACAGCCGGGACTCGAACTGATGTCCTGTGGGATGCCGACATTGCAAGCGGTGGCTTTTCCCTCTCCGCCACAGCGCTGGCCCCAGCACTTCCCTTTTCTATGTCAACAAATCCTGGATCACCATGCCCATTATTTCCCTACATTCTCCCAAGTGAAGGAGACCAAACAGATATGCAGAAAATCCTGTCGCATGTCAAGCTATGACAATGCAAGGGACCTTATTTCAAGTTAAATCAAGCACATTTGGGGACTCACCTTTTGTAATTTCATATGGTACCTACTTTTGTGTATCTTTCTACCAAATATATGCACATATTTTGTACCGACTTTGTATATCTTTATTCTAGAATTGCTAAAACATGCCAATTCAAAAACTGAAGGCTATTTTTTTTTGGTCATTATTCAAGCAAATAGAAGCAACATCTGCATGAATTTTCTTTTTTTTGGACAGGTAGAGTTAGACAGTGAGAGAGAGAGACAGAGAAAAAGGTCTTCCCTCCACTGGTTCACTCCCCAAATGGCTTCTACGGCCGGTGCACTGCAGCCGGCGCGCTGCGCCGATCCGAAGCCAGGAGCCAGGCGCTTCCTCCTGGTCTCCCTTGGGGGTGCAGGGCCCAAGCACTTGGGCCATCCTCCACTGCCTTCCCAGGCCACAGCAGAGAGCTGGACTGTAAAAATGTTCTATTTTATGGGAGATTCAGAATCTTCGGCTTCTTAAAAACTTCGTGGCACAGCAGTTTAGGTTGCTGGTTGGGAAACCTGGATGCTATATTCAAGTGTGTGGTTTGAGTCCCAGCTCTGCTTCCAATACCAGCTTCCTGCTAATGTGCACCCTGGGAGACAGCAGGGGATGGCTCTAGTACTTGCATCCCTGACACCCACATGGGACACCAGGATGGAGTTCCTGGCTCCCGGCTTCCACCTGGCCCAGGCCTGGCTGTGGTGGCCATTGGGGGAGTGAACCAGCAGCTGGAAGACCTCTCTGTTTTTCTGTCTCTGACTTTCTGTTCAAATAAAACAAAAATAAAAATAAATTTTGTGGAAATGTGGAATTAAAGGGGAAGTTTAGGGGCCAGTGTTGTGTCATAATGGGTTAAGGTGACATTGGCATCCCATCTGGATTCTAGTTTGAGTTCCGGCTGCTCCTCTTCCGATCCAGCTCTCTGCTACAGCCTCGGATAGCAGCAGAAGATGGCCCAAGTGCTTGGACCCCTCCTACCCACATGGGAGACCTGGAAGAAGCTCCTGGCTCCTGGCTTCGATCTGGCCCAGCCTGGACTGTTGCAGTCATTTGGGGAGTGAATCAGTGGGTGGAAGATATCTCTCTGTCTCTGTCTCTCTCTTGCTATAGCTCTGCCTTTCAAATAAATAGAAATAAATTTTCCAAAAAGGCTAAATTTATTTTGTTGCCAAAAATTTTTAAGTCTACGTGACTTATTCCTAAGATGCATTTTCCATGAAATTTTTGAAGACCTCTCTTTTGCGTGGATTTGAAGATACGCTTGCGATAAACATTGTAAGACTACCCCGATCTGGTGAACCCCATCCCTAGTGGGGCAGATTCACTTCTGTTGCGATTCCTTTTTTTGTATTGTGCCCCCAGATTTTGGTTGAGGATGAAAAAAAACTCCATAGGAAGGCGTATTATCTTGTACGTGTGGGTTTTTCATTTTCTGTAAAGCAAATGGGGTCCCTCTGGATAGAGCCCTCTCAAAAACGGAGTAGGAAAAAGCACCTCCTCTGGGACAGCAAAATGTTCCTTTTCATCAGATGCTGCAAACAATGTGCCCACTGTGTTTCCTCCTCCCCTCCGCTGCTAGGAAACTCAGAATTAAATTTAATGTTCAGTTACAGTAACTATTTTAAATCTCCCCTTTTATATGTCTTTTGGATTTTCTGTTTTAATAACCTTATTGTACATGGGCATTTTATGGTGACCTGCTTAAAAATGTTTTCTGCGAGAAAGGAGAGGGTAAGTTATTCTTTAAAAGGAAAAAAAAAAACACAAAGCCAAAAAACAAACCTCTAATTGCATTGGAATGTGTGGGCCATTTTGTAGGAAAATGCCTGAGCCATCGCAAATAGTTAGGTCTTTGGGGAGCTCTGTCTCTGGGGATTTGCTGCGTCCTGGAGCAGAAAACAGCAAATTGAGAAGAGGAGCGAGGCCGGTTGGAGCCTCGACCTCCTGATGTGTGTCTGCCTTCTGATGGGATCCTCAGCTGAGCCTGTTCCCTGGGCACGCAGGGCAGAGGATTGGCACCTGTGTTTCCCTTAGAGATTCCCCAAGAATGGTGAAGTCCGGTAGAGTTCCTCGCCAGGACCTAGCGGGCTGGTGTGGTGCGGCTACGGATTCCTGGGCGGGGGCGGGGGAGGGTTTTTTTTTTTTTTTTTTTAAGATTTATTTATTTATTTGAAAGTCAGAGTTACACAGAGAGGAGAGGCAGAGAGAGAGAGAGAGAGAGAGAGAGAGAGAGAGAGAGAGACAAAAAGAGGGAGGGAGAGAGAGGTCTTCCATCTGATGGTTCACTTCCCAATTGGCTGCAATGGCCGCAACAGAGCTGATCCAAAGCCAGGAGCCAGGAGCTTCCTCCGGGTCTCCCACGTGGGTACAGGGGCACAAGGACTTGGGCCATCTTCCACTGCTTTCCCAGGCCACAGCAGAGAGCTGGATTGGAAGAGGAGCTGCTGGGACTAGAACCGGCGCCCATATGGGATGCTGGCACTTCAGGCCAGGGGATTAACCCGCTGCGCCACAGCGCCGGCGGGAGGGCTTCTTTAAGTACTCTTCAGTGAGAGAGGCTTGTTCAAGCTGCTGGCTTCTCCTGAGATATAAAATGTCATCAAGTCAGACTTCCCCGAGCACTCTAATACCTGATATAGAGGAAAGAAAACCAACCAAATTGCTCTGGAGCTTTCAAAAGAAACATTTGTGTTTCAAATGTGGGTACAGTCCTGGGAGGAAGGGAAGAATCTGCAGAGACACCAGGGACCTTCAAAGATCAGTAGGAAAACAACTTAAAAGAAAAATGTAGGGGCCAGCATTGTGGTGCAGTGCGTTAAGCTGCTGCTTGCAACCTTACGAGCTCTGGTTCCAGTTTTGCCTGCTCCACTTCCAATCCAGCTCCCTGCTAATGCGCCTATGAAAGCAGCAGAGGATGGGCCCAGTGCTTGGGCCCCTGCACCACTTAGGAAATCCAGATGGAGTCCCACGGTGTCCCTGTCACTCACATGGACACCCGGCTTGAGTTTCCAGCTCTCAACTTTGTCCTGACCCAATCCATTCCATCTGGGGCATCTACAGAGTGAATGAACACTGTCTGATAGCTGTGTTTATCTGTCTGTGCTTTTACCATGCAAATAAAGTTTTTTTTTTTCTTTTAAATCCATCAGCTAATTTTGGAGCAAAAAATTGCAATCCATGCATAGGAGGGATTTTCAAAAAGTTCACAGGGAACACATAATATGAAAAAAATTATATATGGATTTCAAAAAACTTTCAGACACAAATGCATTTATCTTTTTCTTTCCATTTGTTCACAAACCTTTTGCAGTCTGCTTGTATTTGTTTATTTTGTATGAGTTATTTATTTGAAGGGGAGAAAGAGAGAGAGAGAGAGAGAGAGAGAGAGAGACTTCCATTTGCTGGAAGAGCTCCCCAAATGGCTGCTCCAGTTGAAGCCCGGAGTCTGGGTCTCCATCCACATCTCCTGTGTGGGTGGCAGAGCCCAAGCACTGGGGCCATGTTCCTCTGCTTGCCCAGATGCTCTGCCAGGAACTGGCCCGGAGAAGCAGAGCAGTCCGGACAGGCACTGGCGCTCCAGTCTGGGATGCTGGTGTCCCAGGTGAAGGCTCAACTCGCTGAACCGACACGTCAGGCCCCCTTGGGTTTAAATCACACCAGTTTCCCACCTGGAATCCCAATCTTAGTGTCACCATGCTTATGGGTGCGGTTCTTAAAAGCCCAGGTAGCTAGGTCACGACCAGTAGCTTTTTAAATGGATCTTCTGAATTCGGAACAGCCTCTGATGCCGAGCCCCAACATGTCCTTGCAAAAACAGTCAGTGAACCATTCTTTATAAGAATGAGCTTGGGGGTGAAAAAAAAAAAAAAAAACAGCTCGCATTCAGTGTGACTTCCAGAACTCGCTGGCAATTTAATAAACCCGGAGCAAAGTTATTTAAAACCCTAGTAAACTAGCGAATGGTCAGATTCCACTCATTCCTGCATCCTGGCGCAGGGCTTATCTCAGAAAGCACACAGAGTCTGTGATGCCTATCGCTGTGGCCCGCAGGGCAGCCTGGCAGTGGGGGAGGGGAGCAGTCTACACCGTCTGGTCTCTGATGATTGGCGCTTTCTACCAAATGCGTCATCTTTAACTCCAATCCAAACTGGAAACGGACAGGCATGGGCTACTGATGTTGGCAGTAAATGTACACAGAGAGCAGCAGATGGAAACACGCTCCCTCCGTAAATTAACAACAGATTCAGTCATTCCAAGGTGACTCCACAAAGCTTTGAGTTTCTTTTTCAAAACGTACACACACACACACACACACACACATATATTTAAGATCATTTGCCCATGGTAAAGAATATTTCAATTTATAAATGGTCTCTTCTAGAATTCCATCACTCAATTATGTTCTTTTAAAAAACAACCTCCTCCCACAAAAAAAAAAGAAAAACAACCCACAACTCTGAAAGGCAGAGTTACAGACAGAGACACTGAGACAGAGAGATCTTCCATCTGCTGGTTCACTCCCCAAATGGCCACAACGGCTCTGTCTGATCCAGGCTGAAGCCAGGAACGAGGACCCAGCACTTGGGCCACCTGCTGCTGCTTTCCTAGGCACATGAGCAGGGAGCTGGACCAGAAGTGGAGCAGCCGGGACTCATGTGGGATGCTGGAGTCACGGGCAGAGGTCTAACCTGCTGTACCGCCCGCCGGCTCCTCAATCACCATCCGACTGTGGTCTGTGTCCAGTGATTGCTCTTCACTGCTAGGACAGTGATGGAGAGCTTACTACCCGACATAGCAGGGACAGAAGTGGCTGTTGTCTGTGCCTGGGAAGGACGGCTTGTCCATGTCCACTGTCCACCAGTGTCCACGGTCTGGAGCAAGATCATTGCCAGCTTCCCAGAAGAGCAGGAGCTGGGAACAACAGTGAATTTCCGGATCCTACTTTGTATCACAACGTGCTGCACACAAATACAGGTGAGATCTGTCGCTGGTTTCTCTGCTAGTTTCTTCTTGTATTTCCGCAACGGTGACAAGCGTGCCCTAACATCCTTCTCATCACAGCGCTAAGAGATGCATCCAACAAAAACACAGGCATAGAATGTTCACAGATGCAGGATTTATTGTTGGAGTTGACCATTAAGTTGGTTTGAGGAGGCGTGGTTTTGCTGGGGGCAGATAGCTCTTCCACACAGACAGACACACAAAGAGACAGCTCCCATCTGGTCGGTACACTCCCCAAATGTCCACAGTGGGCTGGGCTGGGCTGGAACACGCCGACACCAGGAGCTGGAAACCCAACGACTTCAGCCGTCACCTGCTGCCTCTTGGGGTTTGCAGCAGCCAGGTGGAGCCAGGGCTCAAACCGAGGACTGCCATCCTCGACACTGGTGCCTTAACTGCTAGGCGAGTGTCTGCCTCCACCCTTGCCTTTTAAGCTGAGTGGTGACAACACAATGTTGCTGGCCCAGCAGGTGCTTCATGGCCCCTGGCCAGACCTTTGTAATAACATCATTTATCAAATCCTTTTCTTTCTTTCTTTCTTTCTTTCTTTCTTTCTTTCTTTCTTCCTTCCTTCCTTCCTTCCTTCCTTCCTTCCTTCCAGGCAGATTTAGACAGTGAGAGAGAGAGAGAGAGAGAGAGAGAGAAAGGTCTTCCTTCTGTTGGTTCACCCCCCCCCCCCAAAGGCCTCTAGGCCGGCGTGCTGCTCTGATCCGAAGCCAGGAGTCAGGTGCTTCCTTCTGTTCTCCCATGGGGGTGCAGGGCTCAAGCACTTGGGCCATCCTCCACTGGCTTCCTGGGCCACAGCAGAGAGCTGGACTGGAAGAGGAGCAACTGGGACTAGAACCTGGGGTGCTAGCGCCGCAGGTGGAGGATTAGCCAAGTGAGCTGCGGCGCTGGACTATGAAATCCTTTTCAATGATTCTTTCTCAGTGACTGTCTGTTCCTGGCACACACATGTGGTTGTGTGGATTAAGAGGAATAATTGTATTTTGTAAAAGATTTATTTATTTACTTGAAAATCAGAGTTACAAAGAGGGAGAAGGAGAGGCAGAGAGAGAGAGAGAGAGAGAGAGAGAGAGAGAGAGAGAGGTCTTCCATCCAATGGTTCAGTACCCAATTGACACCAATGGCCAGAGCTGCGTCAATCCAAAGCCAGGAGCCAGGAGCTTCTTTCGGGTCTCCCACGTGGGTGCAGGGACCCAAGGACTTGGGCCATCTTCTTACTGCTTTCCCAGGCCATAGCAGAGAGCTGGCTTGGAAGAGGAGCAACCGGGACTCAAACTGGTGCCCATATAGGATGCCAGCACAGCAGGTGGCGGCTTTACCCTCTATGCCAGCACCGGCCCCAGGAATAATTGTATTTTTAAAAAAAAAAATAAATCCGATTTCTCGTTAATTCATCTAGTTCCTTTCTTGGTCCAATGCATTATGAAATACTGAAAAATGGGAACAATATACGGAGATCAATAATATTGTCTATTGAGTGCTGAACGTTTAGCTTATAATACCTCATTTAACCCTAGGAGCTGAGTGTTCTTCTGCCCATTTTCCATACACAGAAACTGAGGCACATAAGAGTTCTGGAACTTGCCAAGAGCAAGAGTGAGCCAAAGCCAGCAACCCTCCAGCTCATAGCACCCGCGATCCTCAGTGTATCTGCAGCGACACCCTGTGAACCCCTGGGGCTCAGACCAGCTGCCCCCCATGCTGGTCCCTACCTTGCAGTGTTACGCTTCCAAAGCAGGACCCATGGTTACACACAGAGCGTGATTGCGGGGAGACGCTGCAGGTGCAAGGGGCGTCCAGCCAGCGACAAGCCACTTCAGAATCAAAAGTGGTTTTGTGACTACAGCTTCTGGTGTGCTGCTGTGGTTTCTGAAACTTGCACTTGGGTCTGCTTTACTTTTTAGGCAAGCACAGAGCAGCAGCAAAGCACAGGGGAAAGTTCCCCGTCTGTGCCTTGGGGGCCTTGATTCTCCTTGGTGCGCCAGACTCTGGCCCATCCCCCTCCACTCCCCTAGCACATCAGAGCGGGACTGGAGCCCTGGGCAGCCTACCCATGTCAGAATGGCAGCCTTTTGTGGACTCCCTGGCACAGTGCGTGCAACAGGAGGCCTGGAGGTTATCTAGTCCATCCCACTCTTCCGCCAGCGGTACCCAGCACCGACTTACCTGCCCTCAGGCAGCAAGCTCCAGGAAACACTGCAAAATGTCCCTGCGCGACCCTCAGCAGCCACCTTCGGGATGTAGTCACGAGGCTTGGCATAGAGCATTTTTATTTCCCGAGTGTTCAGCTGTGGCTCCTGTTTTGGGGGCCAGACATCACTGAAGAGACACAAAAGTGTCTGATGCATGAGACGCTCATGAAAAAGAGACCTCTCTGGACCCTCTCAGGGATGGTTGCCTGTGACTGCTGAGTGATGCTGTCTTAGAACAGGAAGTGCCTTCCTCAGGCTGCTGGAAGAAGGTGGCTTCCTGTCCGCGGGTGGAAGGGGATGGCTGGGGTAAGGTCTGCAAGGAGCAGCAGGGCTGGACCCCATATTCTCCCCACAAACAGCTCTGGAAATGGGGAGACTGCCCTGAGCCTTACTGACAGCCAGCGCCGGGCCAGGCCGAAGCTGGGAGCCCGGAACTCCGTCCGGGTCTCCCGTGTGGGTGGTGGAGACCCAAGCAGTTGAGCCCACATGTGCTGCGTTCTAGGCACTTTAGCAGGAAGCTGGATCGGAAGTGGAGGAGCTGGGACTTGAACCCAGGCTCTGCAACTTGGGCTGCGGGGGTCCCAAGGGGTGGCTTACCCCGCTATGCCCAACACCCTTCCTTGCCACTTGAGTCATTTTTAAGAACGGTAAGGATCACACAGTTTAGAAATGATGGTTGTTGGACCCTGATCTTGAACTTCCTGTTTCTGGACCAGGCAGGGGTTGGAGGTGGACAACCAAAGCTTGATGGGACAGACTTTGGAGCAATGTGGCGACAGAGGAACTCAAAGAGAGGTCAAGGGTAGTTGTAGCAGAGGCTGGGTGGTGTTTGAAATCTCCCGGGATGGAAAAGAAATGGGCTCTCTGCTACCCATCCACAAGCTCACTCTCGCCAGGCTGCGAGCAGCAAAGATCTTGCAAACAAGGTCTCATCATCTCCATGTCTCCACGCTGGGCTGGAGACATTTTCCCTCTAAGGACTTCCTTTTTACCATCTTCCTCCTACTCATCCAGAGAGCAGCATAGTGAGGCAAGGCACAGCTTGCGGGAAAACACAGAAGCCACACCGAGGACTGGATCTTGTGTGTTTGCAGCCAAATGGGTGTAGCTAGGCATCTTCCGTGGCCAGAGGTCATCTTTAAAAACTTACATTTTTTAAAGATTCTAATTGTGTTGCTGTGTCTAGAACACAGCACACAGATTAAAAAAAATCTCTTTGCTTAAAGTAAAAAATGAGAAAATTGCTTCCTCCAAGTGCGGGTCTCCTTTCTTCAGCTCAGACAACTGTCCCCGCCTCCCTTTTATGGCGAAAGCTTGTTGTTCAAGTTGTAATATAGTTTTGAACATTTTCTTTTAAAAAGTGCAAGAAAATGAGCTGAATTGGGTTAAGAGTTTTATGCTAAATACGTTCAGCAATAAGGACAAAAGACTTGGTATTTTGGTTGATTGTGCTGAATATTCCTTGAGGCTTGTATATAAATTCCTTTTCCACTCAACTTGGTCCTGTGGATACTCATATAGGTGTCCAGGAAAATAAAGATGAGTAAGACAGGCACTCACAAGCTAGCAGCTTCTAGCAGCTTCTAGAGCCTTCCGTGTTCGACGGAGCGCTTTGCTCAGAGAAGCACCCCTCACTGCCGAGACGCGCATTCCTGTTTCTGCAGCAATCCAGGAGACCAGGTCGTGGTTCAGGGCACAAATGCACCTGCAGTAGCTCATCCATCCCAGGCTCCAGACTTGGGAACTCCAGGGCCCATGGGTGCTGGGTTTCAAGCTTTGCAACTGTGTTCCAGAAGCTCCTACCCTGAGGTCTCTTTCTCCCACCACTTTGCCCATCACAAAAGCTACTGCACACTTCCCGTAGCTCAGGCCCACCCCATTGCAACCCTTGGGCTTGCTCTCCCTTCAGGCTCTTTCCTGAATGTGCCAGCTCTGGCCCTCACCTCTCCTGGGTTCTCACAGGTGCCCCCTGCTGGGCATCCCTGCTCCCCCACCCCCCTGCAGCTGCTCCCTTTTTCTCCATTCTGCAACTACAACCACAGCCATCTGTGGCAGAGGGCAGGTGACAGTGACCCTGCTCCTGTGGCTTCCTTTCCAACTTAATGTGAAGTCCAACATCTTCCCCATGGCTGCCGAGTTCCCGCCAGGTCTGACCCCTCACCCTGTCTCCCCAGGTTTCTTGGGATACACTTGCTCTCTCCCCCTGGTCCCCTTGCTGGGCCTTGGAGACATCAAGCCTAAGCCCACCCCAGACCTGAACTTGGAAGCCAAGCTCCCTCTCTTCTTCTTTCAGGGCTCTCCTAAATGTCACCCCCCAGCCAGACTTATCCTGAGCCAATCTGTACCAACAATGCCTCCTGCCCTTGACTGCAGTACCTAATTCACACTTACTCTAATTTGTTTTTCTTCTTTCTTTCTTCTTTTAATTTGAGGTTGGGAGAGGGGGGAAGGCAGAGAGAGAGAAAGAGAGAGAGAAAGAGAGGAGAAGCACGCACTACTAGCACTTCTATTCACTGGTTCACTCTCCAAATGCCTACAACAGCCAGGACTGGGCCACAGCTGGGACTTGAACACAGGGCAGGGTCTCTGCTTTGTCCACTGCTTTGTTCCCTGCACATCCGAGCAGTGGTACTCACCGTGTCAAATACACTGAATTGGGGAAGTCTAAGAAAATGTTGAGTTGGGCTTGACTCGTCATATCTGCACAAAGTTGTCTTCTTCTTCTTCTTCTTTTTTTTTTTTTTTTTTGTAAGACCCATGACATGAACCTGTTTTCTTCTCTTTTGCTTCTTTCACATCAAAGTGGAGTTTGGGATTCTGATCATCGGAGGGAGTCCATTCAAAGACGCAGTTTTGATCATGAAAAGGGTATGTAGCTCATAACACGTGGTGCCTTCATTCTCCAAATAGCTGCCCTGCACAAAATGATGTGAGCTGGGTGTGGAAGCTAAGCCCACCTGAGACCACCCACCCACCAAAGCACGGACTCAGAAACATGAGGGAAGCAGGAAGTGAGGCGTTTATTGACACCTTGTCTCAAGAGTAGTGACCGGTGGTAGAAACAAGTACCTCCCTCAGACATTCACCTTTGATGCCCACAATACAGAGGTCCCTTCCCCCCAGTTTCTCATTGGTTGAGAGACTTGGGAGACACAGTCTAAACCCCACATGCACCTAAGGCAGGGTGAAGATGGGGTAACAGGGTGGGTGTTGCTGGGTAGATCTAGGACAGGGAGAGGGGAATTCTGTTGTGGTATCACCAAGGCTCCGGGAACTGAGGCGGATGGGAGAGCACTGTGCACAGATGTAGGATCGCTGGAGGTTACAGACAATGAGTGCTGCACCATTCGCAAAGCAACCTGAGCAGCTGCTTTGTGACCCTCTATGCGCCGTGCTACCGAGGCTCAGCTAAGCCCTTCATGAAAACACACGGTGGCCATTTCTCACACTGGGAAGGAGACTTCTCGTGCAGTTAGACTGAGATGTTATATGAAAGCGGGGTCTCCTTCCAAGTCATGATGGAATAGAGCGGTGGTTATGAGGTCCAGGCTCTGGAGTCATTGTAAGCACATCCTGGTGCTCTGTGCACCTCAATGTTTCCATCTTTACAATGGGAATACTCACAGTGGCACAGAACTTATCCTAGTGGTACTGTAAGCATTAAATAAGGGCAGGTAAATAAAGTTCCTAGCACAGCTCTTAGTTACCACTCAATACATCACTCGGGCTTTCTTTGGCTAACAACTGACGTTATCCCATGTTTTTAAAAGGTGGGTTCACCTGTCTTTTTCTAAATAGGATTTGAAGCCGGCGCCGTGGCTCAATGGGCTAATCCTCCACCTTGCGGCGCCGGCACACCGGGTTCTAGTCCCGGTCGGGGCGCCGGATTCTGTCCCGGTTGCCCCTCTTCCAGGCCAGCTCTCTGCTATGGCCAGGGAGTGCAGTGGAGGATGGCCCAGGTGCTTGGGCCCTGCACCCCATGGGAGACCAGGAAAAGCACCTGGATCCTGGCTCCTGCTATCGGATCAGCGCGGTGCGCCGGCTGCAGCGGCGGCCATTGGAGGGTGAACCAACGGCAAAGGAAGACCTTTCTCTCTCTGTCTCTCTCTCTCACTGTCCACTCTGCCTGTCAAAAATAAAAAAATAAAAAAATAAATAAATAGGATTTGAAGCATCTGTGGCTTACAATAGATGAAAACAAAGCTAACTGATCGAACAGAACAGAGAACTAAAACAGGATGCAAATCTTCTAGCTGACATGGTTAATGTGATTGCCTAAAGACTTTTGCTCTGTCTGGCTGTCTAGGTTCTGAAGCTGCATGGCTTCCTTTATCAGAAAGGAAAAAGATAGTGGCAACTTCAGGGAAGACGAAATTTTCCTGACAATAAATTCCAAGAAGGATTCTAAAATTAGAATTGTCTACGTGGAGATCAGCAGTGCCATGGGGGTTGTTATTTGGGCCAGTCGCATTTTACAGTAAATGTTGACGAGGATTTTCAAGGCTGATTCTGAGGGAGGACATGATGGCCCAGACCAGTGGTGGAGCTCTGACTTCCAGAGCCTGAAGCAAAGTCCCGGATGCTACGTTCATTACGGCTTCTACCTGCAAATAAGCCAGGGTCCTGAGAACAAGTGCTGGCCACTGAGAGACAACCCACGGGGTCAGTGTGGAAGTCTGTTTCCTATACACAAGTCATATTCAAGACAAAGGGCAGAGAATGGACAGGGCGACGTACACCCCATGTCAAGAATGGGGGTGGGGGTGGAGTTCTTACAGTGGATTTAAAGCAACAGCCAGCAGCCAACTCCAGCTCTGGTGCTGCACAGAGGAGAGTTCTGTTCTTTTTTTTTGTTTTCAATTAATTTATTTATATTTATTTTCACTTTATCTGAAAGGCAGAGAGACTGAAAGAGACAGAGTTAGACAGAGATTTTACATCCACTGATTCACTCCCCAAGTGCCCACAACAGTCGAGGTTGGGCCTGGCCAAACCAGGAGCCTGGAATTCCATCTGGGTCCCTTATGTGGGTAGCAAGGATTCCAGGACTGGAGCCATCATCACTGCCTCCCTGGGTGCATACTCGCAGGGAGCTGGATTCAGAAGCAGAGCCAGGACTCAAACCTAGGTGCTCAGCTACAGGCTGCGTGCATCTCAAGCAATACCTTCACCACTGTGCCGAACGCCTTTCCCTGTGGGTGCGTTTTGAGCAGTGGCACTTGTACCAGACATCTTATAAATATTATCTGTTCTGTGGCACTCCATGGACTGGAGGTGGGTGAGCAACTCTGGATTTCTTTGTTTCTCTAGGTGTGCAGCGTAAATATCGATAGTATTGTCACTACAATAAGAAATCCCAAAGTGACCAAAACAACCTGCTAAGGTTAATGTGTCGCTGACTTCTGATGGTGCTCAAGGCGATAGAAGAGGGTGAGCAAGAGGCGATAGAAGAGGGTGAGCAAGAGGCACAAAGCAGCAAAGACCACACGGTGTATGGATTTGGGAAATGTTGCAATTGCACGGCCCTGACCTTGCTGCAGCCTCCCCGGAAGTGACGCTGTCCACTCATTGCCACTTTGTGGCATTGCTGTCACCTTTGCAGTTCAACCCCAGGATAAATCTGGGAGCCTGCAGTGCCAGTCTGGAGAACAAACGGCAGTGAACTCCAAAAGGAAGCCCTGGGGTTATCGCAAGTGCCAGCAGCGTGCGTGGTGTCACGCTGCCAACTCCGACACGGCTTGACCTGGAGCTGAACTCCACACTGCCAGGCTCCAGGGAGCCAAGTCCAGCAAGCACCGCCTGCCCAGCCAAGCAGTGTCCACCTAAAAGAAACCTGTAGCCTTTCCCCAAGAGAACTCAGCGTGTGTGTGTGTGTGTGTGTGTGTGTGTAAGTGGCAGAGTCACACTGTCTCCAGACTTCAGCTCCCCCAAACCGCAACTCTGTTATCACCAGCAAGGAGCTGTTCTCGTCTTGAGATTTCTTGGAACCCTGAGCCCAGGAGAAGCGCTTCATGGGATCCTCACTCCACCTTTTCCCCGAACGTGCCAAGATTTGAAGTTCAAGATTTGATGTCATGAAGATGATAGCTGCTTGACCTGTGTCCCGGGGTGAGCACACTGCTCACGGGCACACATGAATTCATGCAATCCTCAGACCGACCCTGTGGGTGCAGAGAATGGACATTGTCAGCAAAGCTGCACTCACAGCTGGGAAAATCCAGGCACGGAACAGATAGGAAACCTCAGCTCACAAGTAGAGGAGGCAGGGACCACCACCAGGTCATCTGAACACGGAGTCTGCACCTTAGCGTTCGAACACAGCTTCTTCTTTTTTTAAAAGATTCATTTATTTATTTGAAAGGCAGAGTTACAGAGAGGCTGAAGGCAGAAAGACAGAGAGAGAGAGAGAGAGAGAGAGAGAAAGAGAGAGAGAGAGAGAGAGGGAGAGAGAAGTGTCTACTCTCCGCGGGTTCATTCCCCAAATGGCCACAACGGCCGGAGCTGGGCCAGTCCGAAGCCAGGAGCCAGGAGCTTCTTCCTGGTCTTCCACTTTGGTGCAAGGGCGCAAAGGTTTGGACCATCTTCCACTGCTTTCCCAGGCTGAAGCAGAGAGTTGGATTGGAAGTGGAGCAGCCAGGACTCGAACCGGCACCCATATGGGATCCTGGCACTATAGGCAGTGGCTTTACCAGCTACGACACAGCATCGGCTCCGTAACACAGATTCTTAACCTGCTGCCTGAAAACAGTGGTATCACATATGGGTGCCTGTTTGATTCCAGGCTGCTCTGCTTCCAATCCAGCTCCCTGCTAATGTGCCTGGGAAAGCAGTGGAGGATGGTCCAAGTGCTTGGGCACTTGCCACTCATATAGGAAGAAGCTCCTGGTTCCTGGCTTCAGCTTGACCCAGTCCTGGCTGTTATGCCATTTGGGGAATGAATCAGTGAATGGAGACTCCTCTCGGTCTGTCTCTCTTCTTTCTTTGCAACTCCGCCTTTAAAATAAATAAATAAATTTTTTTAAAAAGTTACATAGAGACAGAGGCAGAGAGAGAGAGAGAGAGAGCGAGCCTGGCCCAGCCCTGGCCATTATAGCCATTTGGGGTATGATCCAGCAGATAGAAGATCTCTCTCTCTCTCTCTCTCTCTCTGCTTCTCCTCCCTTCACACCTATCACTCTGCATTTCAAATAAATACATCTTTAAAACAGGAAAACTCTTGATCGGCATTGTGGTGTGGCCAATAAAGCCACTGCCTGCAACGCCAGCATCCCATACTGGTTCCTGTCCCAGCTGTTCTTCCAATCCAACACCTTGCCAGTGGCATGAAGGCCCAAATATTTGGGCCCCTGCACCCACATGGAGACCTGGATGAAGCTCTTGGCTTTGGCTTGGCCCAGTCCTGGCCCCTGCAACCATCTGGGGAGGGAACCAGTAGGTGGAAAATCTCTTTCCCTATCTCTCCCTTTCTCTGTAACCCTGTCTTTCAAACAAATCAATAAAACTCTTTCAAAAAATAACATTAAAAAATTGGCACCATATCTGATAAACACCAAATACATGTGTGGATTTTTTAAAAAACCACTCCTCTACTAAACAGCTCACCCAGGTAGGGGAAGCCCCTGTTCAGGTGTGAAAGCAGGAAGGTTTGTGCTGATCAAATGCCAAGATGGTGATTCCAAATATCACCGGGGTCCACCACTTCCAGGTGCCCCCAGTTGACAGGATGGTAAAACCAAAGTTCTCAAACTGGAAGGCGGGTACAAGTGCCCTGGGTCCAGCTCAAATGCTGGTTCTGACTCAACAGGTACGGGAGGAGAAAGACTCGGGGGTCTGGGTCTCCAACAAGTTCCTGGGGTGCTGCTGGGGCTGTGGACCCTATGTGGAGGAGCAAGCCTTACAAAGCTCGACTTCACTTCGAGACTTGGTGTTTTGGATGATGTTCTACAAGTTGAGACAACCCAGAAACTTCTAGAATGTGTTCTTGTTTCTCAGGGACACCCATGAAAGAAAACGGCATGGATTGGCATGGGTTCTTTGGGTGGGAGGATTGTTTAAAATATTTATTTGGTTATTTTCATTTTTTTAATTTGAGAGAGAGAGAGAGAAGAGAGAGATCTTATATTCACTGCTTCACTCCTTCAAATACCTCCAACAACCAGAACTGGACCAGGCTGAAGCCAGGAGCCGGGAGCTCCACCCTGATCTCCCACCTGGGTGCCAGGGCCCCAAGCACTTGAGCTCTCACCTGCTGCCTCCCAGGGTGCACATGAGCAGGAGCTCGGTCAGAAGTGGAGGAGCTGGGATTTGAAGGAGGCCCTCGCTCCCGCTTGTGGGCATCACAAGTAGCAACTTCACCCTTGCCCCAAGCGCCTGCCTAAGGAGAAGCCTTTTAGATCCTAATAGTTTTAGGTTTCTTGACTAAGTGCTTTCCCATTACTTGGCAAATCTTTCCTATTGGACAGTGTTCCTGTCTCAAACAAAGACTCACTCCACCTCAAGGGAACTCCCTGTCTCGGAGCGTCAGCTCAGTAAAACCTGGCTGCATGGTTTATTTCATGTCTCCACATGTGCATTCCAGGATCGGGCTGCAGTGACGCGAGACGAGCATCCAGTCCGTTAAACCTGGAGCAAGAATCTTGAGCTTTTGGAGGAGAGTCATCTCACCTAACTTGAATCAGCAAACAACACAAGAGGCGCTGTGAGAGCCTGGGGTTTGCAGAAGCAGAGACCCCCACGCAGGTTCTAGCTCCGGCATGCAGGAGAATTGTCCTGTGTTATCCTGGCTCCCATAGGCAGGCGAGGATGTCATGACCAAAAGTGTGTTGATGAGATATCAAAGGTCAGACTTAGCCACCTGAGAATTTCCCCATGACAGGACCTCGAGGGGCCCCAGAAAAAGGCATGTAAGGTTGTCATCTGCCAATGAGAGGAACCCAACTTCCAATGCCCTACAGGAAACGCCTTCCTACCATGACCGAGAATCAGTCGTGGGCTCGTTGGACAGAACTTCATCTCAGCTTTCCCTGTGGGACCTGTGCATTCTGAATGCACCAATAGGGTGGGGCTTCGCGTGTGTGAGGCTTTCTGGGTGTTCCTGGCACCCCCATGTGGTGTTTATCTTCCTCGTGGCCATCTTGGCCTCGCCTCCTTCCTGGTCCAGATGGGATGCAGCTGCATCATGGGAAAGAGGGAGTATTGGATTGACAGGTGAGGGGATAGAGCTACAGTACGGGACTATGCAGACATTCCAGCTCACCTGTTCCTAGCTAGCTCCCTGCCTGGTTCCCCCATATCTTATCTGTGGGTTCCACATCAACAGATTCAACCAATGAAGGATGGAAAAGCAAAGAAAAAAAGTTCCATTGTTACTGACTTGTACAATGCAGTTGGGCCTGACCTGAACATACATCCTTTATTTTTTCTTCTGACTCCCAAACAATACAATGTAACAACTATTTTACACAGCATTTGCCTTGCCTTAGGTGTTACAAGGAATCTGGAGATGATTCGGAGTACACTGGAAGATGCACGCAGGTTTCACAATGTCATTTTACATAAGGGACTTGAACTGCACTGGAAGTTGTCCTCTCTGGGTTCCCATGGGTCACTGTACTTGGAAGACACCATTCAAATGATGGCTTTGGAGAAAACAGCATTCAAAAAACATTTCGCTTCCTTGGTTGAGTGCTTCCCTAAAGATACACTAATCCACCGTTGGCGGGAATGTAAAATGGTGCAGCCCTTGTGGAAGACAGAATGGAGGTATCTCGGAAATCTGAATATAGGCCTGCCGTACGACCCAGCCATCCCACTCCTGGGAACTTACCCAAACAAAATGAAATCAGCGTATGAGTTATTTGCACCCCTATGTTTATTGCAGCTCAATTCACAATAGTTAAGATATTCACAGTAGCCAGATGTCCATCAGCTGATGACTGGATAAAGAAATTATAGTACATATACATGATGGGATACTACTCAGCCATAAAAAAGAATGAATCCTGTCTTTTGCAACAAAATGGATGCAACTGGAAGCCATTATGCTTAGTGAAATAAGCCAGTCCCCATAAGACAGATACCATATGTTTTCCCTGATCTGTGATAGTAGTCAATAAAGTACCAAAAATGTAACGTATAGGAGTGAAGTTGAAACTTTGTGATTCGGTGATTCTTTGCAGTCCCTGTCTCTACTGTTGAGGAATAGCGTTATTTCCTTCATACTATTTGTTGAACTTTTTACTTAGTGTAGGGTTAATTTTATGTGTATAAAGGGAACTGAAATCAGATCTTTGTATAACTTAAGAGAAGGAATAAGAGAGGAAGGAGGAGAAAGTGTGGGAGTGTGGGCAAGAGGGAGGGTAGGGTGGGAAGAATCACTATGTTCCTGAATCTGTATATATGAAATGCAGGAGGTTTGCATACCTTAAATTTAAAAAATTTTTTTTAAAAGTATTTCCTCCCAGACTTTGTTTTTCTGTCTCAGTGTAACAATCTCTGATTTAAGGGGACTGATTTCAATGACATCCCAGCCCCATGCATTCAACCCAAGCTGTGGGTAATATCTCCGTTGGGTCACCAAGCAGGTGGAGTTCTCATGCACTTTCCAATGCTGCCAATCCCACCACCTCCATGGCAGCAAAAAAGGGTTTTGCTTCAAGAGTTTTTCTGCCCCCATGTGCATCCCAGCAAGCTGGCCTCTGGATATCTAGGTCGCTAGGATCTCCGGCTCCCAGGGTAGTCCTCAGAGCGCATCTCATGACCGCAGCCACAGCTGGTTCTTGAACATCTTGATTTTAGGGGAAGAGGTGAAGGAGCTCCACTTCCCGCCGGGGTCCAAATATTAAGGTATAAACAAGCCACACTGAGGATCGGTCTTCCATGCAATTGAATCCAAGTACTTGGGTCACCTTCTGCTGTTTTTTTCCAGCTCATTAGCAGGAAGCTGGATCAGAAGTGAAGCAGTCAGAACACGAACTGGTGACGTCACTAGCAGTGGCGTATACCTGCTACGCCAGGACGCCGGCCCCCAAAATGGGTTTATTTGCTGATTTATTTTTAAAATGATTTATTGGCTGGCACCGTGGCTCAATAGGCTAATCCTCCGCCTTGCAGCGCCGGCACACCAGATTCTAGTCCTGGTTGGGGCGCCGGATTCTGTCCCTGTTGCCCCTCTTCCAGGCCAGCTCTCTGCTATGGCCCGGGAGTGCAGTGGAGGATGGCCCAAGTGCTTGGGCCCTTCACCCCATGGGAGACCAGGAGAAGCACCTGGCTCCTGCCTTCAGATCAGTGCATTGCACTGGCGGCCATTGGAGGGTGAACCAATGGCAAAGGAAGACCTTTCTCTCTCTCTCTCTCTCACTGTCCACTCTGCCTGTCAAAAAATAAAAAAAAAATGATTTATTTATTTGAAAGCCAAAGTTACACAGAGAGAGGAGAGGCAGAGAAAGAGAGAGAGAGAGAGAGAGAGAGAGAGAGAGAGAGAGGTCTTCCATCTGCTGGTTCACTTCCCAATTTGCCGCAATGACTGGAATTGCACCGATCTGAAGCCAGGAGCCTGGAGCTTCTTCCGGGTCTCCCATGTGGGTGCAGGGGCCAAAGACTTGGACTATCTTTCCCAGGCCATAGCAGAGAGCTGGATGGGAAGTGGAGCAGCCAGGACTGGAACCAGCACCCATTTGGGATGCCTGCACTGCAGCTGGCGGCTTTACCTGCTATGCCAGGACACTGCCCTCCCCACCCTACCCCACGGGCTTATTTTTAAATGAGCGTATACATCACATGTTTCTGGCCGTGAATCTTGAATGTAAACACAATTACAACTGTAAAAAAAATATTTATTTTCTCCTGAAGCATTTAGAACTGAACATACAATAGTATGAGAAAAACATGTCCGTCACATCACAACACAGACAAACGGTTTAATTCCACCTGTTCCTTCTGAAAGAGCACCTGGGATTTCCTATTGTGTCGGAAAACTGTACGTGTGGTAACAATGGCCACACTGCCCCAGTGATGCAGCGTTTTTGGTAGCTATTCAGAGACAGACTGTTGTCAGCACAGCTTCAAAAGAACTGGCCTGAATTAGTCTCAAGCCCAGGAATCAATTGTTTGATATTATCTCCGACAATGAATTTCCTGCAACTGACTAATGTTCTAATCCAACGGACCAACCTTTGAAAAAGTTATTTATTTATTTTTGTTTTATTTGCAAGCCAGAGCTGCGGGGAGAAAGAGACCTTCCAGTCTCAGGGTTACTCCCCCAAATGCCTACAAGAGCTGGATGAAGCCAGGAACCCGGAACTCCATGTGGGTCTCCTGGTGCCAGCTGTTGTGGCTATTTGGGCAGTGAACCAGCGTATGGAAGCATTCTCTCTCTCTCCCTCTGTCTCTGTAACTCTTTCAGATAAATAAATAAATCTTTAAGAATAAATAAATAAGTAAACATGATGTGGATGGATGGCAGGGGCCCAATACTTGAGCCATCACCTGCTGCCTCGTGGGATGCACATTAACAGGAGGCTGGATCAGAGGCAGACGAGCCGCGACCCAAACCCAGACACTCTGACACAGGTTTCAGGTGTCCCAAGTGGGAAATCAATCCCTCTAGCACACGCCTGCCAGTGGACCAGCTGTTCCATTCTGACCCCGGGGTGTAATGATTCACTTGGACGATGAAACAGACAGGGGCCTGCTAGGACCCCGGTGAGATAGATAAATTGGAACTTTGGTGGGATAGAGGGAAATCCAGGGACTTTTCTGTCTATGGGCAGAGCTCTCTCCGTGTGAGGATATTAGTTGTCAACAGTGTCACTGCAGGCGGAAACACAGCGATGGAGCTTAAGTGGCTGTTGGACCACTCTGGGCTGCCGAGGTTGGCTTTTCTTAGCAGAGAGAGGAAGAAATGCATGGCATATCCTGCCACTGACCACAGCCGTGGCTTAAGCAGCGTGGCATCGCTGTGGATGCCGGCTAGGAATGGAAAAACACAACACACCAGGGCTCTGGACACAAGAAATCCTTGTGCTTCCTGCTCCGGCACAAAGGCTCTGCGTAGCAGGTGAGGATTCAACACCCT
The DNA here is from genome assembly GCF_964237555.1 of Oryctolagus cuniculus. NCBI lineage: Eukaryota > Metazoa > Chordata > Mammalia > Lagomorpha > Leporidae > Oryctolagus > Oryctolagus cuniculus. Next base: position 98,697,889 of record NC_091444.1, on the reverse strand, counting down.
GGATGCATCCATAGCCCCCCGCAGCTCAGGACAAAGACGTCATTAAAACTTCCAAGCTTCACCACAAAAGCTTTCTTTGGCTCAAAAAATTTGTTCCTGCAGAGGCACATGTGTGGACGCATTGTCCAGTCGGAACCACCTCTCCTGGGGACCTCCCTGTCTTTCCTTCCCCATGGGACGCTGGCATTCCAGGGCACTGGGTGGCTGCTTGCTTTAAGGCACTCAATTCATGGCCAGTACGTCTAAGCAAGCTGATGTCCTTAATCAGGTGTGACACCTTGAGGTTGTGGCTGAGAGGCCTGGGCGAGTCAGGTGACTACACAGAAAGCTCACAGGGGCCTGATGGCCTGGGCACAGCAGGGTGTGTAGGAGCTCATCTGAGGTTCCCTGGAGGGAGGCGATGAGATGGAGAGCAGGAGCCACAAGGCTACTGGCTTGTAGGGCTCTGAAGTCTGCAGGGAAGAATAACGAGTTTATCCAGCAGCCTGCACAGGCTCCAAGTCCGTCCCAGGGGCTGCTCTTTGCCAACTGCAGGAAGCTTTCACACCAAGAAGCACAAGCTCACGCTGTTCTTAGGAAGAGGCAAAAAACTGGGGGTTCTCACCGGGCACGTTCAGGAAACTGAGCCTTTTATCAGGGAACGCACAGTCACATCCCTCAGGCATATCTCTAGCAATGAGGATTCTCAGCACACAAAGGCTTCACCTGGGGCTCCCCCCAGCGGTGTACTTGACCTTGACCCTGGTCTTGGTCTTGCTGCATGCTTCCCAGGCAATAGCTACAGACTTGGTGTGCACAGCTTCATGTCTTTGCTGGGAGCTGGCAGCGGATCCTCGGATGGGGCTCGTTAGCAAGGGTGTTATTTAAACAAAAGAAGAAAACTCCTAGCTTTGCCTGTTTCTTTCCAGTCTCAGTACAAAAGCTATGCAGAGCCCTGGGTGAATATTATACTGATTGCAAATACCCACGTGGGTGGCACTGGGGCCATCTTCCACTGTTTTCCCAGGTGCATTAGCAGGCACCTGGATCGGAAGTGGAGCATTCAGGACTAGAAACTGGCGCCCGTATGGAATGCGGGCATCTCAATTGGTGGCATAACCCCCTGTGCATATGCCGACCCTTGGAACATGAATTTAGTAGCCAGTCTGAAACAGTTTTGCCTGTACTGCCTTCCTCTTCAATGTTGCTATGGGAGTGATTATTTTAATTCTCTTTTGGATATTTAGATCCTAGTGGAGTGTTTGCTGCACATGAGACCGTCAGAATAAATTTTTGCAAAAAACAATTCTCACTAAGGTGTGAATGTCTGATATCAGAGTTTGTTCCAGAAACCAGAAAGAGAGAGAGAGAGAGAGAGAAGAAACTTGGGGTTCACTGGACAACTGAAATGGTGCAAAAGTTTGGTGGAGTCTTTGGAAATGTTCATTTCAAGTGGACACTGGAGACAGGTATAGGATAGGGGTGGGGCCCCCACCACGGGACCTGGCCACACAGAAAGGACCTTGGCTACAATAAAGCCACATCCCAGACAGCCCGAAGCAAACTGCTGTAGCTGAGGCTGGCTGACTCACTCTGCCCACCCTTCCGGATTCTTCTAGGGAGCAGGGCTGGGCCAGGCAGTGTTTCTCTCTAATTACTTTTGTCTGTATTCTCATTAGACTAGAGGATAAACAGGTTTATAATGGGCTTGACTTTCTGTGCTGAGATCAAAGGCAGGGCCGTTGGTGGAGAGAGAGGGAGAGGGAGGGAGAGGCAGGGCGGAGGGCGGGTGCTCCTGGGGCTGCGGCCGGGCTGTTCCGGGGCAGGGGTGAGCCTGCTGCGGCACAAGGGTGCCCACTGGCTGTTGAGAAATGCAGGCACCAGCTTGTCCACAACCACGCTGGCCACGGCTCAGGGCAGGGGCTTTGGCTGCAGTCTCAGGACACAACCTACTTGCTCCCTCCAGGGGCCTCTCCCCGCCTCCTTAGGGAACCCTCATTTCTCAACAGGGGACAGGAGCAGTGCAAATTTGATCTCCTCCAGGCCCTGCCCAGGGACCTGATGCCTGCCAGGCCTGCTGGTCCATAGCCCCGACTCCCAGATCTCCTCCTCTCTGGACAAGCACAGGGCGGGTTGTCCTGTGCCCTCTGCAGCCATGCCAGGGACCAGAGTCCCTTGCACACAGGTTGGCTGCCTGGGTGACTTGCACAGTGTACCTGCCAGTGTACACTGGCCCTTCGTGGCCTGATGTCCTTGATCCCTGGGGGTCCCAGAGCTTGTGGGGACTTCCTGTTGGGGATCGGGAGCTAGTGATCTAGCTGGAGCAGGTAGGCACAGGTGCCCAAGGCCAAAGCCATTTCAAGGGTGGCTGTGTGGACACCATGCTAGCGCACTTCTCCAAAGGAAGAAAGTTCCTTGAAAATCTGTGTTAAGAGTGGACCAGCATTGTGGTGCAGTGGATTAAAACATTGACTGCGATGCCAGCATGGCATCCCCTATGAGCACCGGTTCAAGTCCCAGCAGCTCCACTTCCAATCCAGCTCCCTGCTAACGGACCTGGGAAAGTGGCAGAAGATGGCCAAGTGCTTGGGTCCCTGCACCCATGTGGGAGACCCGGATGGAGCTCCTGGCTCCTGGCTTCAGCTTGGCCCAGCCCAGATCATCACTGCCATTTGGGGGAGTGAACCAGCAGATGGAAGATCTCTTTCTCACTCTGTAACTCTGCCTTTCAAATAAATCAATATATTTTTAAAATAACAAATCCGTGTTGGCAGTTTAAAAAATACCCAGCACACTCCAGAGGTGACTACTATAGCTCACTCACCCCTGATGGAGACAGCGTGGCCGCGATTAGCTTCCCGGGTGTTAGGAAAGGATTTTTGTTAATGGAATGAGTGATGTTCAATATGTGTATAAAACACAAACACAGACCATAACCAGGTGAGATGTGGAATGCTGATTTGCTTCAGGGGTCTAACTATTATTTTTCCCCACCTGTGCATCCCAGGGACCCGGCTTCACCCCAGCAGGGATCCTGGTTGTTTCCGGTCCCTATAGCCTGTGTGACTCCGGAAAAACCTGTGCATCCGCCCACAGACTGGGCCTTCCGCGCTCCCCACCCCCACACGCACCGTGCCCACTCTGCTGCTGGCCAGTGCATCTGTGCAGGGAGGGGCAGGGCTGGGCACAGCTGACAAGACCAGATAGGAGGAGGGGACACCCGAAATGAGGTGGGTGGCTCCCGCGCGGCGGATGGGCTGCAGGCCGGTGCTGAGCTGGCTTCTGATTGGTCAAGGAGTGAATCAGCTTCCCCATAGGTTAAACTGGAGTGATGAGTTGGAACCTCTTAACCAAGAGTGTTACAAGACTTCAGTTAGATAATACATACGATACATTATATATATGTATTTTATATTTATATATAAGGTTTCAATTAGCTGATATCTAAAATGTGTAATACATATTTATATAAGCTTTCAATTTGATAATATATAAAATAAATAATACATACATAAATATTTATACATTTTAAAATATATGGTTTCAATTAGATAATATTCAAAGTGTATAGTACATATTTACATATTATATATAAGCTTTGGATTAGATAATATATAATATCTATTTATGTTTTACACATTTATGTATTTATTTATATACGGCTTCAATTTGATTATACATATTATATGTGGTTTTTAAATTGTTTATTTCTTTATTGGAGACACAGAGTGCTCTCATCCGTTGGCTCACTCCACCCAGGGGCTGAAGCTGTGAGCTGGGAACTCAGTCCGGGTCTCCCACATGGGTGGCAGGGACCCAACCACTGGAGCCATCACTACCATCTTCCTGCATTAGCAGGGAGCTACAGTCACAGCCAGAGCTGGGATTCGAACCTAGGCACTCCAACGCAGGGCACAGGCATCCTAATCCATGTCTTAACCAGCAGTCGGGAAGTCCACCCCTAGACGAGACAACGTAAATAAGAGACTAGGGTCGGTGCGCTTGGCACAAAATAAGTGTTGAATACACAAAGCTCTCTTACTGCACCAGGAACCCCGATTCTTAGGAATCAGTTTTCTTTCACACAGTTTTGAGAAGAAGCTCAAAATGGCCAAGTGGCTGCAGAATTGCTGAGATCCAGGAGAGGTCCCCCTGCTTCGCCGTGGCCCACTGGAGACACGCACAGTCTCTGATCCTGGAATCAGCTGGCCTGGCGGTCTCGGGATGTGCTAATGGGTACCTTATAAAGGCCCCTATCACATGTTTCTCATTAGCACCCACTGCCACTGCGAGGAAGCAAGTCACATAATTTTCTATAACTGTCTTCACCGCAGAACATTTCCATTTGGCCAATAAAATAATGAGTTATTTAGAGATTTATGGGCCCGGCTTTTAAGGATATAAAAAGTGATTATTAAAGAGTGTTTTTCTGTTACTGCGAACTGGGCTTTCTCTGAACTTTTACTGCAGCAACAAGCCACCAAGTAAAAACACAAAACAAAAGCGAATGAGCCCAAGCTTAAAAAAAATAAAAATAAAAAAGCAGAAAACAAACAACAACAAAAACACAGAGGTTTCACGTTACGTAACTTAGTAGTCAAATAAGACCAGGACTCCTGGATCTGGATGGTTGGATCCACTTGGAAATGAAAAGAAAACCAGATGACACTGTCGCTGCTCCAGCCCAAGTGTGACCCAGGGCAGACAAAGCTGACTGAGCACACAGAACGCCTTCCAGATGTTGGTTTGGGTTAAGGTTTAAAACTCAGAGAGAGAGTAAAGGGACCCACTACACGGACAGAAGGACGGAGTTCACTGCCATCCGACATGGGGATCACACACAGACACAAAACCAGCTTTGTGGGAGATTGCCCAAGGGGGAAAGAGCAGAGAGGGGCCAGACGGAGACGACCCCTCAATTCTCTCCCAGATCTGGAAGCCTCTCAATCCCTGTCCCAGCCTTCCCAGCCCTCGGGAAGTCAGGCAAACTCAGCAAGAGATGCAATTTCATCTACACCAGCAACAGCAGCGAAACGTCCGTGGGAAAGAGGCGTTTGTCCCTTTCCATGAAGCAGGGAGTTAAAAGAGGAAGGTCCAGGGATGTTTATTTCTGATGAAGGGGCGGTCGCTCTTGTCCTAAAAACTAAAGCGCAGGGAGGGGGCGCAGGGTAGAGGAGAAATCTGCTTTAGATGACAAGAAGCCGTATATGGAGCTTGTCGTACCATCCTTAACAGCCGTGTGAGAGAGAACGTAGAGGAATGAGACTGTCAGGCAGCCTTAGCCTCAGAACACAGCCATATCCACCTTGTCAGTCTTCTAGAAGGGGCTTTTACCAAGTTTGCGGGCAGTGTGTTGAAGGCTTGGATCTTGTGACTTCTGAGGGGTCCTGCTAAGTGCAAGCAGCTGGTATCTGAACTTGGAGGACAGGGCCGGTGAGCCAGGAGATACCCACCCCAGCTGCAGTGGGTTCCAATGACCACATCTTGGGGGAAGGGCAGGCACACCAGGCATTCAGAATCCAGAGCCCAGAGAGACCTCCTATGGTATGGAAAACTGGAAACTGGGCAATGCACAGAGACGTCTCTGGCCTTTCTCAAGTGCCCAGATTCTAAAACTTGCAGAAGGGAAGAGAGAGAGAGAGAGAGAACTCAATGTCTTCTTCGGAACATTCAAAACCCATGGGGAAATGCATCAAGCTAGAATTGCCCTAAAGCTTAGAGCAAGGCTGACGCCAGCAGGGCCACTGCATCTCCTAGAGTTATGGTTTCCTTCTTTCCTGGTGTCCTTGTGTATAAAGTGCCTGCTATGCCATAAAATGTACAGGCCATAGGAATATGAACAAAACAGATTATGCAGAGTCAACAGAAGCAAAAGCCAATAGGAACACATCTACAGATGGAACCGATAGGGATTTTAAAATAGCAATATGGTGAAAGATGTCATACAAAGCTGAGCAACATGGGGCAAGACCTGGGAATTTCAGTAGCTGGATGGAAGTAATATAAAGGAAATCACAGACATGGTAGAGATACATTGATCTGCCAAAAGCCACCCAGAACAGGCACAGGTGTGCTAATGATCAGAAAAGGACATTAAAAGATTTATTATATCTGTATTTCATAGGGGGTAAAATGAGAACAGAGGCAAGAATGATGTAAAAAAAAAGAACTGAATTAATCTTTTATAAATGAAAACAACAGTATCTGACGTGGAAACACATGGGGTGGTATCAGTCGACAGACTGAGTTGTTAGAACACATTGGAAGATGCTAGGGCTTGGGTGTGGGGTGCTCCCTGGGGGCCTGTGTAGTGCAGGTTTGGTCCCTAGGTGGCAACATGGAGGCTGATGGAACGTTTAAGAGATGGGGTCTAGTTGGAAGTCCACAAGGCATCAAGGGGGCTGCCCTTCGGTAGTTCTTTTGAACTTGCTAGAGGAGCAAGCCTGACCCCTACGTTCTTGTCTGGCTTTCTGGATGGCAAAGTGATGCCTCCACATGTGCTCCTGCCATTGCCTGATGCAGACAAGGGAACCCTCACCAGGCCTGAGCCCATGCCAGGCCACCTCTGAAGCAGTGAGCTAACTGGCCTCTTTTCTTTATAAGTAGCCTACCTCAAGCATTTGGTTATGGTAATGAAAAGTTGACTGATACAGTGGACCTGAGGCCACTGGGAAGGTAAACTCATACAGCTGTTACACCTGTACCTGTACACACCTGTAAACTCATACAGCCATTATGAAAGACGGTATGGAGATCCCTCAGAAATCTTAAAGTAGATCCACCATATGGCCAGCCACTTTCCCAGAGCAAATGAAATCAGCAGATGCAAGAGTTATCTGTACCCCATGTTTACAGCAGCTCAACTCACCGTAGCTAAGATATGGAGTCCACTCAGATATCCATCAACTGATGTGTGGATAAAGGAATTGTGCTACATATACATGATAGACTACTACTCACCCATAAGAAAGAATGAAATCCTGTCTTTTGCGACAAATCGTTGCCACTGGAGGCAAGCAGTTATGCTTAGTGCAATAAGCCAGTCCCCAAAAGACAAATACCATGTTTTCCATGATTTGTGGTAACTAATATAAAGAACACAAAAATATGATGTATATGAACAAAATTGACATTATGAGATTTGATTATTGTTGATAAGCCTTGTCTAGACTCTTGAGGAACAGTGGTGTTGCTACTTACTACTTGTTGAAGTCTTTATTTGGTGGAAGGTTAAGCGTACAATTATAAAAAAAAATTGGAAGTATGTCATTGTAAAAAGTAAAAGAAAAATAATAAAAGAAAGAAGAGGGAAGGTGGGAGTGAGAGAGGAAGGGTAGGGTGGGAAGTAGTATTATGCTTTGAAAAAAGTATGTATGAAACACATGAAGTTTGTTCTCTTTCTATAAATTTTTAAAAAGTAAAAAAAAATAAAGAACAGACTCTACATAAAAGAACTTGGTAAATATTAATCAATTAATTAATTACAAAGGGGCAGGCATTTGGCCCAGTAGTTAAGATTCCATTGGGGATGCCTGCGTTCCATATCAGAGAGTCTGGGTTTGATAACTGTTCAACCCCCAGTTCTAGCGTCCTGTCAGTGTGGATCCTGCAAGGCAGCAAGTGGTGGTCCCTGCTGCTACCAGGTGGCAGAGTAGGATGGAGTGCCCAGGGCCTGGCTTCAGCCTGGCCCTGGCCCAGCTGCTGCAGGCATTTGGAGAGTGAACCAGCAGATGGGAGAACTCTGTCTTCTCTCAAATAAATACAATCCTAAAAATGCAAGATGACTCTTCTCTCTCTCTCTCTGCTTCTCCTCTCTCTGTGCAACTCTGACTTTCAAATAAATAAATAAAATCTTTTTAAAAAATACAAGATAAAATAGTAAAAAAAAAAAAAAAGAAGTAGGAGTGGTGCATAGTGAGTGCTAGGAAAGCTGTAAGTTGACTTATAGATAACACACGTAATCATGGTCAATGAGGAGAGAGAGGGAGGGACACAAATGTATTTGAAGATAAAACAGCAAAAGAATTCTAAATTTGTTGAAAACCATAAACTCATAGATCCAAGAAGTTCAACAAATTCCAAGCACAAAAACTGAGGGAAAATTTCAAGTCTCACGATAATCAAATTGCATAAAAGCAATGACAAAAGGAAATTCTGGAAAGCAGAGAGAGAGAGAGAGAGAGAGAGAGAGACAGATTTCCTGTCAAAAAACACTGTGGATGGGATGTGAGATGGCAGTGAGGTAACATATTCAATTCATGGAAAGAAGAGATGTGTCCTTGGGTATAATTACTGTCAACTGGTCGACCTGTGAGAAGTAAGGCCGAGTTAGCTTTCCCCAGCACACTCAACACACCATCAGAGAAGAGGCATAGGGCTGCAGCCGTCGACACTCTTATTCAAAACAGGGGACATACAGGTCAACAGAAGTCATTGGTCCACAATAATCCTGACCCCCCGCTGGGGGAACACCCAGGGCTCCTTGATTGGATTCCCAGTGGCAGGAATAGCTCTCCATGGGCTCTAGGCTCTGCCTTCTGGGATCTCAGCTCTACCACGTGAGTCAAGCTTCCTTTTCATGGTGAAACCGGTACCTGTTGGGGGCTCAGAGGTTTTTTTTTTTTTTTTTTTTTTTTTTTTTTTTTAGCATTTCCTATCAGAAGAACTGGGATTGCAATGGTCTCATCTCCTTTTGTCCCTGTTTCTTCCGAAAGAAACTCAAAGAGAGCCGTGTTTTTCTCGGGGGCTCAGACCACTGGCCAAATCCGCGCCCCCCCCCCCCCCCCAAGCCGGGTCTGTTGAAAGAGTCCTTTGCTGACTTGGGCTTCTGCAGAGGGCCATGCACGTGCTTTTCCTGGGAGCCCGGCGGTTCCATGGGGAAGGTGTGCGAGGCCCACTCTCACTCTCTTGCAGGGGCCCCTGGCGTGGCTGACTGTTCTAAGCTTTCTCTCTTCCTGAGATTTTAGTAGAAGGCTGTACAGTCAAACTCTTAGCTTTTCCTCATGTGGGCATTTCCCCCAGCCATTCTGGAAGCTCTATGTCTTTTTTTAAAAAAAGGTTTATTTATTTATTTGAAAGTCAGAGTTACAGAAAGAGAGAGAGAGGATGACATAAAGAGAGAGGTCTTCCATCTGGTGGTTCACTCCCCAAATGGCTGCAATGACTGGGGCTGGGCCAGGATGAAGCCAGGAGCCAGAAGCTTCATCCAGGCTTCTCTTGTGGGTGGCAGGGGGCCAAACACTTGGGCCATCTTCTGCGGTGTTTCCCAGGCCATTAGCCGGGAGCTGGATCAGAAGTGGAGCATCTGGGACAGGAAGCAGCCCCTATATGGGATACTGGCGTCACCGGTGGTGGTTCTACCCACTATAGACTACAACACTGGGCCCTTTTAGCATGTTTTGCCATTTGGAGAGACTGAGAATTTTTGAAATCAGCAAGTCTGATGACTTCTTTGTAATTCAAAAAATTTCCCCTTCAATTCACCTCTATTTTTGCACAATTTATTATAAGCAGGAAGAAGAAACCAAATGGGCTCCCACAACACCTTGCTGGGAAATAATCTAGATTACCTAGTTCTTCATTGGCAAGTTCTGATTTTCACATAATTTCTTTTTTTTTCCTTTTCATTTATTTATTTATTTATTTTTTGATAGTCAGAGTGGACAGTGAGAGAGAGAGAGACAGAGAGAAAGGTCTTCCTTTTCTGTTGGTTCACCCCACAATGGCCGGCTCATCGTGCTGATCCAAAGCCAGGAGCCAGGTGCTTCTCCAGGTCTCCAATGCGGGTGCAGGACCCAAGCACTTGGGTCATCCTCCACTGCACTCCCAGGCCACAGAAGAGAGCTGGCCTGGAAGAGAAGCAACGGAGACAAAATCTGGGGCTCTGACCGGGACTAGAACCCGGGGTGCTGGCACCACACGCAGAGGATTAGCCTATTAAGCCACGGCGCCAGCCCTGATTTTCACATAGTTTCAAGAAGCCGTACTGCTAAGCTTTCTATCACCATCTCATAAGCATCTCTCTTCCCCTGCTTTCCAGTACCGTGTCCCTCACTCTCTTCGCAGTCCTTATGGGCAGCAGCCTGCATACCCAGGTTTCCATTACCAGTTGAGCCAAGGCAATTTAGGCTTTTGCAAGGATTGTCTTCAAAATCTTTCTGCTCTTCTGCCCAGAGCCCAAGCCCAAAGCCATTTGCATATCTCTAAGCATTTGATCTGTCAGCTCTTTATCCTCAGCACCAAAATCTGTATTGGTTCTCTTGTGGAATCTAACAATCTTGCCATGAACTAAGTCATCTACAACCTAGCACACACTTGTTGTCTCTCAATTCCTGTGGGTCAGGGGGGCTGGCTTGGTGAAGCAAGGAACGAGTCAGCCGTGGAGTAGGACACACTTCCCAGTACGTACAGAATTCAGTCCTTAGTGGCCATTGGGCCACCAACAGAAATAAAGATTAATTATTTTATTTTGAAAGTCAAGAGTTACAGAGAGAGAGAGAGAGACAGACCATCCATCCAATGGTTCACCCTGAAGATGGCCAAAATGGCTGGGGCTGGGTTAGGCTGAAGCCAGGAGCCAGGAGCTCCATCAGGGTCTCCCACATGGGTGGCAGGAACCCAAACACTTGGGTCATCTTCCTCTGCCTTTCCCAGGCCATTAGCAGGGAGCTTGGTTGGAAGTAGAGCAGCTGGGACCAGAACCGGCACTCATAAGGGATGCTGGCATCGCAGGCAGCACCACAAAGCCAGCCCCAGGCTATTGGCTAGAGGTCGCCCTCAGCCCTTCACTGTTCCTTGCTGGGTGGGGAGGCAATGTGAGCGTTTGTGTCCAAGAAGGGATCAAGGAGGTGAGGGGCTGGAGGGGGACAAGCGACGTCACTGCATGTAATGCAATCACATGCACACAACCACCTTATAACAATCGCCACAAATCCCACCACAGGTGCTATGTCTCCTGGGTTAAAAGCAAGTCCTAATTCATGGCTAGGATCATGGCGAGGGGCTGACACCATCGTATGAATAGGAACAGGCCGGGACCCTCAAGACCCTCAGTGGAGATCTGTGCCACGCTGACCTGGTGGGATTCAGTCCTGAATTCCAGGCAGCAGTCAATTGGTGTGATTTACCGTGTCGCTGAAGTACCAAAGAAAAACCACGAATCACCTCTAGAAACACAGACTTATTTTTAAAAGTTTTCCCAACATGCACTGCTAAGAAACACACTTAGCTGTCTGGGAATGGACCTGAATTCCCTCCGTCTGATATAGGACATCTGTGAAAAGCCTGCAGCTACACTGTGCTGGAGGGTGCAGAATGATAAAGATAAGGAGGGGGGAGAAGAGAGGAGAAGGGAACCGTGCCTTTGATCTGTGAGATGACATGAAACAATCTCATACACTTGTAACTGGACTCCATGAACCAAAGGAGAGAGAGAATGGGGCGGTAGCCATGTGGGAAGTGACACAGCAGAAATGCGAGGCATAACCCAAATATTCAAGCTGCCCGGTGAGTTCAACACAGGATAAGTACAGAGAGAAAGACACGTAGGCATTTAAGAGTCCAACCAGCCCAGACCAAAGACAAAGAACAAGTCTTAGAAACAGCCAGAGGGGGAAAAAAAAGTGTGTTATATACAGTGGAATAAAGACATGGAAAATGGGTGATTCTCCAGCAAAAACACCAAAAACACGAAGACAATAGAACTGTATCTTTACAGTGTCTCAAAAGGAGCTGGTTTAGCTGCCAATTGCTACGCTGGTGTTACATATTCAATCCAACTTCCTGCTAATGTGCTTGGGAAGATGGCAGATGATGGCCCAAGTGCCTGGGTCCCTTCCACCTACATGAGAGACCCTGATGGAGTTCCAGGCTCCTGGCTTTGATCGGCCCAGCCCCAGTTGTTGCAGTCATTTGGGGAGTGAACCAGTTGATGGAAGATCTCTCTCTCTCTCTCTTTCTCTGAGTGTGTGTGTCCCTCTCCCCCCATAACTCTGCTTTTCAAATAAATAAAATAAGTCTTTTTAAAAAGATAAGCTATAAATATACAGTTAATTAAAATTTAGGCAAACCAGTGGATGGACTCTGTGTGTCTCTATCTGTCTCTCTCTGTCTCTCGCTCTCACAATGTCATTGAAGTAGATGAATGTGGGGAGCAATCCGGACTAGACTAAGTTACTCGAATTAAGACTTATTCTATGCATCTGCTCTCCTCTGTGGGGAGCAGCTCGGACTAGACTGTTACTGGAATTAAGACTTATTCTATGCATCTGCTCTCCTACAATATGGTGCTGGGAGAGGAGAAAACAGCTTCCGCACAGCTGCCTCCAGTTCAACCAATTAACTGTAGGACTTGCTCCTGATTGGAGAGCAGCGTACTCGGCGTGTGGGCAGCCGAGTTGGGATTGGCGGAGGAGGACTATAAAGGAGGAGAGAGACGGCATGCACCAGGAACATCTATGGGGAACATCTAGCTGAAGGAACACCCGTGCAGCCCCCCAGAGAGCCGGCCGGTGGTGTGCCGCTCCCCTGCGGAAGTGGGGAATGCGGCCAGGGGGAACTGCCCTTCCACGGAGGTGGAAGGGATAGTAGCCAACCCGGGAAGAACCAGCAGCAAACCCGGGGAGGGCCGGGCAGACGAAAGAACAGCGCAGGGTCCTGTGTCGTTCCTCCACGAAGAGGGGGAGCGACATAATGGTGCCGTGACTCGGATATGAAGCCTAGGCAGGGTTTAGTGTCGTTCCCCCATGAAGACGGGGAGCGACAATGAACATAAATAAACACTTAAACTTAAAAATAATATAAATGTTTTAGAAATTTTTCAGGCTACAAATATATCTCAACTTAAACCATACAGCTCCTGGGAGGAAGCTAGACCCCAAGGAAGAATAAGTAATTGGGGGAATATCATAGCTTATGTGTGTATTTGTGTACATGAATACTTTGACATTTACAACATTTGTGAAGGTCAGATACAAGACAACAAGAGCACAGGGTATGAAGAGGTTAAGTTCAATTGTATTTTTGTAAGTTTGCTACATTGTCAAAACAGACAGTGAACTTAAATACCCACATAATAATTTCTGCCACAACCACAAAGAGATAGAGTTAAAAAGTCAACAGAAGGGCCAAAAAGAATCCCAAGAAACCTTCTGCTCCTCCAGGAAAATCATAAACGTGGGAGCAGAGGAACACAAAGCCACGGGCTAGATGGAAAATCAATACCCAGACGGGCGATTTCAGCTCAGCTCTCTCATGGATCATGGGAACCCCGTGTGGCTTTCTCCCGTCATTCCCTCCTTTCTCCTCCTTTCTCCCTCCCTCCCTTCCTCCCACCCCCTGCTTCTTTCCTCTCTTGTTTTCTGCTTTTATTCTTCCTCCACCACCTCCTTCCTTTCCTGAATATCTAACCCAAAGTGTGAAAGATGGAGAGACGCAGAGGGAGACAGAGAGAGAGCCTTCCGCTGGTTCCCCCTGCCCATGACAGCCAGGACTGGGTCAGGCAGAAGCTAGGAGTGCCAGAATTCAATCTAGGTTTCTTATGGGAGTGGCAGCGATCTAGCGACTTGCACTCTTATCTGCTGCCTTCCAGGGTGCATTTTAGCAGGAAGCTGGATCTAAAGCAGAGAGAGAGAAGCTGGGACTTCCACCAGGCTGAGTGTCCCAGGCAGAACCTGAACCTTAACCAGTACGCCAAAGCCCTCCCCTCCATGGTGACACTGTTCCGGCCTGGGTCAGACTCACCAGTGAAGGTCAGGTTTTTTTCAGTGTTCAGTCTGAGCTCCAACATGCATGCAAAGTCGGAACACAAATCCATTCTAGGAGCGACAGCTGCAGTGACATTGGGCCAGCCGATAAACTTGCAGGGTGAGGTATGACTTAGTTACCAGGCCTACACGTTTCCATGCACAAACCTGTGTGTATACACAAAAACTGTTTGAAAAAAAAAAAAAAAGACTCATCAGCCTCAAAGAACAATGTTGAGTATCTGTTGGAAGTAGTGTCTTCTAGACACATTTTTGTTTATTTCTGGTTTAACTTAATGAAACCAAGAATCCTTTTATGTCATGGTAGGATGGCTTTGGTTTTGAAACTTTCTGGGAGATGGGTTTGTTTGCTGTATCTGGCTGTATCTCAGACAACTGGCTCAGTGGAATGCCTCCTTCTTCTCTGTTGCCCTCCTAGGTAGATATTTTCCAAGGCCGTGAAACAATGTGTGATGGCAGTGAGAATTAAGAGGAATGAAGTGGTGGCTGGCTCTGTGGCACAGTATGCTAAGCCTCCACCTGCAGTGTCGACATCCCATATGGGCGCCGGTTCAAGTCCCGACTGTTCCACTTCTGATCCATCTCCCTGCTAATGCACCTGGGAAAGCAGTAAAATATGGCCCAAGTCCTTGGGTGCCTGCACCCATGTAGGAGACCCGGAAGAAGCTCTTGGCTCCTGGCTGCATATCGGTGCAGCTCCGGCCATTGCGGCCAGTTGGGGAGTGAACCAGCGTATGGAAGACCTCTTTCTTGTGTCTCCCTCTCTATGAATGTAACTCTGCCTCTCAAATAAATAAATAACATATTAAAGAAAAAAAAAGAGGGGTGAAATAGACCACAGAACATCAGTCTGACCCAATGGTGACTTACTTTATGATCTTAGGCAATTAAATATGTTGAATGTGTAACATTATATCTAATACATATTTAACTAAAATATTAAAATGTTTAATGTATTTAGTACACATATGAAAATTTCTCTGGTCCTCGGTTTTCCTCCTCTTGCTCACCTGCATGCCTATAAAAAGGCAGTAGTAACAGTAGCATGAAACATTAGCTTTTGTATTGCTCTAATTTTAGATATTGGACTCGATCCTAACAGTCCTAGGTCCCTGCTCTAATTAGGAAAAGGGACTCCCTTCTGGAAATGGAGTTCAGTTAGTGTGGTGCCAAGGCTCTCTCTGGCCTCTTAGTTTCTGGAAAGAGGGAACCCCCTGCACATGGAACAGGCTCCTCCCCCAAAATGCTCCGTTGTCATTTGTGCCTTTGTGTCTTTGGTCCTCAGGTGGGCAGGGCCACCACATGCGAGGGAGCCTATGGCAGTTCCACATTGCCTGATTGGCAGGGTTATTCTGCTAATTCTAGAGCAGGGAGCCAGTAACACCTCCCACTAAATTATCTTGGGCAACTATGCAGCATCAGGAATAAAAGGGATCCTTTTGCTTTCCTATTTACTCCATCATTTTACCTTTCTATGTACACAAGCTCTGGTGGAACAGGGGATGCGGGTTTTTGAGGGCTCCTTTGAGACTCCAAAAGCTATCTTAGGGGGAAGTTTGTAAAGATCCCACAGCAGCAGAGAGGCATGCAGGGTAGCACCAGTGTTCTTGGTTCTGGGACCTGTTTGTCTCTGATTTAATCTCAGCTGCATCCTTATGCAAATTATCTCTTTCCCTCAATGATACCGTCCTTATTTTAAAAGCAGATTTATTTGAAAAGCGAGAAAGAGAGAGAGAGAGAGAGAGAGAAGGTGCATCCATCATCCATCTTCTGGTTCACTCCCATAGTGGCTGTAAGAGCCAGGGCTGCACCAGGCTGGAGCCAGGAGCCCAGAACTCCAGCCAGGTCTCCTCTACGGGTGGCAGGGATCCAGGGAGTTGGGTCATCTGCTGCTGCTTTCCCAGGTGCATTGACAGTTAGCTGGATTGGAAGCAGAGCAGCCAGGACCCTAAGTGCCACTCCAATATGGGATGTTGATGTCATGAGTGGCAGATTAACTCACTGAGCCACAGTGCTGGCTCCAACAACCTCCTCTTTAAAGAGAAGGCAAGGACAGCCCCAGCTGCATAGGGTGATTTTATGGACTGTATGAATTGGTCCATCCAGCACTTCCAATACTGACTGGCACGTGGTGAGCACGCCACGATTAGCTCCTACACTGGGGTTACACACAATACCTGCATTGCAACAAGCATTCACCAATCCATAGGTGTTAGTGCCCAGTGTAGCAGAAACATTTGTGTTGGCTAGGATAAGTAGGCAGAGTGTACAGACAGCTGTTTGCAAATAGCCTGGTATATCCCATGCCTTAAAGAAGCAACCTATTTTTCGCTCATGTACCAGTCCAGAGCAACAAAGGCTAATATGCACATAAGCGTCTGTACATAAGTGTTGAGAGTGGCTGCACTCATAAGCTTTCCTGCACACCACCTTGATGTGTTCCAACGGGAAAATGGCTAAACAAATAGGCATTTCCAGTAAAGCATTAAATGGCATTTAGTATTAATAAAGAATGAACCATCGGGACATACAACAACCTGGATGAATCTTTCAAGAATTACACTGAGCAAAACCATGGAAATCCCCCCAAAGATTGCATTCAGTGTGATTCCATTCCCATAACATTCCTGAAATGACAGGATGACAGTGATGGGGAATGGATGAGTGGTTGCACGGGTTTAGGAGGCGTGAGCATGGAAGGGAAGGGTGGATGGCTATGACAGGGCAGCATGGGGGGACCTGCGAGGTGATGGAGGCATTTTGTGTCCCGATAATGCCAACCTCAATATCTTCTTGTGGTATACTATGGTTTTGCAAAATGTGACCACTGAGGAAAACTGGGAAAAGAATACTGTTGTACCTTTTTATTTTATTTTTTTTAAAGATTTATTCGTTTATTTACTTGGAAGTCAGACTTACAGAGAGAGAGAAGAAAAGAGAGAAAGAGATCTTCCATCTGCTGGTTCACTCCCCAAATGGTTGCAAAGGCCAAGGCTGGAGCCAGGAGCTCCTTCCCAGTGTCCCACGTAGGTGACAAGGGGCCCAAGTACTTGGGCCATCTGCTGCTGCTTTTCCCAGGCCATTAGCAGGGAGTTGGATTAGAAGTGGAGCAGCTGGGACTCGAACCAGCGCACTTATGGGATGCTAGCGCTGCAGGCAGCAGCTTCACCTGCTATGCCACAATGTTGGCCCCTTTACTGTATTTCTTATAATTACACATGAACCTCCAACTATCTCCAAATAACTGATGAAATTTCCTGATTTATTTCCTAAAAGGGAAAAAAAAAACATAGAAGACACACCTTGGGCTTGTGAATGTAATGGATTTTCCTTTCTATTTGAAAGGCAGAAAGACATAGACAGAGGAAGATTTTCTATCTGTTGGTTCGCTCCCATAGTGCCTGCAGGAACTGAGATTGAGCCGAGCTGCAGCCAGGAGCTGGGAACTCAATTTGAAGATTTTTTTATTTTTTACTTTAGAGTCAGAGTTACACACACACACACACACAGAGAGAGAGAGAGAGAGAGAGAGGTCTTCCATCCACTGATTCACTCCCCAATTGGCTGCAACTGCCAGAACTGTGCCGATCCAAAGCCAGTAGCCAGGAGCTTCTTCCAGGTCTCCCATGCGGGGGCAAGGGGCCCAAGGACTTGGGTCATCTTCTGTTGCTTTCCCAGGCTATAGCAGAGAGCTGGATCGGAAGAGGAGCAGCCGGGACTGGAACCAGCGCCCATAAAGGATGCTGGCGCTTCAGGCCAGGGCGTGAACTCACTGCGCCACAGCACCGGCCCCTGGGAACTCAATTTGTCTCTCATGTAGTAGTAGCAATCCAAGTAGTTGTCTCCCGGGGTGTGCATTAACAGGAAGCTAGACTCAGAAGCTGAGTCAGGACTTGAACCCAGATACTCTGATATGGATGTGAGCATTCCTAACGATATTGTAACCACAGAGCCAGATAACTACTCCCTCCTAACTTGTATTGCTAAATCTCACCTGATTTTTAAAGATAGCTCAAAA
The DNA here is from genome assembly GCF_964237555.1 of Oryctolagus cuniculus. NCBI lineage: Eukaryota > Metazoa > Chordata > Mammalia > Lagomorpha > Leporidae > Oryctolagus > Oryctolagus cuniculus. The sequence continues at coordinate 98,680,129 of NC_091444.1, read as the reverse complement.
CCATTTCCTGTAATAAATGTTCCACACTGGAGAGCTTATTTTCACAGAAGAAATATGAAAGCCCTTCAAAAATTTCATGGGAAAATAGAACCAAAGGATAGGCTTACTTTGGTGCCCCGCTCTGATGGGGGAGGAGAAATTCTGGAGTTCTCCAAAGAGCCAGTTCTCAGTGCTTGGAAGTGCCAAGTGCAGATGGACAGGGGGAGAAGCCCCTTGGCTTCTCTGGCCAGTGACACATCCACCAGCCGCCATCATGGTCTCCTAGCCTCTTTTATGACAGCTCTTTCTCTGCAGGGCTGCGCTTGGTGTCTATTTTGACCTGATTTTTCTACCCGACTGTCCACTCAAGAGGTAGTCATTGCACACCAACACCGTGTCGGGCAGTGGGATGCAATGGTGAGCAGGGAGCTTATATTTTCTTTTTCTTTCTTTTTTTTTTTTTTTTGACAGGCAGAGTGGACAGTGAGAGAGAGAGACAGAGAGAAAGGTCTTCCTTTGCCGTTGGTTCACCCTCCAATGGCCGCCGCGGCCGGTGCGCTGCGGCCGGCGCACCGCGCTGATCCAATGGCAGGAGCCAGGAGCTTCTCCTGGTCTCCCATGGGGTGCAGGGCCCAAGCACTTGGGCCATCCTCCACTGCACTCCCTGGCCACAGCAGAGAGCTGTCCTGGAAGAGGGGCAACCGGGACAGAATCCGGCGCCCCGACCGGGGCTAGAACCCGGTGTGCCGGCGCCGCTAGGTGGAGGATTAGCCTAGTGAGCCGCGGCGCCGGCCGGGAGCTTATATTTTCACCACCTCTGTCTTACACTCTTCAGCGTCCTCTGTGAGCAATGCACGCTGTATGATGTTCCCTCGCCTTTGGAAGCCAACGCTGTCTGATGCTTGTTGTATGCATGAAGAAATGCAAGCCTGGGAACGTTCATTCAGGAACCGTGCCTCCCATTCACACTGTCGTATCTCTGTTTCTTCCGGCCTTGGACACCGCGGCTCTGCACCTGGACTTAGGACGCCTCACTGGATCTTCTTCTACTCACACATTTGGTTAGATATAATTCTAATGTGTGTTCTTGATCTCGCTGTCTTGTGTTACCCATGTTTCTACTTGAACCCAAACCGTGTGCTGGTGATCCCAGGATGACCACTTACCTTCAGTGTTGGATTCACCCATGCCCTGGAATCATTCTAAATCATTGGTCTGGAATCTAAGGAGGAGGATTGTTCTCACTTACTGTTTGCAAAGGTGGCAAGTGGGAAAATCTGTGAAAGTTGTCATCTTCTCCCCACCAGATCCATCAGATGACAGCAGACACGAGGGCCGGCTCCCTTTACCGGCATCATCTTTCCTTCTTATCTCCTCCCTGGGGAAACACTTAGCATAGCATATCTGTAGGGAACTGAGCTCTCTGGGATATTCACCATGAACATAAAGACACTGAAGTTGCGAGAGGTCGCACAATGTCCCTGGAGTTCCAGAGCCGGAAGAGGCAGGACTGGAATGCAGACTGCTGGCTTCTCTCCTGCGTGCACTAAGTTTCCACCAGAAAAGATGACACTCAGTGGATGGGGGCCCTGCCAAACTCCGTCCTCCATCCTCGCCACACTCCAGTGCCTTGATCCTTCTTACAATTTTATTCATTCATTTTCATTTTTTATTGGAGTTGGAGATAGACAGACATCTCTCATCTGCTGGGTTTGCTCCCCCAAGATACCCCCAACAGCTGGGGTTGGGCCAGGTCAAAGCCAAGAGCCTGGAACTCAATCCAGGTCTCCATGTGGATGGTAAAGACCCAACTAACTGAGCCATCAGCAGCTGGCCCCTTGGGTGAGCACTGGCAGGAAGCCTGGAACTGGGGAGAGCTGGAACTTGCACCCCGGCGCTCTGATATGGGACATGGGCACCCCGAGTGGCAGCCCGTGCACGCCCTGGCTGGCCTCTTCCTGACCACGGGCACTAGTGGGTCGGCAGGACGGACTGCTGAGCTCTTCTGAAGCGATTGCTAACCTGAAAAACCCTGGTGATTGCTACTAGTTTCTTTCAGAGTGATTCAAAGCTGCGGCTGTTGGGGTGGGCATTCAATATAGTGGTTATGATGCCAGTGAAGACACCTGTGTGCCACACTGGTGTATCTGGGCCCACGTCCAGGCTCTGGTTGTGGATTCTAGCTTCCAGCTAGTACACACCATGGTGGTGGGGGGCAACAGTGATGGCTCCAGTAGCTGGGTCCCTGCTTCTCACATGGGAGACCTGGGTTGGGTCCCCAGTGCCTGGTTTTGACCTGTTCCAGTTCCAGCTGTTGCAGGCATTTGAGGAGTGAATCAGTGGGTGAAGCGCTATCTGTCTGTCTCTTTGTCTTCAAGTAAATACAAATAGATAAATCATAAAATAAAAACTTGGGCTGCGACGTCCCACCCCATGTGGTTAAAGCCCACCTCACTGCTCCTGACTCTGGACCTACTTAGGGTTAGTTGGCTTTTCTGCATCTCTGTTTCTTTTATCCCCTGCAAAACAGGGCTTACCCAAGTTCCAGTCTACGGAAGCTGTACACCACATTTATAACTGGATTCAAGTCTGCCGCTCCTGGAGTTCCTGGAGGGTTTCCTTGCTGAGTTTTTGGAGAGGTCAAAAAATGGACCATTTGGTTTTCACGAGCGTTCTCAAAACGCTAAGCAGCTTGTAATAACGCTTCCCGTTCCCTGCCCCCCCCCCCCCCGCCTTAATGTGTCTCCTTTCCAGACTAAACTCTCCTAATCTTGGAAATCTTGCTTCCTTTGGAGCTGGAATCACATACACCAAAGTAGAAACCAAAACACTCTCCCCAGCCTTTATGCCGACCAGGGCAGCAAACCGGCTGCTCTCAGCAGAGCCCTTCCTGTGGAAAGACTAAAAAAAAAACGAAGGCAGCGAAGTTCAAAGACTCAGAGCCGCTGAATAAAAACAAAATCCCTTAAAATTACACTGATGGCTCTTCCAGATAAGCAGGTAATTCTTCGAGGTAATTTGGAGAGAATTCAACAGTGTTTATTACAGGTTCACTGAAGACAGCCAAACATCCATCCTTAAAAGCAATTTCAAAGCAAAACTCTAAACAGTGTTTTAGAGCAAGGAGGGAATTATATGCACACTCTTACCTCCCAGGGGTTTTGAAGGCCGAATGAGGGAAAATAGAAGCAAAGGGGGGCAGAAATCCCAGAACGACAAGAAACCTAAGAAATTCAGCATAAAGGGGACAGCTGCCAGGGTGTAAGGTTTGCCATGGGCTTCTGAGCAGATAGTAAATGAATACCTGTAGGTAAGTTGACTTCCTGTCAACTAGAACACATTGGAAGGCTTGGTCACGGGCAACCAGAGTTGTTGCAGAGAGCTGGACCCAGCTCAGGCACCTGTTACTTATCTTTCTTCCTCTTTTGACTCACAGGGGCCAAGGAGAATTCATATCAGCTCTAAAAAGATTATCTTAATAATTTCTTGGGGAGTGGGAAGAAATGAGACTATTTCACTGCTGAGCAATTAAAATAAAATGCATAAGAAAATGCTACTTTTTGTAATTCCCAGGGAGTGCCCCACCCTAGTGTGGGGGAGGTGAACAAAATATTCAAATGCTTGGGATTCTTAAGGAGGATGAATAGACAGACAGTGGGTGAATGTGAGGCCTGTTAATAAAGTATTGTGTTATCCTCAGCCTTCAGATAGAATACTGTGGGAAGTTATGCCCTTGAATAATTCTGATATTCCGTGAACTCTTTGGAGTTTGGGTACCTCCTCTCTCCATCTAGCTTCTGGAGTCATTACCACGTTCTCTCTACACGTGGGTGGGCGGTGCTTGTCCACACCCTCTTTCTAACAACAGCAGCTGTGTATCATCAGCAAGGGTCAGGACGGTGGAATTAAAGACTGGGAGCTGTACCTGCTTTCTGGAGTCAGGAGACCTAGCATCAATGGAGCAGAGTCAAGCACCCAGATTTGTGAATCAGAGACTGGGCTTGCATTGTGCCTCAACTCTTCACAAGCTAAAAGGCTTTAGCCACGTTGTTTAGCTTCTCTGATCTCCAGTCTCCCATGCCCAATGGGGAAAGTAACACACAGCAGGGTTGTGGGGATGATGAGCAGAACATTTGTCTAAAATACACCACCCTGGTGTCTGTGTATTGTTGATACGGGGTTTTTGTCATTGTGATAGACTGGGGCACTGAGCTTGGTTTATTGGGACATGCTGACTTTCAGTGATAGGGTTACTGAGCGTAATGTTGCTGTTGGTATTTTATCCCAAAAGGTGAAATTCTCTTCTGATGCCTGACTTTGTCCTTACTTGCTAACTGCTCAGTACACGAAAGCCTTGCTATTATTGTCTTTGCTACAAACCCATTTTGTTTTGGAGCTTGTTCAAGGCCAACTTGCCAATAAGGGTCACCAAGTCTGAAAGCCCCATTATCCAGGGCTTTTATTTTATGATATATTTAAGGGATTTTCAGAAAGGCACACTTAATCTATACAGACCAGGAGTTTAGAATTTTATAGTGTGAGACACTTATCTTTTTTTTTTAAACATGCGTGTTACATTTCTTTAGGGAATTTGAAAAATTGGCCTGCTGGATATAAAGCATTCTTATATCCAAGGGGTGCTCTTGGTCACCCAAGTGATCATTCAGAACCTTATTATTTCTCTGTGGAAAGAATGCACAGATTCTGATTAGAGCCTTTACCAGAAGGAAACAAACAATACTCCTCTTGCACCTGGAACCATTTCTCTTGCCACTTGATTCAGTAAGAAGTGGTTTAATTAAGAAGGTGCATCTCAAAGCAGCAGCTACTCTTTCGGAGCAGGAGTGTTAAGAATAAACAATTTGTGACAGAGAGAAAATTGCTGGATTATTACATGCTTCTCTGACAATTACTTTCCTCCCGTGCATCAACATCTCGTTTTGTTAGAGTGCACACTGAATGCCTGGGATTTCTTCGGAAAAGACCAAGTTACCTTGTTAAAGGAACAGTACTGCCTGGGATCAGGCCCTGTGCAGAACTGTTACTCTAAGAAGACATTGAAAAAGGAATCCAAGGGAAGCCAAGGGAGGCAACACGTAGCCACCAACCTCACAGATTCCACTATCCTCACTGCATGCGAAATGTGGCTGTGATCTTCCATCCAGGAGAAAGGAAGAAAGCTCTGAGAAATAACAGGAATCCAACCTCCATTTCTTATTTTGCCACTGCTTCCCTGAATAGCCATGGAAAATGCATGTAATTTTTTTATATCTTAGTTTTAAGACTATAAAAGTATTTAGTGACTTTACTTTTATATATGGACTTTGCAATAGTGATCTATGGCTGCATAACAAATGAGCTTAAAACTTAGGGGCTTGACAAAACAAGCATTTGTTAACTCATAGTATCTGTGGGCCAGGGATGCAGATGTGGCTTATTGAGTAACTGCCTTAAAGTCTTCCAATAGACTATAGAAAAAATGATGGGTAGGGATACTGTATCTATTTTTTTTAAAAGATTTACTTATTTTTATTTGAAAGACAGAGTTACAGAGAGATCTTCCATTTGCTGGTTTACTCCTCAAATGGCCACAATGACTGGGGGTAGTCCCGGCTGAAACCAGGAACCTCAACTCCATCCAGGTCTCCCATGTGGGTTGTAGGGACCCAATCACTTGGGCCATATTCTACTGCTTTCCCAGGAGCATTAGCAAGGAGCTGGATCTGAAGTGGAGAACTGGGGCCCATATGGGATGCTGGTGCTGCAGGCAGTGACTTTACCTGCTACACCACAGCGCAGGTCCAGAGAGAATGCTCTTCTAAGCTAACTCTCAAGAGTGAGCTCGTCTTGGGCTATGGGAACAAGGATCTCCATTCTTTGTTGGCAGTGATCTACTGAATTGGGGTTAAATCCCCTCTGTCCTATTCTGTTCATTAGAAGCACATCTCTAGGTCCAAGCACGCTCCAGGGTGGGGATCACACATGGCTGTGAATGCAGAAGTCCAGGCTGGTCTGAGTTCTCCTTGGGGGCCGCCTCCCATGGACTCAGGCACCTATCAGTGATCACCAGACACCATGCATCTAGACCAGACAAGGACTGAGATGTCACACTCTCCCATCGCCAGGACAGCATTCATCCATGCAAAAACATACTTTGAACATTTTATTGTCCCACCATAAAACACTTACTGTGGACCTGCTATTCACAATCCACCGTGGGGAGTGCTGTGATGAGGAGAAAGATACAGGAGTTGACAGTTGTGGTAGCAGAAAATCCCCTTTGACAGTGAAGCTGTCTCCTGCATTCGAGGTAACACATCAAAGCAGGACAACCAAGTCTGGAGGAGGGCGGAGCTGCAGCAGGTCTGCCTGCCTGTGACCGCGGGCTCAGGGTCCCTGACATGCCAGTCTTCTTGCTTCTTTCTCCAAGGCTGCAGCTCCTGGCCCCTGGGCCATGGAGACAATGGTCTCTCCTGGCACAATCCCCCGCTGTTTCTTATTCTTTATCATTTAAATATGAACTTTCTTGCTTGATTTTTCTGTGCAGCCTTCTGATCTCCCCAACTAGACAAGTTCTCTAAGATCGGAAGTTATTTCTTAACGTTCTTTGCATCTGAACAAGCTTTATTAACATAAAATAAGTGAAATAAATGATTTACCCTTGGCTGTCCCTCTCAGAGGGGCCTGCTGCTTTATACAAATGTAGGAAGAGGCAGCTTAGGATCATTAGTTGCAGGGCTAATGGGGTTCAATCTTATTCACGCATGTCCTTACTTTAAAAATGCATTTATTTGAGAGACAGATAGGAAGAGGGAGAGCTCACTCTCCAAATGCCTCCAATAGCCCCTACCTCGGACCAAAGGTGAGAGCCAGCGACTCAATCTGGGTTCCCCCACATAGGTAGCAAGAACCCAATCACTTGACCCATCACTGCTGCCTCCCAGGGTCTGCAATAGCAGGAAGCCGGAGTCTGGAACTGGAGCCGAGCCTTGAACCCACCAACTTCGATGAGGGATGAGAATGTTGAATTCACTGACATCGTAACTGCTGACACTAATGCCCACCCCTGCCCTGCCTGGCACAGTCCTTCCTTCTTTCTGGCTCTGCTTGAGTTGGGGTTAAATTTTCCTGCTGGTCACCTTTTCCTCTATGAGATCATATATTCCTTTCTAGCATGCGTGGTCTGAACCTGGGCTCTGCCCTTGCAATAGCTGCACCGGGTGGACCAAAGGCCATCACAGCCTCTCCCAAGAAGCACAGAGCAGAGCGACCATCTGCCCTTGTCATAGGTGGCACCCACAGCCTGTCCAGACACACACACGTGGGCAGGCTCCTTTTCGCTTTCTTCCTGTATTTTTCCGAGTTTTCCTATTTAAGCCCAGGGACACAGGTCTTCTTGGGCAGTAGTAGGCATTTTAATGCATAAATAGCTTTTCTCCACTTTGGGAATGTGCTTCCTGTTTTGACTTGTTCTCTAAATATATATAATTTTTAAATTATAGGTTTACGTCAGGGGGACAATTTAGTCAAGTATTACTTTCTTCACAAAACATGCCCTGGTTTCAGTACATAAACTGTGGAATGCGAGCAGACTCAGGGAACGCACGGATCCTGATCCCAGCCGCCTCTCCCTCACTCTGAGTCCATGCAAAGAACTACTCCCTGTGCAAAGGTTGTAGGGCCCCAAGTCCATGCTGAAGCCACCTGAATAGAAACACATTAAAATCCTGCAGCAGAGACGGACGTCTCTCTCATCAGAGGACTTCCCCTGCAGTCCCCCCCCCCCCCGTTGGCTTTCTGGGGGTCTGAGTTTCTAACCGCAGCAGCCATGGCTTTCCCAGAGGGCTGGGCTGTGGTACCTGTCAGGTGGCTGCACACCAGGGCACTCAGGAATGTTTTCTTTTCTGCATCTCTCTCTCTGTCTCTCTCTTCCTGCAGGGTTGGGTTGTGAAGTCTAGAGAAGAGCTTTTGATGTGGAATCCCAAGGCATAGCTTCCAAAACTGAGAGCATTCACATAGGAAAAAGGACCCCAGGACTTAAATGGGTCTGTTGATTAAGTCCAATGGCAGGAGGAAGGTATGAAGAGGTTGACTTGAACTCAACACAGGTAGAGTGATAGACTTCTAGTCAGGCATAGGTTGGGTTTTCTGGCAAATAGTTTCTGATGTGGAGATTTGTGGACGAATGTCTGACTAGGGGCAGTGATGCAACACCAGCAGGAGATGGGAGGGGCCAGCCATTGTTAAGCCACTGCTTGGAAAGCCCACATTCAAGTCAGAGTGCTTGGGGTCCAATCCAGCCTCCTCTTCGGATCCAGCTCTCTGCTAACTGCACCCTCTCGGTGGCAGCAAATGATGACCCAAGTACTTCTACCCCTGCCATCCACATGGGAGACCCAGAAAGAGTTCTGGTCTCGAGGCTTCAGCCTGGTCCAGCTCCAGCTCTTGAAGGCATTTGGGGGAGTGAACTTATGGATGGAAGTTCTCCCTCTCTCTCTCTTTCTCCCTCCCGCTTCCTAACAAATACAAATAAATGAACCAAAAGTGAGATGGAGGGAAGCAAGACAGGACCAAAGAGAAGTTGGGCCATAGCACAGTAGCAACAGAGGGCTCAGCTGATCCAACAGGACAAGGTGGCCCTGCAGGGTTGTGACAACCTGGAGCTTGAGAGCCAGGTTTTGTAACCCCCTCGTCATCTTCCTCAGTCTCTTTACCCTTGGAATGCTCTAAAGATGGGGGAAACGGAGACAAATCTTGGGCAACCCAACTGCTTTGAGGCTGAGGGCTACTGCCTAGTGGAACTTGGCTGTGAGCTAAGGGCGGCCAGCACGTCTGGCAACTGACAGAAGGGTTAGCACAGTCATGAGGAGGGAATCTGGGTAGCAGATCACAGCCTCCACTACACACACCATTTCCACGTGAAGGAATGAGAGCCAGACCAAAGTCTGGGACTGGAAGTAGAGAGAGTGCAAATGTTTCTCCACTTCAACATTTAATTGCTGTGCACACTTCTAAAAATTAATATACACAAACTGAATGCAAACAATGAAGCAGCTTCCAAGTGAATAGAGCCAGACATGTAGCTTTCTGTGGGACCCAGGCGAGGGAGCACCATGGTTGGTGATCATGCAACTTGGACAGTGGGGCATTGTAAACAGCGGTGGACAAAGATAATGATTTCTGAAGAATGTATGCAATGGAAGTCAACAGGAAGACACTTTTTTTTTCATGCTTCAACTTGGAGAGGTCAGTGGGATGCAGATGACATTTGTCTGACCCCAGGGTGTTTCATAGAGAGTCTTCCCAGGCATCTGACCAACAGCGTGACTAGGCACATTCATAGCCTTGGAATTTCCAGTATGTGCAGGGATTTGTGCCAAACAACTAGGGAAAATCACCAGCAAGAATAGAGTCGATGAAGTCTGTGTCGTTGAGCAGAAAGCTTCTGGAGGTTACAGAGACTCAGTTCTCAGTGCCTGTGGACAATTTAGGATGCTGACATTAGGAAAGCAGGTGCAAAACATGCACCAGGGTAAGAGGCAGAGCCCATCAGTGGCTCAGACCAAGTACGATGAAGGAAGAGGGGTTGGGTGCAGCCATGGGGAACATTGTGGGAGGGCAATGGCTAGCACATGGAGACGCCATTGGTAGTTTCTACCAGAACAGTTTAAGCAAATGCCATTTTGTACTATATAGATTGAGTATATTGTACCACTCATAGAGTGCATGAAGTTCTACTTAATGAAGCTTCTACTGTTTTGTTTAAAATCCCAAGTCAGAAGGAGAAAGAACAGGGAAGGAATAAAGTCATCCCATGGGTGTTGCCCATTTTTGGGGGCCCCCAAGTGGGAAGGCTGCAAGAGCAGCAGCGTTTAGAGAATGATGTCTACGTAGGGCACTCCCATGCACTGTACGTCCACTCCTTCTGTAATATGCTCACCACCCACTTCCAATAAAGAAGAAAGAAATTAGGACTGTGTATTAGCAAGTCTAGTTCTCATGCAGTTGACAGATGCTCTGGAAGTTTTCCAATCATCTCTTTCCCTGTGGACTGCAAAACCACCAATGCTCCAATGGGTGCTTCCAGTGGGTGTGTTTCCAGTGGGTTCTACAAGAAACAACATTTCAGAGAGTTCTAGCAGGGTTCAAAGATCAAACACTGGGTGCCAGACACGGCTGTCTTTTTGCATCTTTCTTAGAAGCAGGAAAAAACGCAAATGTCTGAAGGCCTGGCTAACAGCTTGGAGGTCGGTTCTCCTAATATTCTTCCTCCCAGGAACTGTCTTGCCCCGTCCCTGGGCTGAGACTGTCCACTCAATCCAGCCACCTGAACTTACCTTCAGAGGAAGTGGGATTCAAAAGCGAGGTCACCGTAGAGGAGCAGCCACCGGGATGTGGTGTTGGGGATGAGCTCTGATTTCCAGCTCTGCTACTTGCACCCTGCATGTCCTCTGGATTCCACTGAAGCCCCAGTAGCTTCAGGGTTTGCATCAGGAAGAAATCAAGACCAAAGATGCAGTGCTCAACACAGAAATGTTAGTTGTCAGGCTGGCGCCGTGGCTCACTTGGCTAATCCTCTGCCCACAGCACCAGTACCCTGGGTTCTAGTCCCAGTTGGGATGCCAGGTACTAGTCCTGGTTGCTCCTCTTCCAGGCCAGCTCTCTGCTGTGGCCCAGGAGTGCAGTGGAGGATGGCCCAAGTCCTTGGGCCCCTGCGCCTGCATGGGAGACCAGGAGGAAGCACCTGGCTCCTGGCTTCGGATCAGCGCAGTGCCGGCCATAGTGGCCATTTGGGGGGTGAACCAACGGAAGGAAGACCTTTCTCTCTGTCTCTCTCTTACCATCTATAACTCTCTCTCTGTCTCTCTCTCTCTCACTGTCTAACTCTGCCTGGCAAAAAAAAAAAAAAAAAAAAAAAAAAAAGAAATGTTAGTTGTCACTAGAAGTCTTCTTGGTTTCTGTGGATGTTTGCCACAGGAGTGGTGATGGATGCTGAAAAACCATCTGCCGGTGTGGTGGCAAGTGATCCCCTCCTGCCCCAGGATGAGTCCTGTCTCCAGATCTCCCCTCACCCGGCACTAGAGTCGCGTCATGGGGGAGCTTGGAGCTTGTACCACCCTCAGCTAGCTCTGATGATCAACAAGGCATAAAAGTTCATGGGAAATGCAGACTATCAAAAATCTATGTGGCTGTTTTTTGTTTTGTTTTCCACCAAATGAACTTATCTTTCCATTCCATTTTTCCATGAACTTTGGAAGTAGCCTTTGAATTTCTGGCTTTCAACTTCACGTGTGAGGCCCTAGAGAGATGTCTGCTGGCTTCCAAGTCCCTGATTTTTCTCCTTCCCTGGCAGGCGGCAGGGTGAGGGCACACAGGCAAGAGGAAGGGCAGGAAGGGAGCCAACAGACCCCCCCAGACAGAGTTCACAGATAAATCTGGGTCCTCAAGGTTTTGAGGCCTAGGATCTTGTCCCCTTGTCCTATGAACAGGATGCAATTCCAGGAAGCAGAGAAAGCAAAGGAATTCTCTAAAAGTTTCCCCTTCAGATGGGAACAAAGGGTGATAACCCTGACTTTGCAATATGCATGCCTCTTAGCCCTTATCACTTCATAGTCATCAAAAGCAGTCACTCTCCAACTTCCCCTCCCAGAACTGCTGCTCCACCAAAGCCTTATTCAGGCGTGAATTTCTTTCAGGCCATCTGTCACCCCCAATAGAGTGCAGACTCCCATACAATGGTGTTGGATTTAAGAAAGTGGGTGTGGGTTGAAATTCTCTTTTCTCATCTGTAGCATGAAATAAATGGGAATTATAATATATTTAAGACTCTGCCTGGCACCTAAAAAGTGCCCAATCACATTTTAGGCTGGGAAGGCATCCTCAGAAACACTAAAACTAGAAAAATAGATACCTTGTTTATGAGAGAGAGTGTGCACTGGGGCCTGTCCCTTGGGGCTGTCTTTCGTCCAGATGTGCCCAGAACTGCCTGAGACACCTACAATCACTGTGAATGGATGGATCACAGCTGGGACAGCTGAGTTCCCAAGTTCATCCTGGCCCTAGCTTGGCCTACGAACCTGAGCTTCTTCCCTTGAGGTGGGTTCCTTTGCAGCAGGAAGTGCTGGGCTAGGCCCCAGCAGTGGTTCTCAACATGGGCCGCCCACCTGTGAGCACCACCGAGGGTAGCTTTTAGAATCGCTGATGCTGGGGCTGGTGCTGTGGCATAGTGGGTAAAGCTGCTGCCTGCAGTGCCAGCATCCCATACGGGCACTGGTTCAAGTTCCGGCTGCTCCACTTCCGATCCAGCTCTCTGCTATGACCTGGGAAAGCAGTAGAAGATGGCACAAGTCCTTGGGTTCCTGCACCCATGTGGGAGACCTGGAAGAAGCTCCTGGCACCTGGCTTTGGATTGACTCAACTCCAGCTGTTGCAGCTAATTGGGGAGTGAACCATCAAAATGAAGACTCTCTCTGCCTCTCCTTCTCTCTCTGTGTAACTTTGACTTTCAAGTAAATAAATAAATCTTTAAAAAAAAAATCTCCAATGCTGGCACATCCTTTAAATCTGGAGATCTGAAGGCAGGTTCGGGCTGGAGACTTTGTTAAGGTTGCCCAAGAAATTTCAACTTTTTTTTTTTTTTTTTTTGACAGGCAGAGTGGACAGTGAAAGAGAGAGAGACAGAGAGAAAGGTCTTCCTTTGTCGTTGGTTCACCCCACAATGGCCGCTGCGGCCGGTGCACCATGCTGATCCTGAAGCCAGGAGCCAGGTGCTTCTTCTGGTCTCCCATGCACGTGCAGGGCCCAAGCACTTGGGCCATCCTCCACTGCACTCCTGGGCCACAGCAGAGAGCTGGCCTGGAAGAGGGGCAATCGGGACAGAATCTGGCGCTCTGACCGCGACTAGAACCCAGTGTGCCGGCGCCACAGGCAGAGGATTAGCCTAGTGAGCCGCGGCGGCCGGAATTTCAACCTTCATCTAAGCGTGAGCACTGCCGGATCAGTGTTTCTCAACCCTGGCTATGCAAGGGAATCGCCTAATATGTATTAAAAAAACAGAGACCCAGGGCAATTGAAATGGAAATCCCTCGGGGTTGATCCCCAGGTGAGGCTAAGGTGTAGCCAGGTTCTGGGGCAATCAGGCTTAGGCGATCTGCACGGATCCTTCCTGAGAAGCTGGGGGCGACAATCAGTTATCTCCACCAGCTGACAAGTGAGGCAACCCTCTCGGACTCTGATGGCTGAGCTGGTGACTTAAACCTCCCCCACGTTCATCTCTGCCTCCAGCTACCAACAACGGGGAAGGGTTCCCCCGCTAACCTATAAAACAGACACCCTAGACTTGACCTCAGTTCTACCATAGTAGCGCAAGTCCAAGCTCTGGAACTTTCTGATTCCAGAAAGTCCTTTGTAAACATCCGAACACTACAAGGAGGTGGTTACTTACACATCAAAACGAACAGGCAACTTCAGGGTGAGTTCTGAACCCTGATGCAAAGACGATTCTATCCCACTGCACCACAATATAGAAGTCAAACTGCTGGCTCCTGTTGATCTATTCTAAGTGCCTGTGATGACCAAGAAGCCTTGGGGATAATGGTAGAGAAGGGTTCTGGAGTCTGGAAGAAGCTGGGGTGGAGGCCACGAGAGGCCATGGACTGGCGGCTTAGACGGCATAGATTTCTCATAGTTCTGGAGGCTGAGAACCCTGGGATGGCCAAGCCAGCAGGCTTAGGGTCTGGTTGCTCTGTGGCCATTTCTGCACCGTCCCCTGCATGGTGGCAAGGTGCTGGGGACCGCTCTCTGTGGACCCTTTTATAAAAGCAGTGGCCGCATGCATGTGGTCTCTACCCTCCTGACCTAACCTCCCCCATCCCCTGACACCAGCATTTTGGGAGGCATAACAAAGGAATCTGGAGCACACAAACCCTTACCTGGCAGGAGCAGCCGCCTTGTCCTTGAGGAGAGCGGGTGGGTGCGGCGCGGAGAGGTTCTAGGTTTGTGAAGTCACCAGGAGAGGCCGGGAGTGTCCTGCCATCAGCCTGGGGAGGAGGTGAAAGATTGGAGAAGACGCCCTCTGGTCCTTCAACCCTGTTCTGGCCACAGCCTCTGGTCTCTGACTTCCAGACCTTATGGAAGCGTGAGTGAGGTGGGCAGAGGTACTGGGTATGAGGAGAGGTGCTCAGAGGCGTAAGGGCAGCCCTCAATGCTCCAGGAGAGCTTCATGCACAAACAACAATGTCTGCGTAAACTTCCCAGAGGAAGTAGCCTCCCACCGGAAGTGGCCGCCCACCGGAAGTATCGTTCCACCGGAATGGTGGTGCTATTAGCATTGTGGATACGTGAATGGTGGGGTCCTGGGGCTTCTCAAAAATCCTGGGGAGCTGCGCTCCAGGGAATGGAGGAAAACTGGAGACAGAAAGCCAGTTTGGCATAGTTTTTTGCCATTTTATTTTTTACATTTTTTAATTAAAAAGAATCTGATATATGGAAGGTGTACTTGTTTATAAGTTACTACGTGATGTGTTGCTGCATGTCTACATTGTATAATCCCCTATCTGGATACATATATTTATCCTTTCAAGCATTTAACAATTTTTTCTTTGCAGTGAAAACATCCAAAAATCCTATCTGCTACTGTTTTTTTTTTTTTTTTAAGCAGGCAGAGTGGAAAGTGAGAGAGAGAGACAGAGAGAAAGGTCTTCCTTTGCCGTTGGTTCACCCCACAATGGCCGCCGCGGCCAGCACGCTGCGGCCCGCGCACCGCGCTGATCCAAAGCCAGGAGCCAGGTGCTTCTCCTGGTCTCCCATGGGGTGCAGGGCCTAAGCACTTGGGCCATCCTCCACTGCAGTCCCTGGCCACAGCAGAGAGCTGGCCTGGAAGAGGGGCAACCGGGACAGAATCCGGCGCCCCGACCAGGACTAGAAGCCGGTGTGCCGGCGCCGCTAGGCAGAGGATTAGCCTAGTGAGCCGCGGTGTCAGCCTCCTATCTGCTACTTTTTAAAGAGAGAAATAGATGGTAAATTAATATTCACCCTACTGGGCAACAGAACCTCAGAGTTTCTTACTCTTAACTAGCTGTAGCCTAGTATCAACCTTTTCCCATCCCTCCCTCTAGGTTTAGAGCTTGCTCTGCAAAACAAATGTGTGTTCTCTGCCCTCTCTGATACAAACAAACACAGAAATGCTCTCTCTCTCTCCCTCCCTTCCCACTCTCGGATACCCAGAGGGATGGACTACAGGTTCCTCTGCACTCTTTGGAGGTGCTTTTGTGTTTGTAGCAGGTGCACACCAGGTGGATTCACCTACTGGCCTACCTGGGAAAGGCAATTAAAGAAATCCCAATGGGATGTGGAGACAGTGGCCCCAGGAGAAAAATGACACTGTCCAACTTCTACACCCAAGGTGGTCTCCTGTCTTCGGAGCCCTGGGACCTTCAGTGGAATTGTTCCCAGAGCCATCTGCCTGTCACAGTCAGAGTGACGAGTCAGGCGGGTGACAGCCTCTGGAGCCACAGCGTCCCATCACTGGTGACTCGTGGCTTTCGAGAGTGACACACTGGCAGTGTCACAACCCCCAAGAGCATATTTTCTTCTTTATTTGTCCGCCTGGGGAGGAGCAGCCTCGGGACACTGTCTGTACATCAGCCAAGCAAAGCGCCTTTCTGCCTTTTTCCCATTCCTGTTTTGCAACTACTGTTTCCAGCTGGGACGGGCAAATGTACACAAGCAGTATATATGGTTTAAATATTTACTTCTTGGAAAATAAAGATAGGTATCTCGTCGTTTCTTCCCATAAACCGAGGGATCCATGTCTTCCAGCCGAGGCATTTCTCACTGCATTACAAACCTGGCAAACTGACGCTTTGCTGCCACAGACTCTTTCTTTAAACCATTTTTTTTTTTTTAAAACAGAGAGGACTTCAAGATCTTCCTGGACTTGCTTCCCAGACTATTTGACGTGGGGAGAAGACACAAGTGGCTGTGGATGGCAGAGCGGGAGGTGGAAGTTCCCACTGGAAGGTAACTTTGGGGATCCCTGCCTGTTCTGCTGAGTTGGCCAAGTCCAAGTGAGACCCTTGCCACAGGAAACCAGAGAAAACCACTATTGGAGCCGAGAGCCCATAAGCTTCTGGTTTCCTCGCTTGCAGCACCTGAGCCCTGCGTGTTTGGATTTGGAGGAGCTGTGATTAGTCAGCAATTTTTTTTAAAGGTTTATTTATTTATTTGAAAGTTAGAATTACACAGAGAGAGGAGAGGCAGAGAGAGAGAGAGAGGGAGAGACGTCTTCTATCTGCTGGTTCACTCCCCAGTTGGCCACAACGACTAGAGATGAACTGATCTGAAACTAGGACCCAGGAGCTTCCTCCAGGTCTCTCACGTGGGTGCAGGGGCCCTACGACTTGGGCCATTTTCTGCCGCTTTCCCAGGCCATAGCAGAGAGCTGGATTGGAAGTGGAGCAGCCGGGACTCGAACCAGCATCCATATGGGATGCAGGCACTGCAGGCAGTGGCTTTACCCACTATGCCACAGGACCTGCCCCAATTAGTCAGCTTTGATGATATCCCTCCCTGTGACACTTTTCACAGACCTGGAACACATAACAGAGCTGTCGCGTCTATCACCCCTGGGAAGCTGTCACCCACGTGCCTTACTAAGATCCCCTTTGCTGGGTTTGACTTTTTTTTTTTTAATTTTAATTGAGAGCAGAGGGAGGCAGGCAGACAGGCAGACAGACAGAACTGTCATCTGTTGGTTCACTTCCCAGATGCCCACAATGGCTAAGGTTGGGCTGAAGCTGATTCCAGGAGCCAGGAACTCAATCAAGGTTCCCATGTGGGTGGGAGAGACCCAGTTACTTGAACCATTATCTGCTGCCTCTCGGAGTCTGCATTGGCAGGAAGCTGGAATCAAGAGCCGGAACCAGGATTCAAACCAGGCATTCTGATGTGGAACGTGGGTATCTTAACCAAAAGGCCAAACACCCACTCCTCTGCTTCATTGTTGTGTCAGCCAGAAGTCAGGGACCATACCAAGTAGCTGCAGAGAATTGACTACAGAGAACCCTTGACTGTATTGAAGACCTGAAAAGACAAACACAGAGCACTGGGGATTGAAGGAGTCAGAGACCGAAGCTGCCCCCTGTAGGGCTGGGGTTATCAAGAATGAGAATCTGGGGGAGGCACCACAGGCTGACACTCCCCCTCTGAGAAGGGGACGCCTCCCAGCTGCCTCTCAGTGTGTTGCTGTGGGTCTGGGTAACAGCAGCTAGGACTGGTCATCTGCTACTGGAGTGGAGTGTCCAGCCAGGGTGATGCTGACCAACAGGAAGGTGCACCTGCTTCCTCCCCAGCCTCTCTCCAGCGCCCCCTGTTGGCCACACCTAGCAGAGAGCAGTTGATGCCGAAGACGTGTAATTTGTAGCTCCCAGTTCCAGCCTCAGAAGCTGGGCAACAGTCATTTCAGGAGGTTCACTTGGGTAAGCTTGCCATGGCTTCACTGCCAGCGACAGAGTTCTGCCCTTTCTCTGACCCTTTGCCATAAGCTGTGAAAAATGTGCTCCATTTGCCTCTTTGAAGTGGTGAAGTTTAGGCTGAAAGTGCTTTTGAGGGAGTCCCAGCTTGCCTCTTACCCAGGAGTCTTCAACCTCAGTGCTGTGGGGTTTGCGCTGGATAATCCTTCACGAAGGAGCTGTCCAGTGCACTCAAGGATGTTAAGCTGTGGGAGGGCCTGTCGCTCCCCCTCTTCGCGGAGGAACAACACAGGACCCTGCGCTGTTCTTTTGTCTGCTCGGCCCTTCCCGGGTTTGCTGCTGGTTCTTCCCGGGTTGGCTACCGACCCTTCCACCTCCGTGGAAGGGCGGTTTCCCCTGCCACTTTCCCCACTTCCACGGGGGAGCGGCACACCGCCGGCCGGCTCTCTCGGGGGCTGCACAGGTGTTCCTCTTAGATGTTCCTGGTGCATGTTGTCTCTCTCCTCCTTTATAGTCCTCTTCCACCAATCCCAACTCTGCTACCCACATGCCGAGTACGCTGCTCTCCTCCAATCAGGAGCAGGATCAGCTCCTGCAGGTCATCACTCAAGTTGGCGAGAGGCAGCTGTGTAGAAGTTGTTACTCCCTTCTCAGCGCCATATTGTGGGAGAGCAGATGCATAGAATAAGTCTTAATTCCAGTAACAGTCTAGTCCGAGTTGCTCCCCACAGGGCCTACCTGCACCTGCAGTCTACCAAAAATGGGTCCAGATGCTGCTTGTATCCCCCAGGGCAAAAAATCGCCACCAGCTGAGAATCGGTGCTGTAACCTCAACATTGTTGTCCCGAGTTTGTTTGCAGCCGGAGAATTCAAACAGTGAAGCTGTCCATGCTTGCTCTAGGAGTTGACAGTTCTCCAAGCCCTTTCTGCTTTATTGAAACTTATTTAGGGGCCTGATTATGGCATAGTGGGAAAAGCTGCTACCTGCAACCCCTGCATCCCATATAGATGCCAGTTCGAGTCCCAGCGGGGCTACTTCCCATCCAGCTCCCTGCTAATGCACCTGGAAAAGCAGCAGAAGATGGTCCAAGTGCTTGGGCCCCTGCACCTGCCTGGGAGACCTGGATAAAATCCAGGCTCCTGACTTTGGCCTGGCCTGGCCCTTGTGGCCTTTTGGGAAATGAGCCAGCAGATAGAAAATTCTCTCTCTCTCTCTCTCTTCCCCCCCCCCCCCATAACCCCAGGAAGGACAGCCCTACTGTTGGCAAACCATGACTCAGAAAGCGAGACTGAGTCTCCTAGTGACCCTGGGGAAAGGCAGAAGCTGTGCTGTGCCCACGGTCCCATCCACACACTCAGCTTTCGCGAACGGAAAAGGGAGAGAGGTTAGGCAGCCAAACAGCAGGGAAAGGCCACGCTGTCCCTCCAAGCTACCAATAATGTTGCTTTTCTTTTTCCTCTGAAGTGCCCAACTGCTGCCAGGAATACCATATAACGCATCTTTATGAAGCAAGCGCGGGCCCCAGCAGCGTGCACCAGCTGGCCCTAAAAGGCTCCAGTGTTCCTAATGAACGCTCGCGTCCAGGGCTCCGGGCCGGCCCTGCCTGCACCCTGTCCCTCAAGTTCCGACTCCTGGCTGACCCGCCCAGGGCTCTGGTGCCTGTGACTAATAAACACTCCTGCTGTTTCTCACCGGGGCTGGCAGGGCAGAAATAAAAGTCGGTTCCAACTCACTGCGCTCCAGCCTGCACGCAGAGCAGAGGCGCTCACTCACAGCAGGCACTGGGGTGGGGGCTGGGGCGCCCCTCCTGGCCAGCAGCAGCAGACAGCATCCCGCTGTGGCCCTTGGGGGACAGCCACCAGACTGTCCTCATTCGCATAGCAGTGAATTCATTTCAGAGCCCCTGGGGCAGCCGCCTTCCTGCCCTCCTAATACCATGGGAGCTTGGTGCTTTCAAGGGCTAGGGGGTAAGGGAATGCCCACGTCCCCACATCAGAGTGCCTGGGTTTGAGTCCTGGCTCCTACTTCCGGCTAATGCGCACCCTGGGAGGCAGCAGGTGATGATTCCAGTGGTTGAGTCCCTGCCATTGACAAGGAAGACCTGATTGAGTTCCCAGCTCCCACCTTTGGCCTCACCCAGCGCTGGCTGTTGCCAGCATTTGGGGAGTGAACCAGTGGCTGAGAGCTTGCCCTCTCTCTGGCTCTTTCTGCTCCCTTTTCAAATTAATTAATTAATTAAAGCCACGGGAAAGATGGCAAATCCTGGACATGACAGAATGAGATCACGCATGAAAACAAGCCCTGTTGAATGAGTGTACATGTGTGTGTGTGAGTGTGTACATGCGTGCAGGCTTGTGCATACCCGTGTGTCCATTTGCATATGCATGTGCACATTGTATATGCGTGTCATGCATGTGTGTGCATGCATGTGTGCCTATGTGTGTGCATATGTGTGTACAAGTGTGTGTACACACTAATACAGGCCTTGGAAGTGTAGACCTTCCTCAACTATGTCTTGATTAGCCAGCTGACTCATTGATTGAAGAACCAGACACTAGAGGGCCAAAGACACCCAAGGATATTTTCGCCAACCTCCCAGTCTTACCCATGAAGAAATTAGGATCCGGAGAGGTTAGACAGCAATGGGGAAGGCTCAGGCTAGGACCCACGCCCACCTCCTGCACCTGAGGCTTACTCCCCTCCTAACCCCCTCCAGCAAGGGCTGTGGATCAGGACTGCGAGCACTCGGGGTGAGAAGGAAGGGCTGTTGGGAGGTGGCTGTGTTACCTGAATACGAGTTCATATCCAGATAACTTACTAATTTTTCTGTTATTATTCATGGTGAGCATTTGCCAAATAAAACCTGAGTGTCTGTCCTCATGGCTCAGAATTCGTAAGCATAAAAGCTCTATTTTGGTGAGGATTGTGCTATAGTTTTCATGAATTTCACTTGGCTTAAGTCTGGAACAGCGATAGAGCCATCATCCCAATGGTATTTATTAATCAAACAACTGAATGATGAAAATTAAAGAAGCTAATTTAAAAAAAAAAAAGATGTATGTGTTTATTTGAAAGGCAAAATGACAGAGATAAAGTCAGAGAGATCTTCTGGTAGTTTACTCTCTAAGTAGACACAATGGTGAGGGCTGGGCCCGGCCAAAGCCAGGAGCCTGGAACTTTATCCAGGTCTCCCACAGGGGTGGCAGGGCCCCACGTATCCAGGCTATCATCAAATGCCTACCCAGGCACATTAGCAGGAAGGAGTATGGGAAGTGGAGCAGCCAGGACCTGAGCCAACACTCCCATATCAGATGCCTGCATTGCAAGCAATGGCTCAGCTGACTGTACCGCAGCGTCAGCCCCCAAGACACTAGTGTTGGAAATGCTAAGTTAGCCCCTAAGTGCAATTGGTTCCAAAGCAGGAGCAGGATTGTCCTCATGTCTCTGCCGGTGGTCACAGCTCACCTGCTGGGTGGCTGCCGAGAAGCTGGGGCCTCTCCCAGGCAGAGGGTGCCAGTGCGTGTGACATTTCCTGGTGGAAGCCGAGTATCCCAGCGAGGAGCTGTGGCTAGCACTCACTTCTGTGCTATGTCACCCAAAGGACAACCACTAGGTCCCTCCAACATGAGGACAAGCAACTGGGTGTGTATGTCCAAAGGCTGTCGGGAAGGTGAAATAAAGGCGGGGTTTGCCAGGCACCAAGCAAACCGTGGGGCATCAGGCAAGAAGGGCTTGTTATTAACACGAGAGGCTCAAAGTCAAACCAAGGCCAAGGACACGGACCCTGTGCTTCTAAGGCTTCTCAAAGCCGCCTGAACACGCACCCAGGCATGGGGTGGTGACAGGGGGACAGCACTGACAGCTTGCCTTTTTTTTTTTTTTTAAAGATTTTTACTTACTTATCTGAAAGAGTTACACAGAGAGAAGAGAGGCAGAGAGAGAGAGAGAGAGAGGTCTTCTATCCGATGGTTTACTCCCAATTGGCCACAAATGGCCGGAGCTGTGCCGATCCAAAGCCAGGAGCCAGGAGCTTCTTCTGGGTCTCCCACGAAGGTGAAGGGGCCCAAGGATTTGGGCCATCTTTTACTGCTTTCTCAGGCCATAGCAGAGAGCTGGATTGGAAGTGGAGCAGCCGGGTCTTGAACTGGCTCCCATATGGGATGCCAGCGCTTCAGGCCTGGGTGTTAACCCCCTGTGCGACAGTGCCAGCCCCGAGAGCTTGGTTTAAGAGGTGTCTCGGTGCAAAAAAACCTTCCCGACTTGAGGGTGAATTCCAGTGACTGAAATGATGAAAAGCGAGGAGGCACCAGCTACCAGGATGACCAGATCTGGAACATACTATTCTTGAAAGTTCACCTAGGAAGAAACCAATCTACAAAAGAAATAAAAAAAATTTTTGTTTATGAAAGGAATCAAAAGTCTAAAATCCAGAAGCAAATAAGGCCCAAGTTTCTAGTTCTGCAGAATTAACCACTTCAATTTTGGCATCTTCGTTTTGTTCCTTTTATTGTACGCTAAAACTTTTATAGCAGCATCCATGCTATGTGGATAAGGCAAAAACATGGGTAAGCAGGCTGCAAAAAGTTCATGGAAAATGTGCTATATGAAAGAACTGGGCACGGATTTCAACTTTTTTTTTTTTGCATCAAAACAAAGCCTATCTTTTAATTCTGAAGACACAGTGACTGGAGGGAGGGAACAGTCAGACTCAGGAGACCTAGTGTTGCAAGGACAAGGACGAGGAGGTGAGATGTCCTGCCTTGATGGCCAGAGACAGGAGCCCCTGGGTGAGCTCCTCTGCACCGAGCACCGTTAGGAATTCAGGCTGTGTGAGGAACCCACCCCCACCCCCACCCCCAGTGCTTTTTGGTGTAGGTCTCGGTGAGTGCTGCTGTGGACTGAGTGTCTGTGTCTGCCCAGAGTGACCTTAGAGAAGTCCCCAGGCAGGACCAATGTCCTTACAGAAAGAGGTTGAGGGGCAAGGGTTCTGCAGTTAAGACGCTGCCTGGGACACTCGCATCTCGTGTCAGAGATGGGCTGCAGACCTGGCTCCACTTCTGATTCTAGCTTCCTTCTAGATACTCATCCTGAGAGACAGCAGGGGTTGGACCCCGTCACCCATGGGGAAGACCAGCGTGGAGATCCTAGCTCCTGGCTTTGACCTGGCCAGGATCTGTGTGATCCGTGGCTCCTGCCAGCATTTAGGGAGTGAACCAGTGGATGGAAGATCTCTGTCTGTCTGTCTCCCTGCCTTCCAAGTAAAATGAAAATAAACAATTTAAAAAAATAAGAAAAGGGGATGACACATGATCTCTCTCTCACTCTCTCTCTCTTTCCCTCCCTCCCTCTTCCCCTCTCTCTCTTTTCCTGTATTACCAAGGACAGCCCATGTGAGGATACAGCCTGGAAGATGCGGGGGTCTTTTGTCACCAGGCCCTCATCTGGAGCCGATTCTGGGAAGCCTGACACATAGAAAGCTCTGTTTCTGCAGGGGCTGAGTTAGGGGAGTGGAGCTCCCAACAGGGAGACGGGACAGTGGGGCTCCAGGGTGAGCTGTGCTGGAGTGACCCCGCCTCTTCATCAGCATCAGAAACACACCCAGAGCCTCCTGCACCTGCCGGCTCTTCCACCCGCTGGTGGCCTTGAATGCCAGATGGCTGTCCTTGGTGCTGGTTAGCACAGAGCAGTAACCGCAGAGGTGTGGCTAAGTTTTCCCACCATTCCCAATGAGCCATGTTGGGATTGTGTTCTTGCTTGCTGAGAGAGAGAAGAATGAGCAGATCCAGAAAAATGCCTCCAAGGGGAGATTCTGGCTGAAACTAACGTGGAGCATAAGACGTGAGGCTGGGGTCAATACTGTGGTGTAGCAGGTTAAGCTTCTGCCTGAGATGCCCGCATCCCATATGGGCACTGGTTCAAGTCCCGGCTGCTCTAGTTCTGATCCAGCTCCCTGCTAATGCACCTGGGAAAGCAGCAGAGGATGGCCCAAGTGCTTGGGTCCCTGCACCCATGTGGGAGACCCAGAAGAAGTTCCAGGCTCCGGGCTCCTGGCTTCAGCCCTGGCTGTTGTGGCCATCTGGGGGAGTGAACCAGGAGATGGAAAACCTCTCAGATCGCTCTCTCTATAACTATGCCTTTTAAATAAAATTTTATTAAAAAAAAGCAATAAAAAGATATGAAGTTAGAGGTCTCAGAATCAGATTCTGGAAGACCAGATACACAACACAGTGTGTGTGGACAGAAATATCCAACACCTAATCTGCACTAGTCTCTTGTATCTGTACCCAACAAGGGGAAATTTCTTTGCAACGCCTGGAAAACGCTGCTGCTGCTGCACACGATGTCGTGGTGTCTGGTTTTACAGGTTATTTGCAGATTCCAGCTGTGATTATAGTTTAGCTTTTTCAGATTGTGATCACAGAAACGTGTTGCAAACAGCCGCAGCCTAGAGACCCTGGTAGGGGAGGCTGGGAAAACAAACTCGTGGGCTTCTTTAAGCCAAAGACAGAAAATCAGAATGAAAACACTGCCCTAGCTGAGAACACCCCCTGCCCCCCCGGGTTGGGTGGGGCTTGCTCTGCCCACAGAGCCACCCTGTGTCCTGCAAGCCGATTCCCTGGCCGGGGGCTGTGGGACAGATGCAAACCGGACACTGCTGGGGATAGGGTGGCTCCCGATTGCCTATGAAAGATGGAGACCCACCCAGACAGCAGGGCACCGAAAGAGGCCAGTTTCCCGTAACACAGAGAGGCCCAGGTCGTCCATAGCCAGGGCCACCAACCTCCCCTGAGGCTTGCAAACTACAGAAGGGACATGGGCATCAGCAGTCACAGAAGCAGGCGGCTCCAGGAGAGGGGGTGTGGCCAGAGCCGCTGCTCCAAGTGGGCTCTCTGTGGAACACCCACGTAAGGCACAATCCTGGAGTCGGCTTTCCAGCTGGGTGAGCTCCAGCTGTTTCCTGCGTCTTCCCTGAGGACATCTGACTTCCCCAGCTCTTGTCTGTGTACTGAGGATCTACTCATGCTCGCTTGTTTGCCTGTCTGCTTGCTTTCTGAAGAGTGTCAGAGAGAGAGGGAGAGACAGAGTGAGAGTGAGAGAGAGAGAGATCTTCCACCTGCTGGCTCACCCCCCCCCCCAAATGGCCACAACACCCAAGGGCTGGTCCAAGCTGAAGCCAGGAGCCTGCAGCTCCATCTGGGTCTCCCACATGGGTGGCAGGGGCCCAAGTGCTTGGCCATCTTCTGCTGCTTTCCCAGGGGACATTAACAGGGCGCTGGCTTAGAAGTGGAGCAGCCAGGACCTGAACTTGTGCTCATACAGGATGCTGGCATCACAGGTGGCACCGGACACTCCCTCCCTGCCTCAATAGCGTCACTCTGCCTCTCCCTTTGCCTCATCCAAGGCCACCGTGTGAGTGTAAGGGGAACAGAAGGTGGATTCTGGACTGTGGTGGGAGATGCTCTGTTCAGGTCTCTGTGAAGCGACCAGCACAGGTGGGGTCATCCCCAGCTAGCAGAAGCCTTGTGATAAGAGCCAAGCTCAGGATGACCTTGGAAGAACTTAGGTTGAACACGGTCTAGGTGCCAAGCAGAATCTCCTTGGAACTTAGCAGTGCTGGCCTTCGCCTGGCTGTTCTTGTCACTTCTCGGCCACATGGACCTTTGGAGTCACTTTTTCTCTCCACGCCTTGTTTTTCACAGCTGCTAAATGGAGCTGTGGAGGCAGGAAAAGGGTGCAGTGGGTGAGGTGCAACTCTGCAAATCTGCATCCCGTATTGCAGTACCTGGAGCGAGTCCTGATGGTTTCACTTCCAATTCCAGCTCCCTACTAATGCACACCCCACGAGGCAGCAGCTGATGGCTCAAGGACTTGGGTCCCTGCCACCCACATGGGAGACCCAGATTGAATTCCAGTCTCCTACCTTTGGCCTGGCTTAGCCCCAGCTGTTGTGGGCGTTTGGGACATAAACCAGCTAATGGAAGATCTCTCTCTCTCCCTCTCCCTCTCTCTCTCTCTCTCTGTGTGTGTGTGTGCATGTGTGTCTGCTTTTCAAATAAATCAAAATACATAAACGTAAATAATAAGCAGAGCTAATGCCCCTTACTCTGTGTATCTACATGAAACCATGCATAAAAAAGTACAGAATTCCAGGCCAGTACCTTTGCTGTGGCTCAGCAGGTTAAGCCTGCCCCTGTGGTGCCAGCATCTCATATGGGTGCCGGCGTGAGTCCTGGCTGCTCTACTCCCAACTCAGCTCCCTGCTAATGTGCCTGGGAAAGCAGCAGAAAACAGCCCAATTGCTTGGGCCCCTGCCACCCACATGGGAGATCCCGAAGAAGCTCCTGACTCCTGGCTTCGGATTGGCCCAGCTCTGGCCGTTGCAGATATTTAGAAAGTGAGCCAGCGAATGGGAGATCTTTGTCTCTGTCTGTTCCTCTCTCTCTCTCTCTCTCTCTTTGTAACTCTGCCTCTCAAATAAACAAATAAGTCTTTTAAAAAAAAAGAATTCCAGGCTGTTCTGGAAGCAGTAGGTACTGTGAGTCATAGGATGCTAAAAGGCTGGATGCATACAAGGGTCCCAGAGGTGGTCCCTGGCGTAGTGTGGGAACGCACCCCTCCCCATGTGCGTGCACACACACACATACACAGAACCGAGACCACGCTTCACCCTGGATCGTCCCTCAAGGGCAGAGAAAGCCTTCTCTAAGGGATGCCACGAACACCACACATCCTCCTTGGGGACCACGCAGCCACCCACGCTGAGGCACTGCCCCTTTGTGCCAATGCTAGGGGCTCGGATGCCCTGTGCTGAGGGCACCACTCTCGGACATCGCGAGAGCTTAGTGGTTTCACCTGGGTAGGGGGAACCTACAGGAAATCATTCAAGCAGACACAAAGGGGGATTTTTAAAGTTTGCAGATGGCGTTATTCTCCCAGATGCAGGAATACATGCAGGAGGCAGAACCTTGCTCTTGGCTCAGTCAGCACCATAGGCCTTGCACAACCTCTCCGAGTAGCGAGGATCGTGAACACCCCCCGGCTTGCCCAGGACGCCTGTGGCCATGACAACACTGAGACTGTCCTGGGGAAATGTCTGCTCCATACCCAGAAACCCCACATGGTCTGGACGCCGCCTGCTCTCTTGTTTTGCACTTTTATCAGGTTTGTCCTATCGCTCAAAATTGTGGTTAGTTCAAACTAAAAGGAGGTAGAGAGTAACCTCCTCCCCATAAACAACTTATAACAAATGTTAATGTGAAAGAGAGTGAGGGAGAGAGAGAGAGAGAGAGAGAGAGAGAGAGAACCTGCACCCACTGGTTCACTCCCCAAATGCCAAGGCCAGGCCAGAGCCTGGGGACCTCCATCCAGATCTCGCACCTGAGTGGCAGGGGCTCAGCTACTTAAGCCATACCTGCTGCCTCCAGGGGCCTGCACTGGGCAGAATATGGAGTCAGGAGCCAGAGTTGGGAGTTGAACCTAAGCACCCAATGTGGGATGCAGGTCTCAGCTGCTAGGCTAATGGCCCCATCCAACATGTTTTTTTTTTTTTTTTTAAGTTGCTTATTTGAGAAACAGAGAGTGACAGACAAGCAGGGAACTTCCATCTGCTGGGTCGCTCCCTAAATGCCCAGAGCAGCTGGGGCTGTGCCAGGGCTGAAGCTGACTGACGGGAAAATAATGCAGATCTCTCAGGGAAGTGGCAGCAACCCAACCGCTTGAGCCATCTACTATCCCCAACAGGCTCTGCACTGGCAGGGACTGGAGTTGCCAGGAACGGGACCCAGAGACTCCCAGCTGCGAGCTGAGTGTCTTAGTGGTTGGGCTAACCACCACCCACTCCCAACAATTTTTTTAAAGGTTTATTTATTTATTTGAAGGTCAGAGTTACACAGAGAGAGAAGGAGAGGCAGAGAGAGAGAGAGAGAGAGAGAGAGGTCTTCCATCTGCTGGTTCACTCCCCAATTGGCTATAATGGCCGGAGATGCACTGATCCAAAGCCAGGAGCCAGGAGTTTCTTCCACGTCTCCCATGTGGGTGCAGGGGCCCAAGCACCCAGGCCATCTTCTACTGCTTTCCCAGGCCATAGCAGAGAGCTGGATTGGAAGTAGAGCAGCCGGGACTTGAGCCAGCACCCATATGGGATGCCAGCACTGCAGGTGGCGGCTTTACCCACTATGCCACAGTGCTGGCCCCTCCAACAATTTTTATTTTAATAAATATTTTGACCCAAAAGGAGACTACTGGTTTCCAAATTCAGACTTTAGGAATTCCCGGAAATCAGGGAAATTCATGGAATTGGGGGAAAGGAGAATTGTCGGATACCTAAAAAAGAAAATTATCATAATGACAAAGCATTGAGTAGAACCCAATCAATGTCTTCACTTATTAGGCCCAAGCCCAGGGTCCACTAAATGGACCCATGCAGTCATGAATGAGTGAAGGAATGAACAGACCGAAGGATTGGAGCTGTCACTGGTGGTCACCTGTGAATCTAGGCCAAGAGCCTGGTCCTCTGCCGCAGGGGCTCCAGCTGAGTCTGTGACCTGGCCATGTCCAGTCGCTGTGAGTGACAAAGGGAAACAGACAGGTGTCTCCCCCTGCAAGCAGACAGGGCCCTAGTGGTGCGAACCAGGCTTCTTTCCCCTTCTCCAGCTCACGGTGACCCCCGTGCGGTGGCCGAGCCTGGCTTTGAACTTGGAGGGGCAGCTCTCTTCAGTCCCGGGGACTCCTGGCAGAGTTCTCATGGTTTCCAATTCCCTGGTGGCCGTCCTATCTCTGATCAGAGTGCAGGAAGCATTCAAGAGAATGCTTGATCGAGTGACACCAGCGAGGGCTTTGAAATGAATCTGCGCTCCTGTGGCCACTGTTGGTCCCTTGAGGGGAGTGTGTTTTGGGTCATGTTTGGGGGGAGGCACGTGAAGATTATTACATCCAAACTCAGGGGCCGCTGGGGAGTGGAGGGGCGGAGCAGTGTGGGCTGGTCTGGGAAGATGAAAGCAGCACTTAATTCTAGAGTATTTTCATCTTTATGTTTTTTGTCTTTTTAATGCGCAGAATGATCCTCCCATGGGGACAGCGAGGGCTTAGGGAGTCAAGGCTCAGCCAAGGGGAGGGAGAGAGAGAAGGTCAGTTCATACCCTAGGGCTCTGTCCCCAGGGCCACTGCCTGCCTTGGCCATCCCTGCTTTCTGAAATACCTTATCCAGGCGGTGGCTTAGACTAGAGCTGTAGTCATTGCCCACATGTAGGGATGGCCAAGGGAGAGCCCCCTACGGCTGCTTCCACGCCAGTGGTGAAGCAATGGGCAGCTACAGGAGGACTTCCAAGAGTTCATGCTAAGTTTATTCCAGCAGGAAAAAAAATATCCCAGGATTCATGGTCAGAGGCTGGCGTTGTGCTGTAGCGGGTTAAGCCACCGCTTGCAACTCCGGCATCCCATCATCAGAGTGACACTCCAAATACCAGCTGCTCCACTTCCAATCCAACTCCCTGCTAATGCGTCTGGGAAGTCAGCAGCAGATGGCCCAAGTGCTTGGGCCCCTGCACCCATGTGGGAGATCTGGTTTGAGTTTCTTGCTCCTGGCTTCAGTCTGGTCCAGGCCTGGCTGTAGTGGCCATTTGGGGAGTGAAACAGATGATGGAAAACCATTCTCTCTCTCTCTTTCTCTCTCTGTTGCTCTGCCTTTCAAATAAATAAATCTTTAAAAAAATTAATGCACACTGTTTTCAAAATCTACCTTTTCCATGAAGTTTAAAAATTATTAATTTGAGAGGTGGAGAGAGAGAGCGAGAGCCTTCCCATCTGTTGGTTCGTTCACTCCGCAAATACTGAGGAGTAGGCTGGCAGCCGTGAACTCCATGCAGGTCTCCCACGTGGGTGGCAGAACACAAGTACTTGAATCATTACTGCTTTCTCCCAGGGTCTTCATAGCAGGAAGCTGGAGCCAGGAGCTGGAGCCGGAAACTGAACCCATGTACGCAGATGTAGGAAAGGGGAAGGCATCGTAGCTGCTTGACCAAGTACTTGCTCCTCCATGAACTTCTTTTTTTTTTTTTTTGACAGGCAGAGTGGACAGTGAGAGAGAGAGAGAGACAGAGAGAAAGGTCTTCCTTTGCCGGTGGTTCACCCTCCAATGGCCGCTGCGGCCGGCGCACCACGCTGATCCGATGGCAGGATCCAGGAGCCAGGTGCTTTTCCTGGTCTCCCATGGGGTGCAGGGCCCAAGCACTTGGGCCATCCTCCACTGCACTCCCTGGCCACAGCAGAGAGCTGGCCTGGAAGAGGGGCAACCGGGACAGAATCCGGCGCCCCGACCGGGACTAGAACCCGGTGTGCTGGCGCCGCTAGGCGGGGGATTAACCTAGTGAGCCGCGGCGCCGGCCTCCATGAACTTTTTGAAGACCTTTGGATGCTCTGGGCAGCCGGTCATAGAGCACATGGGAAGACAATTCCTATTGCACTGTGCAGTGGTCTCCCCAGCTTCACTTGGTTGGTCGTATACAGAACCCACATACACAGAGGAGTCACTGCTAGCTAGCACGCAGTCTAAGCGCCTGTGGAAGTTCAGTTTCCTTGTGGGCTTCACAGGGTCCTTATGTGTTATCGAGGCTGAGTGGGGCAAGATGGTGGTGGTGGGGATCCATACACAGGGAGCCATGCCCACCACTTAGAGACCTGCTACTCTAGATACACAGATGCACTTGCCCAAGAATTAGGTGTCACCGCAAGAACAGGTTGACACGGGAGACATAATAGATCTTGTATCCGTTGATGCTCACATTTTTTTTCCTACTCGGCCAGTTTTCATCGTGTAAACTGGATGCAAGAAATCAGCTCCTGGGGCACTGGCACTGTGGTGTGGTGGGTGAGGCCACTGCTTGCAGTGCCAGCATCCCATGTGGGTGCTGGTTCGAGTCCCAGCTGCTCCACTTCTGATCTAGCTCTCTGCTATGGTGTGGGAGGGCAGTGGAAGATGGCCCAAGTCCTAGAGCCCCTGCACCTGTGTGGGAGACCCGGAGGAAGCTCCTGGATCCTGGCTTTGGATTGGCCCAACTCCGGCCGTTGTGGCTATTTGAGGAGTGAACCATCAGATGGAAGACCTTTCTCTCTCTCTCTCTGCCTCTCCTTCTCTTTCTGTGTTATTCTGACTTTCACATGAATAATTAAATCATAAAAAAAGAAAGCAGCTCCTGGTGGAGTACTTTTGCACCCTGTGACTTGCAGGTAGGCTCCCAGCAAACTGTGTGGTCACTGCCCGGAAGCAGCCCCACTGTTCTTCCTTGAATTCCCACTGGTGTTTGCCACACTGACTGGCCTCAGACCATGTCGATGTTCATCCTGACTCATGGGCAATTCAGGAGTTCACTGCTTTTTAGCTTCCTCCCTCTCTCCTCTGCTGTTGATAAGTCTGTTTATTATTTTTAGGTTATACAATCAAAATAAGTTGACAAAGGCATCTTTGTTGCTGAGATTCTTGCTAAAAAAATAAATAACTCTGTAGCTGGGAGCCTGGAACTCTAGCTAGCTCCTAACCCCTCCCTCCCACCATCACCACTGCTGTTTTCTCGTTGAGCTCACCCTGTGGAATATGATTCAGAAATCATAACGTGAAGTGTTTCAGGAACAGGGTTTCCCCACTGGGGCGATAGTTGGCTTGGGATGTTTCGGTTTTTGTGCGACTTTGATAAGCTAAAGTGAATTCAAGGGGACAGACAGAAGCGTATGTGAGTAGGGGTTGGCTGTTGTGTGGATGTGACCCTCAGAGCTCAGCTGTGCTCCTGCAGGGTACAGGAGCCAGACCACAAGATCATCCCTGGATGGAGTCAGATCACAGCTGTCCCCAACCAAGAAAGAGTTTTCTAAAACAGAGTTGTTCACACACAGAACTACCTCGTGCAGCTACCTCGTGCAGCAATGCTCAATCCCCTCCCGCACAAGAGAATTGACAGGAAGGCTTGCAAAGCACTCTGCTGGCAATGCCACCATCTAGAATTCTCCAGCAGGATTCTGAGAGTGGCGGGGAGTACTCAGGTGAGTGGGTGGAGCCATGGAGACCCAATGGGACCAAGAGGGAGGCAGGCAACCCGAGCCCGGCTCAGATGGGGGCCCTTGAGTCCCTCCTGGCTCTGCTCTTAGACTGGGTGTCCGTGCCTGTCCCTCTCGGGGGTGGGAGTCGTCACATCCCTGAATTCGTGGTTGCTATCTGATGTCAACACTGGCCGAGAGGGACACACCTTCTTCCATGGGTTCCTGTGGAATGCCCAGTGCTCTGATCCCCCAGGAAGCAGACCCCACTGGGGCCCCTGGCATTAGGGGAGCTCCTGGGAAGGCCTGTGTTGGTCACGTGTGTTTGGGTTCTGGCTCACTGGTGTCCAGCTGGGGTGTGTGCGTGAGTCATCTCCTAGAGGAAAAGATAATCACATAAGGAGACCATTCCTATGCAGGCGGTGTGTCCAGTGCTGATGCAGAGCAGGGTGCTATGCCACTTGGGGACGGACTCCCTACAGGCCAGAAAGGAGATAGCCAGGGAACATGTTCGAGGAGGCGATGACTTCACACAGTTTTGGGGCACAAGGGATGCATTCTCAGCTGTTTTCTTACGTAGCTCTCCAGCTGGCCTATTACGATGTTCTATAGGCAGAGGAAGGGGGCGCAGGCAAAACAAGCCACTTGAAAACACTCAGCTGCTCAAAGCCAGTAAGGGACACTCCTGTCTCTAAGGTTCAGCAATGCGACTGCCACTCTGGTCTTTTTCCTTTCAGAAACACAAGCTTTGGTCCTCAGCCTCGGATCTGTCCAAGCTCCAGACTCTGACTCAGGCCACGTGGGGAACCAGGAGACTGCCTCCACCACCTGTGGGCAGCACTGCCACGTGAGGACCGTCGTTTGGCTGAGAACTCCAGGGCTGCACCTGCTGCCATAGGCCAGATGTCAATCAAGGGTGGCTTTAAAGAAGATGATGTTATTGTTCCCTCCCTGGGCCAGAGATGGCGACATTCGATGCAGATTTCAAATACCATCCTCATTCATCTGCCCCTGTTACTATCAGATTTTTCTTAATCTATTTTGTGTGTGTGTCTTTTTTCCTGCTGTTAAAAATAATATCCTGACAGCAGAAATTTAATTCACTAAATAAAATTGTAGAGGACAGGTGGGCATTGGGATGCAGAGGGTTAAATTGTCACTGGGGATGCCTACATCATATCAAAGTACCTGGTTTGCATCCTGGTTATTCTTAAGATTTATTTGTTTATCTGGAAGGCAGAGTTACAGAGAGGCAGAGGCAGAGAGAGAGAGAGAGAGAGAGAGAGAGAGTTCACTAGTTCACTCCTCAATTGGCTGCAATGGCTGGAGCTGTGCTGACCTGAAGGCAGGAGCCAGGAGCTTATTCTGGGTCTCCCACATGGGTGAAGAGCCCCAAGGACCAAGAACTTGGGCCATCTTCTACTACTTTCCCAGGCCATAGCAGAGAGCTGGAGCAGAAGTGGAGCAGCCAGGACTTGAACTGGCGTCCATATGGGATGCCGGCGCTGCAGGCAGCAGCTTTGCCAGCTATGCCACAGCGTCGGGCCTGTCCTGGTTATTCTTCTTCTGATCCAGCTTCTTGCTAATCTGCATCCTGGGAGGCAGCAGGTGATGGCCTAAATGCTTGGGCCCTTGCCACTCATGTGGGAGACCTGGATGGAGTTCCAGGATCCCAGGTTTGGCCTGGCCCAGCTCCTACTATTGCTGGATTCGGAGAGTGAACCAGTATACAGTAAGATGATCTCTGTCTGTCTGATGCTATGCCTTTCTAGTAGATTAAAAATAAAGAAATAGGGCCAGTGCTGTGGTGCTGCAGGTCAATGCCCTGGCCTGGAGTGCCAGCATCCCCTATGGGTGCCGGTTCGAGTCCCAGCTGCTCCACTTCCCTACCATCTTTCTGCTATGGCCTGGGATTGCAGTAGATGATAACTCAAGTCCTTGGGCCCCTGCACCTGCATGGGAGACCTGGAAGAAGCTCCTGGCACCTGGCCTCGGATCAGAGCAGTTCTGGCCATTGAGGCCAGTTGGGGAGTTAACCATCAGATGGAGGACCTCTCTCTCTCTCCCTCTTCTCTTTCTGTGTAACTCTGACTTGCAAATAAATAAATAAATCTTTTAAAAAATAAATAAAAATGGTAAAGGAAAAATGAAGATAACCTATGCATAACTCAAAACAATAAGTTACACGTTTTAGATGTTGACCTCACTGATTTTCTCTGATGGAGTCCAATACCGTGGCCAACTACACAGCTATTGTAGGCCCCATGACAGAGGATTTCCTTCTAACATCTCAACATTCAGGCCACAAGGTCAAAAATTAACATAAACTGACCAGAGAGTCCTTCATCCAGGAAATGGCCAGCTGACTGGACAGATCCAACCTCAAAGGATGGGGTAGGTGAGCAAGGCAGCCTGCTGATGGCACGGGACTTTGAATTGTAGGAATAGCATCTGGTCCCCAGTTAGGATGCAGTAAGCTCTTACAAAGACGTCACACAGTTTTGCGTTCTTTTCTAAAGAAAGAACTCTGTTCTGCACTCCAAATAAGAGAGGCTTGAGATTTCCTTGTGACAGAAAAGGGAAGGCAGAAGGCAGAATTTTTTTTTTTCAAAAAGTAAAGGAAAACCAACTTTACATTCTCTTTTCAAAGTGTGATGAAATTTTGGATTACCATTCACAGCAGGAGTTAATTTTCTTATGCACTAGTACACTATTGTATTCTTTGTGACTGTTCAACATTGGGTGACAGTATATTGGTTCTGGGCCTAACCCGTGGATGCCATGGCTGCTTCCGCTTTCTCTCACAACCCTACCCAGCCATCATGTGAACAAACACAAGCTACTTTGCTCAGGAAGGAGCAGAGATAAACCATTCCACCTGAGATGATCTCACCAACAGCCTCCACCAAACAGCATCTGGCCACACACACATGAAAGTGCCCAGTCAATACCAGATGAACCACACAGCTGAGCCCAGCCCAAATTACAGAACAGCAGATTGTGAGCAAAAACAAAAAGGTGATTGTTTTGTGCCATGAAGTTTTGACATAAATTTTTTTATGTAGTGAATGCCAAGGACACACTATATCATCTGAGCTTATTGAGAAGTTTAAGAGAACAAGTCATTTCTGTAAAAATTTTATAACTGGCCCCAGCACGTTGTAAACTGTAAGTCTGTTTTCATTGTCATCATCATCATCATCATCATTCAACCTTTAAGAAATCCTCACGTTCCTGTGAAATATTTGGAAAGAACAGAAAGAAGTCTCAAATATCAGCTTAATGAGGATATTCTGACTTGCATTTTATATCGAATCTAACGATATGCAAATTTGTAGATTTATCTGTACTGATATTTTCGTTGTAATAGCAATGGCGCCAATGTGGCTGGTACCTTTTGGCATATAAAGAAATGTCTTTGCTTTGCCAGGGGGATTAAAATTGTTTGAATTTCTTTACAAGGAGCCTCATTTTGACTTGCTTAGACCCCTTGGTTGGAAGTATATTATGTTAAGGTCAGATGGGTTGGAAGGAAAATTCACTCATTTCATTCTCAGGACTGGAAATCAGCTGCGTCAGCCAGAGAGAGGTTGAATATAATTTCAGAATTGAAAGCAGTGTTTGTTCTTTCCTGTAGGAACAAGCGTTTAATATATACTTATATGTTAGTACAATTATTCATAACATCAGATTATAACAATTGCTGTTTTATAAGCATAACTTTCCTACAGCTTGTTAGAGGCGATGTTATGCCAGTACCAGTTTAACAGAAAACCTGAAGAACAGCAAACGTGGCATGGCTGGAGACTCGAGACAGGCTCTCTGCTGGTCTTTAGAGGGTGCGTGGATTGCTGAGGGCTGCTAGAACCTGCCTCATCCACCGAAGTCTTCGCTGGACGTTTTTCTCTGTTACCCCCTGTTGAGCGCAGCAGCCTCCACTTCACCTGTAAAAACGCCATGGCTCACTAGGCTGATCCTCCGCCTTGCAGTGCCGGCACACTGGGTTCTAGTCCTGGTCGGGGCGCTGGATTCTGTCCCGGTTGCCCCTCTTCCAGGCCAGCTCTCTGCTGTGGCCAGAGAGTGCAGTGGAGGATGGCCCAAGTGCTTGGGCCCTGTACCCCATGGGAGACCATGAGAAGCACCTGGCTCCTACCATGGGATCAGCACGGTGTGCCGGCCGCAGCACGCCGGCCGTGGCGGCCATTGGAGGGTGAGCCAACAGCAAAGGAATACCTTTCTCTCTGTCTCTCTCTCTCACTGTCCACTCTGCCTGTCAAAAAAAAAAAGAATTATTTTATTTATTTCGAAATACAGAGTTACAGAGCGAGGTAGAGCCAGAGAGAGAGAGAGAGAGAGAGAGAGAGAGAGAGAGAGATCTTCCATTCTGCTGGTTCACTCCCCAAATGACCGCAACTGCCAGAGCTGAGTTGATCCGAAGCCAGGAGCCAGGAGCTTCCTCCGGGTCTCCCACGGGGGTGCAGGGGCCCAAGGACTTGGGTCATCTTCTACTGCTTTCCCAGGCCACAGCAGAGAGTTAGATTGGAAGAGGAGCAGCTGGAACTTGAAACAGCACCCACATGGGATGCTGGCACTGCAGGCTGAGGCTTTAACCCACTGCGTCCCAGTGCAGGCCCCTGTAATAACATCTTACAACTGCTCTGAGTGTTCGGTTGATGAAACACTTGTATGTGCCACATTGTTGTTGTCTGGTTCCTTGACAATCTAGACAGGAAGACCAGACATAGATAATTGTCCCCATTTTATAAGGCAAAAAGATGCTAGGTTTGGCACACTCAAAGTCACCTCCTTAGCAAGTGACACCACTGGGCTCGAATGCAGATTTTCTGATCCTGAGCGCTTTTTACAGTATATTACCTGGCTCTCTGTACAGCCCCTGGATAGTGAAGCGACCAACAGCCAGAGGGTGGTCGGGCACATCTGAGTTTGAATCCTGACTTTCCCGTACATTAGCTGTGTGGACCTGGACAAGTTAATTAACCTTTTTGAACCTCATCTTGTTCTATTTGTGTATGTATGGAAGAGAGAGGATAATGTTACCTATAGAATTTTAGTTAAGATTAAGGAACATGATCCATGAAGCGTGCTTAGCACTAGAAGTGTTTAATACACACGCATCACATCTCTGCTATTTTGCTCTTCTCACTGCTATTATGAGCCTGGTAGCAGCTAAATCCCATGTCTGAGACTTCCGGTTTCCCGGCCTCTTGATGGGGTGCGTGACTGTGCAACTCCTCTGCAAGTGAAAGGGATGGAGGTGCGACTGTGGACTGTGTTACTGTCTTCTGGGGCTCAGTCTGCAGGTATGCAGAGCACTGAAGAGATTTCTCGCCCAGCTTCTACTGCTTTCTTGTAGGAATGATGTCATCTTCACTGGGGATACCCAAGGGGACCTCAGAAAGTTCATGGAAAACAGAATGAAAAGATCAATGTATTTTGGCTGTAAAAAATTTGAGCTCCATGCATAGATTTCACAAAAAGCTCATACACAATGAAAATTATGGAAAAACTGTGCATGGGTAAGGTGCATCTGATGGAGGGGGATTTAGGCTAAGCCAAAGCCATTCTTGGACCTCCTGCAAAGGATATTGGAGTGTGATACTGGCTGATCATAGTGCAATAAAAAAAAAAGCATCATTGGCTGAAAACTGTCCTGTACTTTCTAAGCAATGGAAAATGGTGATTGCATGGTTGCCTCATCTTCTGCCTTCTGCCACCTCTCCTCGTACAGCTACCTGGAACTTAATTAGTGCCTCTTATTCTAGCTTAAAAACAATTGCTTCAAAATTTTTCCACTAGGATTGCTTGTGAGTTCCTGGGCACACTGGGTATGGGGGTGTGTGTGTGCACATGGAGGTGGTTGTTTGCACTTTTCTCTTTACCTTAAGATGATCACCTTGGGAGCCAGTGTGTGGCATAGCAGATAGGGCTCCTGTTTGTGAAGTTGGCATCCCACATGGGCACTGGTTCGTGTCCCGGCTGCTCCACTTCCAATGCAGCTCTCCGCTAATAGCCAGGGGAACATAGCAGAAGATAACCCAAGTGTTTGGGGCCCTGTCACCCAGGTGGGAGACCCAGATGAAGCTCCTGGCTCCTTGCTTCAGCCTGGCTCAGCTGTGGCTACTGAAACCATCTGGGTCCTGGATGTTGCAGCCATCAGGGGAGTGAACCAGCAGTAGAAGCATCTCTCTCTCCTCTCTCTCTCTCTCTCTCTCTCTTTGTTGTCCTTCTCTCTCTGTAACTCTGCATTTCAAATAATTAACTCACTAACTAAATCTCTGAAAAATATTCACTTCGTTCTACAACCCAGCTAGTTCCATCTCATTCTTCAAGAATTCTCTCAGGCATCAAGTTGATGATGGGTGGTTTTGACTGTCAACTTGATTAGGGCAGTGGATGCCCAGGAAATTCCTCCAGCCTTGACCCTGTGTGCACCTGAGACGCTGCCTCTGGCTGAGATTAGTCTGGGAATCCCAGACTCCTAGACCGGGAGAGCTCATGGCCCTGCTTATCTAACCAGGTGGGCCTTATCTAATCAGGCGAAGGTCTGGTTAGGACACAGCAGCTGAGCCTGCCATGAGCAGAGGGACCTCCTCTTGCTCGGTGGCCTCAAGCTGGGACATTGGCTTTGTTCTTTTTTGGACTCAACCACAAACATTGCTTCTCCCTGGGCCTCAAGTCCGCTTGCATCTGGACTGGAGTTACACCATCAGTTCTCCCAGTTCTCACGCCTTTTGAGTTGGGCTAGAATGACCAGATGTGTTCTCCTGTGTCTCTAGTTTATCAACTGCTGATCTTGGAACCTGTCAACCACCATGATTGCAAAAGCTAATTCCTTGCTACGAACCTTTCTCTTTCTATCTGTATCTATCCACTTGATTATCTATTATGCATCTATTATCTATCTACCCAGCTAGTAATCTATTAGGTTATCATCTATCCATCTTATCTATGCATCCATCTATCTGCCTGCCCATCTATCTATCATCTCCGCAACTATTTGTCTATCATCCATCTGTATATCCATCATCTGTCTATCATCTTCCTATTTATCCATCTATCTAGCTGTCTACTCATCTATCTATCTATCCTATCGGTTCTACTTCTCTGATGCCCTCTCAGTGTTATCCCAATTCTTTATACAGTTTTCTAGCTTGGACCTCATCATGTAGCAGCCATGGTCTGTTCATTTGTCTGCTTCCTCAGCTATGCTGAGAGATCTTGGGAGGCTGCAAGTGGATGAACTAATTAACTTGAGAGACAGAGAGACACACCAGCAGATAGAAGGAAAGAACTCCCATCCACTGGTCCACTCCCTAAATGCCCATGACAGCCAGGGCTGGGCTGATGCCAAGACCAGGAACCAGGAACTTCATCCAGGTCTCCCACATGGATGACAGGGACCCAATTACTTGAGGCATCACCACTGCCTCTTGGGGTCTGCATTAGCAGGAAGTTGGTGTCAGGAGATGAGCTAAGTATGGAACCCAAGCACTCCAATGTGGGACACAGGCATGTTAACCACTAGGACAAACACCCACTCCCTCTTCAATCTTTGAAACTGATACACGAAGCTTTGGGTGCTTGAGAAAGTGCCTACACCTATCCGATGTTCAGTCTCCCTGGGAATGCCTATGAGAGACGCAGTAGCAAAGTCACCCACAGGCACAGTTGCATCCTTCCAGGGCCCAGGGTCCCTAGGTGGATTTAGCTATTAACCCTCGGGGCCTTCTGAACCTCCTGTCCCGGCAAGCCGCCTGCAAGGCAACTGTTCTTCTCGCCTCTCAGTAAGAGAACTACAGAAAAGCCAGCCATCTCCACTTCTCCCTGGATCTATGGGGTTGATGATGGAAAAAGCTCAGGGCTTAGAGCAATGAGAATGTCTGTTTCCCAACAGGTACACAAGGAGTAGAAGGATGCCTAGGCAAAGACAGGAAAGTGCTGGCACATACATGACTTGTATTCCCAAATAACCCTCCTCTTAGAAGGTCATGCCCACTACAGCATGTTCCAGGGCAGATGTACTAACTCACCCAGAGGAAGGAGATGGACAAATGGATAGTAAGACAGTGAGATAAAAGTTGCTTGGAGGGGAGGTGGGGAGGCAGAGGGCAGGGAGAGCATTTTTCCCAGCTTTTAAGACGCCACTGGGATGCTGCGTCTTGCCTGTGTTGGAGTTCCTGCTCTGCCTCCAGTTTACCTTCCTGCAAAGGTTCACCCTGGAAGGCAGCAGGTGATGGCCAAGGCCTTGAGCCCCTGCCACCCGCATGACAGATATGGATTGAGTTCCTGGCACTAGGTTCAGCTGGGACCAGTCCCCGATGTTGGGTGAATTGGAGGGAGTGATCTCTCTCTCTCCTTTTCAAAATAAAAAGAAAATAAATTTAAAAGTATAAAAAAACACATTAAACATGCATCCATTGTTCAAAGTAAATGCATTTCTTGTTTGGAGGGAGGTGCCTGTTTTACTGCATAAACATTTATGCAACAAAAATGTTGCCATGTTTCAAGTGCTCAGCCTAGTGGCATAAATTACTTTCAGATGTCATTCAATCAAAACCAGTATCTACTTCCAGAAATCTTTCATCACCTCAACTCAAACAGAAACTATGCCTCCACTAAGAAAGATCTCTCCACTTTCACTTCCTCCAGCCTCTGGTCTCCACTAATCTGCTTTCTGTCCTTACAGATTTACAAAGTCTAGATTAAATGTGTTTTGTTGTTGTTGTTGTTGTTACAATTTTGCTTCTGAAATTGAGAAAGGCATTTAAACTTTAAATTGACTCTAATCAATAAGTACCTTCAGGTAATCTTGTAAAGTGAAAAAAATCTAAGCCCCAA
The DNA here is from genome assembly GCF_964237555.1 of Oryctolagus cuniculus. NCBI lineage: Eukaryota > Metazoa > Chordata > Mammalia > Lagomorpha > Leporidae > Oryctolagus > Oryctolagus cuniculus. The sequence goes on along the minus strand of NC_091444.1, from coordinate 98,639,794 downwards.
GTTGCTTTTAAATAATGACTTTTGTGGATAGTAAAGCTTGACGATTAAAAAGGAGGATATGTAACTGCATTTTTGGACCAGCAATGTGGTGTAGTAGGTTAAGCCTCCGCCTGCAGTGCCAGCATCCCATATGGGCACCGCTTCGAGTCCCAGCTGCTTCACTTCCAATCCAGCTCTCTGCTATGGGCTGGGAAAGCAGCAGAAGATGGCTCAAGTCCTTGGGCCCCTGCACCCACGTGGGAGACCTGGAAGAAGCTCCTGGCTTTGGATTGGCGCAGCTCCGGCTGTTGCAACCATTTGGGGTACGAACCATTGGATGGAATACCTCTCTCTTCCTCTTCCTCTCTCTGCCTGTAACTCTGGCTCTCAAATAAATAAATACAATCTTTTAAAAAATTATTTTAAAAAAGAAACTGCAGTTTGCAGGTATAACACATGATTTACTTATTTTCTACTTCTTGCGTTTCAATTTTTTTGGGAAAAAAATACTTGATGCTCACAAAGTTATAAAATAGTAGCCTGGGCTGGTGCCGTGGCTCACTTGGTTAATCCTCCACCTGTGGCACCAGCATCCCATATGGGCGCCAGGTTCTAGTCCTGGTTGCTCCTCTTGCAGTCCAGCTCTCTGCTGTGGCCTGGGAAGGCAGTGGAAGATGGCCCAGATGCTTGGTCCCCTGCACCCGCATGGGAGACCAGGAAGAAGCACCTGGCTCCTGGCTTTGGATTGGCACAGCGCTGGCTGTAGCAGCCATTTGGGGAGTGAACCAATGGAAGGCAGACCTTTCTTTCTGTCTCTCTCTTACTGTCTATAACTCTACCTGTCAAATAAAATAAAATAAAATAAAATAAAATAGTAGCCTGTTGCCAGGTAGTCTTCCTCCCATCTGTCCCAGTGATAACATCTCACACAACCATAGTTCACGGTCAAAGCCTTATTTGCAGGGCCAATGTTGTAGCACAGTGGGTTAAACACCACCTGCAATGCCATTGTCCCATATTGGAGTGTCAGCTTGATCTGCAGCTGCTCCACTTCCAATCCAGCTTCCTGCTAATGTGCCTGGGAAGGCCATGGAGGGTGGCCCAGTTTCTTAAGCCCCAGGTGGGAGACCGTATGAATGGGCGATACACACTGAGAGCTGCAGTGGGCTCCAGTGGGGAGTGTGTGTGTGTGTGTGTGAAAGAGAGAGAGAGAGAGAGAGAGAGCGAGTGAGCTGGTCTCCTCAATGTGAAAGCATGAGTGACAGATCCAGCGCTGTGCTGGGGAATGAAAGCCTATAACGGAAACATTTTCAACTCCTGCTGGTGGTAGCTTGAGGAAATTGATTTTAAAAAATCTCTCTTTCTGCCTGTCTGTTATCTCCACTTCAGCCCTGCAACCCAGCCACTGTCCTCTTATCTGGCCACAGCACCCTGCTTTCCACCTGCTCCCGCTGTGTGACTTTCTGCTAAAATCCACTTCTAGCAGCATCCCATGGTCTCTGCAGCTCTCCCCTTGTCTTAGCACCGAAAATACTTCTTTTAAAGATTTATTTATTTATTTGAAAGTCAGAGTTACACAGAGAAAGAAAAGTCAGAGAGAGAGAGAGAGAGAGAGAGGTCTTCCATCCGCTGGTTCACTCCCTAGATGGCTGCAATGGCTGGAGCTGCACCAATCTGAAGCCAGGAGCCAGGAGTTTCTTCTGGGTCTCCCACACGGGTGCAGGGGCCCAAGGGCTTGGGCCATCTTCTACTGCTTTCCCAGGCCATAGCAGAGAGCTGGATCAGAAGTGGAGCAGCCGGCTCTTGAACCGGCACATATATGGGATGCTGGCACTGCAGGTTGGGGCATTAACCCACTGCGTCACAGCGCCGGCCCCAGCCCTCCTTCTGTAAGTCACCCAACAACATGAAGATCCTCTTGTGCCCAGTATCTGGAACATTCTGCAGAGTGTGTGATCTTGGCAGATAGTGATCCATTGGACAAATGAATGCATGTGCACTTGACTGAGAAACTGCCCCCTCCCCCAAAAACTGGTCTCAGCAAGACAGCTGCTCTTTTTTCACTAGTTAATTGCTCAGCAAACCCGAACGGGTAGAGCAGCTGGGAGCAGGCCAGTTAGCAAGAAGATGTGGGAGATTTAGAAATCCATCCAACATACCGAGCTCGAAACCTCAGTGCCGTGGAAAACACAGTTGAATCCTGCGTGGCCACAGTGGTTAGGATGTTGGCTTGCGCCTGAACTTCCTGGAGGAGAAGGCTCTCTCTCCTTTTTCTTCCCCTGTTGCCATGCCTGATGTCTTGGTATGCGCAGTCATCGAAGCCACAGTCCAGTGGGAAGAACGTGGCAGAGAGACGGATGTTCCTTGCCAGTGCTGTAGAGGAATGAATCCAGATCCACTCAAGCCCGAAAGTTCACCCCTGGCAGTTCTCTTCTTGGCTCTAGCACCCTGATGGTGAGACCAGCCAGCTCACCTGGGATCAACATTGCCTGCTTCGGCAAGAAATGCATGCGCTCATCTATTGATGGAGGTGGTGGGAGAGGAGAGGGTGCAGGGTTGATGATATGTGGCATTGGGGGTCAAAAAGCAAAGCAAATTCATGTTTGGTAGGGGAAAAAAAGAGATTTTTCTCCATGAAAAAAAGATGAAAAGGGGATGGGCACTGTGGCACAGCAGGTTAAGCCACTGCCTGTGATGTTGGCATTGTAAATTGGAATATGGGTTCAAATCCCGACTGCTCCACTTCCAACCCAACTCCCTGCTAGTGCACCTGGGAAGGCAGTGGAAGATGGCCCGAGTGCTTGGGCCCCTACCACCATTGTGGGAGACTCAGATGGAGTTCCAGGCTCCTGGTTTTTGCCCTAGCTCCGCCTACACCAATGTGGCCAGTTGGGGAGTGAACTGGTATCTCCTGCTCTCTCTGTGTCACTCCACTTTCAAGTAAATAAAACAAATATTTTTAAAAAATGATGAAAAACTTCTTCCTTCAAAGAAAAGAAAGGAAATGAGATTTTTCTACTCTTAATTGAGGAAAAACAAAACTAGTTTCCCCAGTGAAATATGTCTGTAGCATCCTGATAAAACCAGGGCTGGTCTTTGGTGTTAAGGAAATACTTGGCCACCCAGAGAGTAACTTATTTCTGAAGGACAACATTACTGAAATAATAATGCTGTTTCCACTACTGAGAGGAGTTCCCTGGGGTGCAGGCTAGCAACAGTCTCACTAAAGAGTCCTAGCACTTACGCAACCCTAATGCAGTAGAGGAAGCCAGTTTATCTAATTAGGGTTCAAGGTCATACGGAAAAACAGTAACCAAGGCAGGGAAAGGGAGAGTCAGAGTTCAGGTCCCTCTGTTCCTTCCCTTTGTCATTCATTTTTTCACCAGCAAACAGTGGATGTCCCTGTTGGGGAAGTGATGCCAAAAGTACTGGGTCTATGGGGGATGCTGTGATGACCCTGGCACGGATCCTGTCCTTAAGAAATTTAAGTCCAGTAGGGCAAAATGGGTATAGGTACCTGTTAAGATCACATAGAAGGCTGGTGCTGCAGCTCAATAGGCTAATCCTCCGCCTGTGGTGCCGGCACACCGGGTTCTAGTCCCGGTCGGGGCACCGGATTCTGTCCCGGTTGCCCCTCTTCCAGGCCAGCTCTCTGCTGTGGCCCAGGAGTGCAGTGGAGGATGGCCCAAGTGCTTGGGCCCTGCACCCCATGGGAGACCAGGAGAAGCACCTGGCTCCTGGCTTCGGATCAGCGCAGTGCACTGGCAGTGGCAGCCATTGTGGGGTGAACCAACGACAAAGGAAGACCTTTCTCTCTGTCTCTCTCTCTCCCTGTCCACTCTGCCTGTCAAAAAATAAAAAGAAAAAAGAAAAAAGACCACATAGAGAAAAGCCACAAGGAAGCTGCAGGTTCCAGGTAAGATGTTAGAAAAGTCTGGAAGAGATAGAGGTTATTTTCCCTCGTTGAGGTGGGAAATAGCTAGGTTGGAAGGGGGGCTCAATCAGGAAACTGTGGGCCAGGTGACCTTTACAAGGAACCTTGAAGGTGAGTGGGGTTTGGCTAGGAGGACACGTGGTCAAAGACAAACTGCTTTCAGATGGAGACACCCACAAACTCATCAGGGGACATGAAGACAAAGCTTGCACGTTCCACCCTGAAAGGAGCAGAGAAGATGGCATGGACAGACACACTTCTTTTTTTTTATTTTTATTTTTTTTGACAGGCAGAGTGGACAGGGAGAGAGAGAGAGACAGAGAAAAAAGTCTTCCTTTGCTGTTGGTTCACCCTCCAATGGCCGCCGCAGCCGGTGTGCTGTGGCCGGCGCACCGCGCTGATCCAATGGCAGGAGCCAGGTACTTCTCCTGGTCTCCCATGGGGTGCAGGGCCCAAGCACTTGGGCCATCCTCCACTGCACTCCCAGGCCACAGCAGAGAGCTGGCCTGGAAGAGGGGCAACCGGGACAGAATCCGGTGCCCCGACCGGGACTAGAACCCGGTGTGCTGGCGCCGCAAGGCGGAGGATTAGCCTAGTGGGCCGTGGCGCCGGCCCAAACACACTTCTTTGCTACATCATCAGGGTAGTATCAGCTTTGGTTCACAATATACAGGATAAGACTGTATACAATTTCTGTCCAGCAAGATACAGCTCAAGAGACAATCCAACAGATACCCTTAAACGGCCACGCTGTAGACTCGGCATGGCCTCAGCCCAAGCTCTAGGGACAGGGACACATGGCTTCATCCTGTGGTTACTTTCTCTCACCCTCTTCACTGGCTTTGGCTGAATGATGAATGATATCATGAGACCTTGAACTCTGAGAGGATCCTGGAAGCTGTGGAGGCAGAGGTCCATGGCAGCCGAGAGCGTTTGTCTGTATTTTAATCATAACTGTAGCTGGAATCGCTTGTCTGTATTTTAATCATAACTCCTCCTCCTCACTTTGCAAACCTGGACAAGGATTGGATTTTTCTCAGCTCATTTCTTCATCTTTAAAAGAAGGGAATCACAGCAATATAGGCATTATGGCCTTGATTCTTCAGGGTCAAGCACCAGCATTTATTTAGAGACTTTAACTCCATTTTGGCACTTAGTAGGTCAGCTGAGTTATGAATGAATGAATAGTGGCAGCTGACCAGGAAACTGATTCTTCATTCTGCATTGCTGTTGACAAAAATCTTATGATGAGGGGAGTTCACTGTGTTATAAGACAGCTTTTCATCACTATAACTAAATACTTAAGGCAAGCTGCTTATGAAGGAAGGAGGTTTATTTTTGGCTCAGGACTTTGGAGGTTCACAGCCCAAGATCAGTGATCTCTTGGGTCTGGGGTCTGATGAGGTTGGTGGGTGGTAGACTGTATGCAGGGTGAGGGGGGAATCCCTTGATGAGCCAGGAAGCAGAGAGACAGGGAGTAATCCCTCCACACCTGTGTGGTCTCTCCTCAAAAAGCCACCACCAATGACTTTGCAGTGCCCATCCAAGGCATTTAATCCAGCCTGATCACCTCCCAAAGCCTCCAGCTGTATCATTAACCCCTATCATAAGATTGCAGGGATCAAGTCTTTAACACAGGGGGCTTTTGGAGAACACCCAAACTAATATCCCAACCATGACACAAACCCAACACATCACCCTAACTAGTACCCCAACCACGACACAGACCCAATGGATCACTTGATGACTTAGAATAAAGACCAGCAGAAGATGGATCAAGTTCTCTTAGCTAAGTCTGTCAGCTGGAGCGAAAGGCTAGGGAAAGCACCACATGTGGATGGACTAGAAAATATCACTCAACTGGACAACACCGAGTAGAATCCACTCTCTTCTCGCTCTCTCTCTCTCTCTTGCTCTCTCGCTCTCTCTCTTCATCAACGTTCAGCATGTGGAGTGTGGATTATAAAAGAGCTCTCCAGGGAGCACTCATTCCACTCGCCACTGGAAGAGGCTCCTCCTAGCACTGCCGATGGCATTCCATGATTTATGTCTTCCAAATAAAACCAAAGGTCCCCAGGGTTCATTTACCTTCATGTTCTTTCTCATGATTTTTTCCCCCCATCTTAGGTGTCCATTGGAAAGTCGGAGTATTTGGGCACTGGAGTCATAGAAAGTAAACTTCCAAGGTTTCCGCCTCCCCAAACCTGGGTCGCTTTCTGGAAGAGTCTGTTTCACTGAAATTTTAACACCTTCTTTAAAACAAGCAGTTACGCAAGTTCACACAAGACATTTTAGAACCTATAAATGTCTCACCCAACACTCTCCTTAGGGTTCACTTCCTGAATGGGATAAAACATACAATTTACCCAGAAAGGGTCGTGCCAACGAGGACACAGTTTCAAAGGCAGATATCTCACTACTTAGCCCCCTCACCTTCTGGCTCAGCCTAATGCCATAATTGCTCACTAAATTTCCCTCTATTTAACATCATCCATTCTGTCTTCTTTTGTTACCATGATTTAACTAACTGCACAGACCGACAGTGCCAAAGGCTAACAGAGGCATGACTTCAACTTGTGGAAACCTGCTTTTAATTTAGGACCAGGGGACCAGTTTCCTAGAAATTGCCACATTTTAAAGAAAATGGATTTTTCTTCTTTATGTCAAGAGATGGTTGATCTAATTAGAATCCATTTAATCTAATAACCAGTCATTTGAGTGTTGTCTTCAAAAACGAACATCTTAGTCCCCAGTGCAAACCTATCATCAGATGTGGATTCTTGCTAGTCCAAATCAGAAATGAGATCATTGGCTCCCATAAACACTTTCTCTACTCTCACGGAGATGTGTTAAAAGCTAGGAAGACGAAAAACAAAAGTACGATGACCACCAAGGAGACCAGGCTGAATTATGTTTCGTTCTAAATAGATTCTGAAACAAGAAAGCTCGAAGGGAATTAGGGAGCTCTGTATACAAAGACGCTCCTTGAGAATAAGGGGTGTGATGAACTTCTAGATGCCTTATGATTCTCAGAGAGCGACACACACAGGAATGGCACTCAGGAAACAGAAGTTGAGAGGCTATCGACTTAAGCCTCGCTTGTTGAACTCTTTATTTAGAGGGGCCGTGAGCCTTTGACAGCAAAGTAAATTCAAAAGACGCTATCTCAAAAGTTGAGGGAGTGGGGAGAGAGGGATGAAGGAAGGAAAGTATCACTATATTAGAATTGTATCTATGAACTACACTGAATCTGTTCTTTTTGTATTGATATCACATTAACATAAAAAATTTTTAAAAAAACTGGAGAACCAAGAAAAGTCAGAGGTGAAAGGTTAATCCACAGGGAAGAAAGGTAGAATTAATCCAAGAGGGAGACTCTCCTGTCCTTTCTCTGTTATCTCTAGCAGGTTTCCCAAACGCAGATGTATTGAGTGAGTACCTGAAGCTGGCCTGCCACCTGGATTGGGTGCGGGACTTGGTTCTGGTGGAATCTGCAGGGGGCACGGAGACGCCTACTCACTGTTGAATATGTAAGTGAGCAGGACATTGCTCCTGCCTTCCATGGGGTAGGGAGCCCCAGGCAAATACTTCTACATTAGATAATACTGAGGTCCAGGAATTCTGTCGCGGTTGACTGGGTCCCAATGCAATTAGAAAGCTCCCAGGGCTGGTGCTGTGGTGTAGTGGATAGAGACACCGCGCGGTGCCGGCATCCCATATGGGTGCTGGTTTGAGTCCCGGCTGCTCCACTTCCAATCCAGCTTTCTGCTTTGGCCTGGGAAAGCAGTAGAAGATGGCCCAAGGCCTTGGGCCGTGCAGTGCCGGCATCCCATATGGGTGCTGGTTCGAGTCCCGGCTGCTCCACTTCCAATCCAGCTTTCTGCTATGGCCTGGGAAAGCAGTAGAAGATGGCCCAGGGCCTTGGGCCCCTGCACCCACGTGGGAGACCCAGAGGAAGCTCCTGGCTCCTGGCTTTAAATTGGCACAGTTCTGGCTGTTGCAGCCATCTGGGAAGTGAACCAGCAGATGGAAGACCTCTCTCTCTCACTGCCTTTCTTTCTCGGTGTAACTCCAACTTTCAAATAGAGAAATAAATCTTAAAAAAAAAAAAAAAGAAAGTTTCCTTTGCCCTTCTAATTATAAACGATGGAAGGCAATATATGAAGTACTAAAGAAATCATTGTGAGTTGCAGGTAAATTTCAGTTTCTAAAATTTTTAATTTATTTACTTATTTTATTTCAAAGGCAGAGAGACAGACAGAGACAGGCCCAGCCCATCCAGATCAAGCCCATGGCTGGTCCTGCCTCTCCAAGGGGACTTCAAAAAGATCCTGAGGGGAAGTGGAACTAGAAGGTGCTTACTGGGGCCACCACTGTGGCATAGTAGGCTAAGCCGCCACCGGCAGTGCTGGCATCCCATATGGGCGCTGGTTCTAGTCTTGGCTGCCCATCATCTCCTAGGACGATTGTGCAACACTCTTCCAAGGCAGCCCCCCTGCCGCAGTTTCAACCTCTTCAAATCCATCTGGGATACAGAATCAGAGATCTGTTACTAAGTCTGACCTGTCTCTCACTTCTCCGTCACCTACAACAGGAAGTCCCAACCCAATGGCTAGCAATAGAAGGAAAAGCTAAACAAGACAGCCCGGAGAGCACTAGCACCCATCCAATAAAGTCAAGACATGCCAACCCAAGTCTACTTGCAGCTTCATTCAGTTACTTGCATCTGTTCTTCTCTCTCCAAGCAGAGTGTCTTGGGAAAAGAGATTGTCACTAGGGTCCCATGCAGCGCCAGGCTGTTAGTGTGAGTCTCACATAGGTTTGTTAAAGGGAACCTGGGGAAAGTTTTACTGAACTGGCCTGCGTATTTTGCTCCGAGAATTCTGAAGCCATGGGGACAGATCTTTGGCCGGGCTATTGAGACACCAGTTAGGACTCAGAATACGTGGGTTCAATACCCAGCTCCGGCTCCTGACGCCAGACCTAGCAGCAATGGCTCACGAAATTGGGTTCCTGCCACTCACGTGGGAGATCCGGATGAAGTCCCCAGCGGGCATTTGGGGAATGAACCAAATGATCGGAACGCTCTCTGTCTCTCAAATACAGACAAAGAAAGCTGAAGTGAGATGGGGAGAAATGGCTGGAGAGTTGGAGGTACTGGGGGCCTCTGGGATGCGAGGGAGTAGCTGAAGGCTCTGGGGGTGTGGCACCAGGGCCTCT